>NC_141697.1:616214456-616814456 GCF_964263255.1 Lissotriton vulgaris
GCTGCCTCCCCTCTGTTTTTTATAGCTAAGGCCAACGGGGACTTGAGAGCATGTGTGGACTACCGCGTCTTGAACAAGAACACCATCCGCAACCGTTACCCTCTTCCCCTCATTTCAGTCTTGCTTGACCAGGTGAGAGAGGCCAAGATCTATACCCGTTTGGACTTACGTGGGGCGTATCACCTGGTCAGGGTAAGAGAAGGGGACGAGTGGAAAACGGCGTTCAAGACGCGGTATGGGCTGTATGAGTATTTGGTGATGCCTTTTGTGCTTTGCAATGCTCCTGCAGCGTTTCAATATTTTATCAATGACGTGCTGAAAGACTATGTTGACCAATTCGTGGTGATGTACATAGACGACATCTTGATATATTCGCAGAATGTCTCATGTCATACTAGCCATGTATGCAAGGTTCTGGATAAATTAAGGGAACATAGGTTGTACGTGAAACTGAGCAAATGTGAGTTTGGGGTGCAGGAGGTGGAGTTTTTGGGTGTGAATCTCAGCCCAAGTGGTTTGCAGATGTCGGAGAGGAAGGTGAGTGCGGTGAGGGATTGGCCAGCCCCAAAGAACGTGAGAGAGGTGCAGAGTTTTTTGGGGTTCGCCAATTATTACAGACGATTCATCTTGCATTTCTCTCAAACGGCAGTCCCCATTACCAGATTGTTGAGAAAAGGAATGAGTTTTGTGTGGACGAGGGAGGCTGAAAATGCGTTCCAAGCTCTGAAAAAAGCATTTACCACGGCCCCGGTGTTGGCACATCCCATCTTGGAACATCCCTTTATTGTCGAGGCAGATGCCTCGGATGAGGCAATAGGGGCAGTTCTATCCCAAAGAGATTCCCACACAGGTCAGCTCCATCCTGTGGCTTATTTATCAAAGAAGTTGAGTTCGGCTGAGGTCAACTATTCTATAGCGGAGAAGGAGCTATTGGCGATAAAGAGGGCTTTTCAGGAGTGGAGGCCTTACCTTTGGGGGGCTTGTCAGGCAGTGACAGTTTATACTGATCACCGGAACCTCCAATACATGTCCTCCGCAAGACATCTGACACAACGGCAAATGCGGTGGATGCTCTTTTTTGTGGAATATAATTTTGTGGTAACTTTTCGTCCAGGTACTGAGAACAGGAAGGCAGATGCGCTGTCCAGACAAGAGCTCCCCGCAAAACAGCAGGAGGAGGTGCATTCCATCATCCCTTCTGCTAAGGTGGTGTGTGTGGTTAGGGCTGAAAAGTTTTTGGACGATATCAAGGGCTCTAGGTCTTCGGGGTCTTGGGATCGTTGGGCAGCAGCCAAAGCAGACCGGAAGGTGAGACAGGGTTTGCCTTTTCAGGGGGAGCGTTTGTTTTTACCCACAGAGGAAATACGAAAGAAAGCTTTTTGTTGGTGTCACGAAGCTCCAGCTGCTGGACATCCGGGGGTTACCAAGACAGTGAGTTTGCTTAGGAGGCACTTTTGGTGGGAGTCTTTGGTCAGCGACACTACTAGATGGGTGGAAAGGTGTGATACCTGTGCCCGAGCAAAAGGGGAAAACACCAAAAAGAAGGGTTTGTTAATACCAATGCCCACCCCTGATAGGCCATGGCAGAATATAAGTTTAGACTTCATCACGGGATTACCTACTGATCAGGGGAAATCTGCTGTATTGGTGGTAGTAGACAATCTCACAAAAATGGGGCATTTTATACCTTGTGTAAATCTCCCCACTGCTAGTCAAACAGCACAGTTATTGGCTTCCCAAGTCATAAGACTGCATGGTATCCCAAGAGTAATAGTGTCGGACAGAGGGCCGCAGTTCATTGCTCGTTTTTGGCGAATGTGGTGCAAGGCATTGGGTATTGAGTCAGCGCTCTCTACCAGCTTCCATCCTCAAACCGACGGACAAACGGAACGTTTGAATCAGACTTTAAAAAAGTACTTGCGCTGCTACTCCAAGGAAGCACATGAGTCTTGGGTGGAGCTGCTGTGGATGGCAGAGTTGGCTTACAACAATGCATGGCACTGTTCGTTAGGTATGTCACCATTCAAGGCTAATTTTGGTTACGATGCCAACACCTTGCCTATTAACATCCCAGAGGATTTAATGAACCAACCCTCCGTGAAAGAAAGAGTCCAGACATTAAGAAAGGTACACAAGGTGGTACAGAAACATCTGCTAAAAGCTAAAGAGGTGTACAAACGATGGGAGGACAAACACCGTGCTCCTGGTCCTCAGTTCAAGGTAGGGGACAAGGTGTGGCTCTCAACCAAATACATCCGGTTCAAATTGAGAAGTGTTTTCCATCCACGTTACATAGGGCCTTATCCAATAGTAAGACAAGTCAACCCTGTAGCGTACAAATTAAAGCTGCCTATTACCCTGAGAATTCATCCGGTGTTTCATGTGCACCTGTTGAAGAGAGCACTCACGTCACGCAGAACGACGCCCCCTGCTATTGCTGGTGATGGGAATCTGGAGTACGAGGTGAGAGCTATACGAGACTCCAAGTTCCGCAGGGGGGTTCTTTGGTATCTGGTTTCGTGGAAGGGTTACGGAGCGGAGGAGGACTCATGGGAGCCGGTGCACAACGTCAGCGCTCCTAGGGCAGTCCGTTCTTTCCATGCAAGGTTTCCTGATAAGCCGGGGCCTAGGAGGCGCTTGGGAGGAGGGCGTACTGTCAGGGTTTAGGACAGCGTGCGCCTACCTAAAATACAGTTCCCAGCAGCCTTAGGGGAAAAACTACATTTCCCATGATTCCCGGTGGTGCAACAGGATATCAGAGGGCGGAGCCAGGTATTCGGTGCTCGTGATTCCTGTTGCGGCTGCTCTCCGGTGCCTCTGAGTTCCTGCATCGGAATCTGTGCTTTCCCCCGCCGAGGATCTGACTTTCTGCACGGTATTTAGATCGCGCTGGCTAGCGCGTATGTTCTATGTTACATTTTGCTCATTTCTTTCATGTTACATTGCGATAGCTTCTCGCGGCTGCGAGTAGCAGTAACGGAACTGGGCACTTGTTCCCTGGAGTACTTGGTTTTGGGGAAAGGCTTTTCTACTGTGTTTGTGAGAAAGGATTTCTCAGACTTGGAATTCAAGTGCCGGAGTGCAGGGGGGGATGAGGACCTCCGCACTACCGGCATGAACTCGTGATGATTTGAATCATCTAATTGGTTGTTGGATTTCTTTACCAAAGCGGATGGCAGTAGTGAAGGAACTACGCCATGCTGTGTTTGGTGTACTTTCTTGTCTTGCCATTATAAGGGATACTTTCACGCTATGATGGCAAAGAGGATTCAGTTCATCTGTTTTTTGGTTGAGAACTAATTTTGTTATGCAACAAACACTGGCTTGCTACATTTAGTTACTTGCACTTTTTATACTCATTTCGGATTGCCTATTTCTTCAGAGCTTCCCAGTGACTGGTCATAGGGTATGTTACCATTGAGTACTAATACTTTAGGCAGGTAGTGTATATGTCCCCGGTGTTCTTACACGTGTTCTTATGTTCATGCAGGATAACAAAGAAGGCAGAGGAACAGCAGTGTGGTGTATACACCGGTGGTTGTACAGGTGAATTAAGGAGATGTTTGTCTAGTGAGAAATTACTGAGTGTAGGGTTAAGAATTGTATTAACCATTGCTTATTTTTCTTACAGCTTCTTTTTCCCTGCTGCCCCTTTCCTTCTTCCCTTTATTCTTTTGGGTTTTTTCCCCTTTTGGGGTTTTTCCCTCGCCGTATCGTCTGAACACCCTGTGTGTAAACTTCAGGGTGTTCGGAGGGTCCGGAGGTGGAGTATTGTTGCTGCATACGGATCCTGCGGAGTGCAATCCTGACAGCCGATTACCAAGTCCATTACATGGCTCCCAACGTGTTCGGCATTTGCATTACGGCCAGGATAGATTTTTCGTCTCCACCACCTCCATCGCACACAGCCATTCTAC
Source organism: Lissotriton vulgaris (assembly GCF_964263255.1). NCBI lineage: Eukaryota > Metazoa > Chordata > Amphibia > Caudata > Salamandridae > Lissotriton > Lissotriton vulgaris. The sequence continues at coordinate 616,218,374 of NC_141697.1, forward strand.
ACGGCCGCCATCTTTGCCTCACTGGATGATTATAAGGAAGATTTTAAAAATCTCAAAAATTCACGCTAATATCGACATATGGAAGTCGAACATCTGTGCCAATCTAGGCCAAAATATAAATAGCCGTTTATGGAGGGAGATGGGAGTTAAGTGTCCGGGCGATGTTATATTAGGAGATGAGATTGTTGACTTTAATATACTTCAACAAAAATTCGGACTCCCCCCTAACCAATGGCTGTTATATACACAAATGGCCCAAACAATTAGATCATTTAGGCCTAGGCTATCTCCCATGTCGAGTTACTCATTAATGGAATACTTGAAAAAAGGAGGTAGCAAAATTAAAATTTGTTACAACAATCTTCTGCAGGAGCTAGATGATGATATGGGAAAGACAGAATCAACATTGGCTCAAAAACTAGACGACCTCGATGTGGATTTAGATCGAGCGTTAGAATTAAATAAAAAGATTTTTCGCTCCTCAAATCTAAGGGCTCAACATTACAAAACACTATTTAATTTGTATTTCACGCCATCAAAACTGTTTGCCTGGGGAGTAAGGTATAGTGACAGATGCCCTAGGTGTAATTTGGGCCCAGCAGATTTACTCCATATGTTTTATAATTGCCCGAATTTAATACCAATCATTAAGGAGTCATGTCTCTGTTTATTCTGATTATTTATGGATTATGTAATGAATTGATATATGAAATGAAATTTTTGTACCGTAAATACCTGAAACATCTCAATAAAAAAAAAAGGAAATTCTGGGATGTTATCCAAAGTTTGACAATCCGGGTAAGAAAAAAACAGTGTGATCCTGGCAAGCCACAACACCCTCGAATCATCTGGGTGTTTAGTCTTCAGAAATGTATGGAGTTAGTAGGTTTCCACTGGTGATGGTCAGCCCCTTGGCCTAAACACAACAACTACCAATGTGCCTGGAAATTTTACAATGACAAGCAAACATTTTGATGTTTTAAATTTTTAGGCAATTCTTGTTCCAGGTGATAGGTCCTCCAAACAAATGGGGAGTACCATTTATATTGAATGCGCAGTGGAAGGATTTTGTTGATTCCCACAGATTCTGGAACTTTCCCTCACAAAAATGTAAGGAAATTATTATTACAATTTTGTACATCAACTTCACAAAAGAGCTATAAAATCGTGAGACAAATAATAAATGTGCCTATTGCTGCAAATAGTATGTGCAATAAGAAGACTCAGTACCCAGGACACTGATGATCACTTCGGAGGCGTCTATATGGGAAAGAATCAGCCATTCAGCACACAGCCTGTTGCATCTACAAGCATTTCAAAGCCATCCGCGGTTTAAGCCACAGCCACCATTTTAGTTTAGCAATTACTTCAAAATTTTGGAAGAATACATAAACTACATTCTTTGATATGGGCTTCCTCAGTTCCTCGAGGGGCTCGTCCTGATGATGACAACTTAAGTACCTTATGGTGTCAAAACGTTGACCTATAATACTAATTCAGCCTACTACTACAACAATTAAGTAGTCACTGGAGATAGGTCTAGTTCCTGCTTAGTACTGATAAACGAAGTTATAGCAGCCAGTGGATTGTTGTTTTTGTTGTGTGCCCTTGTTGTTTCACTAGTTTTGTATGACAATCACCTGAGCACTACACTAGCACCTATTTACATGTTTCTAGCAATTTAAAGCCAAAATAATACTTCGATACTTTATATGAATTTTCTAATATACTTCTGAATTATCATCACTGTTTATGTGTGGTACCTCTGCTTTGACAACCTTTAGTCTTAATTCATGTGATCCCATAGTTGAAAGTTATTCCAAAATAACTCCAAGCAATCCATTGTTCTTAGTCTGCAAATAGTAGCAGAGTCTGTTTCTCACATGGTGATTGACATATTAATTGTTTAACATTAACCATATGTTCCTTCATCACTCTGTCAGCATGTATAATCCTTTATGTTCCACACAACAGACGTAAACTCCAAAAATACAATATGTGGATGTTGCTTCGGTTTAGTCTATCTCCTCCATATTTTCAGCGCTCTCATGTAAATTCCAGATACTATTTCATTCACTCAACTTCACAGCCCAGGCCTCATTCCCTGTTATATGTACATAATAGAATATATATGGGAAAAGGACCCACTGTCGTACATTATTCGGAAGAGGTTTGGCTCTGCGGCTAGGGCAACTGACTCCGGAATCTGAGGTTCAGGGTTCAATCACCGGCGGCAGATTATCCCAGCACCATGTGACTCTGGGCAATAGCTTGCTTAATCTTCCCAACGGCCCCCATCGCCTAGAGACCCTTACGGGTGATTGTGCGCTTACAAATGTGGATTATTATAAGAATAATGCAAGGGAGTCCCGTGCCTATATAGAGGAACAAAGCAGAAGGCCAAGTTCCTTTATAAAATCATGTGACTATTTTTAACCTATGGCAGAGGGTAGCTTACTGCTTATAATTAAGGCCCCCTGTCTTCTGTTTTTACAGATTTTTACAGATAAATACAGACCAAAAACATTCATTTTCTTGTCTATATTTATTTTAAAATGTGGATAAAAACGGAAATTGGATTGCTTTTTGAGTAATTCTAAATACTGCCTGCCATGACTGCCAGGCCACTGGATGTGTGGATTGATAGATAAGGGGGTTCAAAAAGAAAGGAACTTTAGTAAAGAGGCTTAAACAGCAGTAGATATGCACATTGATACTGACATTTGCATATCTTCATAAAAGTGCTCTGATTTATCTTCTGTGGGTGTTCACAACACTGAAACCTGGCAGATATTCAAGCATAAGTGCATATTTTTAATAGTTTAATAAATGTGGAAATATACTAATTTCAGCCTAATTTTTCCACTGAACTCAAAATAAATATGGATAAATACAGATGAAATTAGCAAAAAATAAATATGGATAAATACAGACGGAAACGGCAAAAAAATAAATACCATAAAACCGGGACCCCTACTTATAATATATTGTCACACCATCACTCTGTTTAAATCATTGGTGTCTTGCTCTTTATGTGAAACAGATGGTACAGTTGAGGTCATGAAGACTAAAAACAGAATCTGTGGTGTGAAAATAAACACCCCAAAAAAGATGTTAGTAATTTATTGGGAAAAGTTCTAAAAATCACTTCAATGTGAGCCAGAGTTTGAAAAACATGTTGTAGATTAAAACTGTAGCAGCATTCAGGGAAATTCTACCTTTCCTGTAAAAACCTATAATGCAAAAAAAAAAAAATATGTTGTCCTAAATAGCTCCACTCTGCACACTGTTCATTTTAAAAAAACAGATCAGAAGAATTAAAAGCCAGTTATAATTTTTGTCGCTTACACATGTGTAATTATGCTCTGTGAACTGCATTTTGTCATGGCTAATGGCTCTTCACCAGGCTTTGTAACATCACAGTTCAACTGTGATATCTTAATGCAGTTGAGAAGAAACGTTAGACACCTATTTACACCTAATTACAGGTGACTAGAGACATCACGACTTGACTCTTTGAATGTCATAAGGAAATTTGAGACAGGGTTTTATAGAGGGATTGCAGGCGGCTCCCATGTATATATATGTATATATGTATATATATATGTATATACATATATATATATATACACACACACACAAATTCCCAAAACTCCTCACCATCAAAAAAAGAAGTACAGGAGCTCCGGAGCGTGTGATAATTCAATTTCTTTAATGCTAACGCATCGGTAAATATAACAAGTCTCGGCAGGAAGTCTGACTTTGGCTCAATACTGTAATGTTGTTGCGGTGGGCCGCTCCGCATTGCCCAGTGAGTAAAGGGTGTTCGCCCAGTTAGACCCTGTTACGTAGTACAATGGGCTGGCCCGGCGTACATTCGGCCAGCACATGTGAGTGCCAATAAATAGCCCAGACATCCTGGGCGTGGTTAAGTGAGTTACTGGCAACTACCATAAGCACATTGTACGGCTCTCTGTGTCCTCTTCGCTAGGCTCAGAACCGCAGTACCACACTGGCGGCAAGGTGGTCTCCCCACCCTGCCGTGACTCACCGCACCTGCTGTGCCTGCCGCCTGCACCGTTACCGCGAGAACGCCCCAGCCGCATCTCCAGCGTCCTCCACCTGGCACACTGTTGTATCTGTATCTTTAAATGACTAGTTCTGTGACACTTGCTGTATTCTTTTAATGACATATCCTTTGTTCCATGTTCTATGTCTGAGTGCTGCTGTCGTGTCATTCTTATCCGTTACCTGGACACGACAGCATCGCTCATCCTTAGCTTGTCTTGTGGGTTATTTTACTTTACTGATTTATTCTTAATAAATCACTCAACTGAACTCCTGCTTTGAATTGTTGTTATTCCTAAATACAACATAAATATGGCGACGATGGATTGGGATCGATTGAAGACATCTCTAATTGAAAAATAATTTTTGGCAGTTTGAGTTTTTTGTTTACTTAATCCACCGAGAAAATTCGCAAGGCTTAAAGGAAAGAAACGAGGACTTTCTTCGCAGCGACTACATACATGGTGAGAAATATATTTGACAATTCTGTATGTATCGCTAGATCAGAAAGACTGTGAACGTTTACGTTTAAATACCTCGTTTTCCATAATTTCCGTTGATGGCATTGCGCGAGTGAAGGAGAGCGAGAGAGCTGAACTTGGATCACGTCATCGGAGCCGAGCGCGAGTGAGGCAGAGCGAATGAGCTGATAGAAGAGCGCGTAGAAGAGCACGTCATCGGCAGCCCAGCGCGAGAGCCCAGCGCGAGTCAAGGAGCGCGAGAGTTCTCAGAAGACAGTGTTTACTTGGGAGATCGTCATCGCGCATCGCGCTAGGTCAAACAACGTGACCCCACGCAGCGGCCATTTTAAAATAAGTAAACAGAGGAATAGTTTGTCGATTTCACACACCGGATTACGAGCACTTTCCGTGTGAGACTACAAAAGAAGTTCGATATCGGTAAAATCACCTGATTTAAAAATCGGAACTGTTTCTTTGTTATTCTTATATCAAATTTGAAGTGAAAATTTATTTATTTATTTATTTATTTATTTTTTAAAAAGAGTAAATAATAACTTGCTAACTTCATATTTTAAATTTTAAATAACAACTAAAAGGTGAATTTTGAGAATGGCTTATCAGATTCAACCTTATCAAATTAATCCTTTCCTTCAAAGTTCTGGAAAACCGCCTGTCGGGTGGGAACAGTGGCATAAATCTTTTGAAAGCTATCTTGTTGCAATAGATGGAAAAGATTACTCAAAGGAAAGAAAAAAGGCTGTTTTATATGGACTCTTGGGTGATGCAGGAAGAGAAATTTTTGACTACATGCCTGAGAGTGAACCACCACCTGGACAGTTCATTCCTTGGGATGAATACCATGAGGCTGTAAAAAGATTGGAAAAAAGATTTCATGAACAGCCTAATATAATGGTAGAAAGGCATGGTTTTAATAAGAGAAAACAGTTGCAAGATGAAAGTATAGAAGACTATCTTTCTAGTTTGCGCATTTTAGCTTCTAAATGTGATTTTGGTGATATGCTTGATACTTATTTGAGGGATCAATTGGTCTTTCATTGTTTTTCTAACAAAGTTCAAGAACGTCTTCTAGCTTGCAGAAATCCAACCTTAAATGAAGTCATCGACATCGCAGTTGGAATTGAAAGGTCATCAGTTTCAACTAAAGTTATTTCTGGAACAAATAATGCGGAACCAGTTTGTTCTATAACAAATAAGAGTAAAGACTTTAAAAAAGATAAAGGTTCCTTTTCGGCTAAAAAGAATTTAGTTTGTTATCGATGTGGTTCTAAAAATCACATTGGTAATAATCCGATTTGTCCTGCACATGGAAAGAAATGTGCAAAATGTAAAAAAATTGGGCATCTTGAGAGTGCATGTAAAACTATTTTTAAAAATAAGAATGTTTCACTTACCAGTGTTAATGCTTTAGATGACATGGAAGAAGAAATTAGTAACTTGGTAATTAATGTAAATTAAGTAGAATCTGAGATTACTTTCAAAGCACCTTTAGGCGAAGCTTTCATTCATGGCGTAAAATTGGAAGTAATGGCAGATTCAGGTTCGCCAATAACCATTTTAGATGACATTACTTATGCAAATCATCCTTTTCCTACTAAACTGACGGTTGCAGATATCAATCCAAAAGCAATTGGTGGTCAATTTCTCAAAATGCTAGGATACTTTACTGGCTTAGTTGAACTGCTAGGTAGAGAAATTACTACAAAAGTTTATGTAGTTAAAAAAGGGAAAGATATTATTGTTGGTGTGATTTAGGTAAGATGGGTATCATGTTAAAGCCTGGTAGTGACACTCCTATTATTCTTGGTGACATTCCAATATCTTCTTTAGAAATCTGCAAAGAGAAAGTATTTTCTAATGATCTTGATTCTATTCTTACTAAATACAAAGAAGTATTTGAGGACAGAATTGGTTGTGTGAAGGGTGTTGAGCATGACATTAAGCTGAAGGATGATGCCATACCTGTAATACATAAGGTCAGAAATGTACCTTTGAGTGTACGAGCAGAGTTAAAAGAACATTTGGATAGTCTTTGCAAAGATGGAGTAATTAAACCAACAGATTCTTCTGAGTGGGTTTCGGCTGTCGTATTAGCCAAACGTAAAAATGGTAAGTTGCGCATGTGTGCAGATTTGCGCTCTCTGAATAAAAACATTTTGGTGGATTGCCACCCTTTGCCATTAATTCAAGAAATGCTTATGGCTATAGGAGATTCTACTCATTTTTCTTTAATTGACTTAAAGTCAGCCTACAATCAAGTTGTTTTGTCAGAGAGGTCACAAGATCTTACTACTTTTGTCACTCCCTTTGGTGCCTTCAAATATACGAGGCTCCCTTTTGGATTAGCTTCTGCAGCGAGCGTATTTCAGAAGCTAATGGACTCGTTGTTTGGAGACATCAAAGGGGTGCAAGCATTTCAGGATGACATACTCATTTTTGGTAAAGGAGTTGAGGACCATAATAAAACTCTTGATGAAGTATTAAAAATCTTGAGTAAAAGAGGGATGACTGTATCTAAAGAGAAGTGCAGTTTCTTGGTTCAAGAATTAGAATATTTAGGGCACTCAATAACTAAAGAAGGCATTAAACCGAAACAGAACCTGATTGATTCAATTATGCTTGCACCTGCTCCAGCAGATAAAGACTCCCTTAGATCTTTTTTAGGTCTAAGCGAGTACTATGCACGCTTTGTGCATGGTTATGCATTTGTAGTGGAACCTCTCAGGTGTTTAACGAGAAAGAATGAAAAGTATGAATGGTCTTTAGTCCATGATGAAGCATTTAACAAAGTCAAGGATATGATTAAGAAAGCACCAGCTTTGAAACCATTCTCTTGTGGTGTTAAGTGTGTTGTCACCGTAGATGCAAGTTGCATAGGTCTTGGTGGGGTTCTTACACAGTTTGTTAATGAGAAAGAAAATACCATTGCTTTTATTTCAAGAACCTTAACCACAGCTGAATCCAATTACAGTACCATAGAGCGTGAAGCTTTAGCTTGCTCATGGGCGGTTGAAAAGTTCAGGTGCTATTTATGGGGAACTCGTTTTGATCTCGTTACAGATCACAAGCCTCTCATTTACTTGATGAATGAAAATGGTACAGGGCAAGCAACTTCAAGACTTGTTAGAATTATTTCAAAATTACAAGAATATAATTTTGATGTTAAACACATTTCTGGAGGAGCAAATTTTAGGGCAGATTGTTTGTCCAGAATTCCTCTTGAGAATCAGATTGAATCTTCTGAAGTCTTTGACGATGAGTGTGTTGTTGTTTCAGCAGTGGATGCTTGTGAAAATTCTTTGGGATGTTTTACCGAAAAAGATTGGATAGATGGATATGAGAAAGATCAAATTTTGGTTAAAATAAAGGAGTACATTAGAAAGGGTTGGCCTCCAGTTAGAAGTCTAGATAAAAATGTTGTACCTTTTCAACAAATATCCTCTGAGTTGAGTTTGGAGAATCAGTTCATCACTAGGTGTGGACTTTTTGTTCCTCCCTATGTTTTGAGAAAGGGTCTTGTTGAAAGAGCTCATTCTGGGCATGTCGTGTCATTCTTATCCGTTACCTGGACACGACAGCATCGCTCATCCTTAGCTTGTCTTGTGGGTTATTTTACTTTACTGATTTATTCTTAATAAATCACTCAACTGAACTCCTGCTTTGAATTGTTGTTATTCCTAAATACAACACACACCATGCACCCTGCCACGCACCTGCTGCTGACTTTGTGAGGCCCTGCCGCGGCTTCCAGAGCCGCCCACAGCCGATGCCCTCGCTCTCCTCTGCAGCCGCTCTGCTGACCGCACCGGCGCACATGCACGCATACATGCAGATTCATTCCGTACCCTCCGGCACCCGGCCCTCTCCGCTACGGACCTCCTGCAGCCCTCAAGCTTCCGGTAAGAGTGACGACGCCCACTCCGGCCATCCTCCTCCCAGCGCTTTCCAGACGGGCTCTATTTCTCTCACTCTATGTTAGAGGCCTTCCTGGCCACCTCTGTCAGGCCGCACGTCGTGCCACTAGGCAGCACGCTCCTATCTGGCACGGACTCGCAGCGCTTGGGCCAAGCTTGACAGAACCATCTCCACAGCGCCCTCGCCGACTGCACCACCCTACGGCACCCGGCTCGGCACCGCACCTAATCATGTGCCCTGCTTCCTGGTGTCCCACTGTGTGATCTGCCACCTCAGTCACGCCTACTGCCTCTCCCACATGACGTCAGTGCCTCATTGAATGAATGAATGAATGAAATGAAATTTATAAACGCGCAACTAAGCCCGAAGGCGTCAAGGCGCCTAACCAAAGAGAATCAGAAAAAAGGCAAATCCAGAGCTAGGGGTAGGCTTTGGCAAATAGCCACGTTTTGAGCATCTTCCTAAAGGCTTGCTTAGTGGGGAGGGATTTAATCTCAGTTGGCAGAGCATTCCACAGCTTAGGGGCTAAGGTTGAGAAGGCTCTGCCACCCCATTTGGCTCTGCGAACACGGGGGATTGCCAGCAGAGACTTGTTGGCTGAGCGCAGAGTTCTGACAGGGGAATAGGGAACCAGCAGTTCCCTCAGGCCTCTAGACCCATTTGAAGCCAAAGCCCCATAGATCAGACATAGGGACTTAAAGGCGATCCTGGACTCTATCGGGTGCCAGTGCAAACTTCTCCTTGCAGCCGTAGCCGAAGCCCGCTTGGGTAGATCTAGTACAAATTTTGCTGCGGCATTCTGTACCATTTGAAGTCTCCTTATGAGGCCCTTGTTGATGCCTAGAAGAAGGGCATTGCAATAATCTAATCTCGAGCCTATTAAAGCAACTACCACTTGCTTCCTAGCTTGAGCTTCATTTGGAGCCATTCACTGTCACAGGTCCTCCCCCTCCCAGGCAGCACCCTGGAAGGCATGGGTTGAGCGCCTAGAAATGTATTTCAACGCTGCCGACATCCCTGCTCCACAGAGGAGACCCATGCTTCTTCAGCTCAGAGGGGCAGATATCCATAAGATATCTAAGACTGTGTGTGAGCTGGGTCCCCAAGGAACTACGCCACAATGCGTGACGCCGGCACAGCCTCTTTCAAGCCTTTTGCCAACCCCAACTATGAGCGTTTCTTACTCCGCCAGGCACGCCAACATCCAGAGGAGTCCGTGAACGTGTTCTACGCAAGGCTAAAAGAACTGTTGAGCACCTGCACCCTACCAGACGAGGACGACGAAGTCCGGGCCCAGTTCATCCAGGGTTGCGCGTCCTCCAAGCTGGGGAACAGGTCCTGCAAGAACACAACATGTCAATGAGGGACATCTTGACGCTTGGACGCTCCAAAGAATTGTCAAAGGCCCGGGTGGCGCACATGGACCCCAAGCCAGCCACCACAGTCAAGGAAGAACCGGTATGTGCCCTTCGCATTGTCGTTCAAGAGCCACAACAGAGGATCACCAGACCGAAGACTACGGCATCCCAGCAGGGCTCCCTTAGTCACCCATGTGGGTGGTGTGGGGGCCCATTGCCCCACGAAGGAGCCTGCCCCGCGTATGGCAAGACCTGCTGTGCATGCGGGAAAGTGAACCATTTCTCCAAGGTATGCCGGTCGACACAGAGGAGGAGGCAAAATGGCCAGCCATGGCGAGTTCGCACAATTGAACTGCCCCAAATGGTCCCCCGGGCATTGACATGGACGACGATGAGGCTGATGCTGCCACTGTTTACGTAGTCAGAAAGCTGAATACTCTATCAGCCACTCAACATGCCACACCCATGAGTAAAGTCAAGGTGCAAGAACATGCTGTAGCTGCCCTCATTGACACAGGTGCTACCATCCATGTCATGGCTGCCAGCGTCTACAGGAGCTTGCCCAACCCTCCTACGCTACGCTCTACCAGAGTACAAGTCTATGCCTTTGGCACCCGTTCTCCACTCAAGCTATGTGGTGTATTCCATGCCAATCCCTCTCATGAGACCGCACACCAACAAGCCAAAGTCTATGTGCCACAGGAAGGTTTAGGATTTCTACTTGGCTGCCGCACCACCCAGGATCTCAACCTAATCCACTTTGCATTCACCGTGCATGCCAACGACCTTGACCACCTGCTGCAAGGTTTCAAAATGCTATTCGAAGGAATCGTATACCTGAAGGGACCAGCAGTCTGGCTCCACATCGATAAATCTGTTGTCCCTATCGTCCTCCGCCACAACAGGATCGCCTTCCACCTCCGCCCAAAAGTAGAAGCAGAGCTACGCCTTCTGGAGAGAGCGGGAATCATTGAATGGGTGCGTGGCCACTCCCCATGGGGGTCATCCATTGTCGTTACGAAGCAACCAGAAGCGGTCCACATCTGTGTAGATATGAGGGTCCCGAACCTCGCCATCAAATGTGAACGCCACCTGACTCCGACAGTAGACGACATCATCGGGAGTTTGCTGGCTCCAAATGGTTCTTAAAGATGGAACTTCGCTCAAGCTATCACCAGATCCCCCTCCACCCAGACTCTCACCCCATTACTACTTTCTCCACCCTTGCAGGTCTCTGGCGCTACACTCTCCTCAACTTTGGAATCTCCAGCGCTGCCGACGTTTTCCAAAACATAGTCAAGAATGTCCTCCAGGAGCTGGAAGGTGTGCTCAACGTGAGCGATGACATTTTGGTGCATGCACCCACACTGGAAGAACATCTCCAGCATCTCCAAGCTGTATTCTCCCACATCCGGGACAGCGGACTCACCCTCCACCGTAAAAAGTGTGAGTTCTTGAGAAGAGACATCAGTTTCTTTGGCTATCGTTTCTCTGACAAAGGCATTGGCCCCGACCCGGACAAATAAAAGGGCATACAAAATGCCCCCACCCCGACGTCAGTTCCGGCGTCCGCAGCTTCCTGGGCATGGTCACATACTGCGGGCATTTCATCAAAAACCTCTCAGACCTAACCGGACCCCTCCTTGACCTCACCAAAACCACCAGCCACTGGGTGTGGGAAGTGGAGCAAGAGGAGGCATTCCGCCACACGAAAGCTGCCCTCTCTGCTGACACCAAGTTGGTGTACTTTGACCCCCGACACAAGTCCCAGCTGGTTGTGGATGCCAGCCCCACAGGCTTAGGAGCGGTCCTAGCCCAACAGCAGACCTGTGGAGAATGGGCCCCTGATGCCTACCCCAGCAAGACACTCACGCCCATGGAACAACGCTATTCTCAAATTGAGGAAGAATCCATCTCAATCCTGTGGGGATGCCGCATTTCCCCATTTACCTGTACGGACACCCATTCACAGTTGTAACCGACCACAAGCCTCTCATCCCGCTGTTTCACGGATCATCATCACGTCCTCCCCTGCGGATAGAGAAATGGGTGTTGCAGCTACAAGAATTCCAGTTCACTGTGGAATACAGACCAGGCACCCAGAATCCGGCGGACTTCCTCTCCAGGCACGACAGACCTGTCACCGAGCCTGAATCTGCAGAAGCGGCAGCAACAGAAGACTACGTGCGAATGATAATCCGAACTGTTCAGACCGCTTCCGATCTCGCTGGAGGAAGTGGTACAAGCCACAAGAGAAGATGACTGCCTCCAGATCGCCATCCATGGTAATCACTTCGGGGGACTGGAAGCCATTACAAAACCCGACACCATTCCGCACGAAAGAAGCCCCAACCACTTTGAAGGCTCTACATCAAGTACGCCACGAGTTGCCCGTATCTACAGATGGTTGCCTCCTGAGGGGCCCTCTCCTTGTCCTGCCAGAACGCCTGACTCACCAGGCAGCCCTCCTTGCACATGGGGCACACCAGGAAATTGTAAAGTCAAATAACCTCCTCAGGAGCAAAGTCTGGTTCCCCGGCCTAGATCAACAGATCAAATTGATTATTCAGCGCTGCCCAGTTTGCCTTGCAACCAGCCTGCCCAGCAGACCCGCGCCTGTAATCACTGAAGCAGGCCCCAACTCCCCATGGGAAAGAGCCAGCGCAGTTTTTGGCAGCCTACCGGGAAGGAAGTACATGGCAGTAGTCGTGGACGACTTCTCGCGATACCCGGAAATCAAAATTGTCTACTCTACGTCAGCAGGAGAAGTCATTTCCAAGCTAGAGAAGATTATGGCCACCCATGGAGAACTCCGGACGGACAACGGTCCACGGTTCACCAGTGCTGAGCTGTTTTAGTACCTGTCCTCCCACCGGATCAAGCACCGCCGGATAACCCCAAGGTGGCCCCAAGCGAATGGGGAAGTTGAACGTCTGATGCGAACTTTGAACAAGACGATCCAAATAGCTCTAGCCGATGGCCACATCCTGGAACAAGCGCTATACCAGTTTCTCCGAGAATACCGCCTCACCCCCCACTGCACTACTGACATCTCCCCGATCCGCCTGTATTTCGGTCGAGCGGTGATAGACACCATCCCGCACCATCTGTTATGGGCATGTCCCCAAACTCTGAACCATTCACTAGCAAGGCGTACGAAGACCAACCATGAGGCGTACCAAAGGAGGTATGCAACGGAGAGCCCGAACACCATTGGCGACTGAGTTCATGTGCGAGATCGCCATCTCGGTGGAAAGTTCAGGCTGCCATTTGAGCTAAATCCATGGACAGTGATTGAAATCAAAGGTACGATGGTGACGGCATCACGGGGACACAAGAGTGTAACCCGCAACGTATCCTTCTTCAAGAAAGTCCCAGCAGATGCCGCAGAGGAGTTTCTGCCACTCGACGAGCCAAGGATGGCTGAACCGGACAGTCCTTGTGATTCCGAGGGAGGGAACGGCTGTCCCACAGCCGTCACCGCGGAAGTTGACCAAAGCACCCCAGCTACCCGAGAAGGCCCATGACAAGGAACTCCGAAGCGATCAGCCGACACGAGACAATGACAACCCTGCAGAGCCTTCACCGACTCCCCCTGCCAGAAAAAGCCAGGGTCGGTACTGCCTGCGGCCCTACCCCAAGCTGTTCCAGAAGTATCAGGACTTTGTATCCTGCTGTCGGCCTCCAGGCAGAAGATACGGTGGTGCCTGCAGACCAAGTAAGACTGTTCCATAAATATCCAGTTTATCATGGACTGATGTTTGTAACTGTTGGGTGTTCTCACTATTTTGTAATTGCTTTGTTCTTTGGGTAAAGGAGGAATGTAATGTTGTCCCAGTGGGCCGCTCCACATGCCCAGTGAGTAAGGGGTGTTCCCCCAGTTAGACCCTGTTACATAGTACAATGGGCTGGCCCAGCGTACGCTCGGCCAGCATGTGTGAGTGCCAATAAATAGCCCAGACATCCTGGGTGTGGTTAAGTGAGTTACTGGCTATTACCATAAGCACGTTGTACAGCTCTCTGTGTCCTCTTAACTAGGCACAGAACCGCAATACCACAAGTACTCTGTGCCATTTTGTACAGACTTTAAATAACACATGTGATCAACAACACAATGAACATAGAAGACATCTTCTGGAGTAGATGCATTGCAACAAATTCGAAAAAGAGGGCAAATATGTCTTTTCATAAATGAATGAATGAATGAATGAATACAAACTTGGTATAGCGCATGGCCACCCGAAGGCATCCCAGCGCTTTTAGACCCAGAGCAGGACACCACAACTCAGCGGAACAGGAAAGTCTTCAACCGTTTCCTAAAAGCAAGATGGTTGGATTCAGAACGAATGTTCTGGGGGAGTAGGTTCCAACATTTGGCTGCGTGAAAAGAAAACTGTCGGCCACCCATTTGTGACCTCTTAACCCTCGGGACTGTCAAAATATTGAGATGGTTAGACCTAAGGTCTCTGGAAGATTGATAATGGCAAAACAGAGGTCGCAGGATAACCGGGCCATTGTTAGTTGTTGACTTATGAGCCATACACATAGCTTTGAACCAGATCCTTTCCTGCACCGGCAGCCAATGAAGAGAGCGCACAGCAACCTTCGCAGAGCAGTGTCTCAGTACCTCGAGTAGCAGATGAGCTGCGCAGTTCTGAACCGACTGAAGTATTTTAATAGTGCCAACGGGTGCCCCGAGATAGACCGCATTAGCCTAGTCCAGTCGGGAAAGAATAAGGGACTGGACAAGGAGCCGTCTGGCCTCAAATGGAAGAAGGGTCAAAACCTTCCTTAGCAGCCTGAGCAGGCAATAACAAGTCGAGGCAACCTTTCGGGCCTGAACTTGAAAGCCCAGAGTGGAATCGAGCCAGACCCCCAAACTCTTGATTTGGTTCTTAGGTGTGGAGGGAGGATCCAGACACCTCGGCCACCAAGGGTCAAGATTGATGGGGGCTTTTCACAATGTGTTTGTAGCGCATCAATGTTGATAAATTCTCAGCAAATAAATGATTGGCAGCACATTTGATAAATACTCAAATACAAGATGCACATTGCAAACACACGTTTAACCTACGAGAAAGGGCTAAATTAGCGGCCACAACGTTGTTAGTAGCACAGGTTGTGAGCGATGTCAGAAATGTCGCTAGAGAGGTACATTCTGTATCCTGCCCCAGAAGGCCAATTAAAAAAAAATTGTAGTAAAATAAACAATAATGCACTTCAGCCCCTAACGGGGCTGCATGGAAAGCTTAAATAAAGTAAAGCTTACATAAAATGTTCAAGGTGAAATTACAATTATTAGAAAAAACAGTCCTCCTCGGGGATCACCCTGCCCTTGGAGACATTAATTGCAGAGGCACTATCATAAAAGCAGGCCTTCTGGAATATGTGCAATATACAGTGTGTGAGAGACATAGAGTGCAAGCGAGCTAAATGTATTTGCCAATACAGTTAAGTTATTGACACTGTGGCTCAAACCAAGGGACCTAATACAAATAATAACACATGCTATATTTCACTGCCCAAAGTCACTCTAATTGTACATTTGGTATAAAGTCCAAAACAAAATGAAACACAAGGGTACTCATGTGACAGAAGTATAATAAAAACCTATAGGTTTCAGTGCACCAGGTGCTCTGTGTCCAAAACTTTGTCCTACAATAATGGACAAATAGAGAAACGCAAGTCCTCAGAAATCTATTGCCACAGAAAATGATAAATACTATAAAAACCCAACCTCAACATAGTTTATCTTACACTACTGAGATCGCAGCCTCTAAGGCTTAGATCACTATACACTCCTAAAGCCCCGAAGGGCCTGACCCAGATATATTAGCTCCTTCACTTCCACAAAGTTTCCAGTGCTCTAGAGAAAACTCTGAAATAAAGCAAACAAACAAAACAGTAAGTTAAAAAAATAGGCAAACAGCTAACTCCCCACAGACAGACAGACAGCGGAATTTAATTATCACTCAATATTCAAAATATAAAAGTTAAAAGATGAAACCGCTGGAATCCACCACAACTGAAAGACTTAGACAGCTAGAGATGGCCATACATCTCTTCATCACAGGTTAAACCTCTCAGTTCTTTACTGTCAAAGGCTAGTATAAATGTTGACTCAAGTCTCCTGAGTTTTTCTCTCTATCCTCACCTCTTGATTCCTTTGGGATCCCATCAATGACACTATATTTTAGTTCACTCTATTCACCTTTGTGCATCAAATGTAAATTCCTAGCAATTGGGTAAGATGTATCAAGATTTTTTATTGCCTTTAAATATTAGATAATCTTTTTGTGTACCTGTAGTGTAGTGCTACCTACATATATTTTAGGGTATGTACATTTAAGAATGTACACTACGTGGTCTCTCTTGCATTTGTAGTGACCCCATATCTTCTGGTCCATGCTACCAAGAGTTCTTATTTCTGTTATGTATTCTCCATTTTTACAGGCTTTGCATTTACTGCACTTGGTGAAACCATCTTGGGGTTTTAGCCAGGTTTTTCTCTCAGCCCTTCACGTCACTCCTTACTAAAATGCTTCACCCAGACTTGGCCCTTCTGAAGGTGACAAGTGACTTCTTAGAGAGTTCATCCCCAATCATACATACATTCAATAATCTTTATTCGGTTTAAAAACCCATAAAAGATACAAGATAAAAGCAATTCAACATACCAATCGAATAGCACATCTTGAAATACAGTCTAGACGATTGGCAGTCTCAATTACGTTTTTGGCAATTACAGTGGTCTTTGGGGATTGCGCTTAAATAAAATAATAATAATATCAGGCAATCAATGGGTCTAATCCAGTACATACAAAGACTTAATTTGCTAATTGAAACTTGGTTATATACAAAAATGTATAGAAATTGGAACTTCATATATAGATTTTGCTTGACAAATAAGGTTCAATTCATCTCCAATCACTGGATCACGCCTAAGTAGGTGCCAGTGTTTGCCTAAGGCTGTCCTCATGGCTAGGTGTTTGAAATGATATGTAGTAATGCATCTGTTCAATTCTTGTTAGCTATATGTGTTTTTTTTAGGTTGGCCACCTTGTTATGTGCAATCTCCAATGTACTCTTGCTGTAACCTCTGTGTTCGAACCTAATGCCCATGTCACTCTCTACCTTATTAAACCCCTCATTTGTACTACAAATTCTTTTCACTTTGAGGATCTCCCGGTTGAGGATGCTGTCCTTCAGAGGGGTGGATGGAACTTTCTGGCATGGAGAGTATTATTACCATCACTGGGTTGTCTAAACAGTGATGACCTGTAGCTTGACCATCAATACATTCTGCATCAGTGTCACTAATGTTGCTGGTAATTCTGAGGTTCAAGTTGTTCATGTTGAAGTAAGAGACATACATATGAGCTGATCTTACATCCTCCCCAAATTATATAATTATCATCTATTAACCTCGCCCACATGATAATGTTCTCATTCCATACTAGTGGGGGACTGCTGTACACCTGCCCCTCCTCCAGCCCATGTGAAGGTTTCCATAGCTGCGGGTGAACCAGGTGCCCATCGCATTCCCCTGCTGTTGTTCATAGATGCTGGTATTAAAAAATATATTGTGTTTCAGCACCATTCAATCATGCTCACAATTATTTTAGTATGTTTGAAAAACCTGATTGGTCTCGCTGTAAGGAAGTATTCTACCACCCTGAGTCAATCGGTATGGTGAATGCTTCCATACCATGACGCAACATCTTACGTCATAAGAAGTATGCCCTTCTCCCAACCTATATCCAAATATTCTTTGTAGAAGGTCAGCGGTGTCTTTGATATAGGATGTCAGGTTTTTTACTAAAGGTCGTAGCAAATAGTCAATGTAGCAGGAAACAATCTTAAACTGCCCTTCTTGGGACGTTATTATAGGCCTGGCTGGTGGTTTGTTTGAATCTTTGTGTATCTTGAGTATGAGGTAAAATACTGAGAACCTAGAGAGGTCTGTTCTCAAATAGCTAAACTCCTCTCTGCTTATAAGACCTTGTGTTGTCCAACCTACCAAGGTCTTGACAAATTCAGCTTCTAACTGCCTGACATGTGTGTGGTCTACCTTTTTAGGTCGAGCCTGGAATTCGCATCCAAAGGATGCGTCCAGGTGGAGACTTATAGCTAGCTGACTCGGGGGAATGAAGGACAAGAAACTGCCACGCGCTTCTCTTCGACTGGATTACACTGCGTGCACGCGCACCCACACTCACGTATGCGCACATACACAGCCACACGCATACACAGCACTCACGCATGCGCACATATACAGCCACACGCATACACAGCCACACGCATACACAGGCACCCCCCCCGTCGCCGCCGCACCTACACACACTAGCGCACCTACACGCACGCACACATACAAAGACCCCCCTCCCCCCGCCGCCGCCATCGCACACATACACACACAAGCGCACCCCCCTCCCCCCAGAACTAAGCCCCACTTACCGCCATTCGGGACTTCTGTAGCCGGGGCTCTCCCTCGGGCATGGGAGCCCCGCTCTCAGGCACTCCGTGGGCGCGTGCGTGGGACTTCCGAAGACGGAAGTCCCGCCCAAAGGAACTGGCTGAAATGCGCATGCGCAGTGACCAGACGTTCCAGCCAAAGCAGCTCTGCGCCTCCTCGCCCATGTATCGGCATTTAAGTGGAGCCTAGTACGGATGCACAGCGGATCGAAAGAGGTACTCTGCTTTTTTAATTGCTTTTATTTTTGCTCAATTCTGTTTTCATTTGCTACATTTTACTGCTCTTTTGCACAGGGGAATTAGTTAGTGTGAGGAGGAATAAATTGTAAATTCCCGCGACCTTTAAAAAATTGAAAATACAATCAGTGGCTGTCGTTTTTGTGTTAGAAAGCACTGGAACTGCTCTGCTTTCCTCACACTGCTTTCTTAAGGCGGCGGTGTAATTCCGCCACATTACCTTTAGCTTCCTTGCTCCAGTGTTTGCTTGCTTGGCCCGTGTACCGGTATTGAAGTGGAGACTAATGCAGACACGTGCACCGGACACACACTGTGGGTGCTCCTAATGCAAGCCCATCAGCGTCCTGGAAGCGGCCAGCGCCAGCCACAATGCTCCTTTGCTAAGAAACTCAAGGGTAACATTGAAATATTTAAGGGAGGAGCTACTTGCCTGTAAAATCCCAACTACCTGTCTAACACACTACTCCCTCACTGGACAGATACTGCCCCCACATGCACGCTATGTGGCCTGAAGTTTAGGGTACACCCTTCTAGAGAGGCCCGTGGCAGCCACTCCAAATAAAAAAAACCTTGATCCTATTAAAGCTTCACATGTTAACGCACAGTCCTGCAGTAACATTCAGTATATGTACATGACTTTCTTTGTGATGAGAGACCCAAAAAGGATCCTGTTCAGGACTTTTGTCCTCATGCATAGAGCCTAAAACCAAAGTTACGAGAGTGGGGCTGGAATACAAATGAGTCAATTCCTTGTCTCTTCTGGTCCGTCAAGCCTGCAATAGACCAGTGGCGTCACTAGGGGGGTGCGGACCGCACCGGGTGTCACCCCATCTGGGGGGTGACACCAGCTGCCTGGCCACAGACTTGCTGCTTTAGTAGTACAAGCCAGCGGACGCACTACCCCGCGCCGCCACGCACGCACAGCACCCACCTGACCAGATCATGTTGTGATGATAATAAGTCACGGTCACTGGTGTCTGGTGATGCGATGCGGTGCGGCGTACCCACTGACTGGACAGGACTGCAAGCTGAAGCTGAAGCTGGCACAGTGCACACTCACTGTCTGGCAAAACTGAATTGAGAGGACGACTGCCTGCACAATGCACATCGTGAAAACTTAGTTGACATTTATTTTAATGAACGATGGATGCATGCAGGCAGTACGTTTACGGCACTTGGAGTTGGTTGCCAAACGTGGCGCATTCGCATTTATTTTCGATACACTGCAGGCTGGGACTCGGAATATTTCACTCCTGCACATCGTGAAAACGTAGTTGACATTTTTTAATGAACGCAGTACGTTTACGGTACTTGGAATTGCCAAACGTGGCGCATTTATTTCTGATACACACTACAGGCTGGGGGACTGTGAAGTGCTTCTGTTTTGATGAGTGAGGGCGACATAAGAGGCCCCAGCTCGCCTCGGTTGACATCCAGGGTCATTCTTGAAAACTCACCGTGGAAGCTTCTCCCAGCCTCAGCTCTTTGGACCCGAGGCCATGAGGGACGCGTGTCCAAGCTTGTCCCAGGAAGGAGCGCCCACCCCAGGATGTCAACATCGGTGATAAGATGGTTTCTTTCTATTTGCAGCCAACTGTGGGGTTCCTTCCACCCCTCCACCCGAGGGTGCAGCCAGCAGGGCCAGGGCAGAGCGCCTGGGGCGGGCAAACTTCTACCGAAAGCAGGAGAAGCTCCTACCCTCCGGCACTTCCCTGCCCCCCACCCCCTGCTGAGAGCTCCTGTGTTGCACTCGACCTGGGGGTGTCCAATGCAGCTCCAAGAGGGCAAAAAGCATGGCAGACTTCTACCCAAAGCAGGAGAGGCTCCTACCATCCGGCTCTTCCCTGCCTCCCCTGCTGGGAGCTCCTGTGTTGCACTCGACCCAGGGGTGTCCAATGCAGCTCCAAGAGGGCTAGAAGCATGGCAGACTTCTACCCAAAGCAGGAGAGGCTCCTACCCTCCGGCTCTTCCCAGCTGATGTTTTCATAATAAATACACTAATTATGCTCTCCACATGTGCTTTTCAGGAAGAAAACGCCCCCTAATCTCCTTCACATGTTGCTAATATGTAGGAGTAAGCAGTCTATTTACAAAGCTTCCCTATTCACATTAACCAGAGTCTAACTCCTTATTTACGAGGGAACACTCTATGTGTTTCCCATTTCTAACCCGAATAGCCTCATAAAAGCACTTAATGATGACAAATGCACATAGGCTAGGTTCTTTCCACATGTGTCTCGAGATGCTATGGCATCGCCATTTCTCTGGAGCTTTTTTTTTCAGCTAATCGTTCAAAGCACAGATGCGTTTATTTATTTTCTTCACGGGTTTAGTATTGTGTGGGATGAATAATCCAGACATAATGGTGGGGGTCTCTCTGACGAAAGTGACTAGTGTAGGGACATGTGTGAGGAACTTAAAGTGTGTCTGATAAGACTTTCGGCCGAACTATGACGTGAGAGCTTATTTTTTTCTTCCCTGGACGCAGTGTCATCTTTATAGTGTTTGCGGTTTTTTGGGGGTCTTTTTCAATAATTGGGCAGCCCTCACAACCTCTGCCTCTGCAGGCTGCAGCACACAGAGGCGCTACCTCAACTCCAGTTGCAGCCAGTGCTCCTGCTCAACACCCGCCTTTTTCACTTTGAGGCTGCTGCTTGGCCATGGACGAGGGGAGAAGCAAAAGGAAGGACCTGTGAACTTCCCCAGGACGCGTGTAAGGTAAGCAGCCCCCAATATAATAACTCTACATGGGGGAAAAAAGTTGTGTCTTTGTTTAAATAGCGCTTCTGTTTTCAGCTGATCCTCGTTAGTTTGCAAGCAATTATTGAACACCACAGCATCACTCGTCGCCACCACAACATCACTCAGCGCCACCACAACATCAATCTGTGCAACCATTCAACAACAACTGGTTCAAATATGTTCTCTCAATGTTTCAAGCTTTATTACAAATTTCACAAAAAGATGCTAATATTTCACTTCTGTTATTGGATTTTCGTCACAATAAAATACACTGAACATAATCTTCACAAAAGTTATTTACAAAAGTTTAAGCTATTACCATTATACATTACAATAACTTTTATTTAAGTATTAATTATTAAAAAAATAAATAAAAAAAGCCATTGTTATTTGTAATAGCAATACATCTAAGTCACGTAAATACAACACATATTGCATTACAAATGCTATAGGTGTCACATTTGCGAAAGTTAAAGCAATTGGCATTGTAAATGACAAAGCTATTAATTTAGCTATTTTCAAAACCAACACATAAATACAAAATTTGTCATTTACAATACCAATAGCTCAAACTTTCCTAATGCGAGACCTATTGCATTGCAAATGCTTGTTATAGAATGTTTGATCATTCAGTTGGATGTGTGCTTCTTCAAGATATGTTTTATTTTACAGCAGCGCCACATTGCCACCTTTATAAGAGCTTCTGACAACTACTTCATTTTTTTTACAATCTTTCCATGGTGTTCTTAAAACACCTGTCTACCAGGGACTTATTCTCGGTTGCCCTTATTTGTACGTTCCTAAGTTCTTTGGTCAACACTTCCACAAACTGGTCAATGGGGTCATTTATGTCTGGGGGTACCAATTTGGATTTAGGTTTAAGGGAGCAACCACCTTCTTCAGACGTCCATAAACCCTAAGTTTCGAGCTCCTCAACCACATCACTTAGACACACAATGCCTGTGTTTTCATTTTCTAACTCAAGTAGTTCTTTCATTAGGAGTACATCCTTTATCAAAATATTGCTAGAAGACCATTTCATACTTTGTATATAGTACTGTGCTTGTCTATACTCCTTTTGCTGTGCAATTTAATCAGTTTGAGTGTTCTGGAAAATGTTAAAAGCTCTAACCTGGTTTGCACATAGTCATAATCGTTCTTCTGGCAGTAGGATCGTCCCAATGAAAGATTCTTAAGGTCAGATAATGAAATGTCAGTCAGGTTGATTATCGTCTTAGCGGCTGAAATTATTTCTTGCTCTCCTGGTTACTCTCCCGCTGCTCTCTCCTGATGTTGCTCTTGCCTTGGGCTCCTCTTCTCTGCTCATTTTCCTTTTTGTCTTGCTTTCTCTTTCCAAGGTCTGTGATTTGATCTTCGGTCCAGGCATAAAAATCAAACTCTTCTTGTGGAGTTGCATGGCTTCCTATATGTACTGAATCCTCATAGCCCGTGTCAGAGATAAGGGCAGTGCTCTTGTCACTGCACAATTTCTTGTCTTGTCCTGTTGTGTCCACCTAGTCTTTGTCTCCTCTGGTTGTCGAACCTTCTAGCAAAGGTACTCGCACCCTTGCATGTACTGCAAACTACCCCACTTATCACATCAGTCATGATATCTTCTATGATGTCATTGATACTATCACTGCAACTTTTGCTGTAAAACTACTGGTGACAAAACTTGCATGGCGAGGGGTCGAGTTATAGTTTCCTTAGGGCACGAGTTATAGTTACTTGAGATAACTCTAACTATAACTGCAGAATTTCTATGGTTTTGTGTGTGTAAAATCTGAACCTAATTATAATGTCCCTGTAACTGTTGTTTTTTTAGTGAATCTCTAAAGTTTTTATTAATTCTATTCCCTAACTATAACATCCCTGTAATCTGTGTATTTTTCAGTGAATTATATATATACTAGCAGCCCGTCCCGACCTTGCCCGGGAGCTTTTAGGCTTCCCCCTACCCCCGCCTGCCCCGACATTGCCCAGCAGCCCATGCCCCCGCCCGCCCCTTCTCCCGCCTACCCCTACCCTTGCGTGGCCTGAGTCAATCCCCGTCCCCCGCCTTCCCAGACCCCCGCCTGCCCCGACATAGCCTTTTGTCCATTCTCCGCCTGCAGCCCGTGCCCCCGCCGGCCCTCCCCGTCCCCCGCCCGCCGCCTTGCCCGACACTCGCGTGGCCTGAGTCAATCCCCGTCCCCCGCCTTCCCCGACCCCCGCCTGCCCAGACATTGCCTTTTGGCCGTTCCCCGCCTGGCCCAACACCCGCCTGCTTACCTTTTCCGCCGCTCCTGAGGTCACAGCTCCTCGCCGCTCTGCTCCTCACCGCTTGTGCTCCGCCGCTCCTCCCCCGCACCATGTCCGCCTCTCCGTGCTGCTCTTCACGTGACCGCTCCTCCCCCGCGCCATGACCTGAGCTCCTCTGATGCCGCTCCTCGACGTGAGCACGCACGTCGCGGCCGGCGCTACTTTAGGGGGTACTACTTTTTTTTAAATATTAATTTTTTAAATAAGGTTTATTTTTAAACTTTATATAGCCTATAACCATCTACACACCCTGACGATTTCTACGGTGTATCGGGTGTGTAGATTGGCGCAGTAGTTCCGGAGTTTACCCGCCTCAAAGCCTGAAACTTTCTCCTTTATTATAGTAGTATAGATATATAGATTCCAACCGGAAAGTTCGTGCGACACTTCCACACCGAACCCAGAGCGCAGACACAGATGAATAAATCCGCAGCCAGACTTACTTAGGATATTTCTTCGTCCTTTATTGCATATAAAGTGCAGAGGTGCAACACACTGCCAAACAGACGCGTTTCGGGCGTGAACGCCCTTGCTCACTGTCAGCGGGTAAGCGGTACACAACTCATTTAAATACATTGGTTAATTGCATTAACGCGCCAAAACATCCTCTTCAGTTTCATTGAGCTAGAGAGAGGACTATAGTAGGCACCCATCCATACTGTACGTGATTAACAGTTCGGCCATTTTAAAACAGAGCAAAGTTGAAAATTTGTATGACATACATAGGTAAAATACACACTTTTGGAGATATTAACAATCCTTAATGGATTATGGTGTAACTTATTTGTGCAAATATTACGTGTGCAAATACGCAAACCATTGTAGCAAACGCAAGGAATACATTATATAAAGTGCAAATGCATAGCAGCCGATTATTTGTGCAAATATTACGTGTGCAAATACGCAAAATTATTGACTGTGCAAATACGCAACATATTAATCGTTCAAATACATTAATTAACAAAAATTGGCATTTCATATATATACACAAATCTGAAGTCATATCCTAACGTTCGATTGCTTATACCACAGTGTATGTCATAGTATGTCATCACTTTGTTAAATGAAAATTCATGTTTATCTGTTATTAAGCTCTATTGGATGGGTTTCCACAGTTATAATAACAGCTCAATGCTTAAGCACATATAGTATATACCCAATTAACATTATATAGTTGTGTATCTCCAGTAGAGAATGTAAATACAAATAACTAAAAGGTGAGGGAGTGCTGAGATGTCCTACTTAATAACTAGGAGGGCATCAGGGGGTGAGGGGGAAAAAATTTCCATAACTAAACCGTTTCAGTGATTAAAATATGCAAATGCACAAAATGTCATCATTGCCCACGTGTCAAACAGAATGACACATTACATTTCATACATAATAATAGCCTATAGTCCCTGACAAAGACTATCAACTGATATGTAAAATGTAGATGAAATGAGATAGGCTGTTCTAAGTGGTGCCTATGGTGTGTGCGGAACGAACACAAATCCACTATCATACTGATTCAAGTAGTTATATACTGTCCAAGAAATACCATACAACATGGTTTACAGATTGCCCACAGAACTTGACCCTAGGAGATATAACGTTCAAATACTATAAAAAGGTGCTCAGATCTTCTCCCATGTTCAAACCTCCCGGGATCTTAGTGTTGAGGCGAACTATATATAGAGACTCCATCTGTCTTAATTGTTTTTCATAATCTCCACCTTTTTTACTGGTTCTTACCGCATCTATTACAAAGTAGCTTAGATGGGAAAGATTCCGATTATGAAATTGATCGAAATGGCGAGCTACTGGATAACTTTTGTCACAGTTCACTATAGCTCTCAAGTGCTGTAGGATACGTTGGTGCACTGGCAATTTTGTGCTGCCAACGTACCTCAAATTGCACGAGCACGTGAGAACATATACTGCTAACTCGGTTTTGCAGTTGTAATGGGCTCTTATATTGATTGGTTTATCATCAAATGGCGTCGTGTACGATTTGGTGTTGGTGCCAAATTTGCACGCCCTACACGATATGCACCGGAAGAAACCCTTCCGTGGTGACAACCAATCCGCCTTGTTAGCTGTTTCAGGAGAACTAGACACTAAAGCATTTCTCATGCTATAGGCTCGCCTATAAGTTACTTCTGGTTTTTTGGGCATAATCTCTTTCAAAATGGGGTCAGTAAGTATGACAGACCACTGTTTCCTGACCAATTTCGAAATTTGGCGTGCCTGACGGCTGAAGCCGGTAATTAATCTTAGAGCATTGCTATTACCATCTTGGTTGTCAACTATGGACATGACATCTGAGGGAGCCTGCAGAAGTTTGGATCTGTCCAGTTTGTTAGCATTGTTCATTGCCAATCTAAGGGCACTAGATTTGTAACCCCTATCTTCCATCCTTTTCATAGCTTCCAATTGATGGAGGTTCCTTTGCTCTACTGAACTACATGTCCTGTGTATTCTAAGGAACTCCCCATAAGGGATAGATCTAATAGTATGTCCCGGATGAAAGCTTTGGGCGTGCAAAATGGTATTGCCTGCTGTGCTTTTTCTAAACAGGCCTGTAGTTACAATACCATTGACTATACTGACTTGAACATCAAGAAAGCTAATGTTGGTCTTACTAATATCTGCACTGAAAATAAGGTTGGAATTATTGATGTTGATGGCATTGACAAAACTTTCTGCTTCTTCCTTGCTCCCTCGCCAAATAATGAAAATGTCATCAATGTATCTCATATACTTGATAACATTTTCCTGCCAAATGGTTGAATATTGTGTCCTGAGGACATGCTCCTCCCACCAACCCACGTGGAGCCCCGCGTAGGTCGGAGAGAAGCATGCCCCCATGGCGACTCCTCTCAACTGCCTGAACATTTTATCATCAAACAGAAAAACGTTATTATTGAGGCATAATTCAACCATGGTTAGAAGCATTGCATTATGTTTGTGTAGTTCTACTGGTCTCTTGCCAAGAAAATAACTCAAAGCCTTCAAACCGTCTTGATGGGATATACTGGTGTAAAGGCTGGCAATATCCATAGTGATCAGTAGAAAATCTTCAGACCATTTACATTGTTCCAAATTTCTCAAAAAGTCTGTGCTGTCTTTGATGTATGCTGGTAGGGTGGTCACAAAGTCTTGCAAATAATGATCAATGTATTTTGACGTATTCTCAAACAAGCTATGGATGGCTGATACTATCGGTCTGCCGGGCACTGGTCTTACTCCCTTGTGGACCTTTGGAATAAAGTATAAATTCGGTATAACAGGATGATCTTTATACAGATATTTCATTTCTTCCTTGGTAAGAAGACCATCCCGTTTCCATCCATTCAATTGTTTCCAATAAGCTGTTTGTATGTTTTTCACTGTTCTAGAATCACAAGGTTCATAACAAACTGTGTCGTTGAGGTGGCGGTATGCTTCTTCCATATATTCCGCTCTGCTCCAAAGTACCACATTCCCACCTTTGTCTGATTGATTTATTATGATGGTATTGTCTGATTGTAATCTTTTCATAAGATCATTATATGCTCTGGTTTTTGCATTGGTGTTATTTCTTTGCTTGCTAACTTGTGCATGCAATTTCTTTAAACCATCAGTTAATAGATCTGCATAGGTGTCTATGGCATCCTTAGGCATGGATGGAATGAACGTTGATGCAGGTTTAAAGCCACTAGGTTCGCTTTGGCCAATTTCAATGTTTTCATCACCAGCCACTTCTTGAGTGCAGGGGGTAGATGTCAATTCATTGCGTAAACCATGCATGGATTTTAAAAGGGGGATATCTTTGGCTTGTAGCCCACTTCTTTCCGGATTGGGTGTAGCGGGGCCGGTTTTCTTGGTTTGAGTCAGACCCCCTTTGATGGCATAGTATTTACGCAATTTTAATTTTCTGATAAATTTAAAAACATCTACTCGCGTATTCCCATAGTTAAAGTTACTCTCAGGGCAATATGATAATCCTAAAGCCAACAGTTGTTTTTCCGCTTGATCTAGTTGTACATTGGTAAGATTTACAATAGTTTTTTCAATCGCTATTGTTTGTTCACTGCGTTTTTCTTCTTCTGTGGCCGCCCTTTGTTTTTTGGCGCATTTGCGACGTTCCTTACGTCTTTTGTTTCTGCGACGTTTGTTTTCGCGTTTCTCGAGCGTAGAGTACCCTTTCTTTGAGTCCTCACGAACTCCATCTCTTCTTCCAGGGTGAGTTGCCCCAAATCCCCTTCCACTAAACCTTGGGCTCCTCCGTCCGATTCCTCACTGCTTGGAACAAGGCTCTCTGTTGAACTTGAAGCAGTGAGATTTCCTGTTCCTGATTCATTTGATTGGGCTTGAGGGGGTGCTGGTGCCGATTTGGGCTGTTTAGTTCCTGTGGCTCTTTGTTTGCGCAAGTGATCATATTTTTTCGCAAACGTATAAATTTGCCCCAATTTGTAGTCCTGTTCGTCTCGGGCAAATTTATACACTTTCCTTTGTTTAATGGTGCTTTCGTGCTTGCTTAATCGATCTTTAATGTCTTTTCGCGTTTGTTCGATAAGAGCAACGTCCTTTGAAAACATATCTTTAGCCAATTCTTCATTAATCCTTGTTATTTCCAGAAGGTCTTTGTCCCTATCAATCTTCGCATATTTCACCAACAAGCACAGAAGCCTCATGGATGCTTCCAGGTTACTTTCTGCCCAATCCTTCAGCAGTAATGGGTTCGGATTTTCGAAGCTGGGAACCAGCATAATTCTAAGTCCGCGGGGGACCCGATTCACTTCCCGATATTTTTCTAGTGAGCGGATCTCCCACCATTTTGTGAGTTCGCTTCTCATATGTTTCTCTAGCTCACGCAAAAGTTTTTTCACATCGCTATCTTTAGCCACCGTGGTGTTATTGCTCACATTACCACTTTGTTTGACTGTGGGCAAATTTTGAAACAGTTGCTCAAACGCCTCCTCCCGTTCCCGCTCCTCTGACATGGTTGCTCCTCACTAGGTATGCACATAAGATATATAGCAAATGAGAGAGACTGCACTTGCCACGTGCGTCTCCTTACCGCTGGCTGCTCGGATACTTCCTCGACCTGCTTCGGGTTTCACTTCCGTAGTTCAACAGTGAAACTGGGTTTCCGTACCAAACGGCTCCGACTTCCGACGGCTCCCTCGGCACACAAAAAACCCGGTCACTGGATTTGACGATTCTGTGAAAAACTCCACGATGCAGGGGGCTGGTATATTTTGCTTCCCAGCAACACAATCCTTGACGGTCCGTCTTTACCAGCCTGCTTTGTTCAGAAGAAGGGTCTGCGTATACAGGAGCCGACCACGTCCTGTAACATATAGATTCCAACCGGAAAGTTCGTGCGACACTTCCACACCGAACCCAGAGCGCAGACACAGATGAATAAATCCGCAGCCAGACTTACTTAGGATATTTCTTCGTCCTTTATTGCATATAAAGTGCAGAGGTGCAACACACTGCCAAACAGACGCGTTTCGGGCGTGAACGCCCTTGCTCACTGTCAGCGGGTAAGCGGTACACAACTCATTTAAATACATTGGTTAATTGCATTAACGCGCCAAAACATCCTCTTCAGTTTCATTGAGCTAGAGAGAGGACTATAGTAGGCACCCATCCATACTGTACGTGATTAACAGTTCGGCCATTTTAAAACAGAGCAAAGTTGAAAATTTGTATGACATACATAGGTAAAATACACACTTTTGGAGATATTAACAATCCTTAATGGATTATGGTGTAACTTATTTGTGCAAATATTACGTGTGCAAATACGCAAACCATTGTAGCAAACGCAAGGAATACATTATATAAAGTGCAAATGCATAGCAGCCGATTATTTGTGCAAATATTACGTGTGCAAATACGCAAAATTATTGACTGTGCAAATACGCAACATATTAATCGTTCAAATACATTAATTAACAAAAAATGGCATTTCATATATATACACAAATCTGAAGTCATATCCTAACGTTCGATTGCTTATACCACAGTGTATGTCATAGTATGTCATCACTTTGTTAAATGAAAATTCATGTTTATCTGTTATTAAGCTCTATTGGATGGGTTTCCACAGTTATAATAACAGCTCAATGCTTAAGCACGTATAGTATATACCAATTAACATTATATAGTTGTGTATCTCCAGTAGAGAATGTAAATACAAATAACTAAAAGGTGAGGGAGTGCTGAGATGTCCTACTTAATAACTAGGAGGGCATCAGGGGGTGAGGGGGAAAAAATTTCCATAACTAAACCGTTTCAGTGATTAAAATATGCAAATGCACAAAATTTCATCATTGCCCACGTGTCAAACAGAATGACACATTACATTTCATACATAATAATAGCCTATAGTCCCTGACAAAGACTATCAACTGATATGTAAAATGTAGATGAAATGAGATAGGCTGTTCTAAGTGGTGCCTATGGTGTGTGCGGAACGAACACAAATCCACTATCATACTGATTCAAGTAGTTATATACTGTCCAAGAAATACCATACAACATGGTTTACAGATTGCCCACAGAACTTGACCCTAGGAGATATAACGTTCAAATACTATAAAAAGGTGCTCAGATCTTCTCCCATGTTCAAACCTCCCGGGATCTTAGTGTTGAGGCGAACTATATATAGAGACTCCATCTGTCTTAATTGTTTTTCATAATCTCCACCTTTTTTACTGGTTCTTACCGCATCTATTACAAAGTAGCTTAGATGGGAAAGATTCCGATTATGAAATTGATCGAAATGGCGAGCTACTGGATAACTTTTGTCACAGTTCACTATAGCTCTCAAGTGCTGTAGGATACGTTGGTGCACTGGCAATTTTGTGCTGCCAACGTACCTCAAATTGCACGAGCACGTGAGAACATATACTGCTAACTCGGTTTTGCAGTTGTAATGGGCTCTTATATTGATTAGTTTATCATCAAATGGCGTCGTGTATGATTTGGTGTTGGTGCCAAATTTGCACGCCCTACACGATATGCACCGGAAGAAACCCTTCCGTGGTGACAACCAATCCGCCTTGTTAGCTGTTTCAGGAGAACTAGACACTAAAGCATTTCTCATGCTATAGGCTCGCCTATAAGTTACTTCTGGTTTTTTGGGCATAATCTCTTTCAAAATGGGGTCAGTAAGTATGACAGACCACTGTTTCCTGACCAATTTCGAAATTTGGCTTGCCTGACAGCTGAAGCCGGTAATTAATCTTAGAGCATTGCTATTACCATCTTGGTTGTCAACTATGGACATGACATCTGAGGGAGCCTGCAGAAGTTTGGATCTGTCCAGTTTGTTAGCATTGTTCATTGCCAATCTAAGGGCACTAGATTTGTAACCCCTATCTTCCATCCTTTTCATAGCTTCCAATTGATGGAGGTTCCTTTGCTCTACTGAACTACATGTCCTGTGTATTCTAAGGAACTCCCCATAAGGGATAGATCTAATAGTATGTCCCGGATGAAAGCTTTGGGCGTGCAAAATGGTATTGCCTGCTGTGCTTTTTCTAAACAGGCCTGTAGTTACAATACCATTGACTATACTGACTTGAACATCAAGAAAGCTAATGTTGGTCTTACTAATATCTGCACTGAAAATAAGGTTGGAATTATTGATGTTGATGGCATTGACAAAACTTTCTGCTTCTTCCTTGCTCCCTCGCCAAATAATGAAAATGTCATCAATGTATCTCATATACTTGATAACATTTTCCTGCCAAATGGTTGAATATTGTGTCCTGAGGACATGCTCCTCCCACCAACCCACGTGGAGCCCCGCGTAGGTCGGAGAGAAGCATGCCCCCATGGCGACTCCTCTCAACTGCCTGAACATTTTATCATCAAACAGAAAAACGTTATTATTGAGGCATAATTCAACCATGGTTAGAAGCATTGCATTATGTTTGTGTAGTTCTACTGGTCTCTTGCCAAGAAAATAACTCAAAGCCTTCAAACCGTCTTGATGGGATATACTGGTGTAAAGGCTGGCAATATCCATAGTGATCAGTAGAAAATCTTCAGACCATTTACATTGTTCCAAATTTCTCAAAAAGTCTGTGCTGTCTTTGATGTATGCTGGTAGGGTGGTCACAAAGTCTTGCAAATAATGATCAATGTATTTTGACGTATTCTCAAACAAGCTATGGATGGCTGATACTATCGGTCTGCCGGGCACTGGTCTTACTCCCTTGTGGACCTTTGGAATAAAGTATAAATTCGGTATAACAGGATGATCTTTATACAGATATTTCATTTCTTCCTTGGTAAGAAGACCATCCCGTTTCCATCCATTCAATTGTTTCCAATAAGCTGTTTGTATGTTTTTCACTGTTCTAGAATCACAAGGTTCATAACAAACTGTGTCGTTGAGGTGGCGGTATGCTTCTTCCATATATTCCGCTCTGCTCCAAAGTACCACATTCCCACCTTTGTCTGATTGATTTATTATGATGGTATTGTCTGATTGTAATCTTTTCATAAGATCATTATATGCTCTGGTTTTTGCATTGGTGTTATTTCTTTGCTTGCTAACTTGTGCATGCAATTTCTTTAAACCATCAGTTAATAGATCTGCATAGGTGTCTATGGCATCCTTAGGCATGGATGGAATGAACGTTGATGCAGGTTTAAAGCCACTAGGTTCGCTTTGGCCAATTTCAATGTTTTCATCACCAGCCACTTCTTGAGTGCAGGGGGTAGATGTCAATTCATTGCGTAAACCATGCATGGATTTTAAAAGGGGGATATCTTTGGCTTGTAGCCCACTTCTTTCCGGATTGGGTGTAGCGGGGCCGGTTTTCTTGGTTTGAGTCAGACCCCCTTTGATGGCATAGTATTTACGCAATTTTAATTTTCTGATAAGTTTAAAAACATCTACTCGCGTATTCCCATAGTTAAAGTTACTCTCAGGGCAATATGATAATCCTAAAGCCAACAGTTGTTTTTCCGCTTGATCTAGTTGTACATTGGTCAGATTTACAATAGTTTTTTCAATCGCTATTGTTTGTTCACTGCGTTTTTCTTCTTCTGTGGCCGCCCTTTGTTTTTTGGCGCATTTGCGACGTTCCTTACGTCTTTTGTTTCTGCGACGTTTGTTTTCGCGTTTCTCGAGCGTAGAGTATCCTTTCTTTGAGTCCTCACGAACTCCATCTCTTCTTCCAGGGTGAGTTGCCCCAAATCCCCTTCCTCTAAACCTTGGGCTCCTCCGTCCGATTCCTCACTGCTTGGAACAAGGCTCTCTGTTGAACTTGAAGCAGTGAGATTTCCTGTTCCTGATTCATTTGATTGGGCTTGAGGGGGTGCTGGTGCCGATTTGGGCTGTTTAGTTCCTGTGGCTCTTTGTTTGCGCAAGTGATCATATTTTTTCGCAAACGTATAAATTTGCCCCAATTTGTAGTCCTGTTCGTCTCGGGCAAATTTATACACTTTCCTTTGTTTAATGGTGCTTTCGTGCTTGCTTAATCGATCTTTAATGTCTTTTCGCGTTTGTTCGATAAGAGCAACGTCCTTTGAAAACATATCTTTAGCCAATTCTTCATTAATCCTTGTTATTTCCAGAAGGTCTTTGTCCCTATCAATCTTCGCATATTTCACCAACAAGCACAGAAGCCTCATGGATGCTTCCAGGTTACTTTCTGCCCAATCCTTCAGCAGTAATGGGTTCGGATTTTCGAAGCTGGGAACCAGCATAATTCTAAGTCCGCGGGGGACCCGATTCACTTCCCGATATTTTTCTAGTGAGCGGATCTCCCACCATTTTGTGAGTTCGCTTCTCATATGTTTCTCTAGCTCACGCAAAAGTTTTTTCACATCGCTATCTTTAGCCACCGTGGCGTTATTGCTCACATTACCACTTTGTTTGACTGTGGGCAAATTTTGAAACAGTTGCTCAAACGCCTCCTCCCGTTCCCGCTCCTCTGACATGGTTGCTCCTCACTAGGTATGCACATAAGATATATAGCAAATGAGAGAGACTGCACTTGCCACGTGCGTCTCCTTACCGCTGGCTGCTCGGATACTTCCTCGACCTGCTTCGGGTTTCACTTCCGTAGTTCAACAGTGAAACTGGGTTTCCGTACCAAACGGCTCCGACTTCCGACGGCTCCCTCGGCACACAAAAAACCCGGTCACTGGATTTGACGATTCTGTGAAAAACTCCACGATGCAGGGGGCTGGTATATTTTGCTTCCCAGCAACACAATCCTTGACGGTCCGTCTTTACCAGCCTGCTTTGTTCAGAAGAAGGGTCTGCGTATACAGGAGCCGACCACGTCCTGTAACATATAGATTCCAACCGGAAAGTTCGTGCGACACTTCCACACCGAACCCAGAGCGCAGACACAGATGAATAAATCCGCAGCCAGACTTACTTAGGATATTTCTTCGTCCTTTATTGCATATAAAGTGCAGAGGTGCAACACACATATATATATATAGTGGACAACACTATCGTAAATTTATCCAACATTGTTTTGAACAAAGCAGAAGAGCAACTGCTCTCCCTAGGCCTTAACTTTTCACCAATACAAAGTTTCAATTATGCGATGACTAGAGTGGACTTATTTTGTTTTATACGCAAATTGAAGTTAAAAAAACATTTTGCTCTCAAAACCACTAAAACAACTGATGAAATAAACATCGCCAATCCTGTAAATAACTCAGATGGCACCGCTCTACTAAGCGCAGCAGACACTCATACTTTCTTGGACGCATATGATTTAACCACCAACTCTGATCCAATAGAAGCAGATTCGGATACAGCCACTCAAAACCGCCTGCGCAGAATATCTATGGAACAAATAGGGGCTGGTTTAAGTCCATTTCGCAGTAAGTCTAAATATACTCCCATGATGCCAAGAGACGCCGTGGACATATTCCATGACTGCGTTGTTAATGATATGAAAAAGCTGTATATAAGATCAAATGACAAGTTTCGCAAAAAAGAAATACACAGAAGAAAAGCATTTGACGCAATAATGAAAAAATTAAGCAAGAACCATGAAATTGGCGTCAAAAAATCAGACAAGGGGGGCAACCTGGTGATCTGGCCTAAAGCAGACTATATCTTGGAAGCCAAACGACAGCTCGATGATTCTAGCTGCTACGAGAAAAGTTCGCAAAAAGATTATGAGAGTCCCAAAGCGAACCTGCACAAAATGCTAGGCCAGTGGAAGCAAGAGGGCCTCATCTCATCTGAAGAATTTAAATTTATGTGCATTGATCACCCGATATTGCCCTCCTTGTACCTCATACCAAAAATCCACAAGGCTGTTAAACCTGTGCCCGGCAGACCTATTGTGTCTGCCATAGGAAGTGTGGGAGAAAAGGTGGGAGAATACATTGACTTTTTTCTCCAAGACTTTGTCAAGGAACTACCCAGTTTTGTAAAAGACACTAGTGACTTTATTAAGAAAATTGAGAACATCACATGGAACACAGACATGTGGCTCATTTCTCTCGATGTGGAAGCGCTCTACACCAGCATAAATCATAAGCAAGGACTTTTGGCTGTACAACACTTTTTATCCAAGCGCCCCATTGAATTATACGAACATAATAAGGTCATCATCAACTTAATGGACTGGTGTCTTCATCACAATTTCTTTTCCTTTGGCAAAGATATATTTAGGCAGCTTCGGGGTGTGGCGATGGGGGCCTGCTTCTCTCCCAGCTATGCGTGTTTACACGTAGGCTGGTGGGAGGAGCAGGTCCTCAGGACACGCCACAAAGCCTGGATGGATACACATGTCATCAGTTTTTTACGTTATATTGACGTCATTTTCATAGCTTGGCAAGGCACTAAGGCGGAAGCAATTGAATTTATAGATGACATTAATCAAAATAATCTCAATCTCAATTTTACCGCCCATGTAGAGAAAGAGAGAATTCAATTTCTAGATGTGGAAGTGTACATAGAAAATAACAAGGTCAACACCACCTTACACAGAAAAAAGACAGCGGGTAATGCCACATTACATTGTACCAGTATGCACCCTAGACATACCATCACAGGCATCCCTTACGGTGAAATGTCAAGGCTCAAAAGAATATGCAGCTCTAACTCTGACTTTGAATCATGCTTAAAGGACCTTAAATCCCGTCTTAAAGCTAGGGGATATTCAGAGGTACTGCTGGAAAAAGCCTACAAAAAATCTTTATCCCGTACAAGAGAAAGCCTATTTCCTGAGAACAACCCTGATATTGAGAATACTACCACCAATAGGCCTTTAGATTCTGGCCCTCGCATGGTCACTACCTTTAGTAGGGAAGAAAAGAAAATTAGGGCCATCCTGAACAAAAATTGGCCAAAAGTTTTAAGTGACCATATTCTCATTTCAGTATTACCTCCCGCTCCTTTAGTGACCTTTAGGAGAGCAAAAACCATGGGCAGCTACTTAGATACTGCTGCTCCTGAACTAAAAACTAAAGCAGCCTGGCTACGACCCTCCAGAGGGTTTTTTAAATGCTCAAGCTGTCGAGCATGTAAATTTGGCATGTCCACTACCCACTACACGACCCCATTTAGTTCTGAAGACAAACCTATACTGGGTAACTACTCATGTAAAACTGACTATGCCGTGTACGTTTTGGTATGTACCTGCGGACTTCGGTACGTGGGGAGTACCAAACTCTAGGTACACATGCGCATATTACAGCACCTACGTGCCATACTTCATAACGATCCGGCCTACCCGGTCGCCAGGCATTTCAATCACACCCACAAAAGAGACTTGTCTTGCCTTTCTTATTTTGTAATTGGCTCTGTACCTTTGTCTAGGAAAGGTGGCAATAGAGAGCTATTACTAAGGAAGTTGGAATTGAGATTTATACTTGAGTTGGATAGCCGTTGGCCCAACGGGCTTAATAACATTGAAGAAATGCACCACTTTCTAGAATAATATTCCATCCTGCATTTCTCTTCCAGCTCATAGGAACTTCCTTGTAAGTTCATAGACATCTCAAGTTAGGTTCCCTATTTGTGATGTCTTGATATGTGTGCCCATTCCTTACCCAGTTATTCATTCATTTGTCTGCTAGATCACAAATTCTACATAAGTTAGGTTCCCTATTTATGTACTGATTAATCTGAATTTGTTTCTATCTCTGCCGTGTTGTAAATTTGGAATATTCAAATTCTGTGTTTAGATGTTAGCGTGTTGACTTTTGCACTGTGTAAAGTACTTTCTGTACCTACTATTTGCACATTTGCGCGACCCAACCACGTATTTATGACAATTTGATCTGTCCAATTTGACTGTATATATTGATATATTTGCTTATATTTGTAAATTTTGATACCCGTTTTTTAACACATTTTTAACACTTTTTCTACACTTTTGATACTACTTTTACCATTTATGACATCGATTGCCTATAAGTATTTATGATCTATTTTAATTCAGGGCTCTGAATTTAGTTATATTTGCTGATTTGGCTTCCGTTGTTTGGTGGTTTGGTGGTTTGGTGGCTCAATTTGTACTTCCATAGATGATTATTACCTTTCGTCGCAATCACTATTTTTGCACTTTTTTGTCACATATGCACTTTATTATGGTCTACTTGCTGCTAAGATAACATTACTATATTTTGCACACTTACGCTATGGTTCTGACGTTTTTGCACTTATTAGATCCCGATCCCTATACTAGTAACATCTTTGTACATACAATGGGCTATTTATGCAATGATAATAGTGAGAGATCTAGTAAATATGTGGATTTAACCAGTCATCCAGTGCAATTTAAAAACGTTGTTAAACAATTCAGGATTTAACCTGACATTTGCCCCCTTGTTTTAAGTGTGTTTAGAAAGAATTTACTATGCAGCGACAGTCTTTCTTCACTAGTATTTATCACGTGATATGGGAAGTTACCACCAGGGGGTGGTAACTTACACAGGTGACCTGCATTTAAAAATGGTTTGTGATTGTTTTATTCTTGCACTGCAGCGTGAGCAAGGGCATCCGTGCTGGAAACGCGTCGCTGGTACATGGCTTGTGAACTGCAATAAACAATATTTGCCTGCTAGATTGGTGGTCCATTTTTCCTTCCTGTGGTTGGCGTGGAGGCTTTGACCGCGTACGCAGAGCTGGAGAGAGGGAATCCTGTGCTCTCATATATATATATATATATATATATATATATATATATATATATATATATATATATATATATATATATATATATTCACTGAAAAAACCATAGGTGTGAGGCCTTATATAGTTAGGAATTAGCATTTAAAAAACCTTTGAAATTCACTGAAAAAGCTATAAGTTTTAGGGGTGTTATAGTTAGCTGGACATTTCACTCATCCAAAACCATTAAAATTGTACCTATATAGTTAGTTGTACTAACTATATTTCGCGCACCCGCAATCCACTGCTGATGATGTCACATATTACATCATTCATGACATGTTCAGTGACATCACTGATGACATCTCAAATGACATCAATGAAGACATAACTGATGACATCATCCAGTGAATGTGGTTTTCTTCGTTATTTAAATATGCATTATATATATAGCAATTTGCATTGAAGTATGAGTGGATATATAAAAATAAATATTTGGATGGAGGACTTTAACAATTTATATTGTCTTACTAAATATAGTGGATAGTGACTAAACTGTGTGAATAAGTATATATAAATAAGTATACATAAGACTCAATGATTGTGTGAGTGACTGTATGGATAACTGTATACTTGTAATAATAATTTTATAATACACTAAGTATGACTTACTATCTTAATAAATAGATGAAGTGGTGTTTGTATAAGTGTGTAGTTATGTAAGTATGATCCATTGTTTGCATAAGTGAGTAGGATAACTTCATATGTGAATAGGTTGTGTGCTGGTGTGTAATGTCGATATAGGTGTATACGTATTTTATTTAGTGTTCTATTGTTCATTGACAGCATGTATGAGTGAATCTACAGGTAAGTGATTAGATGTGTGTATACATCTAGGAATCAATGAGTGGGTTTTCAGATACTTGTATTGCTGTGTCAATGGATTCAAATATGATACTCTGTATTTTACAAAGAGTGATGAAAGATTTTACTAGTGTATGAAAAGGTGTATGTGATTGTCAAGTGGATGATGTCATCAGTGATGTCATCATTGATGTAATTTGAGATGTCATCAGTGATGTCACTGACCATGTCATGAATGATGTAATACGTGACATCATCAGCAGTGGATTGCGGGTGCGCGAAATATAGTTAGTACAACTAACTATATAGGTGCAATTTTAATGGTTTTGTATGAGTGAAATGTCCAGCTAACTATAACACCCCTAAAACTTATAGTTTTTTGAGTGAATTTCAAGGGTTTTTTAAATGCTAATTCCTAACTATATAAGGTCTGAAACCTTTGTTTTTTTCAGTGAATTTGCAAGGTTTTTTAAATGCTAATTCCTTACTATATAAGGCCTGAAACCTATGTTTTTTCAGTGAATTTGCAAGGTTTTTTAAATACTAATTCCTAACTATATCAGGCCTGAATCGTTTGGTTTACCGCATAGATGCATGAATGGATGACCTGGAACCTCTAGTATGCACCAGAAGGCTGCATTGTAGAGAGAAGTATTGAGGCCACGCCCCTTTTTACACCTCTCTGCAACACAGGCCATGTGCACATTTGCAGAGGGGTAACTAATTCTCCTTGCATACTGAGGGTCCATGGGGCCAACAAGCCCACCAGGAACCTCCAGTATGCGCCAGGGGGCTGCATTGCAGAGAGGTGTAATGAGGCCACTTCCCTTTTTACACATTTCTGAAATGCAGCCCCCTAACGCTTTTTCAGAGGGGGTACTAAGGCCAACTAGCCCACCAGGAACCTCCAGTATGCACCAGGGGGCTGCGTTGATTTGCCCCAGGAGGTGGTGGTCCCCGGGGCAGTGTGGGGGGGGATTGGGACCCCCCCAACCTTCTTTTTCACAATTCCCCCAAGATTTGGTCCCCCCAGGGGGTAATTTAAAAAAAATAGCAAAGCGTTTTTTTTTTTTTGGCTTTGGGGATCTTTGTGGGACCATCTGAGCAGGCCTAGGAGGTCAGGGTGTTTCTACCCTGCCCCCTTTTTGCGTTCTACACATTTTTTTTTTGCTTTTTTGTGCCTCGGTCTCCCGAGCACAAAATGGCTGCCAACACTTCCTGGTTTGGAGTTTTCACAGCCAATCAATGCAGCCCATGCTCGGGAAGGTCTGCGCACCGTGCACGGATGTGCGCGCACAGGTACGCGCACGGTCCGCGGACCCCACGAATTTTCAAAAAACATTTTTTTTTCTTTTTTCCTAGGGGTCCTTCTGGGACCCCCTGTGAAGGGCTAGGGGGTCAGGGGGTCTCTACCCTGCCCCCTTTTCGCATTTTCCACTCTTGTTTTGGGGTCTCTTGTGCCTCAGTTCTCCTGAGAAACAAGATGGTGGCCAACACTTCCTGGTTTGGACAGTTCGGATTGTTGACAGACGACTGCCAGCTAATCAGGTGCGAGCTTGCGCACACCAAGGTCCGCGCACGTGCGCGGACCCGTGTGGGCACGGTGCCGCGCCTATAGATTTATATATTTTTCTAGTTCGATTTTCTCAAAAACTACTGGAGGGATTTACACCATTTAAACAAAAGGGTGATCTGCGAATCACACTCTACAATTTTGCCAAGTTTGGTGTAATTCTGTTCATCGGTTCGGGCTGTAGCCGTGTCTAATCGTCCTATGGAAAATTGCATGGGGAAAAACACGTTTTGGGACCCCCCTCTTTTCTCGGCCCCCGCTTGACGAATCTCCCCGAAACTTTCAGGGAAGGAGCGGAGCGTAACGGGCCATCTTCTTTGAGAAAATCGCGAACATTCATTAACCGGCACTAAAGTTATTCCCAATAGAATGTTGCGGATTTCCTATGGAAACTAGGTCCTAACTATTTATACCTACTGGCGACCGCCAGTAGGTAAAATATGTATATATATATATATATATATATATATATATATATATATATATATATATATATATATATATATATATACATGTACATATATATACTCCGCTCGCATTCTTATGCCACCTATGTTAGTGACAGAGCACGGACCACGTTTTTAGTGCATAAGTGGAAGTCTTTATTAAACTCCTCCAACGCCAGCCATCATGACGCGTTTCGAGCCCCAAGGCCCTTGATCACATGACGCGCTCTCAGGTAACAGTTACGTTTAAATACATTTTTTCTGTTTTTTCTTAAAGTGACAGTGCAATGGATAATTTTGTGTAGTTGACATAATAGACAGATTTTTGGCATCTAAAGTGCAAATTGTATGTAAACATCAAGTAATTAGCAGCATATATTTTTATAAATACATAAAAATTAGCCATTGATTACAAACTAAGGTTAAAACCATTTTGAATGTTAAAACCATTATTTTAAAATACATGTACCTAACGGCTTGCTAGACCCCAGCAATAGTGCTAAGTCTGACTATACCATATTGTAACATGGTTGGCAGGAAACACAGTTAGTGGACATCCTGAGCTCAATCTCATTAGTATCAGCCACAAGGTTGTCACTCTGGTTCCTGCTGCTTATTTATTTAGATGTGTTGCATACCTTCATTGTTGCTGTATGCCAATATTATGTCTGTGGAATCTACCTTTGTTATCCCTTAGGGTCATAATTGGCGTCCAGGTCGAAATACCTGAAACTGCCACCTTCATCCAGTTGTTTCTATGCTATACTGCCGTGTAGCTATTTTGCCACAATGTCGAATCATGTCAACTAAAGATTGAAGATAAAAACTTTCAAATAAAATATATATGTGTGTATATATATAGAAACCAATACCCCCTCAGAATAAAAGGGGTCCGACACAGCAAGGGTTGACGCTCAAAGGGTTTATTCATTGCGCTCAGTCTCTGGAGTTGTGAAGCGTCTTGGCAGACGCGTTCAGCTTTGTCCACTTTCCTCAGTGCCAGCTTCACTGCAAATCGTCACACCTGGGGTCCATTGATTGTTTTTATAGTCACTCTCACTGACTAGATGACTCGGCCACATCGCAATCTTAAGGGCGCACTTCCTCTTTTGACGACTTGATTAAAGCGCAATATTTCAAATCACAACAGCACGGATGTGCCACAGCCGAAGAGAAAGCCCATTCAGTAATTGGCATTCCTAAACACACAGTGGAGTCCCAACGAAGTTGGCTTCGGGTAGCACCCTCATGCTGGCGGTCAGTAACAGTTCTTTTATGGATAAATTGAGTCCCCAAGAGCTTGCACCTCTCAGTGAAATACTGCTTCCTCTCTCCCCATGCATGAAAGTAAACACACTGTGATATGTGTATGTATATATATATATATATATATATATATATATATATATATATGCAACACCTCGCAACCTTAAAACCCCGCCTGAAAGTGGAATCACGAGCATAGACCAACTTCATGTGCCAGCATTATTTTATTTTCCTTTTCAAGTCAGGACTCGTTTCGGCCGCCCAAGTGGCGTTGATCACCTGATCGTGCGTTCTGACCGGCCCCATTTTTAAAGTGCAAGTGCATCATTATTCCAGTCAACATGGAAGAAATACTTTCATTTTTCAATAACATTACAGAAAACTTCCTGCATTCCTAATCAAGTTTGAAATATTATAATTATACAATAACAGCATAAATGCTTATATTTCAAACTCTTCATTCTAAAAAAATACAAAGCTGCAGAAAATATATCAATTCATTTCTGTATATGAAAAATTATATAAGCGCATAACATGCCCAAATATGTGTTTGTTGTCCATGTCAAACTAATATGATGCTATTAAACATACTCTAATGTGCTCACCTAAACGTGTATGGAATAACCCAAAATATTTTTTTTTATATAAGAAAAACTGTTCTCTGCATTCACCTAATTGTTTATCTTTTCTTACCCCTCTTTTTTTCTTTTCTCAACTATTATCCTGAAATTCTATTAGACTGTGTTCCACCAAAATGTTGCTGGGTAATTCTAATCCCTTTACCTCAGCAATCATATTTACATATTTTTGTAAATTCAATAACAGCAGACCCTAATGTTAAAAGGCCTGTGTAATTCATCAATCTCATATTGAAAAAAGTGCCATGGTGCTACAGTACTATCGACAAAAAAAGTGACCTGTGCCTTGGTACTGACAATTAAAATGACTGTCATCATTAAAGTAAATACATATTGGAATAGAGGTTCAAAGAAGAACATTTGAGCAAAAATACAAGTTTAAATTGATAAACTAATTTATGTTCTAAAGTTTAGTACTGAGTGTGCAAATTTGTGAAACTGCCATTAAAATCACAATAAATACCACACTGTGACATACCTAAAACAATTGATAAAAAGACAGCTAGATAAAGAACTACCCCAAATGTCTTAAAATCAATCATTAAAAGCAGCACTAGCAGGGGATCCCAGTATATTAATTCAGTATTTTAACTCATCCTTCTAATAACTGGGAGTGGTATTTAATTCATTTAAGAGTTTTCAAATTCATCTATACAAAATAGTTTCTACACTTACAAGATCCATAATAAGTGCAATTCTAGTACAAATTCCAGATTTTAAATTGATCATAAGAACGTATGAAGGTCCTATGTTGCATTTAATCCCCCTGGCCACTTAGAATCAAATTTGAGAATGTCTTTTGTCTCGGTTCGTCTGAGGCAATTTTCCCTATCACCGCCTCTCTTTGTCAGGGGGATAGATTCTATTGCAAAATATCTAAGACATTTTGGATTACTGTTGTGCACAGCCTGAAAATGTCTTGTAACAGGATAATTCGGTCCTTGTTCGTGATTGTCCTTAAATGTTGTAAGATTCATTTATGCACCTGCAGTTTGGTGCTACCTATATATTTTAGAGGACACTCGCATTCCATACATAATTACAATATTCAGTTTTACAAGTTAGATGTTGTTTAATTTCTCTTGAACTCCCAGAGAATGCTGTTATATAGGTTTTTGTGTTGATACCAAACTGACAGGCCTTGCATGTTAAACATCTATAAAAAACCCTTCTAGACGGTAGCCAGCTATCTTTCTTGAAACTTTCTTAACTGTTTTTGGCTAGCATACTACCCATATTCATTGCTTTTCTAAAAGCTATTACCGGGTTTGAGGGCATTAGGTCACCAATCACAGGATCATCCTGGATAAAGTGCCAATTGTGTCTAATGATGCTCCTCAATTCTCGTTCTTGTTTTTAGTATGTTGGAATCAATCTGACAGGATCAGATTTGTCTTTTCACCTCCCTGTTTGATCCTGGATTTGTATTCAAGGAGTTCCTCTCTAGGCTTCGCTTGTGATTTCCTCATAACGGCCTCTACCACTCCACGACGGTAGCCCCTGTCTAAAAATCTGGCTAGGCTCTCCAGTTGCTTTTCCTTCGCATCGATAG
This sequence comes from Lissotriton vulgaris, assembly GCF_964263255.1. Lineage (NCBI taxonomy): Eukaryota > Metazoa > Chordata > Amphibia > Caudata > Salamandridae > Lissotriton > Lissotriton vulgaris. The sequence goes on from NC_141697.1 coordinate 616,262,374, forward strand.
GATCGCTACATATACGTCGAATGCGAAGCATCTCTCCATATAGTATACTTCTTATCTAGTGTGGGGGATGAGCACTTGTTGCGTGGAGTAATGTATTGACATCGTTAGTTTTCTAAAAAGGGTAGTTGTTAAGATGTTGTTTTTTATAAAAACCTGCACATCTAAATATATATATATATATATATATATACATTTTTTTATTTTTTTATTATATATGTATCCCAATTCTCCGCTCACTCTCACTTTAAATCCTTTTGTTGGAAGCAGGCGCGGACCACAGGTTAGTGCGAAAAAGCTCCTTCTTTATTTGTCGGTCATAGCGTGTTTCTGTCCAGCCGGACCTTGATCACATGACAACGCCACCATAGTTTTTCTCCCCCCTTTTAAAGTGACGTGTGCATAGAGTAAACAGTGACTGGGCATAGATATCGAAGAAATATCACGAAGATAACGCAAAGAATAACTGTTGGTTGACCATACACTCATTAGTTAATGATCAGCAGTTAATCGCAATATACTATCATTGGGTACAAACAATATCCATTTTTTTTTTTTTTTTTTTTTAATTGCAGAATTATAGATGCGACATCGAGGTAAGTCAACCAGTACAATCATAACATTGCATAACACATCCACTGCCGTTGAAATTGTACACAGCCATTTAGCCCACATCCCGGAGGCTGGGCGGCGTACCAGTTCGTTCCTGCAATCCGTCATGGTGGACATCGCACAGAGATAACTGGACTACCACTTCCCAGGCCCTCGCCATCTCTAAGCTCTTTTCATTGTCCGTTCTGGTTGCCTGTCGCATTCTGATCACACTCTCACAGCTGGCCCACTTCAACAACTAATTCGTCCATCTCCTCACTGATGGGCCCTCTCTGGATTTCCAGTGCCATGTAAGTTCTCTCTGGGCTAATATAAGTTCCAGATCAATAAACTTGCTCGTGACTTTTGTCTTTGCTGTGTGGGGGAACCAGAGCAGCAGGCATGCCGCCATATCAAAGTCCACCTCCCGATCAGTAACTGCATTCAGGAGCTCTCCCACTTCCGGTCAGTAGTCCCCCAGCTTGGGGCACCCCCACATTATGTGATCCAGCTCAACCTCCGGTCTTAAACACCTTGGGCAAGACGCATCTTGTACGTGAAAGTGTCGCCTGAGTTTCCCCAGAGTCAGATAGGCTCTGTGTAGTACGAAGAAGTGCACTTGTTGGGAGCGGGCATTCCTGCTACCCTTCCACGTCTGTTTCAAAATGTGACCCCAGACCGTATCTGGCTTTGGGCTTGCCTATACTTTCCTCCCATTTCGTCTTCAGCGTATGCAACGGTTCTAGACCCTCGTTCAACATTCGAGACTGGAGGCAGGTCACTGCTTTAAATGTGCCCGCAGCCATCACCACATACTGGCAGGCCATGGTCACATCCGGTTCCGCCAGCCCTCCCTTCCAGTGTTTTTGAATCGCTGCGACCACCGCCACATGCAGGAGATAGTGCCCCTCCGGGAGACCAAACTGGTCTCGCAATTCCCTGAAGGGTGCCAGCTTCCCATCTATATAGAGGTCCCCCACCACCTGTAGCCCCAGCTCCTCCCATTCCAACAATGGGGACCAGTCACCCCCGTGTGGAAGTGCCGTCAGCATCCCAAGTGGGATCTCCGGCGCGTACGGTCGGGCCACCTTCCTAGGGTGCAAACATTATCCATATAGGAATATATAAATAACTAGTAAAATGTATCACACCAATAAATAAATATTCATGCAATAAATACTGTAAGAACAATAAATATTGTAAAAACTGTTTCCCTTGCTTTTTGATAGTGCGTGTAAATTTTGTGGAAATCAATGCATAATGCGTTATTACACCCCTGTGGCTAATGCCACTAATATTCATTCTTTGTTGTTGCATATCACTAATCTGTCGTACCTCTCTAGTTGTAGTTGCTCAAACCTGTCTATTATCATAAGCCCAAAGGTAAAGTGCTCGTGCAAAATTAATCAGTGCAACACATACTATTAATTGGTGGTGACCTGTATGCTTTTTAAAGTGCAAGTGTACTAAAATTCTTTAGAAAAACACAGTTTTCGTGGTTCAGTTCGGTTTGGCAGCCTCACTGTGTATAAATGAAATTTATAAGCATGTTTACTCCATGTGGATCTCAAACCAGATGCTTGTTACAAGTTTGTTAGCTTTTTGGATATGTTTTTCTCAATTATCCTAAGAGTACCTAGCAAATGAGTATTATAATGATGTGACTCTCTATTTTCAGATCACATGGACTCTTACAGCAGGAGTGTTACCCCTACCTCTCTTCCATCTCTGGTTGCGTGTTTGTATTGAGGCCCCCCGTAAATTTACAATCGAGATTTAAGATGTATCTGGTCTCCAATTTTCTGAGGGTTCCCTCTCTATCCCCTCCTCTACTATTGACAGGTACCGCATCTATTAGGTAGTATGTTTGATGGTTCGAATTGTTTTTGTGTATCTCTTTAAAGTGACGTGCCACTGGATACGTTGGATCCTGATTAGTGATGGCACGTATATGCTGTAAGATTCTTTTGTTCGCCAGCAACTTTGTGCTTCCTACATATTTTAAATTGCAGGAACATTCCAGCACATATATGGCATGGTGTGGAGAAGTGTGGCTCAGGGGTTAGAGGCGGCAGACCCGGAAGCTGAGATCGGCCCTGGACCAGGGTTCAATTTCCCGCCTCGGCGGGTCTTGGGCTCAAAAATTCCACGGACTCTATAATTCTCGCTCCGGTGCCTTCTCAACTCACGGGTTCACACTCTGCGACTCTGGGCAATAGCTTGCTTAATCTAAACAATGGCCCCTCGCGGCGGGATGCCTGGCTTTCACCTTGTGGATACCCTGCCGGGGTTATCTCACAGGGGAATACCAGGACGGGTTCCCTAAGCAAGCGCGGGAAACCCTTTGTGGGTAGCTGGACGCTATATAAGCTCAAATACATTTACATACATTTACATGGTCAGTTTTACATTGTAAGGGTTTAGTTATTTTAAGTTCCCTTTCACTAAATGGTGTTTTGTATGTTTTTGTATTAATTCCATACTGGCACGCCATACAGCCCTTGCATTTAACAAAGCTGTTGCGTTGCAGCAGCCAAGTCTGTTGGTCTGTTGTTTCAGGACTGCTCTTGACCAAACTTGTGCTCATTGACGGGGCCCATCTGTAGGTAATCCCCAAACTGGGTGGTAGTGCCGCCCCTATAATTGAATCTCTTTTTACAATGGGCCAGTTTCGTCTCATATTTCTAATGGATTTTTCTTGTTTATTGGTTGCCAAAATAAGTCTGAACTTCATGTAGTTTTCTTTTAGACTAGATTTGTTCTCTTTGGCTATTAGCAGCTTACATCTGTCTAAGCCCATGGTTTTGTTAATGGCAGCATCAATAGTCTTTGTGGAGTATCCTCGAGCCAATAATCTGCTTTTGCTGTCCTGCTGAGTTATTACTAAATCTTTGGGGCTGTTACACATTTTTTTTTTCTTTTTTTTCTTTTTTCTTTTTAGTCTAAGCGGTTCCCCATAGGGAATGCTTTCAGTTAAGTGTCTGGGGTGGAAGCTAGATGAGTAGAGCACTGAGTTACCTGCCGTTACTGTATAATATAGTTTCTGTTCTCTTATTCTCTAAGTACACTTCTACTACCAAAAAGTGTATCCTTCTATCACTGATGACTGATGTGAAGCTTAAGTTAATATTGTTACTGTTAATGGCTGTGACAAATTCAGTGGCTTCCAATGTAGTCCCATCCCACACAATAAACAAATCATCAATGAAGCTTAATAGCAGTTTGACATTCTTTTCCATATAAGTTTTGCGTGTGTTGCCCAGGCTCAGCTCCTCCCACCAGCACATGTGAAAACATGCTTAGCTGGGGGAGAAGCTGGCCCCCATGTCAACACCATACAGCTGCTGATAATATGTCTTGTCAAACATGAAAATGTTGTTGTTTAAGCAAAAGTTGACCATGTTGACTAACATCACACAGTGTGGGGCCAATACAGTCATGTTTTTTCCCTAAGTAATACTCAAGTGCTCGTATTCCATCCTTATAATTTATACTAGTGTACAAAGACACCACATCTAGTGCCATTAGTAGATATTCTTTTTTCCATATAAAGAAACAAACAGTCGAATAGAGGGAAGCCAAAAGGAAGAGGGCGAGGAAACAGTAGCAAAACAGGAAACGGAGAGACAGACGAAAACAGCACCAGGACAACTGGAATGGGAATTTGTGGCCAGACAATAAAGAAAACATAATGGCAGAGACTACACAGAAATTGATGGTAATCAACTTATCTAGTAGAGTAATAACAGCAGAAGAAGAAAGTGTACTAAGTTTTGACTGTGCACAGACTCAGGTTGACCTCTATCAATTTGAACGTAAATTGAAACTTTTCAAAATGCACACACTATGCAATGACAAAGCAGTTGCTTCAGGAACACAACACACATCATCTAGTGATGATCCAGGTTTAGCAATCGAGGATATTCTTACACTTAAGATCATGAGTGATTTAGGTCATCAGAGCCAATCAAGTGGGGCCAGTGAACATATTGATCCTTTTGACCCTACCCATATAGCTGATATCACACTGAATTTTGGGTTACAAACAGGGGAGGCAGACTCTACTGATTTTAAGTCAACAAAACTCATAAGCACCACTCCATGATGTAAAAATATGACCAAAACTCAGTGGAATGCCATTAGACACCTACAGAGTGACCACGACCTGATTATCAAACCCTCTGACAAGGGAGGTAACGTGGTACTCATGACCAGAGAAATGTACATTAAGGAGGCATACCGCCAACTCAGTGACACATCCTGTTATGGTAGAGTGGACAATAAATATTTGATCGATTTACAAGTACAGCAGCAGTATTCAAATTGATACAGGGCTGGCATGAGAGGGAACTGCTCACTTGGGAAGAGAAACATTTTCTTAAAAACGAAACACCTACCACACCTACACTGTATCTTTTGCCCAAAATACATAAGAATGCACTAGAACCACCAAGGAGACCTGTAGTTCCATCTAAGAACAGTCTCCTAGAGAACACCTTGGTCTTTGTTGACCATTTTTTATTTCCATTTGTGAAAGATCTCAACTCATATTTGAAAGACACTACAGATTTTTTACAGAAAGTACAAGATGTGAATTTGAATGCAAACCAGTGGCTTGTATGTTTAGATGTTGAAAGCCAATATACTAGTATTAGGCGCTCACATTGCCTAAAAGCATGTAAATTTTTCCTCAAAACACGCAGCGTCCAACATCTTGAATATACACATATGATCCTAGAAATGATCGATATCTGTCTCAAAGAAAATGTTTTTATCTTTAAAAAAGAGCACTTTAACTACTTCGGTGCTCTTCGGGGCTCCTGGCCATCATGAGTCACAGTAGACGTGTGCTCATGACAGCCGGGAGCCGTCCGAACGTTGCCGCTCCGCCCACGCGCGGTTAATTCCCTGCCTGTGCGGGAGAATTAATCAGTGGGCGGTGTTCTGACGGCTCCCGGCCGTCATGAGCACACGCCCACCATAATTGATGATGGCCAGGAGCTGTCATAAGTACCGGAGCACCACACCGAGCCCCGCCCCCTTCCCCCCCCCCTCGCACCGCGGCGAAATTTGCGCCCCATCGAAAGGGTTAGACAACTGCAGAGGACTTCCATGGGCACCTGCTGCGCCCCAAGCTACGCAAATTTCATGGTGGGCTGGTGGAAGAAGCAGGTGCTCTGGAACGACAATACTGAACATTTGATTTATCGACAATATTTTCTTTGTTTGGGAAGGAACAGATGCACTCAATGAAAATACTGTTAACTTGAAATTTACTATGCACCACAGCAAAGAGAGCATTGATTTCTTGGACCTGAAGCTAGTGGTGGAGAATGGTACCATTCATACTGATCTGTATAGAAAAGAAACCGCTGTCAACTCAATACTGCATGCCTCCAGCTGTCATCTCCTAGCTTCAGATGGGGCATACCATATGGTGAATTTCAGAGGGCCAAACGCACCTGCAGCACCAAAAGCAGCTACCAACGCACTAAGCAATACATGATTGTAAGGTTCAGAGAGAGAGAGGCTACTCGTGCAAAGCTCTTAAACAAGCTGAAGCACAGACCAGAGAGGAAATTTTGTTTAGGCAATCCTCTGACAAAATCCCCAAAGATGCTACACAGGAACTCATACGGTTCATCACGAAGTTCAGTAGCCAAGCCGGACAATTACGTAAAATCGAGATTGGGCATTTGGAGGCAGGATTCTACCCTGGGAAATAAAGTTGGTCTCAATCCCTCTATGACCTACAAGAGAAACTCCACACTCAGGGGGGGCGGAGCTAGCCGGCGTCGATGGCGGACGCGTGAGCTTTCGGCTCCTCGCCTTAGCCCCGGAATAATCCGGTTAATTCATCCTAAGAAGTGTCCAATCTACCATAGCGGGCTCTCCTGCACCCTCCGACACCCCTAGATTCTGTTGGGTGCCTTTTGGACATTAGCTGGCGAGCCTCTCCGAGTGGTTTGAAGCACGGCTCCTTGGCGACTCGACGGTGGAGGACTGGGCCTGACGCCGCGTGCTATCCTGGAGAGAAGGCCGGGCGACGTCGCCTGACGTGCGGCCGCAGAGTCGGGCGTGGGCGGATTGGTCTCCGGCCGTACTAACACTTGGATTTTTCCTTCACCGGAGCGTCTTCCCAAGCGGGGGGTCCCCAGCAGAGCGGACACTGTGCACCCGAACCACGAGGCGGAGCAGTCGCCATTTCGGAGCGATCATGGTAGCGGATTCACCATGCGGCGCCCTGCTGTCCCTGTGTCCCCACGCCACAGCTGCACGACGATGCCCGGTGCTGACATTGTTGAACTAATATTACCCAGTGTCTAGTGCATGTGGGTATCGCCGGAGTGATTGGAGACTGTTCGTCCGCCATAACGGACGCCATCTTGGCTGCACCGTGCCTCTGGCACAGACCCAGTATCTAGTGGCTGTGGATCGCTGGCTGGTGTGTTTCCCGTACTACCCTTGCGGCCTGCAGACAGCGAGGCACCTCTTGGTTCTGGGTCCCACTTCGGCAGGAGCAGAAAAATGGGGAAAAACGACGCCACTCAGGCGAAGCTCTCCTTTGAACGGCGTCGAACGAAGGGACCTGATGCGACGGCCCCGGAGACATCCCCGAAGGGGGCCACTGCGACTGCCCCAGCGTCCACAGAGCTCCGGGACATGTTGGCCGCCATGGAAAAGGGCATCTAGGACAGTATAGCGTCTGTGGGCTCTAAAATAGACGCTCTGTCGTACCGCATGGACCGCATGGCGGAGCGAGTGGACAAACATGCGGAGCGCCTGGACCTGGCGGAACGTCGACTCACCGAAGCTAAGGAAGCCCAGACCGAGTGGGACAAAGATAGGAAGCAGTTTGGTAGACTTTTGCAGGTTATCCGTGATAAAACGGAGGATTTGGAGGCGCGCTCACGCAGGTCCAACATCTGTATAACAGGTGTGGCGGAAACGACGCAAACTGGGAAGATGGAGCTCTACGTCGAAAAATTGCTGAAACTACTACTCGGGGAGGAGGCTTTTTCCCCCATGTTCATCGTGGAACGGGCTCACTGTACGTTGGGCCCACAACCGCAGCCAGGCGGGCCTCCTCGCCCCATCATCGCGAAGCTCCTTAATTACCGCGACAGGGACATTGCTTTGCGCTTGGCGAGGGAGAAGGGTAAGCTCCAACATGAGGGTATGGACATCTCCCTCTATCCGGACTTTACAGCCAAAGTACAGGAGGAGAGACGACAGTTCGCGCCGTATAAAAAACAACTGCGTACTCTGGGCCTAGACTACGCGATACTGTACCCTGCTAAGCTTCGCATTAACACAGGTGGGCGATCATATTTCTTCACGGATCCCAAAGAACTCCAAAAATCCCTGAAGGTATGGACTCGGGAGCGAAAGGGGGCTCGGCAGAGTCAGGAAGACGACGCTGGCTCAGCATCAAACCTGGAAGAACAATACTAGAGGGGCTCTGCCGGAACATTTGGCTCTTCCTACCGAGGGTAGGACACGTTCCTGCAATCTGGTAACGCTGCGCCACCCCCCAAGGGGCGGTAAGTCTGGGTTACATGAGAGCTGCCAGTACTATTTGGAGGGGCGGCGGCCACACTGTTCGGACATGTTCTTTATGGATTACTGGTGAGGAGATCGTTAAGCACTGATAGGGGGGGGGTCTGGACACTGCTGCATTGTTGGATGGGTTGGTAGGGTTGGGGGGGCTGTTATACTTGCTTCTCGATGGGCACTGGATCACAAGTGGGGCAGGGACGGAGTGCCGATCTGAACAATTTCATTGGGACAGTTGGTGGTGTTGTACTATTCTGGCGCGCTTTGCCCCGGTGCCTTTGGTTGTGCGACTCTCCAGGGAGTTGAGTATCGAACTGACGAACACTCTGCTATTTTGGGTTTGATGGGGGGAGTTTTTGGGACCTGTCTGACCTGGTTGGGGGTGGTCGGCTGTGGGTGGGCGGGGGAATGGGGGGTGGGGTCTGGGGACTGGGCCGTTGGGGTTTTTTGCCTTGGGGTGTTTGAGGGGTTTGTGCGTAATGAGTGTGGACTGCTTCGCGGAACTGTACCTGTTTGGGAATACCGGCTGGCGAATATGGGGGCACGGGTGCTGCTGTGTTCTGTTTTGCCCATCCCTGTTGCTAAAATGATTCATAGGCTCATGCAATGTCTAATGCTGCACTGAATGTTCCCACATGTGCCCCGCGTAAGCTGAAACTGATAACCTGGAATGTTCAGGGCCTGAACGACTTTCGTAAGTTGAGGAAGGTCCTCGGCTACCTACACAGACATCATGTCGATCTGGCCTTGTTGCAGGAAACACACTTGCCACTCAATAGCAGGATGTTGCAATCTAGGGGGTTGGCGGGGAATATAGTGGCAGCAGGCTTCACGACGCACGCCCGGGGGGTGTTAACCTGGGCCAATCCTACATCACAACTGAAATTGATCCCGGTACATGCAGACCCGGAGGGCAGATACGTCCTAGCTAGATGTGTGGGGAAGGAGCTTGACATACTGGTAGTCAATGTTTATGGCCCAATTATGATCACCCTGAATTCTATGCGACTCTGTCCGCCCATTGCAGGTCACATGCTCAGCCTGGGATGTTGTGGGGAGGGGATTTTAATTTTGTGTTTGACCCCTCCAGGGACCGCTCCGCGGGCCCTGCTCGGCGCCCGGTGGCTTCTGCCACCTATATGAAAGCCGAGTTGACCAAATTAGACCTGGTGGATGTCTGGAGGGACAAACACCCCACGAAGGGAGGCTTCACGCACTACTCGGCCTTTCACAACGTGCACACTAGGATAGATTATTGGTTAGCATCTCCTCCGGTCCTTAGTGGTATCAGCGCGTGCGAGGTTCTCCCGCGCACACTCTCGGACCACTCCCCCATTCTATTACACCTCTCCACTGCCAGGAAGGGGATACCGGCCTTCACCTGGAGGTTCCCTCCTTTCGCTCTGCTAGATGATGCCTTCCGGGGGGAACTTGCGGAAGATATATAACAATATTTCGCTACTAACCTAGGCTCGGTTGAAGACTTTTTTACGGCCTGGGAGGCTTTCAAAGTGTTCATCAGAGGAATGGCTATGTCTAAGCACTCCAGTGTGCTACGCTCCAACAGGCGGGAACTCACCGCTTTAGAGACTAGGATAGCGGAACTGGAGAATCGACAATTATTGACTCTTAGTACTGCAGATGGCCCGGCGCTCACCCAGCTCCTGTCGGAGTATCAGACTCTGGCGGATAGAGAGATTCTCTATATGGGCAAATATGCCACTGCCCGAGTGTATGGTGAGGGGGATAGGCCAGGAGCCTTGTTGGCTCGTATGGTTCGGGGCTCTCGGAGGCCTCTGGTTGTTGAGGAGCTAAGGACCCCGGAGGGTGACACAGTCATGGAAGAGGAGCAGATACTAGGGACCTTTAGACGCTATTATTCTGAACTGTATCAGTCTAGGACGCAGGGTGTGGAGAGCGAAATGGACGATTATTTGGACCACATTGCCATGCCATTCCTCAAGAACTCGGATAGGGAGTTTTTGATGGCCCCCTTCCATGAGGACGAAATCCTGGAGGCTCTTGCGAGCATGAAATCGGGGAGTGCGCCGGGTTCCGACGGCCTCACGGTTGGCTTTTATAAAGCCTTCAAGGATATTTTGCTCCCGCACTTGGTTGCTCTCTTTGATGCTATCTGCGAGGATGGTGAAATGCCACTCACCATGCGTGAGGCGTTGCTGATCACTATACCAAAGCCAGGGAAACCTCCGGACCTTTGCGGCTCGTACAGGCCACTAAGTCTGCTGAACGCAGACGCAAAGATCTATACCAAAGTCCTCGCCAACCGGCTGGCTTTGTTGGTGCCAGAGCTTGTCGCCCCGGAGCAGTCAGGTTTTGTCCCATGCAGAAATTTAACCTACAATATACGCACGGTGCTGGGCACGATGCAACATGTCAAGCAGGAGAACAGTGCGCTGGCAATATTCCTTGACATGGAAAAGGCGTTCGACTCGGTTGAGTGGCTTTTCATGGTTAGAGTGCTACGGAAGCTGGGTCTGGGCGAACCGTTTCTGCAGAGAATTGGAGCGCTGTACCATCGACCATCTGCCAGACTGCAGTTGGGAGACAGAGTGTCGGAGCCGATATACATTGGCAGGGGCACTCGGCAGGGCTGCCCTCTGTCGCCGTTGCTCTATGCACTGGTCGCGGAACCCCTTGCTTGTGCTATACGGGAGTACCACAGTCTGGAGGGTATAAGCTTTCCCACCTATAAAATAGGGATCTCGACGTACGCTGATGACACCTTGCTGTACGTCCGGAACCCGGAGTCTAACCTGTCTGCGGTTCTTCGGGAGGTGGTCCGTTTTGGATCACTCTCGGGCCTAAGGGTGAATTGGGACAAGTCCATCGCTTTCCCTCTCACCCCGGTGACACAACCCTTTGATATGGAGTACCCACTGCAGTGGTCCACCGACTCGGTCCGGTACTTGGGGATCCGCCTGCATACTGATCCTGAGGTCCTGGTTAGGGATAACTAGGGAGTTGCATACAATAAATTGGTTGACGATGTTGATGCCTGGGTCAGACTCCCGCTCTCCCTTTTGGGCAGGATCGCTATTATGAAAATGATAGTGCTACCCCGATTCCTGTTCCTTTTCCTAAACTTACCAGTGCTTCTGTCGAGATCGTTTTTTAGACAACTTACACAAGTCATGATCCGACTGGCCTGGGGCGACAAGCAACCAAGAGTACGGTGGGCGACTCTGACTCTCCCCTGTGAGATGGGGGGCTTGGGGGCTCCGGATTTAGAGCGCTACTACTGAGTTGCGCAGGCTTCTCACCTGCACTCGTGGATTCACGGTGACGCACGCACGCCGCACCTCATTCTGGAACGGTTGTTTGCGGACCCGCTCCCCCTGCCTGCCACCATCTGCCTCCCGACAGATCGATCAATCGGCCGGATGGACTCTCTTAAAGCGACCAATCATGCCTGGCACTCCCTGATGCGATCTCGCGGCTGTGATCTTCTGTACTCCCCATTGTTGCCTGTAGAATGGGCCCTCTGGCTGGACCCATTGGGCGAGAGGGGAGTGGTCGAGGCCTTGCGTGCTCTCGGCATAGTGAAAATGGAGGATTTGTTCTCCGAAGGTACTTTTAAAACCTGGGATCAACTTACTCCCACAGAATCGGGCTCCTCCTTGCTGCAGAAATTCCAATTTCACAGACTCCGCTCTGCGTTCCGGGAGGTCCTGGGCTCTTCCATGGAGGAGCCTGAGGAGATCCCTGAACTGACCCATATCATTAAATCCAAATCACCTGCAAAACTGATTTCACAGGTCAACAGGTTGGGAGTGGCACATCAGCACCCACAACCCTCTAAAGCTAGAGCGGCCTGGCAGGACGATTTGCAAACCCCCATAGACGACGTCATGTGGCGATACTGCTGCTCCAGCACGCGAAAGATCTCCCTGAATGGCAGGCACAGGCTGGTGCATTTCAAATTCCTCCAGCGTGTGTACTATACCCCCGAACGTCTGCACCGCTATGGCCTTCGCCCCTCTGCGGAGTGTGAGCGCTGCCGAACATTGGTGGCTGACTTCTTCCATTTGGCGTGGCTTTGCCCCGGTGTACAAGCATTCTGGGGGGAGGTGTTTACGGAACTTGACCAGATTTTGGGGGAGACCCTGCCGCGCACTCCGGTGCTTGCGCTCCTTGGTTACTCTAAGCCGTTGACCCCTTCTCTGCGCCGGCTGGTCGATATGGCCCTGCTGTTGGCCAGGAGAGTGGTTGCAGCCTGTTGGATGCGTGGACCCCTACCTGCCAAAACTAGATGGTTGAGGAACCTACAATACTGCTGCACTCAAACAGAACTGTACAGCGAATTGTTACCGCCCAGGAGTAGGCCAAAGAATTTCTGGGACCTTTACAAGGAACACCTGCAAAAGGGGGAGGAGGGCGACTCTGACACCTCCGAAGTAGTTGATCTCCAAGACCGGGTGTTGGAATAGTGGTTTGAATGCATGAGACTCTTCCCCAAGGGGAGTGGGATGGGGTGCGTGACGGGGCGGGAGGGGGCTACACTGAGGTTCTTGACTCTTGGGTACGGTTGAGGGTGGCTCTGGGGAGCGGGCAATCCACTTATGGTGGGATGGCGCGGGACACATGGCAGGCACACCTTGAGGTACTCACGACTGAATGGTGTTAGTAGTTCCGCAGTTACACTCAAGGGGGGAGGGAGTTGGGATGTAGTTGGGGTAGTTCCATTGACCTTATCTCGATACAAGACCTTCTTGCCGCGATTACAGTTGGGGATTGCCAGTTGACACACTGTTCTAATAGCTGCACACGGAGGAGCATCGCTCTTGGTTATACTGGAATAGCGTCACTTCACCACGCCGCCGGGCCTCCGGGATGCTGGCAATGAGGCTGTGTACGGTACTTCTTGATTATTGCTCACAAGTTCCTTGTGTTGTGTGAAACAGTGCGATGTGAAACTGTAGAGACTTGGTGATGTCAATGGCTTTGCTTTCAATAAAGGTCTTTTCAAAAAAAAAAAGAAAAAAGAAACTCCACACTCAGAGACCTCTTGTCTACAGCCATCTCCAGTGTAAGGAAACCAATTGGCTCAAGCAAGCCAAAGGTTTATGCAGATGCAGTAACTGCAAGGCTTGCAGGTACAGCAACAACTTTTCTAAAGTCACCCTTGAGAGAGTGAAAACTAAATGGAAAATCCGGAAATTGAACACCTGCAGCACAGACTATGTGGTTTACACCATCATATGTCCTTGTGACAGGTGGTACATAGACTCCACCACATTTCCGGTTAAAAAGCAGATATTGGAACATTGGAGGGCCATTATGAAGAAAAGATCATGGCTGCAGCACAGCCAAATACTTTACAGATAAACAAGCAGGTGATTGGACGCAGGCAAAGTACTTTAGTCTAGATTCAGTAAGCTTGAACCAGAAGGGTGGCAACCGTCTGGCAGCTTTACGCAAGTTAGAATCCTGTTTCATTCTACAGGCTGGCACCAAATTTCCTGATGGGTTAAATCTGGATGATGAGATGCAATCCCATCGATAGAATCACTTTATTAATACCCCAGACCTGTTGGTAGTATCCTCCCATTCCCTCCCCTTTTCCTCTTTATTATAATTGTTTTGTATTTGTCATAGTTATTAGATGCTTTCGCTGTCTGTACACTTAATTTGCTATTGTTACAATTGGCTAGTGCATATTAGGCGTTCTTAACATCATTTACCTAACAGGGAACTATATTGCTAAATCTCTTTTTTATATTGTCTTTTATAGGAACTGTGTGGCAGAAAAGTAAAGATGGAATTGACTCACCAGCACTAATGTTATGCATACCAGAGTGGACAGACGTTCCAGTGAACCCTCACTACTTCTAGTCACTACAGCCATGTAGGGATTGCCCACACTTATCTTCTTCTTTTGATTATGTTTTACCTTTTTACTATGAGTTTCTACATTTATATGTATGACAGGTATCACTCAGATGAAACTGAGTATAAGAACCATCACTAAAGTAAGATTGGGTACTAGGCCAATATGACGAAGGGCACCTCACCCGTGAGTAGTCACTGTTCCAGGAATTAATACTATATGAAATATATTTGCCATACGTGTGTCGCACTAATTATGCTTTTCACGCGGTTGTGTTGGGAAGCTGAAAATGGGCACTATACCCTAAATGTGAGGCTATTGCATTCTTGCGATACCAAACGATCATGAAACATTCTTACAGTTTCCCATGGCTATGCTAAATGTACTTTTACTTTATACCATACGCACTTACGAACGCCTACAAGCTCCATCAACTCTTTTTATGTGTTTCTGTCTGTTACCATATCATGAACTATGAGAACTGATAAAGTTGAAACAATTTGAATGAAAACTTTATGCTGATCGCACACACAAAATGACATGGCATTTGTTTTGGATTATAAACGATTTAAAAGTAATAAGGAATCAGACAGTAACATAAATGAACATGTGATTAACAATGTAACGTATCGATGATTGTCCTCGGGCATCTGTATTCATTTTGCAACTTTGTTTTTCAACTCGTCTATGTCTATCAAAGCATCACACAGTGGATTCGTTGATACATGTATCTTTAAAAAAAGTGTATGACCCAGGAAAAGGTCATGTGAGCAAAACCACAGCTGAGGTCGAAACACGTCATTTTTTGCCTTAATAAATATCCTTTGCTGGATCAGTGGGCTCATGGATATTCTTTTTGTGGATACTCCATGATTCTGGTATATACTCACACATGCACACACACATTGGAAAAAGCAAAGGTTATAGACATGTTATGATTAAGAAATGATATTATATCTTACTTTAAATGTAAAAAAATAAATTTTTTACACTACTTTCTAAATGAATAAAAAACGATAACTATAATGTGTGTGGCTAAAAAAATTATAAATCATCCCAGCACAATGCACATGTCTTGTCATCAATAATGTTATTTCAGATATAGCAATCATGCTATGACTTATGTCATAGATCATATCATGAGTGACGTAATAAGTGGCGTAATTAGCAGTGCATGGCAATTCCTAACCATAATGCCATTTTAAACTTCGATTTTTTCAGTGCATTTCTAAGATTTATTTTAACATAAAGTAATATTTTTACCATATGTAAAGTCAACCCCACACCGCTTACAGCCTTTTTGCCATGTGTCCAGCCACCTCAGGCAACATGGCATGAGGCTGGGCTGATTTTTTTTTTTTTAACTCAGAAATATTTTGTTTTTCTTTAAAAAATATAATAAAACCAACATGTTTCTGAAGCTTTCTTTTAACATTTTTAAACCCTCAAACGTCAGCCTGCGGAAAAAAGGTAACTTTAGAAACGTGTCATGTAAAATGGCCCTCGCATTGCATTGTGGGGCACTCCTTGAAAGAGCAGTGAATAATAAACGTTAAATAATAATGACAACTGCATAATGAGAAATGCTGATAAAGGGGGCAATGTTGTCCTGTGGTACAAACAGAAATATCTGACTGAAGCATATAAACAACTAAATAACAAAATGTGTTGTATCAAGGTTAATGTGAAAGATATGGCTCAAAGTCACCAGAGCTATAACACAGAATTAAAGAGCTGGTATGACCAAGGCATCCTGAACGATGATGAATATGTATTTTTTAAAATCGATAAACCAATGATACGTGTTTTTTATTTAATCCCAAATTACATAAAGACATAGAAAATCCCCCTGGACGTCCTAATATATCGGCTATAGGGAGCGCATGTGAAAACAATTCTATGTATGTTGATTCTTTTTTATGTAAATTGGTACAGTCACTTCCCTCATTTATCCAGGATTCAGGAGATTTTTTTAGGAGAATCTACGATCTTCCTTGGGAAGAGGATTACCTCTTGATTACAATTGATGTGTCTACATTATACACTAGTATTAGGCACACAGATGGGCTTCAAGCTATGAAACATTTCTTAGGAGTTAGACCAATAAGACTATGGGCCCACACAAAAATGATTTTGAGGATTGTGGAAGTGAGTCTAATGAGAAATTTCTTCCTATTCAATGTTCCCCATTACCACCAGATCTGCAGTACTGCGATGGGCACCTGCTTTGCCCCAGAGCTATTCACATTTTCATATGGGCTGGTGGGAGGAGCAGGTTATCAGGATGCAGTACCAGGTAGAATGGGAGGAACACATTCTGCATTGGAGTTGTTATATTGTCGACCTATTCCTGGTATGGAAGGGCTCTGAGGAGCAAGCAATAACCTTCATTAGTATGATATAACAAGATTAACTCAATCTAAGCTTTACCAGTGAAATAAGTAAGCATAGTGTCAACTTTTTGGACCTTACAGTGTGTATCCAAGAAGGCAGGATAGCAACAAAACTGTACAGGAAGCCGACTGCTGGCAATACGTTGCTTCATGATACCAGTTTCCATCCCACTAACTTAAAAAGAAGCATACCGTTTGGGGAGTACATAAGAACAAACCAGAATTGCAGTGATGAGGAGGAAACTAAGAGGGAATTTACCCTTCTCAAAAATAGATTTCAAAATAGAGGGTACCCAAATAATTGGATTAATGAGGCAATGAGAAAAGTGGCAAAGAAGAAAAGAGAGGAAATTCTTTTTGATAAAGCTGAAAATAAACAAGAAAAAGTCTGAAGTTTTAGGGAATCAGTGTCGCCTAATAACTAAATAGAGTGTCCAACAGGATGACTAAGAGGGATTCTAAATAAACATTGACACGTAATCAAGAATGATCCTATACTGGGTAAAGTAGTGCCACAGAGGCCGCAAATTACTTTTAGATGTGTGAAATTGTTTAAACAAATCTTGGTAAGAAACACCTTGAAACAACCGCAACCCAAGGAAACCTGGCTAAGTAGAAAAAACGGGTTTCTGAAATGTTCTAAATGTAAGGCATGTCCTTATGGAATTAATACTACCCAATACAAACCAGGGTTGTCGAGAGAAATGAAAAAACATCAGAGGTAAATTTACCTGTAAAACGGATCTTGCTGTCTACATGCTTCAGTGGTCTTGTGGCTTGAGGTACGTAGGCAGCACCATCCTAGAAGTCCATAAAAGAATCTTGCAGCACTAACGGGCAATTAAAAATGGGGATCGCACGTATCCAGTTGTGCGCCGTTTTGAGAAATTTCACAACAAGGACAGTAAAGATATCACATATTATGTGATAGATGCGGTGGCAGCAGATAAACAGGGCGGGAATAGGAAGAAGAAACTTTGAAAACTTGTGTCCAGATTTATAATTGAATTGAATTCTAGATACCCAGAAGGTTTGAATGCAGAAGAAGATCTGTACACTCATTTGTAGATGTTAGAACAGTATATATGTTTTCTTGTAATATAGGTTGCAGAATGTAAAGAAGATAAGGTTTTTAAATTTACTTTAGGTGTATAGGATAATTGGGTTATCCACGAACAGACCAGAGTTAAAATATGAGACTCCTAGTGCCCACTTGGGTGTGATGTCGGAAGAAAAAAACTGTTTCCTTTTTATTAAAGGTGAGATAGCCCACATGGGAGTAATAAAGATGAATTTTGAACTTTAATTCCCAATGCCCACATGGGCTGAGAAGTTTGGGGATTTAAAAATAAAAATATCAAAGTTGTCTTAGAATATGCCGTGGTAAATATTATTGAGGCCATAATTTGCAAATATTGTTTACATTATACATCTTGTAAAGTTTTTATTTATTTATTTATTTTATTTTTATTTTATTGAGTTTTCATTTGGCAGCAGTACATAACATAAAGTAACAATGCAATACAAAGCAGAGCAAGACAGAACGAGCCTGGCAAAGTATTACTCTTCTCAATGCTTGTTAATTACAAAAACCTCTCACGTTCCAGTCCATTTTGCAATTGGAGACCATAATTTACGACCAAATGTTTTCTTGGTGATACCTTTAGTTTTATATAATGCGACTTCTAAATAATACATTGATAATAGCTTAGTTCGCCACATAATAAAGTTGGGTGGTTCTATATCAAGCCAGCCTGATGTTATACAAAAACGGTATGCAGACATACAAACAAACATAAATCCTATGTCGGGATCAGAAGTCACATTTGCTACATTTTCATCACATCCAAAAATTACCATTGATGCTGTTAGTTTGACTTGAATAGACAGTTCTACTGCCAGAAAATGCTCTATCTCCGCAATAAATCGAGCCAGTTTCAAAAAACATGTGTACAGCATCAGCCACATGTAAATTACAACGGCTGCAGTTTGTCCCAAGCCCAGCACTCCAATTTGCTAGCTTCCCTGGTGTATAGTACAGCCCAAAAACAGACATATAATGCTGGCTGATGAGCGACCCATTCAGTAAAACATTTTTGGCAATTACTAAGCTTCTCTCTATATTTACACTTTGGGTATTCATTTTGCTCTGCCATTTAGTCACTATGGCCTCCAGATCATCCTCCCTCTGTTCCAGAATTAGTTGATATAGAGGTCCTATTCTTTGTTGCTTTTTAATTGCTTCAAGAATATCAATACTCCCCAAAAAAATTTAAGAATTTGAAACTTTCTGTAAACAGAAACTGCGTACCTGAAGATATTTAAAAAAATCAGCACAAGGTATATGGTAAGTATTCAATAGATGATCAAATGAGACAAAATTATTATCTATGAATAGATCTCCCAGTTTCCTAATACCTAGAGTGTTCCAATTATGCATTACCCAGTCATTAAATATCTCTGGGAGGATAGACCAGTTCTGTAAAGGAGTATACCGATTTAAGTTGATGCTAAGCCAAAATTTCTTATTAATAGATCGCCAAATCATAAAAGCTGTTTCTACTATCTTAAATTTGGTTTTCTTAAAGTAACTCGGCTCTATTATCCGATTTAGACACTGCTTAGCCTCTGTGCCCAGAAGCATTTCATAAATTGACGGAGATAAAAATTCCTCTATGAAAACTTCCGGTAATAAAAGAATATCCATATCTTGCATTATTGCCATCCAGTGATACAATTGAAAGTTTGGAATGCCCCAACCCCTCTATCACGAGATAGTTCGCAACTTTTCAATGCTCTCCTAGCACGGCGATACCCCCATAGAAATCTGGAGCACATTCTCTCTATACGTGCAAAGTACCCTGAGGATATTAACAAAGGTATAGCACGAAAAATGTATAAAAACTTTGGAAAGATTAACATTTTAATCACGTTGCTGCAGCCAAGTAAAGACAGCTTCAAGTTATTAATTCTTTCCAAAGATCTGTTTGAAGATATGATTACAGAATCCAAATTAGTAGGAATAATATCCTCAATGGTAGCTGTGATTTTGATCCCAAGATACGTGGTCTCTTTATCTATTTTCATATTCTCAGGGCGCCCTGCCGTCGAATGTATAAGCTGAGTTTTATCGATATTCAGCTTATACCCTTTTAGACGGCCAAATTCTTCCGCCGACTTTATAATAATAGGTAATGCCGTATTGAGTTCAGCTGTTACAACGGCGATATCGTCAGCATAGGCGCAGACTTTTATCTCCCAGCTGTTTAGCTGTACTGGTTTAATTGCCACATTCCCTTCCAAATTTCTTATAAATGGGTCAATATACAGAGCGAATAACAAGGGGGAACAGGGGCAACCCTGTCTCGTCCCGCTTGCTATTCGTACCGGCCCGACAGAGAGCCAGAGATCCGAATGACGGCTGTCGGGTGAACATAAAGTGTTTGCGTTGCTTTAATAATCCCTGCAGGGATCCCCATCTTTACCAGCACAGACCACAGGAAGGGCCAATTGACCCTGTTGAATGCCTTTTCGGCGTCCAACAGGGCCACCCCGACCGGAGACCCGGTCCCCTGTGCCCAGTCCAGCAGAGATATTAATCGCCTAATGTGGTCAGTGGTACCTCTACCATGTATGAAACTGTGTTGTCTTATGGAGACAAGCCCTGCCATTAAATCATTTAACCGATTGGCGATCAACTTCGAGTAAATTTTGCTGTCAGTATTTAACAGAGAGATTGGCCTATAAGACCCCATCTCTTCTGGGTTTTTTCCCTTCTTTTTAAAGATAACAATTATTGCTTCTGTCCATGATCGCGGAGCCAACCCCGCGACGGCCTGACTAAAGACATCCAACAGTTCTTTTTTTAGTAGGTTTCTAAATGTTCTGTTTAATTCCAACTGAATATTATCTGGTCCTGTGGCCTTACCCAGGGCTAACCCTAATATCGCTGTCTCAATCTCTCCCCATTCTGGGGGTGACAAAAGGATCCTTTGCTCAGCATCAGATAGAGTTAATGGGCTTACGTCCTTTAAATATTCATTTGGATCAGCTGGTTCCCCTTCCTCACTGTAAAGTCGCTGATAAAACTCTTGAAAAGCTAACAAAATCCCTTCTTTTGTTTCCTGTATAACCCCATTCAGGTCCCTTATTTTTGTAATATCATTAAATACCTGCTTCTCCCTTGCCCTCTTTGCTAATATTCTTCCTGTTTTCTCCCAGTACTCATATGCTGATTCTTTATGTTGAGTGTAATTAGTTGCAATTATGTCAGCTATCTTAGAATAAACATTAGCTCTTTTGATTGAAAGATCATTTTGAGCCAATTTGCTCAAATCAGAGTCACCACCATGGCTTAACCCTGCTGCTAGCTTTTCCTCAGCTCTTATTATTTCATCAAATTCTTCTTGTTGCTTGCTTAAGAATTGCTTACGCTTAGAGCCAGAATAGCTGAGTGTCTCGCCACGAACCACCGCTTTGAACGTATCCCAGACCGTTTCCTGAGAAGCTGTGCCTTTATTAATGGTATAAAATTTGCCTATTACTTTAGACATATGTAGGCAATACTGTGTGTCTAGTAACAGTTTGCATTCAAAAGACCAGCTTGGTGGTTCTATTTTGCCCCCGTGTCAATACTCAGTTCCAAAACAACAGGATTGTGATCCGATATTAATTTAGGATGGATCTGGATTCTAGCCTGTATCAAGAGAGCATGTGGGATGAAGAAGTAATCCAGGCGGACAAATTTTAGGTGTGGGGTAGAAAAAAAAGTAAACCCAGGGTCTTTCGGGTTCTTCTCATGCCAAACATCATAAATGCCTTGCTCCAGAAGTAGCCCCGCAGGGCAGCATTCCCAAGTTGTTTCCTTCCAGTATAACCTAAGTTAGATCTGATATCTCCCCCTGCCTCCACATTGATGTTACAATCTCCACACACTAGAACTGGGGTGCTCCATTGTGCCAATTCTACATTAATAAAATTGAACATTTCTGCGTCGTCCAAATTTGGGCCGTATAGATTGCAAAGTGTGAGCCCCTGCTGCCCAACTTTCAGTTCCGCAATTACCCATCTTCCCCATTTATCTGCAGCAGACTTTACACACACCGCCAACCCCCTTTTTTAAAGTATAGCAACTCCTCTCTTTATTCCGGACTGCTTAGAGCACACTACCATATCCATCCCCATACTCTTTAAATATTCTCTATTGGTCCAGGCGATATGGGTCTCCTGCAAGCAGAGTATATCTATACCTAGTATCTGTATTATTTTCGTTAACATTTGTCTTTTCCGAGGGTCATTTAAGCCACACACATTAAATGTACAGATCTTAATCCTTCTTGCCATTAAAGTTTAAAGTTTAATTAGAACTTTAACTCCAGACATCTCTTTTAAGTCTCCTGTCCGTGAGTCTTTTTGGAGCGTCTCCATATAAATTATGTACCTTAACAGAAACCTTAACAAAAAAGTATTTAAATACCATACTGCTGCCATTTTCACCCCCCAATACCCAAACCTCGTGCCCCCCCCTTCCACCCCCCACCCCTACGAAACAACCCTCCCCTCCCCACCTCCCCACCAAATGAGGCCCAAGGATCATCAGTCCCTGCAGTGATGGAGTACCGTGTCCCCCCCCCCACAATTCCGGGACCAGAAGCTTATCCTAACTAGATCAAAGAAAAGAAAAAACATAGGCTTAAGCTAAGGAAGAGAGAACGAGAGCAACAAAAAAAAAGACTAGAAGAGAACAAACAGGCTAGCCTATCTCTAAAGCCGTTTGCATAGATAATTAGGTTACATCACCCTTATTGCTCTATCCTTTTTTTTTCCTTTTCTTTCCCACCCCCTTTCTTCGACCCGTTGTTACTAACAGTCCCCGTCCACAGTCTATAATCTGCTATCTACAAAGATTCCAGAAACTCTTTCGCCTGGATCTCTGACTGGAAGTATTTAGTCTGGCCTTTAAACATAATCTTAAGTTTTGCCGGGTTCTGCAAATAGACGGTGGCCCCTTTCTTTTGAAAGTCTGGAATAAGTTGCCTTAAATGCCAACTTTTAGAGACCGTTGCCTGCCAGAAGTCCGGCCGAACAAAAAAGTTACATCCCTCGTAAAGTTTTTGTAAAGTCTAATTTTATGAAAAACTTGTATGCAATTGCAATAAAATGCAGAATGTATTTTATAAAAGAAAAAATATATATTAAATTCGGCAGGAAATGATGCTGATGTATGGAGAAACATAAATATATATATATATATATATATATATATATATATATATATATATATATATATATATATATATATATATCACCTGAACTCCTCAGAAGAAAGAGCAGAGGCCACAGCAAAGGTATGCAGAGAGGCTTCTTTATTCAGCAAAATAAACAGTGTGGCAAATGCATTTCGGCATTTCATATGCCTTCTTCAGCTCCAATAGTATTTCAGGAGTTGCAGGCGTCATCGTGGGTTTTAAATATCGTGCCCCAAAACAATTGGTTCTGGTCCGCTCCGTCCCCAAGAACAATATCCTTTCTCACCACCTGTAGTACACTTGGTACGTGTGCACTACAGTTCCCAGAATGCTGTGTAAGTCCAGGTAGGTACTGCGGGGGTAAACAGGTGTTTATGCGGATTATATGGCACCATGTTGTCATCTGGCCCAATCCCCTGCGTATTGCTTGAACTCCGGTACTCCCCTGGGTCCCCAGACCGCATCAACCTCCAAGGAACAGTACTCCACTCTGCGAGGGCAAGTCTGGCAGTCCATCTCGCCCAGCGCGAAGTTGCTAACTCCATCACCGCCTCATCGCCTCCTGGACCCGGAGGTGGGCCTTGGTTAATCCAGTACCCTGGAAATGCAACAAAAGTCCGCCGCAGCAGATGCCAGCAAGACCAAGGCCAACTTGAGGATCTGGGGCCTCTGACGCGCATTTCTGGCTCACGAACTTAAAATATCACCAAGACTCCTTCGAAGAAAGAGCAGAGGCCACAGCAGGGGAATGCAGGGAGGCTATATATATATATATATATATATATATATATATATATATATATATATATATATATATATATATATATATATATATATATATATATATATATATATATATATATACATTCATTCTCGCACTGTGCTCGAACATTCCTTGCCCCTCCTGAACGAGAGCTTCGTCGTCGTAGTAGACTCCTCGGGCTGAGTCTCAGTAATACTCCAAAAGAAATGACGATGCCGTGTGCAGTTTATAAATTTTATTCTCTGCAGCTACCAAGCGCGTTTCGACTGCCGCGCGGTCTTGGTCACTGGTAAACAAAGTTAAAAAACGCGGCCATTTTAAAGTGCATTGCGTGAATTTTTCTAAAACTACAACGTGAGTAACATAAACAACAGACTCATAGTTTTAACATCACATGTTACAATACATTTCAGATTTTGCATAAAAACATTTTTAAAGGCTGGCTTTCATGTAGTTTACTTAATCACATTTCACAATGGTCTATTATGAAAATTATCGCGCCTGCTGCAATTTATTCCGACAGATTTTCTTGCGCTATTTTTTTTCAGTTTTCAAGCTCAAGTGAGCTTTATTGATACCGCTTCCACCATTTAAATTAACACTCCTAGAATTAAGAAAAAGTGAGCTAGTCTCTTATATTCGCCATTCCCCGATCTGTTTTTTAACGGGTTGCGCTATGTTATCATTAATAAAATGCTATAATATTCATTTATATATATATATATATAGCTCAAGTGAGCAATATTAACATTGGAATCTAAAATTCTTCAAAATATGAGACCATAATTCATTGCTATTTTAGTATAACACCCAAGTGGGCCAAGCCTTACATTTACATATACTGATTCATATTTCATATTAAACTTCTTGAGTCTGAACATTCTGTCATTGGTGATTTAAAAACTATTAATGATCTTTTTGTTCTGGGTGACGCTCTTACACTCTATAAGTGCGTGTGTAAGTCCTCTTCCATATTCAGGCCGCCTGGTTGCTTGGAATTCAACTCTATAATGTAACGGGATTCTAATCTCCTCAGTTTTTTCTCCCTATTACCTCCTCTCAGACTTGACATTACAGAGTCGATTACATAATACGTCATGCCTCTGGTGTCTTTGTTGTGGACTTAGTCAAAGTGCCGGGCTACTGGATATGATCTATCTCCATGCTTGATTGCCCGCAAGTGTTGCAGGATACGCTTGTGGACTTCAAGGATTGTGCTTCCTACGTACCGCAGGCCACAAGGGTACTGCAGTACGTAGATCGCAAAATCCGTTTTGCATGTGTATTTATTCTTGATCTTTCTCATCTTATTTCTAAGTCCTAGTCTATACTGATGTGTGTTAATACCATGTGCGCATACCTTGCACTTTAAACACTTAACAAATCCTTGCTAGTTGGGCCATGTTGTTCTCATTTTGGGCTTCTTTAAGTTGTTGCTCACCTGTGCTTGTCTGAAGGACCTGACTTTTCGATGTGTGGTTTGGGGTCTTTTTGTGACTTGCTTGCCCAGTATCGGGTAATTCTTAATAACATTCCAATGTTCATTAAGAATTCTTCTCAACTCATCGTGCTGTTTGCTAAACGTCGTGATAAATCTACACTGCTTTCTCTTTACCAGCTTTTTTATTGCCATCAAACAAGATTTCTTCGCTCTTTCTCTTGGATGCCTTGCTGATACCATAATCTATCCAATCTTCTGGGTATCCTCTACTCCTGAATCTCTTGGTCAGTACATTAAGGGCCAGATGTAGGTAATCCTAATTTACCGATTCTAAAATACCGAATTGTACCGAATCGGTATTTTAGAATCGGTAAATGGCATGTAGATAAAAAATCGGTAAATAATACCGATTCGGTAAAATTCGGAATCGGACATTCGGTATTTACCGAATCAGTATTTTCCGAATCGGTATTTATCGAATCAGTATTACCCATTCATTCCTATGGGCCTTTTGGCCCATAGGAATGAACGGGAAATACCGATTCGGTAAATACCGAATCGGTAAATACCGATTCGGTAATTACCGAATCGGAAAAAAAACAAAAGTGAAACTTAAGTAGGCTGCCAATCAGGTGTTCCACCCTCCCCCTCCCTACCTGGAAGTGGCTACACAGGCAGCTGCAACTAATTAGAAGCTTCTGGAGAGGCAGTTGGAGCTGAGCTGAGTCCCTGAGCAGTAGAAAGAGTTTTGTGCACTTTTAAAACTACAAAATGGTAATCAGCAAAGACAAAGAGCAGCTAGAGAAGAGGAGGAAAATGAAATTCAGCAGCATGGAGCTGCAGGTCCTTGTTGAGGAGGTGGTGAAGGTGCACCAAAAACTGTTTGGCAGGCAGTCCCTCACTGTGGTAGAATCTGCCAAAAGGAAACTGGCTGGACATAGTTGACAAAGTGAATGCAGTTGGAGTGACAACCAGAGACACAGAGGACCTGAAAAAGAGATTCTACGACCTCAAGAGCCAAACTAAAAAATTGGCTGAACTCCACAAGCAGGCAACCAAAGAGGCAAGAACCCAGCACCCCTCTAACTGACCTGGAGGAGATGGTGGCCTCAACCATTGAACCTGACAGCATCTGCGGACTGGGAGAAGTAGACAGCTCAGCCAGAGCTGCAAGCAGAAAAGGTAAGACGCATGCACAGCATTCCCTCCCATTCCATCACCCTTACCTTTGCCCTTTGTGGCCTAGTGAACCCCAGTCCAGTACTGCTAGCACTATACAGGAGCAATGCATCATGGTACATGTAGTTAGGAAATGTAAGACCATGTCATACAGCACAGCAACCAGCAAGTTAGGGAAATGATTGCAGAGAGAATAAAGCTAAAGTCAGAAATATTTTATTGTAGTGACCGTGAGACAGTAGCACTTAGCTAATGTACGCTCATATGTCCACAGGTGACACATCTCGCAGGCGTTCCCAGGAGACTGAAGGCACGGCACCAGAGAGGGAGGAGAGTCATGAGCCAGGTCCAAGTACACAGAACGTCTCACAGGACACAGGTGCACCAAGTAGCCATCCTCCTGCACAAGACGCAGAAAGGGCTCCAGAGTCCCCTGAACGATCACAATACCCTCTGTTGCTGTCATCCCCAGAAATGCCAGTATCACTGCATGAGACAACACCTGCATCACAACCAAGCAGGAGGCATGTCGTGGCCCCACTTTTAGAAATGGAGTCATCAGCAGGTGACATGGAGGGGGTAGAAACACACACCTTGAATGTGGATGGTATCTCTGCCACACTGCAGACCAGTGCAGAGGTGGGCCATACTGGAGCAAGATGCTGCAGAGTCCAAGAAAGCAGTGCATCTGCACATGTGGAGGGTCCAAGTGTGTTCCGTGGCTTGGAGGGGAGCATGGTAAGAATCCAGAGGATGCAGGGAAAAGCCATCTTGTCTTGCCAACGCCAAATGAGGTCCCTGAACAACAACATGGGAGACATAGGAAAGGGCATCAGGGAACTAATAGAGGTCAACAAAAACATGGCTGCAGGGATTCACGAAATGACCCAATCGGTGCAGCTGCTATGCAC
This sequence comes from Lissotriton vulgaris, assembly GCF_964263255.1. Lineage (NCBI taxonomy): Eukaryota > Metazoa > Chordata > Amphibia > Caudata > Salamandridae > Lissotriton > Lissotriton vulgaris. The sequence continues at coordinate 616,289,302 of NC_141697.1, forward strand.
CAAACTAGACAACGAATTAGCATGAAGGCACAAGGAAAGGCAGAGTGTGCATGAACAAAAGAAAGCAATCAACCGCCTGGCCACAGCCTTATCCCTGCTATGCAGGAGAAGCATAAACATGCAGGAGGCTCTAACCCAAAACAGCAATGAGGACACTAGGGGCATGGGCGGGATGACCAGTGCTCTTGAGGCGCTGTTAAATGCCCAAACAGCACATACTGCTGCTCTGGATGTGCCAGAGAGTGAAGAGAGCACAAGCAGGAGCAGCATGGCAAGCTCCCTTGTCCTAGAGACCAGGAGGAGTAGCAGGCGCTACGCTGAGGCTACAGGCCAAACAGAAAGTGAGCACAGTGAGCACCATACAACTGGCACTGGGAAGCGAGGACGCAAATGACTATTACAGTTCGTGTGGAAGTGACCCAGGACTCACAGCATTGAATGTAAATAATTTGTGTTGCACATTTGTGCTTTAGAACCTACGTAATTACACAATTAAACATACTCCACCTGTCTGTGTGTCTTTACTTACTTAAAAAAAGTTGCGTGTGATCTCTTCCCGACTGTGTCTGCCATCAGTTGGTGTTGCAACTCCAGATGTGTGTGGTTCAGGCACTGCTTGCTCATCATCATGGTCCTCATAATCAGATATAACCATTTCGGAGCCCTTCTTAACCGCAAGGTTGTGCAACATTGCACATGCTGCAATCATCTTGCAGCAGGTGATTGGTGTGTACTGGCGGGCCCCTCCACTTTTATGTAGGCAGCGAAACCTGCTCTTCCACAGACCAAAGGTGCGCTCCACAATGTTTTGGGTAGATTTGTGTGCCCTGTTGTATCTCCTCTGACTGGGTGTTGAAGGGTTGAGGTAGGGTGTGAGGATGAAGGACCGGAGGGCATATGCACTGTCCCCTATTAGTAACAAGAAAAAACATTACACACATGCACACAAACACATCCATCTGCAATATGTATCAAGGGAGTTTCACACAGTATGTTACCTAGCAAGTATCCTTCGCCAAATTCCCCTGCTGTCAGGCGTGCGTAGATCCCACTGTTTTGGAAGATGTAAGAGTCGTGGGTACTCCCGGGAAATTTGGCTACTATGTCAGTGATTATGTACTTGGCATCACAGATCACCTGTACATTTATGGTGTGGATGAACTTCCTGTTCCTATAAATGTACTCTGTGGCAGCAGGTGGACATATCGGTATGTGGGTGCCATCAATACAGCCAATGATGTTGGGGAAATGCGCCATCTGATAAAAGTCAGTCTTGGTCCTGAGCAGTTCTGCATCCGTTGCAGGGAAGCTGATGTAATAATGCATTTTATGCAACATAGCGTCTAGGAATTTCTTAACGAAACGGGACAGGCAGCTCTGGGACACCCCACCTACCGCAGCAACCACACTCTGGGTGCTCCCAGATGCAAGCAGGTGTAGGCTGCACAGCACCTGCACATGGGGTGGGATGGTGTGCGCCCTTGAGGTCCAGGATGGTTTGGCGGTCTAACCTGTACCTTTGTAGGATTTCTGGCTCAGTTAGCTGGAATAGGGTGATCCTCTGCCTGTACACCTGCTCCTCCCTTCTCCAGACCCTCTCTCCTTCTGCCTGTAGCCGTAGTCGCCTCGCAATCACATAGAATGCCGCCATTCTGGTGAAACTGTTGCATTTTGGGCCCCTTTTTTATAGCCTGCACCTGGTTACCACCTGATTTCAATCCATGGCAAATACAGACTCTTAAATACCGAATTGCATGCAAATTTGGTATTTAAGAGGTTACCTACATCTCAATAGTCATTTTTACCATTTCTTAATTTCCGATTCGGTAAATTTACAGAATCGGTAAATTTACCAAATCGGAAACTTCACCTATTCGGTAAATTTACCGATTCGGAAACTTTACCGAATCGGAAACGTTACCGATTCGGTAAATTTACCGATTCGGAATATTTACTGATACGGAAACTTTACCGATTCGGTAAACTTACCGATTCGGTAAATTTACCGATTCGGATGTTTTTGTGTCCCCTACATCTCACAGGCCAAATACAGGTCGGTAAAGGCCGAAATTATGTATTTTCGGCCTTTACCGACCTGTATTTGGTTACCTACATCTGGCCCTAAGTTCTTTTACAGTTTCTTCTGGCACACTGCAGTTTTGCCTAACTCTCAGACTTTCTCCATAAGGAATACTCCTTTTTAAATTAACTGGGTGAAAGATTTGGGCGTGCAGCAGTGTGTTACCCGAAGTAGGCTTTCTGTATAGTTTTGTTTCCACCTTCCCATCTTCAATATACACCGTTAAATCAAGAAAATGTATGCTCTTCTTACTAATTTCACTTGTAAAAGTGAGATTCAAATCATTCTTTTGTATGTTCGCAATAAATGCTTTTACTTCTGCTTCTGTACCTTTCCACACTAAGAATAGGTCATCAATAAAGCGACTCCAGTGCATTATGTGGTTCTCCCATTCCCTGTGGTACCGGACTCGGATCACCTGCTCCTCCCACCAGTGCATATGCAAATTAGCATAGCTGGGGCGAAGCTGGTGCCCATTGCCAGACCACAGGTTTGGTGGAGTAGTTGGTCATTGAATAAGAAGAAATTGCTTTTCAAGCACTTTTCAACCATTCGAATGATCATCTGGGTGTGGGACCAAAATTTAATAGATCTTGTTCCTAAAAAGTGTCCCACTGCTCTTAGGCCATCTGCATGGCTGATACTTGTGTAAAGTGTTGACATGTCAATTGTAACTAACAGGTAGTCATCTTCATAGGGAAGATCATAGATCCTCCTGAGAAAATCACTTGTGTCCTGTATATACGAGGGAAGTGTTTTTACTAAAGGATTCAGAAATGAGTCAACAACTTTAGAAGTGTGTTCCAGGGCACTACCTATAGCGGAAATAATTGGTCGGCCAGGAGGGTTCCTTAAATCCTTATGCACTTTGGGAATCAGATAAAAGATTGAGGTAACTGGGTGTATAATTTTCAAAAACAGATATTCATCATGATTCAAGAGGGTTTGAACATACCAAATTTGCAATTCATTATTGAATTCATTGTTACTGGTCAACATCAATTGCTCGTTCACTCTTACTTACTGTCCGCCGGGAAGAACCCTTAGATCATCCAATAAACATCTTTTAACAGTCCCCAAAGTCCGAACAGTCAGAAATGGAGACAGAAGTTTCTCTAAAATTGGCCCTGCCACTTGGAACGCACTTCCGTTATCCATCAGATGTGATCCTAATCATAAATCATTCAGAAAAAACTTGAAAACCTGGCTATTCTGATTAAGATGTTTCCATACCTCCTTCTTTCTCTTTATCTGATTGTATCTGCAGCGCTATGAGACCTTTGGTGATTTATGCGCTATACAAAACCAATTACATAAACATAAACATAAACATAAACATACATAACAACTCTTATTGTTTAGTTGTTTGTAGGCCTCCGTCAGGTATTTTTGCTTGTCCCACAGGACAATATTCTCCCCTTTGTCTACATTGCGCACTATGCAATATGTCCGGGATGCCCGTCACCCCCTCCCAACACAATCCCCAAGGATGGGAAGTCGGACGCAGGCTTGAACTTTTGGAAGGCGGGAGGGAGTCACCCTCCCGGCCGTATTTATTAAAATATGAAACAAAATTTAAAACATGAAATAAAAGTTTCATAATCATGTACAATTTTACATTTATTACATTTCGATGAAGACACGTTCTTTGGCTAACCTTAACAGATCTCTAATACAAAGGTTTCCTAGCCGAATCTAACATCCTGCAAAAGCATACATTCTAAATTAAAATTGTACATCCTAGCATTAAGGGCCAACGGCAAGGTCTTAACCGGTGTCAGATCCCTATTACCAAAACTCTCGCCCTCACGGTGTGAGTGGCGCATGCGCAGAGGACTGTACCCTCATTGCCAACTGTAATTTCCCTTGTCGTGGTGGGGGCCCCCTTTCCACTCGACGCCATCTTAAAGGTCGTCCGAGTTCCCGTGTGAGGTATCTGTAGGAAGGACAGCGTGGACTCCCCCCCCCATCCCCACACTCTCTATCCGCCGTCGCAGATATCCGGCCCCCGGGAAATTAGTAGGAGGGGGATATAGCCGCCTCCTCCCCTGGGAGGGGCCTATGGCCGTCTCCCCTTAGGCGACCCATCCTTAGTGGGTGCCGCCTCCCCGTGGGAGGGGCCAATGGCCGCCTCCCCCCGGGCGCTCCCATCCATTCTGGGTGGCGCCCCTCTCTAGGGACCTTGAAATTACTGCTCACCGATCATGACCTTACCGCCGACCAAAAAATAAATACGACAGTTGTTTACCTACTAAGGAAGGAAGAAATTCATCATACCTAATTGTATCAGACTGTTTACTCCTAAAAAGAAAAAACAGTATTCTACAGACAGAAGTCACACCCTCAACTAAAACATTCCTTTACTTTTCTACAAAGGAACAAAGGGGCTAACTCAGCAAAACTTTATTACAAAACAAACATTGCCATAAGGGGCTGGTGGGTGGGTCAAAATTGCTGCTTGTTCCGTCGAGGGCTCACGAGCAACGAGTGGGTGCAGCCTTCAGAGCACAGGAACAAGAGGACGCTTCTTCGGATTTTCGCTCCATTTATTCTTATACGGGAGGGCGTGTACCCTCCTCCGGGATGCCTACTGGGCGTGGTCATCGGTGTAGGTGTCTAGGACAACCCCTCTTGGGCGGGAAAAGGCGCGCCCTGGCTACGCCGCTTCGGGCATACCAGCCGAAACACGCCCCCCGCCCAAAATGGTTTCCCGGGAGGATCAGGGCACCCAACCATACGTTCGGGGGGACCGAGTGGTCGCCCCTTTCCATATGGCCGGGATGCCCGTCACCCCCTCCCAACACAATCCCCAAGGATGGGAAGTCGGACGCAGGCTTGAACTTTTGGAAGGCGGGAGGGAGTCACCCTCCCGGCCGTATTTATTAAAATATGAAACAAAATTTAAAACATTAAATAAAAGTTTCATAATCATGTACAATTTTACATTTATTACATTTCGATGAAGACACGTTCTTTGGCTAACCTTAACAGATCTCTAATACAAAGGTTTCCTAGCCGAGTCTAACATCCTGCAAAAGCATACATTCTAAATTAAAATTGTACATCCTAGCATTAAGGGCCAACGGCAAGGTCTTAACCGGTGTCAGATCCCTATTACCAAAACTCTCGCCCTCACGGTGTGAGTGGCGCATGCGCTTAGGACTGTACCCTCATTGCCAACTGTAATTTCCCTTGTCGTGGTGGGGGCCCCCTTTCCACTCGATGCTATCTTAAAGGTCGTCCGAGTTCCCGTGTGAGGTATCGGTAGGAAGGACAGCGTGGACTCCCCCCCCATCCCCACACTCTCTATCCGCCGTCGCGGATATCCGGCCCCCGGGAAATTAGTAGGAGGGGCATATAGCCGCCTCCTCCCCTGGGAGGGGCCTATGGCCGTCTCCCCTTAGGCGACCCATCCTTAGTGGGTGCCGCCTCCCCGTGGGAGGGGCCAATGGCCACCTCCCCCCGGGCGCTCCCATCCATTCTGGGTGGCGCCCCTCTCTAGGGACCTTGAAATTACTGCTCACCGATCATGACCTTACCGCCACAGGCCGGATAGTTGACCGACTATCCGGCCCCCCCAACTCCTCCTAAAGGTCATGCTTCCTCAAACCCCTTAGCCATGCTATGAAGTCTCCTATGAGTAAAACATTCCCCTCCCGGGACAGGTGAACCCCATCATTCAGATACATGTGATCACCCCGAATACACCCATGAGGAATGCTATGCAACTGCGCAGAGCGAAACAATCTACCAATTTTATTGTTTACCTTCTTCACCGAATGGTTCAGTGCAGACACCGAAAGGCCCCCCCGCCATACTTTCCTGGGAATCATGTGGGACCAGGCTATCGTGCACCCCGGGACTCTTTTTGCCAACCAGCTAACAGCAGACAAAACTTGTTCAAACAACACTCATCTACCCAGTGTCACCAAATCATTGCCCCCCAGGTGTACTATGACTACAGATGGCGGTGACCTTTGCCGCCCTAAAGAGATCCTCAACAAATGACTCGAATTGGTCAAAACAGGCCCACCCCTTCACATGGAAGGTCACTCTGTACCCGTATTCCCCAGCTGCGCGAGTCGCGTCACCTGCTTTGAATACGTCCCAGGCGAGCCTCACGTATGAGTGGCCCACGACCCATACCACACTCTCTCTAGACGGTGATCCATGACCGCTGGTCTCCTGGTACTGGGTCGACTGCAAATTCCGCCCCGCGTGACAGGCTCGCGAAACTGTAATTCAAACAAAAGACAAGAAGCGTGAGTGCATATCCATTGACTTTACAACATGTGCATTCGCACATACCTTCTGAAGCAATTCGAGGACCATCGTCCCAACTGTTTCACTTCATCCGCACTCTGACCCCTGGCTGTAGCCTCAGTAGCAGCCCCTATCCTAAAGGAGTGGGTCCCGAAATCGCCCGGGTCGATGCCCGCAGCAGCGATCGTCAGTGCTAGCACCCGCTGGAACTGAAACCTCGTCAGTGGGGTGCCATCATTGTGCCTCAGCAAACTCCCCCCCCATGTATCCGCCCTCAGTGCCAGGTATTCCTCTGTACACATTATCGGGCACGTGGGGGACCCTCGCACGCGCTGCACAACAACACTACTTCCCGTAGCCCCCTGGTCGGTCTTGGACCTGGCTATCGTGACTACCATCGAATCACCCCTAACTAGGATGTGATCCCTGCACAAGCCTCCCTCAACGTCTTTCTTATTCCTTGCGACCAGTTCGCTCACCCGCATAGCCCCATGGAACGCTAATGCGAAAGCTGCCCGGAACAGAACTGCCTCGTACTGGGAAGAGCATGTCTCGACTAGTTTCGCCATGAGTATGGACAACCTTTCTAAGCCAATCGGGCGCCTCTCATCTTGCTTGCGACCCTCGAGGTACTGCCAGCCGCGAAGGGCTTTTTTCACCAAAAAGGAACCTGTTGGGTCTTTCATGCCATGCACCTGCGCCATGAATGAAATGGCCGCCCTATGCCTATTGGCCGTTGCCGCTGATCGGCCCTCTCTGTGTAGTGCTACCAAGAACCCCAGGAAGGATTCCTCCTGACCCCAGTTCTGATTCTCTGTCGGACCCAAAAATGTGCAATAGGAACGAAATGCTCCTTCGTATGCTTTCCTCGTCCTGGGGGCTAAGCTTGCTGCCACGAGGTCTTGTAATCCGGGGCACCGATTAGCCAAAGTGCCTCGTGGAATGGTGCCGGCACTAGGTCCGCTGTAGGTAGATAACCCCTGAATGCCTGCATATGTGAACGAGAGAGTGCATCAGCCGCATGATTCAGTACACCTGGCACATGTTTCGCCCTGAACTGTACATTCAATCTCATGCAACGCAGCACAACTTCTTTCAACAATCTCAAGATCCATTTGCAGCGTGCTGCCTGTTGGTTAATGCATTCGACAACAGACATATTATCAGACCAAAATACCACAGAGCGGTCTCTGAACTTGTCTGGCCATGCCATCAGAGCAACAAAAATAGGGAATAGCTCCAGGAACCCAATGTTACTTGTGAGACCGCTGGAGTGCCACCACGCCGGCCATGTTTGCGCCGACCATCGGTTACCAAAAATGGCGCCAAATCCCACGCTCCCCGCCGAGTCAGTCCACAAACCTAGCTCGTCTGAAGACGCTGGCGGCTTGCTCCATACTACTCGACCGTTGAAGTCCGCCAGAAATGCCAACCAAATGCGCATATCCTGGCGAACCTCTGCAGACAGTCTCGTACGGTGGTGTCCTTCTTTGAGACCAACCATAGCCTGTGCAATAGAGCGTGAGATGGGGCGCGCCATTGGTATAACTCTCAAGGCAAGGTTAAGCTGACCCACTGTTTGCTGTAACTGGTGCAGGGTCACTTTCTCCTTACTAAGGCATAGCTCCAAGAAAGCCCTAAATTTGGCTACCTTTCCCACTGGCAAATGGAAACATCCCTCCACAGAATCGAGCTCAATCCCCAGAAACTCCAGTGAAGTAGATGGTCCAACCGTCTTATCTGGTGCCAATGGGACTCCAAACTCCCTCATGAGGATGCAAAAATCATGTAGCGCCTGCGCACATTTTGTGTCGCCGGCCGCTCCTAAGAACAGGAAGTCATCTAGGTAATGCATAACATGCCTATGCCCTGTGGCCTCGGTGAATGCCCACTCCAGAAAACAGCTGAACTTTTCAAAATAGGCACAAGAAATGGAGCAACCCATCGGCATGCATTTATCCATGTAATAACTCCCTTGGAATGCAAAACCTAGCAAGCGCTGATCCTGTGGGTGTACCGGGAGCAACCAGAACGCCGATTCGATATCCGATTTCGCCATCAGCGCCCCGGGGCCCAGGCGATTTAACATGGCAACGGCATCATCGAATGATGCGTACCGCACCGAACAGACTTCTGGGTCAATGGCCTCGTTTACCGAGGAACCCCTTGGAGCGGACAGGTTATGGATAAGCCTAAACTCCCCCGGGTCTTCCTTCGGGACCACCCCTAACGGGGAACAGATGAAATCCGCCACCGGTGGGCGATGAAAAGGCCCTGCCACTCGCCCCAAGCTGACTTCTTTCGCAATTTTCCTCTCTACCACACTTGGATTATGTTGCGCTGATAACTGGTTTTTACAAAAGGAGTCCCCTAGAAAATCCCCCGCCGGGATGTGGAAGCCGTGCGAGAATCCCTTCTTCAAAACCCCAGCGGAGACATAATCAGGGTATTTGTTTAACCAAGGAGTCATAGCCATGAGATCAACGGGTGTAGGCAATTGGTCACAACGATCTACCTCACTCCTGCTTGGACCCTCCCTTTCCTCCCGCCCCGTTATTTTTCGATCTACATGAACTCTCCGGGTGTGAGGAATTCCCACAGCCCGCACACACATGCTTGAACCTACAAGTTCCTTGCGGTCTGTTACAGTTGCCTCGATTGAAGCCCCAACAGACCCCCCGCTTTCCACCATTCCCGCCGGTTTTCGGCTGGTGATCGCCACCGGCGCCTGCTCGAAAGGGCACTGCGGGCTTTTGGCGGGAAACCCCTGACCCGTTCCCGCCCGGCGAGGATGTACCTGCCGCCCCCGGCAGGAGCTGCTTATGCCATGAGACCGAGTCGAGGCAGTCCCATGTCAGAGAGGCATCATATTCTTTTGCTTTTCGGAATTTCATGTCGTAACCTTTCCATTCCTCTCCCTCATACATTGCATAGAAATCCATAATACGAGTTTGATAGCAAGACAGTTCAGTTAATACTTCAGGTTTATGTTCCCCCATAACTGCAGTAAATATTGCAAAGGCCTTCGCCCAATTCGTTATCGTTTCATCCACCCTGAACTCCGCCATCTTGGCGCGCCACACGCTCGGGTGCCACAAATCTTTCTGGGTTTTGGCATATTCCATCTCGCGATGGTCAGTTAATAACGAAAACATATTGACATACTTGTCTCCCCATATCAACTCTTTTGTGGCCATAGGAATGTGCTGTGCCACCCTCTCCCGCCTTGAGGGTAATGAGCCCTCCCCCGCCATTGGCAAAGCGAGCTTACCCGGTTCGGTCGTTGTTCCCGCCGTTTTCTCGAGACCAACTGCCGGTCCTACTGGTGTCACCTGTGGGGAAACAAGAGGAAGATTCACCTTCGCGGCATCTCGCGACTGCCGCAACTGCTGTATTAGTAACTTGGCCTCTTCGGCCGTGTCTCCGGGCGCCTTGGCACCCCCTGCTTTCTTATTGAGCCATGCGGCCAACTGGGTGGCCAATTCAGGAGGCATATCCTCATCGTTAGCTGGGGTAATCACAACCGGGATCGGTTGACCCGCGTCTGGGATTGGTACCGGGCTGTCAGCTGGTGTGACTGGGGTGGCCGGGGGCACCTCAGGGACCGGGACCTCCCCTGAAACCGCCCTCCTTTTGACCCGCTTCCTTCCACCCTCGGGGACGATTCCCGGCAAGGCCGGGCCTATTACCTTCTTAGGGTTACCAGGATTGCTCAGTGCAGCCAGTTGCTTTTTGACGTCCGCCAGGCCTCGACCGATCGACGGGACTTGTCCGAGTTTCCGCTCCATGCCAGCCATTCGGTTCATCAACAGGCGTAGCACCTTATCCGTCTCGGAACCCTTTCCTGCTTTCTTGCCAGCCATGGTTTCGATTATCGGCTCCTTAGACGAGCAACGAGGTCCTGGACTCTTCGCCTCGAGTAACTGAAAGAAAAACAACAAGATTACAAGTTCTCAAAATTGCTGCTTGTTCCGTCGAGGGCTCACGAGCAACGAGTGGGTGCAGCCTTCAGAGCACAGGAACAAGAGGACGCTTCTTCGGATTTCCGCTCCATTTATTCTTCTGCGGGAGGGCGTGTACCCTCCTCCGGGACACCTACTGGGCGTGGTCATCGGTGTAGGTGTCTAGGACAACCCCTCTTGGGCGGGAAAAGGCGCGCCCCGGCTACACTGCTTCGGGCATACCAGCCGAGACACGCCCCCCGCCCAAAATGGTTTCCCGGGAGGATCGGGGCACCCAACCATACGTTCGGGGGGACCGAGTGGTCGCCCCTTTCCATTATCATTGGCAGACAGTTTCTTAATCAATGCATGATGCATTCTCTGTTTGTTGTTGCTTACTTTATTGGTGTTTTGATAGGTGCGTTTTCCCAATTGTTTCAATTCATTCATTACCAAATCATTATAAACATCTGTTACATCTCTTGTGGTTATGGGTGTAAATCTTGAACTTGGTCTGAAACCTGTCGGTGAGTCTTGATCAATATCAATACTCTCCTCTCGTGCAACAGCCATTGCACTGATCATATTGTCCTCATTAGAACCTTCCCTATCCATAGCTCTTACTTCTAGCATTAAATTCATGTCATTCACTGCTAGTTCTCCTTCTTGATTTGCCGCTGTTGTTGGTGGTACTGTTGATCTTGGCGATGGATTGGATAAAAAATGTTTCCTTATCTGTAACAGTCTGATGAACTTGAAAAGATCAATTTGTGTTTGTACATAATCCAGATCTGCTTCTGGGCAAAAAGATAGTCCTAGTCTTAATGTTTCTTGTTCTTGATCCGTCAGGGTGATGTTTGTCAGATTGACTAATGAAGTTACTTTATTGTCTTCAATTACTTGGTCACTTTCTTTTTCATTTCTGCGCCTCGTGCAGGCTGCCCCATTCCGCCTCTTCGACCTCTGCCTCTTCCTCTTTGTTGATTTACATTCTGTGCTGGTGGCCTTTGATGCAAGTTGTATTTTCTCTCAGTGTAAAAAATCTAATTTGTCTATTACTTAAGGGATTACTCTTTGAATACTGCCTTCTTCATCTAGGTCTGTATCGACGTCTGAGCTCTGCAAGATACTTTGCTTTGAGCGTGGCTCCAATCTTGTTTTGTTCACCTTTCCCAACTTCTGTTTACAAATAGAATCAAATTTCCTTGCAAAAGTGTAAATCTAGCCTCTGTCATAGTCATTTTTGTCCCTGGTGAATTTTTGGGCTTTCTGTTCTTTAATTGAGGCTTCTAATGTTTTGAGTCTCTCTTTAATTTCAGACTTGAATTTCTTAATGGTTTCTTGATCCTCTTCTTTGCTCAGGTCTGCCGCTAATTGCTCTATTTCGGTCAAAATTCTCTTTCTATCAATGTCGGCATATTTTATTAATATCCCTAGCATTCTTCTAGAAGCATCGTTGCTGTTGGCAGCCCACTCTCGTAGCATTTCTGGATTGAGTTCCTTATAACTAGGTGCCACCATTATGCTAAGACCTCGGGGAACGCGCTGGACTTCAAGATAACGCTGTAACGATTTAGACTCCCACCATTTAGATAACTCCTTGCTTTGGAGTTTCTCCAATCTCTTGAGTCGCGTTATCAGAGTTATTTCCTGGCTTCTTTTTGCGTTTGTTCCCAAAAAATCACTTTCCACTGCACGTATGTCACTAAAGATTTCTAGAGCTGCCTCCCTGCTCTCTTTTACTTCTACAGCAGACATTATCTTATTATTCGTCAAGCGTTGCCACTTGCACTGCAACCACTCTTCCCCCGCTGTGATCAATCACTGTGGTATGAAAAGTTTCACTCTCTACCCCGCGGTTTGCACGCAGTCAGCCTTACCCGGCACTCGCGTCGCGTCTCTTCAAGTTCTCCGACCTTCAAATCCGCCGGCCCGCATTCCGGTGCTGATCTTTACTTCCTCGGCTTTACAGCTTTTGCGGCGCTGGGGTGTGGCAATTCACTTGAATTCTCGCACTGTGCTCGAGCATTCCTTGTCCCTCCTGAACGAGAGCCGCACCATCGTAGTGAACTCCTCGGGCTGAGTCTCAGTACTACTCCAAAAGAAATTACGATGCCGTGTGCAGTTTTTAAATGTTATTCTCTGCCGCTGATAGAGAGCACAGGTCACCCAACTATAAATTTACCATGCTCACCTGGGCCCATAATCAATAACGCATTTTCCTTGTCAGGTAGCATATGCGCTAACTACCAGATGTTACTAGGTCCTATACCATTGACTTACCAATTCTTGTCACTTGTACCTATAACCTATTGGTTCAGGGAGTTAGTTTTAAAGACAGTTCAATAAACAAATAGCATTTGCACTCATATAATAACCACAGACTCAGGAAGTTTTAAACTCTTTATCTAAATTTCATCAAAGGTCATGATCCAAAGATTGAAAGCAATAAGACTATCAATAATGAAATCATCAATAGTGTATAACTATGCAAAAGATACATTATGCCAATCATTTAGTAAAAGAATAACAGGAAGGTAAGAAACAAGGAATAAGCTATTTAATTTAACAGACTTCGCACAATTTTCTAAGGGTAGGAAAAGAAGGAACATACTAAGTAAAACAGCTTTACGCAATTATCAAAAGGTGGGTAAAAAGAGGGAACATAATATACAACAACGAAACCAAATTGACCATATAGCTATAGGGAAGGTAAAAATGGAACACACTATTAATCAAATAACCAAGCTTAATTACTTTAAAGGGAGGGTGAAGAAAAAGGAAACATTTATGCAATCATAAAAAGCGTTTTAGCATTCAACGACAATTGTGCAACTTCCGTCCATCATTTTGTGTGTTTTGCTGTTCGCCCTATGTGGGAAGGGTATGCCCACACGTGGGTCCCATGCTAACTAAGCCACTGGAGTCAAGCTATCCTGGCTGAAGACCTCTGATAGCCAGAAACTGGTCCTAGGATGCTTGATTCCGGTCCAGGGAAGACATGGCTTGGCAGTTCGGGCTGGACTGTTCCCATGAGGCACAGGGTCAGACTGATTTGCATATGGCCATGTCTGAACTGGGGTGGCAGAGTGGGCTAAAGAACGGTGATGGATTAAACCCAGATCTTTTGACTGGGTGTGAGTGTTTGATTGAATCAGAAGCTCTGTCCATCACCACCCCCTTTTGTACCAGTTAAGAAAGTGGAACACGCTATTAAACAGCAAAAACATGAATTTATCATTTATCCAAGGGAGGGTAAGAAAAAGGAACATATGCAATTAAAGCTTTAGCAAATTTAGGGAGGGTAAAGAAAGGACGCAAATTATACTGACAATTACCCACACAGATTTATATTTACCTAGAATGGTGTGAAGACCAACCCTGACCACGGGTCAGTTGAAAGGACGGAAGAACCCAAAGGTTGCAGTGCCAGTAGGGTGCAGATCAGAATTAAGACAGGAAGACCCAGATTTGGATCAGGACCGGACCACCAAAGGTTAAGACCAGCCCCCGCAGTTCAGTTGCAATGCCTGCACTACTCCCTCTCTGCAGCTAACAGTCAGAACCCCGATTGAGCTATCGATTTCACAGACAAAGTGCTTTGCCAGCACTTCCGCTTCCCAGGACCCCAATTGGATCAGCGAATCTCCTGACAGAGTGCTCCGCAGCCCTCTGTTCTTAGTCACCTATTGAGTGCGTTGGGTCAGTGACAGGTCAGCTATTCAGACAAGTCGGACAAATTAACTAGCTAAACCTACTCTATTTATACTGTTTTCCAGGTCAGTGTACCACCCCCAATGTTGCAAGTGTAAGGATCCCCAATTTCAATTGGAAAAAAGAGGAGGAGAGGTCATCACACCACCTCAAATTCTGTTACTTCAGTGTTGAATATAAATTTGTCGCTCCCGCCCCATCAATTTCTATTCACATGATGACTGCATTTCACCTAACAATGTTTGTTCTATTGATAAATACATTGTATGCAATTTAGCTTCTTCTAGCAGGGTCAGAAGTCATCTTCCCAGGCACATCTTGGCTGTCAATGTCTTCTGGCTCATATTCAATGACAACGAGTTCAGTTCCTGGCCAGACTGGGTCATGCGCAGAAAGACTTTCAAAATGGAGTAATAGCACCTCCCAGGCCCAAAGATTGCGATACATGAAAAGTAAAAGGAAACAGTTTTAGAACACAGAATAAAATGAATACACTGTATACCATGTATTTCTACTCTATACCCATTATCTTAATTTTAACTATAGCATTAGGATTAGGCAGAAGGAACAGATTAGCAAAAGCAACAGTGCAAGCTTCTCGCATTTGAGAACATAGAGCAGCCATATTAACACTAGTGCGCAGAAGCGACAGTTTCCCTCCAAAGCTGAGAGTACGTCATGTCACGTGAGTATGACAGATGCATGCGCAGCAGAAAATCCTGCGTAGCAGCAGCCATTTTAGATGCAAGCGTATTAAGGTTTAGTAAACACATAAGCAAGCTTCTCTCGGAAACCCAATGTCGATGTAAAAGGTGCAAAAGTAGTAAAACAAACATGTTGGTTACATAATTTACGTTATTCGAGGTTCATGAATACGAGCAAGTCGCTTCTCGTGCGAATCCTTGCTCCATCAATCCCCTCTTTGATGATATTTTATATCATCACTAATTAATGAAACAGATGCCAACTTTTCACATTTCACCCAATTCATCAAACTTTTTATTCTGCTTCTTCTCATTATTATTATGAGAATTTTTCATTTTCTATATATCTTGCTATTCATTTCTTCAAATTCGAGATCATCAATATTTCTTTTAACTCCTCGCCTATTTATGGAATATTTCTTTTTATGTTTTCGACATTTGCAACAGTTATTCCTAAAACTAGTAAACCTATTCCCGCCATTGGCATCAGTATTCTACTCACAAGACTTTTACCTACATTAGAAAACCAACTACCTATAGATGAGAGACCATCAGTAAATCTCATCCATGCACTATCAACCTCCAGTGGTTTAAGCTCTTTTTCCAAATTAGTAATATTTCTCACATACTTCTTAATTTCAACACTTTTGTCTGGTATGTAAGTGCAACAATGTTGCGCTTTTAACATTCTACAGACTCCGCCCTCTTTTGCCAATAACATGTCAAGAGCAAGTCGATTTTGTAAAACCATAGATCTGATCGCAACCAGTTCGGTATTGACCATCAAGAGTCCTCGAGCAGTGTCAGTTGATAACCAATCCACTACTGTTGACAATTTGCATATTCTGTGTGTATTCAGAGCCACTCCCACTGTTGGTTTCAATGCACTAAATATATCACCTACTACTTCACCAAAACTAGCTCTTTTTCTACGTACTAATCCATTAGTTTCTTCATTGTTTTCATTGATTTTATCCACATGATATATCTTTGGGAAAATTATTCCAAAATAATAGCTCCCATACCAGTAATCTGGTAATTTGTAATAAACCTTGTTCCCACATATATTATAAACTACGGGAAACACAGGTTCAGTTCCATCTTTGAAACCCCAACCCCCAATTACCTTAAAATTGTGTTCACATTCACTGGAACCAATGAATACATTGTTATAATAACTTGTCTTTTCTCTGCGGAGACAGAGTTTCCCCTTCTTTTCGAAATCCAGCAACATAGCAGCATTAGCTCCACCATTTGAGGTGTTCCCTATACTTTCAGCCCATTTAGGAATTTTATGGTTCTTATCATTCGCCTTTCTTTGGAAATTCTCTCTCCTTTTCTCAACCATGTTCAAAAATATCTTTTCTCTTTCTTGTAATAAACAAGTTAGATTATTCTTGTGTGCGTCAGCTATATCTATTTTACCTATAGTTAGAAAATATTCACTCATGTAGCGTGCTACATTTCTAGTAGTATGTACAGGATTCAGGTCTCTACGTATAGGAAGTTCAGAAAATATCATGTCTAAATTAGAATAATAATACTGTAAAGGTCCTTTCTTATAGAATAAACTAGCTAAAATACTACTTGAACTTCTATGTTAGTGGTAAATGGTGATATGTTACACCTTCAGCTACTAAAGTAGGCAGCTTCATACAAACATAGCAATATTCTATTTCCATAGCTTCTACATAGTGTACTAATAGGTTTGCAAATACATTTAAATGAGTTCTATTTTTGATTCTATTATAATGCAGTCCTTCCTCATCTGGTGCTTCTCAGTCTATTTTTCGTTGTCTAATGCTAAGTGCTTTTTCTTGTATATCTACTCTTTTTGGGGTATCTAATGTCTGTAGTTCTTCTGTATCTATTGTCAGCTGTCCATTAATGCCACTCTTTGTCTCTTTACTCATCATGTAAGGAATAGCTATTGTTAGTCCTATCCAAACTATAAGTACTATTGCTATACTACATAAACATATTCTGCAGCATGTTTTTAAACAATTTCTTTTCGGTCTTCCATTAACAGTATGATCAGCCATTTCTGACTAAAGGAGATTCAACTCCTCTTTGTAACTTTTACACAGCCTTTACCCTGTGCGAATTTCAGGTTGGTCTCACTTCTTCATCAGTTTGATCAGTAATCAATTCTTCATCACTTTCGTCACTTATTTCCAGGTTTTCAAAATCTTCCAAAACAATGTAGGTCCACTCAGGGCCTTTGTATTTATTATTCAGTCTCTTTAGTCGTGGACTTCTCCTCCTTGGTTGTATCACAGGTTGATCAGTTTGACTTGTTACTTCATTTACTTGTTCAGGTTCTTCATTAGTTGTCTTTAAACGTAGTCTCTGTCTTTTGACAAATCCAGGCCACATGTCTCCTTTTCTGAGTCTTTTAGCTGGCACTGTGCTCTGGCCCTCTCTAAATGCTCTTTTATTTTCATTCAGTTGTGGCACATCTATTTCAATGCTGTCTTCCGTTTCCCTCTCTACCTGACTAAGTCCAGGTCTTATTTCTGTTCCTTCTGCCTGGTTACTATTCTGGCCTTGTTCAGGGATCTGCTGAATTTGACTTTCGTTTGATTCTCTTTCTTCTTCCTGAACACTATTGTCTACTCCTGTCTGGTCCTGCTTAAGCTCTTCGAACCCTTGATTTGCTTCTGCTTGAGCCTCCACCCTAATTTCTATCTGTCCCTTTTCAGACTCTAGAGTTCTTGGTGGAGTGTCGATTACTGTATCTTTCCCTATCTGGTCCTCCGCAGAATCACTTTTGACTTGCATTTCTATGATCTGAGTACCTTCTTCTACACCTGTTTTGTCCTCACTATCACTCTGTCTATCTTGATAAGTTTGACTTCTTGTTCTCACACATTCTGCAGGTATGTTGATTACTGGAATCCAATCATCTTGACTGGTGCTCGGTTGTTCCTCTTCAGCTACTTCAAGATCGATATCTTGAGACCCCCTCAGCTGCACAACCTTCAGCTTCAGTTTCATCAGGTTCAGCCACCTTTTTCGTATGACTGGCATGAATCCAGTGTGGAACTCCTGCACACTTTACAGCTGTGGTGGTGACCAAAATCTCTTGTCGTGGTTTTCCCCACCTTGGTGCAAGGCAAGTTGTTCGAGTATTTTTCTTAAGCACTACCCAATCACCTGGGTTCAGGTCATGTGCTGGTTTTGCTGGTCTGGCTACAGCGTCTTCCCCAACCTGGTGAGAGATAGAACACACTTGGTCAGCCAGTTCTTTGTAGTACTCCAGTACTAAATCATCAGATATACTTAGAAGCTTGTGTCCTGGCACCCATGCCTGCCTCATTGCTCTTCCCATCAGTATTTCATGGGGACTTAAGCCTGTGTTCCGGTCTGGAATACTTCTAAGTCCCATCAGAACAAGTGGCAAAGCATCTGGCCACTCCAATCGAGTAGACTCATACATTTTTCCCAGTCTTGATTTGATTGTGCAATTCAATTGTTCTACCACTCCAGAAGCCTCTGGGTGATATGCACTGTGCAATTTTTGCTTAATTTTGAATGCTTCACAAATTAGACCCATTATTTCACTATTAAAATGTTTTCCTCTATCTCATGGGTACTCACAAACTTTCTCTCAGGGGCCACATTTATAGTGTGGTTTGTGTCAGAGGGCCGCACCGGTGGGGGCGGGATCAGAGGGGGAGGGGGCAGGGCTAGAGCAACAAAAAAAACTGTGACCAAGAGGTAAAACACAGGTCCCTGCAGCGGACGCCTTCGTCCACTGAGCTACCAGACCCGGCATATATATATATATATCTCTGCCTCCCTCCCTCCATCCCTCTATCTCCCTCTCTCCCTCTGTCTCACTCACTCTGACTGACTCACTCTTTCTCCCTTTCTCCCTCTCCCCTTCCCTCCCTCTTCTTCCTTCTCTCTCCCTCTCCCTCACTCTCCTTTCCTCTCCTTCCCTCCCTCACCCTCACTCTCCTTCCCTCACCCTCACTCCCCTTCCCCCTCTTCCCCCCTCCCTCCCTCCCTCCCCTTCCCTCACTCCCCTTTCCTCACTCCCCTTCCCTCACTCCCTCCCTCCTGTCACTCCCTTCCCTTCCCTCACTCCCTTCCCTCACTCCCCTTCCCTCACTCCCTCCCTTCCCTCACTCCCTTCCCTCACTCCCTCCCTCCTTCCCTCACTCCCTTCCCTCACTCCCTTCCCTCATTCACTCCCTCCCTTACTCCCCTTCCCTCTCTCCCTCACTCCACTTCCCTCACTCCCCTCCTCACTCCCTTTCCCTCACTCCCCTCCTCACTCCCTTTCCTCACTCCCCTTGCTCACTCCCCTTCCCTCACTCCCCTTCCCTCACTCCCTCCCTCACTCCCCTTCCCTCACTCCCCTTCCCTCCCTCACCCCTTTACTTACCTTCCCTCCCTCACTGCTCTTCCCTCACTCTCCTTTCCTCACTCCCCTTCCCTCACTCCCCTTCCTTCACTCCCTCCCTCACTCCCCTTTCCCCCTCCCTCCCTCACTCCCCTTCCCTCCCTCCCCTTCCCTCACTCCCTCCCCTTTTCTCACTCCCCTTCCCTTACTCCCCTTCCCTCCCTCACTCCTCTTCCCTCCATCACTTCCCTCCCTCACTCCCCTTCCCTCACTCCCCTTTCCTCCCTCACTCCTTCACTCACCTTCCTTCCCTCCCTCACTCCCCTTCCCTCACTCCCCTTCCCTCACTCCCTCCCTCACTCCCCTTCCCTCACTCCCCTTCCCTCACTCCCTCCCTCACTCCCTCCCCTTCCCTCACTCCTCCCTCCCTCACCTTTCCTCACTCCCCTTCCCTCATTCCCTCCCTCACTCCCCTTTCCTCCCTCCCGTCACTCTCTTCCCTTCCCTCACTCCCTTCCCTCACTCCCTTCCCCCACTCCTTCCCTTACTCCCCTTCCCTCACTCCCTTCCCTCACTCTGTCTCCCTCCCTCTGTCGCCCTCCTCCCTCTGTCTGTCTCCCTTTCTCTGTCTCCATGTCTCGGTCTCCCTTTCCCTGTGTGTCTGTCCCTCTACCTCCCTCTGTCATCTCACCCTGCCTGTGTGTCACCGGGCTGAGACAGCTTCCCCAGCCAGCTTCCCCAGCGCGCACAGACACACAGCTCCACCCGAGCACTTCACAGGTCTTTAAAAAGACCATTTGCATGTGAATGGGGCTTTGTGCACCTTTTAGCGCCCCTGCAGCCCCACTCTGGCCGCCTGGAATGAATTGCCCCGCAGCACAGAGCAGCAGAGTATCTCAGAGTGTCTCTGCAACCAGCAGTGTTTGCAGACACTCTTGGAATTTTTATTTTTTTAAACAGGGGTACCATGTCTCATGGTCCGCGGGCCGCCAGGGAAGGCTTGCCGGGCAGCTGCCGTCCCGCGGGCCTACTATGAGTACCCGTGCTCTATCTGATTCAATTGTTACTGGAAAACCGAAACGTGGTATCAGCTCTCTAAGTAGAAGTTTGGCTACAGTTATGCTATCATTCCTGCATGTGGGGTAAGCCTCCACCCACTTTGAAAACGTATTTTAGTCCTCAACAAGGGGGTAACTGAATAAAGTCAATCTGCAAACATATAAAGGGACCTTCTGCCTACCCAATCTTTCCTGGTAACACTACTGTTTTCTTCCCTGGATTCATTTGTTGACAAACCAAACACCTCTGGCAGAGTGCCTCTGCTATGTTCCTGAATTTCGTATATAACCATGACTGTCTGAACAGACGTATCATAGCATCTCTTCCCAAATGAGAATCTCTGTGAATCAGCCTAGCCATAGGAGCAAGCAGACAGTCGGGTAATACTGGCATTTCATCAAGATAAACAATAACACCATCCTCACCCCTTCTCCGGCAGCCTAGCTTCCTCCATTCTTCCCTTTCTTTTGGTTCTGCTGCATTCTGCAAATCTCTCACTTCTTCCCATGTATTCACACCTTCTAGCAACATAAGTTGGCAGCTGTTTCTGCCCACCTCAACTTTCTTGTTAACAGCCATTTTATATTTTGCACAATGTTGGGCTAACTGGTCAGCATATCGGTTACCAGCTGTCACTTTGTCGTTGACAGATTTGTGAGCAGCACACTTGACCACAGCCACTTCTTTTGGCAACTGGATTGCTTCCAGTAAATCCTTCACATATTGACCATTTCTGATTGGAATACCTGAAGAAGTCAGAAACTCCCTTTGCATCCATAATTGGCCATAGTCATGCACAACCCCGTAAACCATACTGGCTGTCAGTATATATGGTTACTTTCCAATTTTTCCCAAATTTGCAGGCTTTTGCCAGAGCCACCAATTCGGCTACTTGTGCAGACTTGACTCCAGGCAAGTGGTATGCTTCCACTGGACCTCCCAAAGTGCACACTGCATAAGCAGTGCTCAGGCCTCCTTCCTCATGTCTCATGCATGAGCCATCCACAAATAGCTCATAGTCTGAATCAATTAATGACTCTTCTCTTATGTCCGGTCGTGGTTTGGTACTATACTTGGTTAGATCAATACAGTCATGCTCTACTTCTCCTTTCATTTCTGCTGTATGTGAATAAGGTAACAGTGTTGCTGGGTTCAAAATATTACATCTAGCAATGGTTACATTTCCTGCACCTACAAGGATTCTCTCATACTTAGTCAGCCGACTAGGTGTGAGATACTGGGTCTTAGTTCTGGTTAGCAAAAAACTGCATGTGGAACATACACAGTCACAGGATGTCCCATAATAATGGATTCCCTCTGCTCAAGGCTCATGCAAGTTGCAGCCACTGCTTTCAGACATCCAGTCAATGCAGCTGCCACTGGGTCTAATGTGGCAGAAAAGTAGGCCACAGGACGGCTTACCAAACCATGAGTTTGAGTCAAAACTGAAAGTGCACAATTATCTCGTGTGTCACAGAAGAGTGCAAAATCCTTTGACTAGTCAGGCATTCCCAATGCTGGAGCTGTACACAGACATTCTCGTAATTTTACAAAAGCAGTCATGCTTTCGTCATCCCATTCTAATGGGTCCTTTGCTCTTTTCTTTGTCATTTGTATTAATGGCTTTGCTAGGACTGCAAATCCCACAATCCATTCCCTGCAGTACCCTATAACTCCAAGAAACATTCAAATCTCCTTTTGGGTCTGAGGCAAATAAATATTTCTAATTATTCTGATTCTCTCTGAGGTAACTCTTCTAACACCCTTCTCTATCTGGTGCCCCAGATATTTCACTGACGTGGTACAGAATTGCAATTTTTCTGGTGACACTTTATGTCCTCCTTCACCTAAATGATTCAGTAAAGCGATGGTGTTGACAACACAGTCATTGCGAGTTTTGGACGCCACCAATAGGTCATCAATATATTGAACCAAGACTGATTGTCCAGGCACCACCAATGACTCAAGGCACTTTTTTTAAAATCTGATAAAAAATCGAGGGACTTTCTGTGTACCCCTGAGGGACACGATTCCAAACGTAAACATGACTGTCGAATTCAAATGAGAAAAGAAATTTGCTATCTGGGTGCAATGGAATCGAGAGAAATGTGTGACACAGGTCTATGACAGTAATCCATCCAGCCTCCCACGGTATCTGATACAGAATCACTGCAGGATTTGGCACGACTGGACAGCAAGGTACAACAATCTTATTAATTTTGCGGAGGCCTTGAACGACCCTGTACTTGCCACTAGGTTTCTTTATACCAATTATAGGTGAGTTACATGGACTGCTCATTATTTCCTGTAAAATGCCTGCTTAAACCAAACGCTTTATTTCTACTGCAACACCTGCTTTTTTTTCTGAACTCATTTTATACTGTCGAGTATTTGGGTAAACTGCATCTTCTTTTATGGTCACTTTTATTGTTATGTTATGTTATGTTATAACAGATTTCTTAAGCGCTCTGTCACCAGAGGTTTCCTGGCGCTGTATTGGGTCAACATTTGCCATTAATCCTACATCTTTTCCAGTAAAGTCCCATACATCTGGTTTTACCGTCTGTTGCAGTTCTTCTGGTAAGTCCTCTATGGTCAGTCTTTTAGTTTCTGTCTCTTGCTTGGCTAACATTCATTTGTAAATTCCGTCTTCCTCTGGTGTTTGAATTTCTTCATCACTTGGGGTTAGTGGCGGCTGGTGACATTTGAAAGTGATGAGGCGTAAAATTAAAATCGTACTGCATCGTAGCGAGCGAGCGTAGCGAGCGAGCCCAAACTCCTTAAGGAGGGTTCGGGGGGAATTCCCCCCGCGAACATTTTGAAAAAAGAGTGGACAAATGGTGCATTTTCATGCAAATTTGTGAAAGTAGGAAGGTTAATAAAGCAACTGTGAAAGTGCAGTTATTACATTAATAAAGTGGTGTCATATAACATAGGTAGCTGCTTATTCATCTTCATAATAACCACAGAGCTTCATAACAGACTTTGAAACACAATGCATTGCTGAGTACCTCACAGATGTATTTTAATAACAAACAAATAAACAGGACGCAAACTAGCAGCATTTAAATAGAGTGTTCACTTTTTGTAATGAAAATCAGCACGTCTGTTTTTCATGGAAGCAAACTTCTCAATGACTTGAACATTGAAGTCTGGTATTCTTTTAACTAACTCACTCTCTATGGAAAGCATTGCTAAGGCATTGAGCCTTTCCTGAATCATGGTATTTCTCAGGAATGTTTTAATTCTATTCAAAGCAGAAAAGCAACGTTCCGCCTCTGCTGTTGTCATCGGTGTGGTGATGAGTATTTTTAATAAAGTAACTGTTTCTGTTAGTGTGTTTTGCATGTTAAGGTTCAGAATTAAAGCAAGCAAAGAAATTGCATTATTGGCCTGCCGGTATACATGCATTCCATACAGTACAGTTAATTCTGTTCTCAGATCCTCTTTGTTGAGCATAGGGTAAGCATCCACAGCGGTATTCAGTGCTTGCTCAGGGAAGGAAATATCATATTTAGCAAACAGATCACTTCTTAGTAATGTGGCACTCACCAAATGCTTTTTAAAAGAAAAGCGTTGCTTTGCCTGCATAATTATAGTGTCACATATCTCTTTGGAAATTCGGACTAGACTGCTGATGTCTTTTCTGCGGTTAGAGAAAGTAGAATCATTTGGCAGTTTGCTGTCTAAATTGTCAACCTCTTCTCTGACTTTCGTTATGCTTGTGACAAAGTCGTTGATAGCTGTTTCCACATGGATAGTATCTATTTCACGTTTTTGTAACGTTTCATACAGTGTTTCAACTTTTAGCATTATTTCAAAAAACAAAAACAGCAAAAACTAAAACTCCCTGTCTTGCAGTGTTCTAGCAAAGCCATGGGCCTCATTCCGGCTTTTGTAGTCAAACTCTTGATTGGCTTCTATGGTGTCAAAACATTTCTCAAGATCAACCCTATATTGGTATATTAGGCGGATTGTACGGATGTGAAAATTCCAATGAGTTGGGCCTCCCTTTGGAATCCTTCTGTTACCAATGGTATGAAGTACCTCCGTTCTTTTGGGGGAGCGAGAGAAGAATGCTGCCATTCCTCCTACATCCAAGAAGAATATCTTTGCCTCAGAGATCTTTCCTATTTAGTTGGTGGGCATAACAGTGCACGTAATGGGCATTAGGGTACACATCTTTAATTTTTTTTTGTACTCCACCGGAGGTTCCACTCATTACTGCAGCACCATCATAGCTTTGTGCAATCAGTTTTTGTTTTTGAGGCTGCTCTGGAAAAATGAAGTTTAGTTCCTGTAGAATAACTGAAGAAATGCTTTCTGCACAAGCGTCTTTTAAATGGGTGAATCCATAAAAGCGTTCCACAACTTTGTTGTCACTGTCAAGGTACCGAAAGACCAATACTGACTGTGTATTCGTGGCCACATCAGTGGTGTCATCAGCCTGAATAGCCACAAAGTCTGTGTTTTTCAGCTGTTGTACGATAGTGCTTTTTACAATCTCTAGCATGCACTCAAGCAGTTCATTTTGTATGATTTTCGAGGTGCCCTTCAAGACTGTAGCACTTGATAGATGTGCTTCGAATACATGGTCTATGCTTGCTATTAAGTCCACAAGCCCTTTGAATATCCCAGGATTTGCAGAGCCTTCCGATTCATCATACCCTCGTAAAGCCAGTTCAAAATCACCACAGAAACGAATGCAGTCAATGATTTTTGATAGCACGTGTCTATTCCTATCAACTGCTTCATTGTGCTTCCGTATATTTGTTTGGTAGGCCTCGCTTATGTGGTCTTCAATCGGTTTATCTCCCAACATTCCCAGTCTTGTCAGATTTTCCATATGTGTTTTCGTGTGTGCATGCTTCTTTACCTTATCTGACAAATGCTTCAAGTCTTTTACTCCTTTTTTGGTCCAATGAGTTTCACCACCAAACAGTAGGCAGGGGAAGCAGAACAGAGTATTTGTTGAAGGACATCCTGTAAGCCAATCAACTTTTGTGTACCAGGTGTTTGTGAAAGAACGTGTGTAAAGCTTCCCTCTGTCTAGGGAACTTTGTTGTAGGTTTAGGTCTGGCCGGTGAGGTCCTAATTGTTTTACAAATAGTTTGTCTTCACGTTTCAGTCCAATGAACGGCTTTGCAAGTAGATGCTGTACTGTATTCATGGTGTTACCAATGTTAGTGTTACCTGTCAATAATCAAAGTACAACGTATGAGGTTTGGTGCATGTATTTAGACGCCATGTACACAACTTACACAGCCCTTGACTACTAGAATGTAAAATATAGCAGCAGTTTCCTTACCTTAAACACTGGGGTTGTTGGCTGTCTTGTAGCGGAAAAGGAGGTTGGCGTCTCTTCTTCTTTGCTTGATTTGCCCAAAAATTAGTTCGGCAGCCTGAGGCTTTACCAAATGCTGAAAAGCAAATACAACAAAATGTAGTTGTGACAACCAAACACACCGACTTTTAACAAAAGCATTCAAACTGTAAAATATGGGCAGGCATGTACAGTGGTGTAACGCAAAATGATCCCCCCCTGTAGCACGTAGTTAGCGGTTGATCTATAAATTATAGAGGTAAAATCTTCTCCAGTGAAAATTAATCTTCCTTTGAAACAATACATGCACTATGGAAAATATGCAACACATACAAATTCAAAGGAAGACTGAAAACTGGTATTTTGTTGTTTTTGTCATTGCATACAGATATATGATACAACAAGTAACATCATACTTACAAGAAGTCAGGACTACTGGCTTTGTCGATGGTTGTTAGTTGCAAAAGATAAATAAGCAGCAACTGTGCCAGACAGTTAAATTAATTGACGCCTAAAAATGCTGCTTTTTTCAATAGGGTCCTCTGACAATTGGGTATCTTCTGTCAACTTACTTTTTACTTTCCTTCACTTAATAAGCCTATAAGAACGAAGAACGCACAACAACATTTTACATTGCATGTTTAGCGCTGCCCGACCCTCATCATGTCAACTTTAATATTTACCATACCTGCACAGGCCATGTCATGGTACATGAGCAGGGGCATGTGCAGCAGTCTGTTCTCAAAGCATGTCATCAGAACCATGAACACAAAAAGATCAGGTCACCAGGGCTATATGCCACAAGAAAATTGGTGCTCGGAGAGCAAGTAACCTTGGCCTTGTGTGGCAGGAGACTGTGTGCAGCATCAGCATGAGCTGCTCACTGGGGCCTGTTTAACAAGAGGGGGCGCAAGGGAGTGTGGTGCAGCTGTAGATCTGGTGCAACATGCAATAATGTTGTCCACTGCAAACTTTGGACACACCTCCCTAAAATACCCCCAATCCAATGTGGAACTACACTCATCACCCAATCAAATTAAATCATAAGAAGGCAAAAGGGGCCAGGGCTAGATGATATTTCCTATGCAGCCTATGTTGCGTGCCTGCCAAGATGTGCACGTCGCTAAGGCACTGATGCAGCAGGAAAGAAATTCCAATCCTCTGCACTGTTTGAAACTGTTTGAAACTGAGATTGATGATTTCAAGGTTTAGGATTTTAAAAACCCATTTCGAAAATGCATCTCATCCACTTTCCATCCATTTTAATTAATGATTTCAACTTTCTGGCTTGCCCTGAGCACCCCACATCCCTCCCGTGTTAAGGGACACGCTTTAGGTACACTGTGCTCACACACTCCTTGTTTTCGTCATTTCCTCCCCTCCCCATTCCTTGGACAGGTCAGTTTCGCATTGTTTTCATACGCGGGCTCCAGAAATTATTAAATAGGGTAATTACGAGCCCCAGTTTAAAATGGGAATCAGAAAGCAGGTTCGGCACACAACAGTTGTCTCTCGTTTAACTGCAGACTCTAACGACACTATATACGACCCCCAAACAAAGCTCAAACAAACAAACAAAGCTGACCAAGTGTTCGGATCAATGCGGGTCTATTTTAGATCAAATTGCACCACAGAGCACAGGAAAACATCTCCTAGCCAGTCAGCCCAGTAAGCAGTGGTCTTTACAGACAGATATGGGTTCTCTGTTGGGGCCTAGAGCGCCACTACTTCTGGACAATCCTATCAATTGAGCGGTGATATTATTGGAAGTATTGTCTGGACTTGACTTAATTTCACTGTGTTGCATTGTGGCCTCTGCTGCCATCGCTGTATCATTTCTCTAAAAAGGGGAAGATTTATGTCATAAGACCCCCTGAAGTTACCAAGCATATTTCTCTAAAATTAATGAAGCCTTACATTGTTTTCTAAAATATGAATTGTTTATAAATGTATTTATTGTAAGATAGCTGCACTGACTGACTTAAACGAAGGAAACGGGCAGCCCACACATGATACATCTGGTGTGCAAACTCCTCCCATCGCCCTATCCATCTTTGAGACCCTTCCCTCCAACAATGACACACTCCCTCTTCCACTTACCCTCCAAAGCGCCCTTGAAGCCCAACAACCCATCCCATGTCACTGCCCTGCCCCTTACACACAATCAGGGCCTCACCAGAGCAGGCACTCCACTGACGAGCAGTTTTCCCAAAAATCGAAACAGCATCGAGACCAAGTAATCGTCAATAGCTGTACTCCACAAAAAATAACACAATAAACAAGCAAACAAACAACTTTGAGGGGATGAAATGTACATACAGAAGCGCAGGGCGAATGCTCGTACCCACAAACGTGCATCTATT
Source organism: Lissotriton vulgaris (assembly GCF_964263255.1). NCBI lineage: Eukaryota > Metazoa > Chordata > Amphibia > Caudata > Salamandridae > Lissotriton > Lissotriton vulgaris. The sequence continues at coordinate 616,317,100 of NC_141697.1, forward strand.
CTAGAGGCATTAGTGTGTATGACGTATGAATGTTGTGAGTGTGGATTCTAACTTGAGTTCAACCTCTGCTTGGATCCGTTCCGGGGTTACTCTTTGGCCTACGTAGTGATTGTGAACCATAAGTACCCAATGCTCAAATGCTAGGTGAAAGTCCTCTCCTGCTCTACTGATCCTCCCTATCTGAATAATTGATTCAGGGGCCTTGTTACCACATTGAAATAGACTGCACTACCAAAGCAATCTGTCTTATTTTTTTTTTTCATTCAGTAGTTGTATAAAGTGCAGATTCCACACAGGCAGGTTTCAGAATGCTGTACAATGCATCACACTGACATCCAACTTTACAACTTGGATATGACTAAAAAGATACCATAAGTAAAATATAATCAAACGCTAATAAACTATGGCACAGAACTGCAAAAGAAAGAGTTTCAGGAAAAAGTGAATGGAGTTCTGGATAAATTCATATAACAGGTCTTTAATTCAAACCATGAGAAATTATGTTAGTATGCCATTTAACGTGTAATGAGAGGAAACACTGCACAATGCTTTATATCATGGTAAATTACTGCAACTTGTATCTGCATGAAAAATAATAATTTCTGAAGTGTTTCCAATTTTGAAAATCATGGAAAAGCAAACATAAAAGCAAAACAGCTCTAGAAGCAGTCAATATCGTGCTATATAAAATACCACAGCGGGTCTACGCTTCCAAGCAGGAATAAAGACCAGGCCTGGAGGGTATGTAACTGATCAAAAGAAAGCTCCAGAAAATTATGACTAATAACAATAAATTATGATGTACGGATGCATACAGTAGAGCAGTACACGGGAATTAAACAGATACAGATGGAAACCGATTATTGCACATAAAAGTCATAATTGTTCAAAGTTGGGATCTAGGTTATAGATGGCTTGATATAAGACGTGAGTGAAATGGAGGATAGCTGGTGCCATCAAGAAATAGACCTGAAGCATTTACGTCAGGTAATAGGCTGTTATCTTAATATTGGGCTGAAAGGGCAAAATAAAGAGGCAGAAAAACCCATCTGCGGAGGTACTTGACCAATGCAAAACCTTAGGAAGCCAAGAGATGGAAATATTTTCAAATGGGACTGGGTAGGTGTTTCTACAGGAGCATGTTTTTGGAAGGTATTTTGAAGAAAAGAGCAGACATACCATTCAATATTTAGGTACATTTCCTGAGAAGGATATGTTTAATGTGCTTTTTTTTCTTGTAAAGTAGGTTACAAGTTGAGCGTTTGCTATATTCCTTATGAATACATGAAAAAGTTCAACTTTTGAACCGTATATTAATATTGGTTAGGGTTTATGGCTTCGTACATGAAGCAGCATAAATTACTGGACGCCATTCAAAGGAGGCCATGGTTACAGTGGTGGGGTCAAGGTTCTGATATTTGTTGAGAATCTAACTGCTTCATGACAAACCGCTCTTAGGCAGCTAGGCAGAGAATTAGTAAGACTTTGTGCTGCTGTAAATTGATGCAGAATGGGGTTGTTTCCACTTACAATAGTTATGCCCTCTTAGCTAAATGTTTGAACTTGAAGGATGCTGCGTGATAGATGTCAACTTAAATATTATATAAAAAATTGTCTGTCTCTTTTCTTCGACCTTGCTTGTCATGATATGTTATCGTGCTGTGAACTGCACGTCAGAGTTAAGCCAGAGCAGGACAGCTTTTTAAGTGGATCGGAGCCCGCCGCGAAAACTGTGAAAGCCGACGCTAATTAATTAAAGTGAGAAAAATCGAGATCTCAGTTTTTTCACATTTTTGACTTTAAGAAAATATATAAACTGTTGAGTGGGACCTAAGAGAGGCAGGGGTTCACACATCGTAAATTACTTTTGCTAAAGGAATGCTGGTCCAGTTCATAAATGGCATGAATGAGTGTGTGAACTAACTTTTATATAATATTTTTCAGGTCCATACCTGCGCACAGGTCCGGTACTGTAGGATTAGAATTTCACACCGCTCCAATGAGAGACTCGACGCCGGCGACTAGGTGAAGTGTGTGAGGCCTCAGACCAGACAGTCTCTGTCCCTCATGCGCATGAGTCGACCATGAGGAGACCACAAGGAGGAAGGGAAGGGTGTAGGCGTGACACTAACTGGCCGTGGGCCGGCCCGATTTGCCCAGCAACTAGAAATGCCCAATCACTGAATGGCTTAACACTAAGCCACTACAGTGATTGGGCATTGCTTCCCACCATGTGTACAATGCTCCCACCCCCGCGGTGAGACACTAGAACGTCAACAGTACTGTACACTAACACTACACAGTACAGTACAGTAGTAGTAGCCAATCCTGATGCTGCTCTCTTTAGAGGAGAACTGCTCTCTAAAGAGAGCAGCATCAGGATTCGGCTGAGCATGAAAAAAACGCCACTCTTTTTTTAAGCACTGGGGTATGTTGCATGAGCAAACCCCGTATTCTGCAGTGCTTGCTTTTGGAAAACCATTTAGTTTGCTAGCTGCACAAAGGCAGTTGGGCAAACACCACATGCGCAGTGCGCACTGTGCCGGCTACTCCAGCGCCACCCAGTGTCAGACAGTGCATATTACTATACTACTCAGCTCAGCTTGACACCACGGCCGCAGGCACAGGGCAATAATTATCTGGTAATTTATTCGAGCGGCGCTTTAATTTATGAAACTTTTATTAACGCGCCGCTCGAATAAATTGCCCGATAATTTTTAGTGGGGCAACGCCCCACCGCCCACATGGTAAAACCGCCGCTGCTTGGGGTGCAAAAGATGATGCAATTCATTTTGCACAACAAGTCTCGCCCTAACAAGTTTACAGGACTTGAATCACAGACAACAAATCTATGCATTTCTTTAAAATTACCTATTCTGGCTTCCATAGGTTCTGTAACTGGGGATACTAATTTGTTTATTAGAAACGCCCACTACTTGGATTGCTTCTCCCGAGAGGGGTAGGTTTGGAACGTAAGCTTTTCTCACAGTAGAACGCGTAGCACCAGTGTCCAACAGGAAGGTGACATAATTTCCTTCAATGTATGGACCTGACTGGTCTACCGGCAAAGAGGCGCCAAGCATGCACTCCTCGTCCTCCCTCCTCAGGCACCCTCAGTAAGGTTATTCACAAAAGAATGTATCCCTCAGAAGAAATTGTGAAGCTGCTGTATCTCTTCTTTTCCTTCCTTCCCAATTTGTGGTATCTACACTCTGTTGTGCTTTGCGCTTGTAATTTGGCATAGGTGCTGGGAGTAACTGATTTTGTATTACCTGCTGCTGGGTCTTCCGCGGCACCTCATTTTGCATCTGTGGATACAAATCATTAGTTTGTACATTACCACTCTGCACAGCCTTACACTCGTTCTTCCAGTGCCCCAACTTGCCACACCCGTGACATGGAAATTTCCGTTTTGCCTCATCTCTATTGAATTTTCCCCTTGGCTTTCCTCCATTTCCATCACCCTGATTCTGGTTACTATTCATCTGGTTTAACTGTTGTGCTTGTTGCTCTGCTAATTTTACTTTTGCCCACATGACTTTTTCTTTTAACTCTTTCCGTTTATTTTCTAGCTCATCTTCACAATATTTAGCATATTTAAGGACTTCGTCTATGGGCTTAGCCTGCCAACAAATTTTATTATCTTTAATCCATTATGAAATTTCTGGTCTTAATCCTAACACAAATCGATAAATGAAGTGCGTCATATACTTCATATCTATGTCATCCAATCCACTGTACTGTTTGAATATTTGTAATAAACGTTCATAATATGCATGCACTGACTCGTCTTTATTCTGAGTAGGTCTATCTATTGTCATCCAGTCTGTTTCTTTTGCAGGCACCTTTCCTTTGAGGTAAAGTATTACCTGATTGTACTTCTTCATGACATCCTCGGAAGGTGCCCCTATCTTTGGGTCTCTAGGGTACTCATCACTAGGCCAATCAACAGCAATTTTGCATTCCGTCCACAAATCTACTGGAACTACAATGTCAAATAATCCATCCAAATCTTTCAAAAGATACTTTGAAACTTTTACAAATCTCTCGACTTGTCTGTACCATTAGACAGGTCTTTCACGAAGTTTTGGGAAACTATTCTTAAATGACAAAATATCCTGTCGGGACCATGGCACATGCACATAGCCTCCACCTGGTACCTCTCGCATGGGACATAATTTTTCCACTTTTTCTGCTTCTTTTAAAACATACTCTGAAGTCATTTGTTTTGATCGAACCTCTTCCTTTTTCTTTGCCCATCTGTCTTTCCATTTCTCTAGTTCTCCCCATTTTTGCAATAATGTCATCAGCTCTCTTATCTGCACCTTTCTTCCTGACACATTCATGTTTTCTAAATCCTTGTCAGAAAATTCTACTCGATAGGGTTTCTGCAATACTTTAGATTTACCAATGTCAATTACCATGCTGACTGCGGTGTCCATTAATTTCTCATGAAACACCCTTGTATTTCTAGTAATGCTTTTACAAATGAATAATAATTCATCTTCACTAAGTGTATTTAACCTGTTCAATCCCATATTTCCAGCCATCAATTCCTCCAATTCAATTCTCAATTTATATATATCTAATGGCTTAGGCTGTGTCTTTGGTTTCTCTATTTCTCGTGTCCATCTGTCTTTCTCTTCAGGAGTTACTACAGTGGCACTTCTCGTACCGGAGAATGTCTCCATCTGTACCTCTCTTGAATTTAAAGGAGGGGTCTTCCTCATTGAACTACCTTCTGGTTCTCTTATTGGTAAATCCATTAAGGAGATTACTGACTCACATTCACTTGCCTGATCATCTATTATCAATGGTTCTTTTCTTGGCTGTACTACAGATGTAGTTATAACTGGAGCTTTTGGACTAGCTTGCTTATCTCCATACAAAGGAACAACTGGGCCAATAGTTACTGGGATTGTCAGAGCTACTGGACTTGTATTTAATTGAGAGATTTTCTGAATTAATTCACTTCTTTGTTTATTTAAAGCTTCTCTTTCTCTATCTTGTAATACCCTTTCGATGGAGGTCTCATGTACCACTTGTGGAATTAAGGGAGGTTTTAAAAACGGGGCGTTTGGATTTACAATACTTGGTTCCTCTTTGTAAGGAGGTGGATTTTTCATTAATAAATCCTCCATATAATCATCGTCTGAATCACCACTAGTCATTAAATGTTTGGTTTTCTCAGTCCTTTTACTTCCTGTGGGCTCTTCTAAAGTTAATATAGGATATAGTCCTTCCACTAACATGTTCTGTCTCCATTGTTTCATTTGTTTATCTCTGGAATCTCGTGGAACTTTAGGGTAGAACTTACTCAATCCCTTGTCAGTTCTAGGTCTGTCTCGCTCAAAAGCCTCAATCTCCTATTCTTCTAGTGCCTCACATTGTGTTAGTCTAGGTCTAGGATGTAAATCATTCATTTGAGTCCTTAAATTGAACAGAATTCTGCCATTAAATGCACCTTCTAGGGGAAATGCCAAAATTTCATCATCTTTAGTGTATTCCACCCAGTTCTCTAACCATACACAAGTGTGGTAACCCCTGTCGAACATCATAAATGATGCAGGAGTATTCAGTGGTGGAATAATAACCCCATCTCTAGTTTTAATTGGTTTATCTTTTTTAAAGAAATTCTTAACTCTGTTTATAAGTCACATTTTTATCTCACTTCCGTACATTTTGTAAGGTCTGCCTCTTATCATCTGTTCTCTGGCAAACCCTAAGTATCTTCTATCAGGTTGAGTTTCTGGATTTAAATGCCACATATGCCTTTGCAAAATTGTGAAATCGTGCGATTATACTTAATTCTGTTTACTAAATGCTTCCAATACTAGCGCTTCTTTTATTTTTCTTTAACCAATCAACAATGCGGTTTCAAATAGTCTTAACCAATGACTGCGCGGCTTCTCCTGTGAGATGAGTTCCCACGCTCCTGTGCTCACCCCTCCTTTACAATAGTATCTCAGCTACACGCCCGCTGTTTCGACCAATACCAGTGCGGCTCTGAGTGACGTCAGCACAGCTTCGCAACTGACTCCCTCCTTCACAAGGTAATGCAAAAACTCAATTCTTTTATTTTAAAGTGCAAATCTTTTTTACTCAACAACGTAAAAACATTCGCCACTGTACCCGAGGGTCTAGAAAGTAAAGATATATTTCACTGCAAGTAAATCCCTTCCGTTTACTTTTCATATACTACGAGTAGATCCCTTCTGCCTACCCTTCACACAAGCATTAGAGAACCTGCTACTACTTCAGACTCATCCACTCCGGTATATATACTACGGCCAAAGTTTCACCAGCGAACCCCTTTGCTATCAAGCAAGCTTAGACGAACCTGCTACTCCTTCCGTGTGACCCTTACTAGGTGATATAACAACAAAAGTTCTGCTAGCGAACTCTTTGCTATCATTTATTCACACATTCATACAGAAAACCCTAAATAGTGCTTCCGGTTCTACCTAACCATGCACTAACTTCCTGCGAGTAAGTGACCTCACTGCGATGTGGCTTCCATTTACCACCCGCTATTCTGCCCCCAGGGATTCCAAACAAACATATAACAGGTACAAACGATTTTGGTTAATACATAAAATTCATACAGCATCAACAGAATCAATAAAATTTCATAACATTTCAAATAATATCACATTTGATCGATCAACAGTAATATCATAACCAACTAACTAACTGCCTTTATTTAACTAAACCCTAACCTTTTCTCTGCTACCAAAGAAATATACTGATCGAGCGAGCAGGTCACCCGACTATAAATTTACCAAGCTAACCTGGACCCATAATCAATAACACATTTTCCTTGTCAGGTAGCCTATGCGCTAACTACCATATATTTTATTCTACTAGGTCCTATACCATTGACTTACCAATTCTTGTCACTGGTACCTATAACCTATTGGATCAGGGAGTTAGTTTTAAAGAGGGTTCAAAAAACAAATAGCAATTGCACTCATATAATAACCACAGACTCGGGAAGTTTTAAACTCTTTATCTAAATTTCATCGAAGGTCATTAACCAAAGATTGAAAGCAATAAGACTATCAATAATCAAAATCAGAAATAGTGTATAACTATGCAGAAGATATATTATGCCAATCATTTAGTAAAAGAATAACGGGAAGGTAAGAAACAAGCTATTTAATTTAACAGACTTCGCACAATTTTCTAAGGGTAGGAAAAGAAGGAACATACTAAGTAACACAGCTTTACACAATTATCAAAAGGTGGGTAAAAAGAGGGAACATATTATACAACAACGAAACCAAATTGACCATATAGCTATACGGAAGGTAAAAATGGAACACACTATTAATCAAATAACCAAGCTTAATTACTTTAAAGGGAGGGTGAAGAAAAAGGAAACATTTATGCAATCATAAAAAGCATTTTAGCATTCAACTACAAGGAGAGTAAGAAAGTGGAACATGCTATTAAACAGCAAAAACATGACTTTATCATTTAATCAAGGGAGAGTGAGAAAAATGAACATATGCAATTAAAGCTTTAACAAAATTAGGGAGGGTAAAGAAAGGACGCAAATTATACTGACAATTACCCATACAGATTTATATTTACCTAGAATGGTGTGAAGACCACCCCTGGCGTGGGTCAGTTGAAAGGACAGAAGAACTCAAAGGTTGCAGTGCCAGTAGGCCAGGAGGTGCAGATCAGAATCAAGACAGGAAGTCCCAGATTTGGATCAGGACCGGACCACCAAAGATTAAGACCAGCACTCGCAGTTCTGTTGCAACGCCTGCGCTACTCCCTCTCTGCAGCTAACAGTCAGAACCCCGATTAGGCTATCGATTTCACCGACAAAGTGCTTCGCCAGCACTTCAGCTTCCCAGGACACCAATTGGATCAGCGAATCTCCTGACAGAGTGCTCCGCAGCCCTCTGTTCTTAGTCACCTATTGAGTGCGTTGGGTCAGTGACAGGTCAGCTATTCATACAAGTCGGACAAATTAACTAGCTAAACCTACTCTAGTTATACTGTTTTCCAGGTCAGTGTACTTAGGAGTGTTAATGTAAATGGTGGAAGCGGTATCAATAAAGCTTCCATTTCAGTTTTCAAGCTCAAGTGAGCTTTATTGATACTGCTTCCACCATTTACATTAACACTCCTAATTCTAGGAGTGTTAATGTAAATGGTGGAAGCGGTATCAATAAAGCTCACTTGAGCTTGAAAACTGAAAAAAGATAGCACAAGAAAATCTGTCTGAATGAATTGCAGCAGGCGCAATAATTTTCATAATAGACCATTGTGAAATGTGATTAAGTGAACTACATGAAAGCGAGCCTTTAAACATTTTTTTTATGCAAAATCTGAAATGTATTGTAACATGTGATGTTAAAACTATGAATCTGTTGTTTATGTTACTCACATTGTAGTTTTAGAAAAATTCACACAATGCACTTTAAAATGGCCGCGATTTTTAACTTTGTTTAACAGTGATCAAGACTGCGTTGCAGTCGAAACGCGTTTGGTAGCGGCAGAGAATAAAATGTAAAAACTGCACACGGCATTGTCATTTCTTTTGGTATTTCTTTTGGTATATATATATATATATATATATATATATACATACATACATATCTCTCCACCAAATGTCATCATTCTGCATAACAGCTTACGGTGGGTGCAATTGGCGTGAACATGGCTATTCACGCATTTAATATTATTCACTAAGTCCCCATCAGGGTTTTACAACGCACTCCACGGACTCAATGCGTTTCAATTGTTTAAAATTTATTATTCAGGCAGACCGGTATCGAGATTCCGCCTTTTTCAATGCCTTAAATGCAGTCTAAATCTCATTGCCCCCATTTAAGTATTCATCTGCATTTCCCTATTGGTCGCGGGAAACACAGTAAGTGATGACGGAAAATCCCACTATTGTTGCCTTTGATGCTCTGTCCGCCATGTCTGCATGGGTTCGTTCTACAGTCTCTGAGTGAGTTTCGCTACATGCTCATTTAAGTACATACTAGTGATGACTGTCTCTAAGTGAAAGCGAGCATGCAGGCTTATTCTGTGCATCACGCCGAATCACACTTACTACGGGGCCAATTGAAGAATGTTCCTCACCCTGCCATGCTCCACTACACACAGGATAGGTGAGCCCACAGGTTCCAATTTGGTAACTAAATTCCTCCTTTACAAGTGAATGACAACTAAGTGTTGATGGAAAACACTTTCTGGTAAGTAGTGGTGGCACCCGCTCATACGCTGTTTGGCAGTATTATGGCATTTGGAGTAGAGAGTAAGACTGGCAGAACCTCCGCCACTTACCAGGAAGTGATGTCCATCGACACTTAGTCATCATTCACTAGTAGTGAAGGAATTTCATTCCTCCATGTTTGAGTGGGTGTTCGGTTGACTCAGTGGGTGTGTGAATGGCTGTATTGGAGAGTGAGTGTCCGTGTGAGTGGCTGTATGGGTTAGTGAGTGGTTGTCTGAGTGCTTATAGGGATGCGTGAATGGGTATATAAGTGGTTGTGAGAGTTTGTGAGTTGGTGAGTAGTTGTACAGGTGTGTCAATTAGTCAGTTCAGATGCTGTATGGACGAGTGATTGCCCGTCAGTGATTGTATGATTGATTAACTGGGTGTGTGAGTAGCTGTACGGATGATTGGGTGGCTGTGTAAGTTGTTCTATGGGTGAGTAAGTGGTCTTATAAGTAGCTGTATGAGTGAGTGAGTGGGTGTGTGAGTGGCTATATGGGTGAGAGAATGAGTATATGCGTGATGGCATAGATCAGTGAGTGGGTGTGTGACAAGTTGTATGGCTAAGTGAATTGATCTGTGGCTGTATGGGTGAGTGTATTATAGACTGTACAGGCGTGTGAGTGGTTCTGTGGATGATGTCTTGAGTGATATCAATAGACATGCCATGAGTGATGCCACTGACCATGTCATGAGTGATGTAATATGTGAGGTCATAAGCAGTGCATTGCAGGGGCGTAACTTATAGTTCGTTCAGGTAACTATAACTGCGGGTGCATAGGTCTGAAGTGGCATCGGAAACCGCTGTCGATCTCTATGGAGGAATTCGAAGAAGAGCCACTGCTGGGAAAAAGAAAAGTGTCTGATGGAATCCAAAGGTGGATTCTTGTTGAAGAGTACCTGAAAGCAGAGGGGACAGAGTCTGGGTCACTCAGGAGTGACCAGGGGCTCGGGAGACAAAAGCCCACTGATGTCGGGTGCTTCAGGTGCATTGAGGGAGTTCTTGACTCTGCAGCCACAGGGACCAAGAGACATCAAGAACGACCAGAAGCCAGATGCGAGCTGTCCCACGAAGATTGTTGAGTGCTGCTCGGGGTCGGTGTCCGGCGGGAGCATCAACAAGCCTAGGTAGAGGCAACCCACGAAGAAGGTCAAGAAAGATTACGGGTCGGACCAGCAGGGTCCAGGAGACTCACCAAACATAGAGGAGCCAGGGCAAGCCTAGAGCAACCAGGGGAGCCCAAGAAAAGCAGTGTTTACCCTCAAGAGGACCCACAGGCCAGAGGCACAGGATTTGCGAGGGGACCTTGAGCAGTTTCACAAAGCAGTAGCCCACGGAGCACTCAATGCGAGGAGGCCGGAGTTCTTTGTAGGAAATGTTGCCAGACGTTGGGGCTACTTGGAGCCCAGTGCACTTGTTCGGGAAACGCCAACAAGCATATGCACTTGCAAATGAACGCTTTGCACGGGGGTATGGATATTGCAGCCCCCATGAGGGATTTTGACCTCAAACTTGGTGAGAGGGCAGCTTGGACCTCAAAAGACGTAGAAACCCACCTCCTGTGCTGCTGAAGCCTTTGGAATCCGTAGGAGCTCAGGAACAGTAGAACGGTCAATCAAGATGTGGTGCCTGTGGTTGCAGGAGAGTAACTCCTTCACTCCAAGGGAGATGTTTTGGTTGTCCTTGATGCTCCACAGATCCTGCACGGAACCTGTATGGTGCACGGACACAGACAATGCTTTGGACGGAGTTGGAGACAAAGTCGGGCCCAAACAAAGTCCAGCGAAGTCCAGAGTGTCCAGACAGTCGAAGTTCAGTGGTTTCTGGTTCAGAATCTTGTCCAAGCCGAGTCTAGGGTTCTACAGCCAGGTAAGCCCTTTTGTACCTACGGGAGAGGGTTGGACATATTCAGGGGACCCTCCCAGGGGAGAGTCAGGAAAGTGGGGAGGTTGCTCCCATGTCCTTTATCCAGTTTTGCACCAGAGCAGGAGCCAATGGCTTCCAGGACTGGTTTGAATTGGACTATGCAGAGGGACACCAAATGTCCCCCTCATGCAGACTTTCGGTCGCTGGCAAGCACACTCACCAACCCTAATACACTAGGGGCCCGATGTAGGTAATCCCAGATTACCGATTCTTAAATACCGAATCATACCGATTCGGTATTTAAGAACAGGCAAATGGGATGTAGGTATTTTTACCGAAAAAATTACCGAATCGGTAAGTTTCGGTAAATACCGATTCGGTAATTGCCATTCATTCCTATGGGCCTGGAGGCCCATAGGAATGAATGCCAATTACTGAATCAGTATTTACCGATTCGGTAAAAGGGGGAAACATTGAAGGGTGGCAGGGTGTCACTTTGACACCCTGTTGCACCCCTCAATTGTGTATGGGTGCACATGTTGCATACATACATGCCCTAAGGGCATGTATGTCTGCAACATGGCACAGTTGGAAAAGCAAAAAAAATGCTTTTTTCAAGGTTTTCATTATTTACCACCAACTTGTAGTTGGTGGTAAATAACGAATCCTAAAAGGGGAAAAGCACTCATTTGAGTGCTCCCTACATAGCAAAATCAGTAATTTACCGAATCGGTATTTTAAGGAATCGGTAATTTACCGATTCCTTAAAATACCGATTCGGTAAATTACCGAATCAGTAAAATGCCCACCTACATCACATTTTCCAAATACCGGTCGGTAACGGCCGAAATTACCGAATTTTGGCCGTTACCGACCGGTATTTAACTACTTACATTGGGCCCCAAATCCTGTCTGGGAGGTGGTCACACCTCCTTGTGACAGGATGCCTATTGTTCCAGCTTCCTCTGCTCGAGCTTAGCTCAGCAGCAGGAGGGCAGAAATGTGTCACCGGTCAGCAGCAACAATTTTGTACTGCCTTGGACTAGAAGGCTGGTACCGGGAACACCAGGGACCCGACAAAGCTCACTTCTGAGGGCTGGAATCATACCTCCCACACCAGTGTGGGGATATGATTCCACAATGTTTGACACCAAACACAATAGGGTTACTTTCAGCCATTTTAGAGTTAGTCATCACGCGGTCGCATAATGCCACTCTATATGTTGTAAATGGCTGATACACTGACAACCCGGTAGAATGGACTCCGTAGGCTGCAGGGGTGTCCTGCTCATGTAGTGGCACCCTCTCAATTAGAACCAAGTACCCTGCCTTCAGGATTGGTAAGGCTTGCTATAGGGATGACTTATAGGTTTCAAGTGCTGTGACGCATAGTGATAGTAACCGTATATCTAAAGTGAGAGGTGCATGCACCATCTTACACAGGCTGCAATGGCAGGCCTGTAGTTCCATATTGCATGGCCTCTCATGGGTGGCATAATAAATGCGTCAGCTCATGGGAGGCCTCTGGGGTACCTACACCCTGGGTACATGGGTACCATATACTAGGGACTAACAAGGGTATCCCAGTATCCAATCTGGAGTGTACCTAAGTACATGACATAACTGTTTAGGGAGAAAGCAGATAGACTGGGGTCCTGATTAGCAGGATACCTGTCAGACAAGTCAAAAACAGTATCACTTGAAGCAAAAAGTGGGGTTAACCACAAGAAGCATATCCGGCTTTCCTACAGGCTGTTTATAGTAAGGCAAACAGGAACTGTTGCAAAAGTAGGAAGGTCAGTGTCTGGGAACTCTTACCCCTGAAAGAGATCATCCTTCTCAATATTGCCTTTTCTCTTCTCTGTATCCTTTACATTAACTTATTCCCAGGATAAATATGTTTACCTAGTTTAACTGAGTGCAGCTGGGTTCATGGAAAGGTCAGTTGAATTACATGCCTAGATATAAGGATTCGACTGCAGAGTATTTTCCTTCCAGTTCAAAGATCACTGAAGGAAATTATTTATCTCTCACTTAGTCTTGTAAACTGTCACCAGGGCCTGTTTCTATTGGGCGAAAAAAGCTCAATCAGCTCAGCATCCAAAAGTGCTCATTAAAAATAACACTGTTTTTAATAGAGGGATACTGGGTTGTCCAAATTTCTCATTCAGGCCTCTGCCCTGCATCTAAATCCATCCACTATGAGCTTGGTGAATAACTAGTATAAGGTGTTTACTAGATACTTGTCCATAGAGCTGTTGCCCCTGCACCTACATCCACCTACTATGAGCTTGGAATAGTGAACAGCTAGCATAGTGGCCGGGTCACCCCTCCTGCTGCCAAGCGCCTTCCTTCCTGTCTGCCTGCCTGCCTGCCTGAGCGACCCAGCCGCCGCTGAGCCGCCCGTCGTCAACGCCGATTCCCGCCGCTGCCTCCCTGCGGCCCCGCCCACCTCCAGCCCATTGGCCGCCCCGCTCCCGCCTCCCAGCTGACCCGCCCTCCCGGCTACTGATTTAAGGGAAGCGCTGCTGGCGTTGCTGGAGTGACCACTGTGCCTTCTACGAGGCCGGGTCACCCCTCCTGCTGCCAAGCGCCTTCCTTCCTGTCTGCCTGCCTGCCTGCCTGAGCGACCCAGCCGCCGCTGAGCCACCCGTCGTCAACGCCGATTCCCGCCGCTGCCTCCCTGCGGCCCCGCCCACCTCCAGCCCATTGGCCGCCCCGCTCCCGCCTCCCAGCTGACCCGCCCTCCCGGCTACTGATTTAAGGGAAGCGCTGCTGGCGTTGCTGGAGTGACCACTGTGCCTTCTACGAGGCCGGGTCACCCCTCCTGCTGCCAAGCGCCTTCCATCCTGTCTGCCTGCCTGCCTGCCTGCCTGAGCGACCCAGCCGCCGCTGAGCCGCCCGTCGTCATCGCCGATTCCCGCCGCTGCCTCCCTGCGGCCCCGCCCACCTCCAGCCCATTGGCCGCCCCGCTCCTGCCTCCCAGCTGACCCGCCCTCCCGGCTACTGATTTATGACACCCCCAGAGCGACCGTGCAGCGGACGCACGCAGCGGGAGCGCCGACTGAGCGCCGAAGGTGCGCCAAAGGTAAGCCCGTCCGCGCCTGGACCGCGCCCAGTGCCAGGACCCCTGGCCCCCGCAGACCCCAGCCCACCCGCCGGACGTACGACGCCGCCACCCTCAACGCACTCAACGCCGGCCGAGTCCCGGGCTGCTACCGAGCCACCCCGAGACGCACCCACGGACCCTTCTGCTGCAACTCCTGCAAGTTCACCTGCATCCGGACCTGCACCACTCCAGCAGTGCCCAAGACCTCGACGAGCAACAGCAGCAGCAACCTGAGATGCATCCTGCTCAACACCCGCTCCGTCCACAGGCACGCCATCGAGATCTGGAACCTGCTCGACACCACAGCCCCAGACGTCGCCTTCTTCACGGAAACCTGGATGAACGCCTCCTCTGCGCCTGACATCGCCATCGCCATCCCAGACGGTTACAAGATCATCCAAAGGGACCGCATCAACCACACCGGAGGAGGCATCGCCATCGTCCACAGGAACACCATCCGCATCACGACCAACACCGATGACACCCTCGCAACCGCCGAGCACCTGCACTTCCAAGTCCACATCAACCCCAAGACCACCCTCAGAGGCCCCCTCATCTACAGACCCCCTGGACAACGCACACAATTCAGCGAAGACATCGCCGACTTCATCAGCCCACACGCCCTCTGCTCCGCTGACTACATCCTCCTAGGGGACCTCAACTTCCACCTGGAGAACAACAACGACCGCAACACCACCACCCTGCTGGACAACCTCGCCAACCTGGGACTCAAGCAACTGGGAACCACCCCCACCCACTACGCCGGACACACACTCGACCCCGTCTTCTCATCCAGCAAGGACATCGCCTTCAGCCACGCCACCGGACTCCACTGGACGGACCACAGCTGCGTCCACTTCAGCTTCGCAAGGACCACGATCCACCACCACCAGCAACAGGCTGCACGCAGGAACTGGAACAAGATCACAGCCGACCAGCTCGCGTCCTCCCTGAGCATGAACCCTCCCACCAGCACAACGAACCCTAGCCAGGCGGCCACCAACCTCACGAAGTGGATCAGCGACTGCGCAGACAAGCTCGCCCCCCTGAGGACCCCGCCCAGCAGACCCGGCAGCAAGAAAGCCCCATGGTTCACCGACGAACTCAAGAGCTCCAAGAAGAACTGCCGAGCCCTCGAGAGAACCTGGCGCAGAGACCCAACACCGGACAACATGACTGCCCTCAAGCTCGCCACCCGAAAACACCACCAACTCATCCGCGCCACCAAGAAAACTGCATTCAAGGAACGACTGGACAACAACGCACACAACAGCAAATAACTCTTCAACATCGTCAAAGAGCTCTCCAACCCCAACGCCGGAAACAACGACATCACCCCTTCGCAAGACCTCTGCAACTCCCTCGCCTCCTACTTCCACAACAAGATCGCGGACATGCACAACAGCTTCAGCACTCAACCGACGAGCACCACGACCGAACCACCGCCCCCCACCACCACCCTCCGCGCCTGGACTCCGATCAGCACCGAAGACACCGTCCGCACGATGAACTCCATCCACTCCGGATCTCTGACCGACCCCTGCCCTCACCACGTCTTCAACAAGGCCGACGCTATCATCGCACCCCACCTGCGGGACATCATCAACACCTCCTTCGACACAGCTACCTTCCCGGAGAGCTGGAAGCACGCCGAACTCAGCGCTCTACTCAAGAAGCCATCGGCTGACCCCACCGACCTCAAGAACTACCGCCCCATCTCGCTGCTCCCGTTTCCTGCAAAAGTCATCGAGAAGACCGTCAACAAGCAGCTGGCCGCCTTCCTCGAGACGAACGGATCCCTCGACCCCTCGCAGTCTGGCTTCCGGGCCAACCACAGCACCGAGACCGCCCTGATCGCAGTCACCGATGACATCCGAGCGCTGCTCGACAACGGAGAAACAGCGGCCCTCATCCTCCTCGACCTCTCCGCGGCCTTCGACACTGTCTGCCATCGTACCCTAGTACAACGCCTCAGCAACGTCGGAGTCCAGGAGAAGGCACTGGAGTGGATCATCTTCTTCCTCGCCGGAAGGACACAGAGAGTCCGCCTCCCCCCGTTCAGATCTGAAGCCACCGAAGTCATCTGCGGCGTCCCTCAAGGCTCCTCGCTCAGTCCAACCCTCTTCAACATCTACATGAGCCCCCTCGCAGACATCGCACGCCAGCACAACCTCAACTTCATCTCCTACGCCGACGACACCCAGCTGATCCTCTCCCTTACCAACGACCCCGCCACCGCCAGAGCCAACCTTCACGAAGGGATGAAAGAGGTAGCCGAATGGATGAAGAACAGCCTCCTGAAACTGAACTCAGATAAGACGGAAGTCCTCATCCTGGGATCCTCACCCGCCGCTTGGGACGACTCCTGGTGGCCCCCCGCCCTAGGCAGCGCACCCAAACCAACAGACCACGCACGCAACCTGGGCTTCATCCTGGACTCCTCCCTCTCCATGACCAGACAAGTCAACGCCGTCTCCTCGTCGTGCTTCAACATCCTGCGCATGCTACGTAAGATCTTCCGGTGGATCCCCACCGAGACCAGGAAGACGGTCACCCAGGCCCTCGTCACCAGCCGTCTGGACTACGGCAACACCCTCTACGCCGGAACCACCGCCAAACTCCAGAAGAGACTCCAGCGGATCCAGAACGCCTCAGCACGACTCATCCTGGACATCCCCCGTCGCAGCCACATCTCCGGACACCTGAGAGATCTGCATTGGCTCCCGGTAAACAAGAGAATCACCTTCCGTCTCCTCACCCACGCACACAAAGCCCTACACAGCCAAGGGCCAGGATACCTCAACAGCCGCCTCAACTTCTACGCTCCCAAACGCCAGCTTCGTTCGACCAGCCACGCCCTCGCCGCCGTCCCCCGCATCCATAGAGCCACCACAGGGGGACGGTCCTTCTCCTACCTCGCCGCCAAGACTTGGAACTCCCTCCCCACCCACCTCCGCCTGACCCAGGACCACCTCGCCTTCAGGAAGCAACTCAAGACCTGGTTGTTCGAGCAGTAGCGGATCCCCCCCCCAGCGCCTTGAGACCCTCAGGGTAAGTAGTGCGCTATATAAGTACGATGATTGATTGATTGATTGAACCTGACACTTTTCCACAGAGCTGGTGCCCCTACACCAAACTCCAGCCACTATACGCTTGGAATGGTGAATAACTAGCATAGGGGGGTTTACTAGATACTTTTCCGCAAGGCCAGTGCTGCTGTACTACAATCCAACCACCATGAGCTTGGAATGGTGAATAACTAGCATACTAGATAATTTTCCGAAGATACTCTAGACCGCTGGGCTATTACAGGGCCCCTTTCTTTTAAAATGTACAAACTGCTTGAAACAGGTGGCAAATTGCAGAAGAGGAAGTGCTGCTGAAAGGGGTTGTCTGGGGCATGGGGAGTCTGTCATGAGCCATAGGAGTGTTTGCAGCACACTCCTTTGTGATGGGGTGGGGCTCCACAGATGCTCTCAGCACCAGAAGCTCGGCAGCTGGGCGGGGTTGGACTGGCCTATAGTGCAATCAGGCAGTGGGTAGGCCTGATAAGTAAGTCAGCTTTTTTGCTTGTTTGTAGGCCTGTTTATGGTCTGCTGGGCTGGTTTCTACTGTTGATTTCCCTGATATTAATACAAGGATTGACTGCAGCAGGGTCAAAACAATGCAATATTCCATACCCTACAAAAGACTTATATGGCGGGATTTTACACGTTAAAAACTGCCCCAGTTTAAAAATATGGGCCGCTTTTTAAAGCTTTCTAATAGGGGTCACTTTTATTTTGGTGCCCAGGCTTATTTTCTGTTTTATTCTGACCTGGCATCTAGGTTGAAGTTGATGGAGCTTTTCATACTACTAGAAATTTAAAGTGCTCCAGGTGGACTGGGAGCAGTGTTAATCCCCTATGGGTTTTGTTGCTCCTTAAACTGAACTTGTCCACCATAATTCAATGCAATTTATTTACAATGTAAATAGTAATGCACATTAGGCTTTACAATGAAAACAAGACAAGAATTTAAAAATAAACCATGTAGGTTTATTAAAGCATTTAGATCAATTCAGAAAGCAAATTAAATGGCTATGATCAGTCATTTAAATAAAAAAAATATGATGCTCAGGATAAAATGCAAAAAGTGTTTAAGTAGACCCAAGTAGAGTCAGCTATAGGAAATAAAGTTATAAATCAGAGGTCAAACCAACATAATGTTGTCTCCTAAGGGAGAGTGAGCCCAAAGCAAAATACAAAAAACCCAATCATAAAACCAGTTTTGTTTTGCAGATTTATATAGGGCGAACTCGACCCAAAGGTATTTGAGCACTTTACATGAGCACCGGTTACGTTACACAAGACACATTCATTTTGGGTAGGCACAGGGAGATTACGTGATTTTCCCAGAATCACAGGATGTTGAGGGCATGCCTAGGCTCGAACCTGGTTCCCCAGTGCCAAAGTCAGCAGCTCTGGCCATTATGCCACATCCTATCCCCTGTTATGTATATGGGTTCCACGGTTTGAACCAATCAGGTTAAAGAAAGTTTGATACAGATTCTGATATCAAATTATTCAGCGCTATCCCACAGATTCACATAATGCAGTTCCCATACCTAGTGCACTTCAGGCACCTTAATAGTTAGTACAAATATTGCTACTTTTACTGAAGAGTACATTCTTGTGAGAATCACACCGTGGTCTCAATAGGTGAGGCCTTGTAACACGTCACTCTCTGTGGATCATTGTGCTACAGAACTCTAAAAAAATAAACATCATTCTGCACTGGGAAAGTGACATTACATCTAAAAGTAGTGCTGATTAAGTTTAATAGAAATATAAATATTAAAAAACTTACCATTAGACTCTACTATTTTTGGGGCCGAAATTGCGTCCAGTATTTGCTGACCCGGTGTAGTGAAGAGTTAGACTGCCGTAGGGATTTAATGTAACTTTGTCCATATGTTTTTGAAAGACACTGGTAGCTGACGCCAGGCCGAACGGCAATCTCAAGTATTTGTCTGCGCCATATTTAGTGACAAAAGTGGTTAATTCTTGAGACTCCTTGGCTAATGCAACCTGATGCTGCCCTTGAATCAATTAAAGAAAACTACTTTGCCCTCCTAGATTGGCTAACAGCTCCTGTATTCTTGAAAGGGGATGGCAATCAATAAGTAGACTGGCGTTTAAACTCCTTAAGTCCGTGCATAGCTTAATTTCCCCAGACCTCCTGCGTGCGACCACAATGGGCATGACCCAAAGTGATGAATCACAAGGTTCAATTACAGCTTGCTCACAAAGGTTATGTAGAATGTGTTTTAACTCTTCCTATAAACTTGATGGGACGGGTCTCACTTTGTGTGCAACAGGTTGAGCTTGTGGTTTTAGCCTAATACAATGTTCAAAACCTTTTACACCACCTACTTGTTCCCAAAAAAGATCCTTGAACTCACTGAGGTAGTCTTTAACGGGATCAGTAACACAATTGATTTGATCCACAGACAGGTCTCCCAAAACAACTGGAACATCAGCACTAGGTTTCAATAGTAGACTCATTTTCGCCTGATCCTGCCATCCCAAAATGTTCTTTCCTTTCAGCGCAACGTAAACTTTTGTGAAAGTATCCCTACCCAAACAACTGACGTTGGCTGAGAAAAACCTTAGCATCTCAATGTCTTTCTCACTGAAAGCCTTAGGGTTTACATCAGTGGGTCTCAACAACCTAACCCAGTGCTACAGAAATGTGCTAACTCTAAGGGTGGTGATGGGAGATCCAGAATCTGTCATGAACTCCAATGTGACACCATCAATAAAGGTTTTGCCCGTGGGACCCTTAACCTGTGTTTGAATCGAATTGAACTTAATGGTTAGCACAAAATTATTGATTGACTCTGTACAATTGTCTATTTCAGTATCCACAGTATTTACTCTAACCTTGTTTTTGTTACTTCTGAAAACGGATTGAAAATTACCCATTTTTTTGCAAAATAGACAACACTTTCCAGCAGGTGGGCACCAAGAAAATGTACTAAAATGGTTCTTAGAACCACATCTAAAACATACACTAAAAACTTTCTTTTTCTTGTAGTTCATGAACTTAGTGTTCACCAGACAAACAGGTTCTGCTTCTTGATTTCCATCAATAGTCAGCGCACCTACAGAAGCATCAGCATGGAATACTTTTGAAGAAATAAGAGACCTTTCACTACTTTTAGCTAAATCAATGACCTCGCCAAGTGTATGATTGCGACAACTCAACAATCTTTCTTCTATCTTACGAGATGAGCATCTGAACACAAACTGATCCCTTATACTTGTGTCAACGTTAGTGCCAAATTCACAGGTAGAAGCTAGAATCCTTAGAACCGCAATTTATTCTTCTACTCCCTCATCGTCAGCTTGTTTGTGTTTGAAAAAACAGTGGCGTTCTAACATAATGCTGGGTCCTTCTGAAAACTGCTTACGTAAATGTGTAACAGCCTCAATTTACACCTTCCACTCGGTATCACCAGACCGACCTGCAGGTGCATGAATTGCTGGTAAAATGTCAAAAATGTGTTGCGCTGCAAATCCTAAACTGCTATACAGTAACGGACATTTCCTTTGAGTGCTGTAATCATCAGCATCTATGGCCATGTGGCTCACTGGTTAGAGCAGGCAGACCCTGAAGCAGAGGTCAGACCCAGGACCAGGGTTCAATTCCCGACGCGGCAGGGTCTTGAGCTCAAATGTCCATGGACTCGATAATTCTCGCTTTGGTACCTGACCTAATCATGGGTTCACACTCTGCAACTCTGGGCATTAAGCTTGCTTAATCTCCACAACGGCTGCCCACGGCGGGATGCCTGGCTTTCACCTTGGGGATGCCCTGTAGGGGCTATCTCACAGGGAAATCCAGGACGGGTTCCCAAGGCAAGCGCGGAGATACCCCTTCGGGGGTCGATTCAGGCGCTATATAAGAAACATAATAATAAATAACAATAAGATTTTCAAATAGCCTTAATTAATGTGATAATTTAATAGCAGTTTTCCTGGACGAGCCAGAAATGGTGGTGGCTGAGTAATTTGCTGTGAATAAGTAATTTCTGGTATACCAGAAAATAGTACAAAATGTGCAAGCAAATAAGTAAGCAAAGATTTTCAAGGTGTAAATAGCTGTACTGAAATGTCACAAATACCTTGGAAACACACAGGATGTGGAAGAGGCTGAAGAAAACTGGGAATTTGCTTGCTGTACAAACCGAAAGCAAACAACAGCTTTGCCGGTATAGCAACAATGCTTGCCTCTAGTAGCAACACTCAGTGCTGCTCTCCGTGAATTTAAACCAGTGCAAGATGGCTGTCATGTTGAACACGTGATGACATTGTCGCATTAGATCTGAATGAAGTTGTAGTGCGCTCCTGGTGTGCGTGAGTATTGAGCATGTGCACCACGGAACGAGCGCGATACAAAGAGCTGGCAATCCGAAATTAAATATGCTGGTAATCAGTGGCAAAGAAATCCAGGAGATGCGCAGAGGAGAGACAAATAGCAAATCCAGGCCATCCACAGCACAATATCAGAGGGAATTAGTGTGAGAAGATGGTCTGGTATATGCTGTCCACTAATTAAAGTGGGCACCTTGTACCAGTCCACACAACCCTTATGATGTATGAGGTCAAAGCTAACCTTTAGAAAGCTATCCTAGTGGCAGCTGTGGAGAGCAGCCTTCAGACTTAATATTGAAGGAATGTAAAGCAGCTTGTTTTACCTGAATATCACCTCCTGAAGGACTAAATGAAAGGAGAACCACACAGTAGTTATATAAAAATATGTATTTATTAATATAACTATCTCCACTAATCTCAACACGAGATTAGAACATAAAGCACACACTACCGACTCGATAAAACATTCGTAAGTAGCACAAAACACAGCGGGCTCCAGGGGGAGACCGAACCATATACCAAAAAAATGGTATAACAATCACGACTTCAATAGACACAGGGCCTAGAGCACGTAGAACCGCTGGGACCCCAAGGAACCACCCATGGTAGTGACACTGGGAGCCCACGGAGGACGGGGGCAGTGAGGAAACATGACTGCATGCTCCGTACAACTCTATGGGAACATTGCGGTTGTAAAGTTAAAGTTTAAGGACACTTCTACGAGGACTTCAAGCAAACCCTTTGGAACATAGGAGGTTCTAGAACCACCCACAAGTGAGTGCCGAAGTACCCGTATCACCTATCCTAGAGGAGCCGGGCGCATAGAGGTCAAGTGGTGTCGGAAACCTTTGTTGTTTTCAATGGAGAGCTGCAAAGGAGTACTGCTGCCAGGAAGGCGAAGAGTATCCGGTGGAATCCAAGCCTGGATTCTATGTGAGAGGAACCTGAAAGCAGAGGGGACAGAGTCTGGGTCACGTCAGGTCACCAGGGGCTCGGTAGTCTAATGCCCACCGATGTCGTGTGCTTCAGGTGTGAAGAAGGGATGATTGACTCTGCAGCCACGGGGACTAGGAGACATTTAGGATGACCAGGATCTGGAGGTGAGTTGTCCCACTAAGGATATTGAGTGCTGAGGGGTCGGTGCCTGGCTGGAGCACCAACAAGCCTTGGCAAATACAACCAACGGGGTCAGAGCAAACAGGTTACGGTGTGGACCAGCAAGGTCCAGGGGACTCTCCAAGCAATGGGGAGTCAGGGCACATCTAGAGCAACCATGTAAGCCCAAGAACAAACAAGGTGACCCTCGCCAGGACCCACAGGCCAACGAACCAGGGATTGCGAGGAGACCTCAAGTGAGTTTGCAAAGCACCAGCCCACAGAGCACTCGGTGAGTGGAGGCCAGATATCTTTGGGGCAAATAGTGCTCGGGCCAGGACTATAGGGAGTCCAATGCACAAGCTCGGGAATCGCTAATAGGCATATGCACTTGGAAATGTACGCAGTGCACAGGGGTTTGGGTTGCACGGTCCCCACGAGGAATACTGGTCTCAGAATCCCTGAGAGGTCAGATCTACCCCAGGGACCTTTGGGAACCTACCTCCTGTGTTGCTGAAACCTTCAGATTCTGCAGGAGCTCTGGAGAAGTAAGCCGGTCAGATGCGCTTAGGTGCCTGCTACTGCAAGGAAGTAACTCCTTTACTCCAAGGGAGATTCTTCAGTCGTGCAAACGTAGTGCAGGCAGTCAAAGTACTTGGGTTCTTCTTAGCAGAATCTTGTCCAGGTAAAATCTAAAATCCTGTAGCCAGGTAACCTACTTTATACCCATGGGAAGGGGTTGGAAAGATTCTAGGGACCCTCCTAGGGGAGGGGCAGGACAGAGGGGTGTCTACACCCATGCCTTTGTCCAGTTTTGCACCAGAGAAGGAGCCAATGGCTCCCAGAACTGGTTTGAGCTGGACTATGCACAGGGACACCAAATGTGCCCCCAGTGCAAACTTTCTGGCACTCTCAGAGTGAACCCCCGCAGCCCAATACACTAAACCCTGTCTGGGAGGTGGTTATAGCTCACTGTGACAGGATGCCTATTGTCATGCCTTCCTCTGCTCGAGCTTGGATTACTTCGAAAGGAAGAGATACATTGAAAAACACCCCGGGAATAGAGCAACCAGCTGGGCCGGCTTTTGTTAGCACACGCGAGCTATAAAAACGAAGAGGCGATTTGCTTGAAAGCAAAACGCTGTCGGGGAGAGATATATATCACCCAAGCACCGGCAGCGCATTATTTTCCATTAACTGGATATATACAAAGTTTTAGTGAAAGAGAGAGCTCCTGAAACAACATGAAAATGACTTCTAACCCCAGATGACTCTGTAACCCGATGGATTTCGAATAGCCCTAGTCCTGAAGAGGCCAAAATTGATTGGCTGAAACGCGTCGACTGTAAAGAGACAGCAGATATAAAAAATTGGATTAATTTAAATAATTTGTTGAGGGACTTAAAAGACATTGGGTTTGAATAATTGTTTACCTATTTGTTTTCCTCATATTAGTCTGTTTGATCTCGATAGGAATGTCTTATTTATTTTTTCAGTGAGACATCCTAGTTTTGAAACGAAGGGCTTCTATTGTATATATGTAAAAAATACATGTATATACAAATGTGTTTAAAATTGAAAGCGAGAAATATTTAAAAATCTCTTCATTTGATAAAATAAAAAATCATTCAGTAAAATTCTAAGGCGTGATTGCGGTTCATGACGAGACATGAGATTGTAAAGAGAAAAAGAAAAAATAGATAAAGTGTGGTCATAGTAATATAAATACTAAGTAGGGAATACTTTTTCTTTATTCCCTATTATTTCAATTCAGAATATATACCGTAGAACCAAGGTACCAATTTCTTATTAATTTTGGCTCAGTAGAGGCAGCATCCTTTTTGTGCTGCCCTGTTTGAGAAAGCTGGTACCGGGTAGATTGGTGACCCGCAGTAGTGGTTTCAGAAGGGTGGAATCATACCTCCCACACCAGTTGCTGGTGTGGAGGTTTGATTCCAGGGTGTTTGAGACCAAACACAACATGTTTCTAAGCAGCCGTTTTAAAGTTAGCATTCACCGCGAGGTTATAATGCACTTAGACCTATATGTCTGGCTGCATCACAGGCAACCCCAGAGATTGGTCTCCGAAGGCAGCAGAGGGGCCCTACTCGTGCAGGGGCACTCTCTCGTGTAAAACCCAGCACCCTGTCTTCAGGATTGATAAGGCCTGCCATAGGGGTGACTGATAGGTTTTTAAGTGCAGTGATTTAGATAGATATAGTGAACCTATATCTAAGTAAGTGGTGCAAGCACCAGCTTACACAGGCTGCTGTAGCAGTACTGTTGTGTCATTTTGAATGGCCTTTTATGGGTGGCATAATACATGCTTCAGCCCTTGGGAGGCCTCTGGAGCACCTATGCCCTGGGTACATGGTGTACCATATACTAGGGACAGACTAGTCCAAAAACGGTGACACATCAGCAAAAAGTAGGGGTAGCCATAAGCAGATCCCACTTTCCTACAATGAGGGAGCTAAAAAAAAATGAACGGTCACGCCGGTGGGCTTCAGGAAGCAGCGGGTCCATTGGTCGTGAATATGTAGTGAAGAGGCACACCGCCATAAGTATTCAAGGTAACTTATATTTCAAAGTATGAAGCCTCCAATGCACTACAACAGGTCAGCAGAAATCCCAACTGACAATGATCAAACTGTCTGAAATATCCATGCTCACTGCTCGCAGAGCACGAGTAGTACTTAAACATACACAACTACTGAAAAGCAACAGAGCACGAGGACACGCACAGCTCTAAACACGTGTCTGTTGCTGCATAAATGGTATACAACGCTACAAGCAAGTTATACCCGTTTATTACACCTGGTAATTTCAAAGCTGGAAATAGCATGCTATTCAGAATGACCTCAAACATTATCTCCAAGAATAAGACATCTCTCCAGACCACCTGTAATGATATCCTTAGTGTGATGAATTCTATCACAGGCAGGGCAGCCTTTATCCCTGAAGAGTTATGGGACAGGCCATATACAATTTCTGCAGTGTCATTGTCAGGTAAGGAAATGCCTGTGATGCCATTATGCTAATTCCCGTTTTAAAACCTGAGAAAAATCCTTCCTCATTCCTATCATAAAATGTGTTGAAGGTGGGTTAATACTGTTTTATATCAAATGTAATTGATTTAAAAAAAAATATATATATATATTTACACAGGGCTTTAAGTGGGCCGGGTCTCACCGGGTCTGAGCACCTGCAGTATTTTTAAAGGGGCCTCCAAAAGGGGCTCTATTGGGCTCTGCTTTGTGCCCTGGCACAGGCTGTCTGATTTTTTCTGGATTGCCGTGACAGCAATCCGCTGTCACCGCAGTCCGGAAAAAAGTGCCAAGGCACAAAACAGAGCACAATAGAGACCCGTTTTGAGACAGCAGGCACATCGATGTACCCTGCTCACACAACTCACAAGTGGAGAAGTTACGGCATGAGGTCATGCCAGGTGAGCGTTGTATGGGGAAGGGAAATCCTTTCAAGACAGGGCTGCCAAGTATCACGCATCAGCCGTGACTCTAACACATTTCAGTGCGGTGATCCGCATCACCGCACTGAAATGCATTGTCACGCATTTTAATGCCACTGACTCTGCTTTACCAGCACCTGAAGTAAAACCACGCCAGACTGGTTGCGCGCGCCTGTGACCTGCGCCGGCTCTGCTGCTCTCTGCAGACACTTGCCGGCCCGGGCACTGCCACCAGCACAGCAGCTCAGTAACAGTTAATATTGTGCAGTGCTGCGACAATGTATCTCTTAAAAGCCTGCTGCTTTGAAATACTGAGACACCCTGGCGCCGTGGGGCCTGCTTTCAGTGGTTGCGTTGGCGCAGCGTGATTACTGGCTGTGGGTCCACGGGGGGGGAAGGGATGTGACTTCACGTCCTGGAAGGAAGTGAGGTTAGGGTCAATTCATGAAGCGAGGACTGGAGGCGTGGCGCGCGCCGGCGGGCATTCTCACTGTCTCCTGTACGTACGTGTCTGCATGCAGTGTGCTCTGCGCAAATACTGGCAGCAGCACCAGCATGGTGCCTGAGAGGCCTCGGCTGCAGAGAGCGATGGTGTGGCTTACTGCGGGACCGACGCCAGACCAAACTCGCTCATACAGTGGAGGACTCACAGGTGTGTTCAGGGGGTGTGGAAATGCGTGCATTATATTTAGACTTAGCCTTATCTTACGGCCAGGTAGGCCGTAAGAAGAAACAGGGTCGCCTGCAACATTACAGTCAGTGTAATGCAGTGTTGTACTCGCGTGGGTACCAGGCATCCCATGGCAGAGAACCACATAACAGCAAGTGAGCACAGCAGTACTGACTGGGAGCGTGTACTGTTTTTTTAACTAATCTAACAGCGCTTTGAAGGCGAATGCCACTGAACCCACACATGCAACGACGTTAATAGCAAAAACTGCAAGACCCCGACTGTACTTTTTTAAACCACTTCTTCTCTCTGCATGGCTTTCCCCTTTCTGCCTGTCTTATCTATGACTCTCTCACGCTCCTCAGAACTTGAATCATTCAACGGTTCATTATTGTTATCTTTCGTGCTCTTTCTGGCTTACTTTTTTTTTTGCTTCCTTTCTTCTTTTTATTAGTTCATTTTATCCCTCTATTTCTCGTTCCCTTTCCCCTCCTTCTTTACTCAGCACATCTTTTTTGGGATACATTTCAGGAACATGCCTTGGCGACCACTTTGGAAGAGGTCGGAGATAAATAATTCAGCTCCTATGCAAGTGGGCAGCACAGGGCTGTAATTGGAGATTTTGTCTTAAAAGTATGCGATATCGATCGGCGTAAGACCTTTTATGCAAACATCTATGGGAAATGTCAAAAACACACTGAGTCCAGTGGCTCAGACTGGTTTGTGTGTCAGAAACCAGTCAGATGGGGAGAAGACTGTCTGAAGGGCTTTCACTGTTAATTATTGGGACGGCCACATGTCGAGATATTTCACGGGGGTTCATGAAAGATAAGAGCATGTAAGGGCCAGGGAAAGTATAACCGAAACAACACTTTGTTGGAGAAACATTGGCAGAATTGTATTTAAACTAAGACGCAAGTAATGTGTTATCTCCCAGCGATCTAAGGGTAGCTAGCAATGGCAGGAACTAAGCTGCCTTCCCGCCTGATTATCCACTGAGCTCCAGACATATCCTTCATCGGGTGCTTAGACCATTTGAGTCAGCTCAGCCACAGTGGTCAAAATTTCTGTAAAATCATGTAGAGTGTGAGCACGTTATGCAAGTTCGTAAGAGTTTCTTGTTGCTTAAATGGGTGTAATTTCTGATATTTATATGTTTTCAGCGTTTTTATTGCTTGATTTTTGCTAGATAGAAAGTGTCACTCATAGTTGCTGAATATCACTCATAATTACACTGAAATTGTGAAAATGTCACACATTAGCGATCTCAAACCTTGGCAGCTATGTAAAGAGTAATTTTATCTCTGGATTTCCCTTCTCTTTTTGAAATGCAAGAGCAGCAACATTGTGGTGTCACCAGGGCTTTAAGTGGAAGCTTTTTCAATATTCTATGCAAGCCATAGTTGCTGCTTACTTATCTTATGCAACTAACAACCATTGACAAAGCTAATAGCCCTGACTTGTAGGTATGATGTTACTTGTATCATATATCTGGATGCAATGACACAAATAGCTAAATACAAGTCGGGCTGCATACTATGCTAAGCACAGATTTTGAACGTACAGTTTTTAAGCGACGCCCTTTGCAATTTTGAATCGACAGAACAAGCATAGAATATTACCGCCGCCATATCAGAAGCTACTGCCTAATCCTTCGAGGTCTAGTTTTGAAGAACTCAGTGGTTGGGCTCGGCGTTTCTGTTACTGTATTTTGAGCATAACCCTACTTCAAGATGGCCGCTACTTGCTTCGTTACCCAGCGACAATGTTCCACTGTGCCCCTACAATGACTTATTAAACGTTAAAGTAATTAACTGCAAGCGCTCATCTTCTCACAAAATCCAAGTCTGCCCAACAGCATGACCTCTGTCAAAGTTGTCAAACGGCTTCGCCATTTAGGTAGAGCACGCGTCTCTCGTTACAACTGGAAATGACGCAGGCGCAGCGTCACGGAAGTCTTGCCTAGGGATCGCCCACTTTTATGACAGCTGGCGCATCGTGCTGTGTTCTAAAAGCGGCTCACGACGGAGGCGAGTCGTGTGTGCTTCTCTGCGGGGGAGGTATGTGTGGAGGAGCTTCTACGAAACGGCCAAGGTTATTATTTTCTTTTAGTGCAAGTTGCAGCAACGGTAAAGGAGAGGTGTGTGCGTGGAGGTTTTAGATGGAATTGCCCTCAAAATTGTCTTTGGGGCGAAACGGTTAGTGCAGTCTGGAGGAGTGTAAAGGGGGTTGCTCTGAGTAGGAGTGGTTTGGGTCTTGAATCTATAATGCCCCCAGAGCTCTGAACGTTTTGTGGGGAGGTGCTGTGGACGCCTTTCCATTTATCACTTGCCAGGACACCATGTGAGGGCAGAGAATTTGCACGCTTTCTGAAGATGTGTGTTCGGGAGCCGCCGCCGGGAACATGACAGGGAGCCAGATTCTCAACATGTTGGGACCCAAGACACTTGTCATGATTTTAAATATAGATTGGGAAAATAGCAAGGGGAGTGCGCCGAGTTTGCCCATTTGTAATCTGTACGCAATTTAATAGTTTTTTTAAAGATTTTAAAATGCTGCTAAATTCGTAGCGAACTCTATGCTTCTGTCCTTTCTGTCCTCATACTCCCTCTTGTGCACGATAGTGGCATATCTGCTCCTTGCCCCATTTGCTCTCGCGTTGCCCCCTTGGCTCCCTGGAGCCCCTGAACACATTAATTACCCTGTCTGCTCCCTGTCACTTCTAAGGACTCACTGCCCTCTCTGCTGGAATGGAATTGTGCACAGCGGACACACGTTTGCAGATGTTTTAATGCAGGGGCAATGAGGGTAGTTGCACAGTCTACAAAGGTGCCCACAGTCAAAGTGATAAGGATAGTCAGAAGACCCGCAGTAATAAAGAGATTCTATCAAGAAAAGTGCAAGTGCAACACTTGCACTTTTCTTGATAGAATCTCTTTGTTTATATGAATCTACCAGGAGGGTGATTCTATCGCTTCCTCTACACTTCCTTTTTTGATTAAAAGACCCGCAGTAATAACCAGGGGCGTAGCTTGGTCAGTGAAATTTGGGCAGTTTTGAATCTCAGATTTCCTAATTAAAAAAGCAGTGGGTCACAGGGTGAATGTGTGAGTTGATGAAGTTTAAATGGGAATGGTCTGTTGCCATGAGAAGCAGGGTCAGTACTGTTTTGCATTAGATGAGCCCGTAGGACTGATTCAGAGTTTGGCGGACAGGTACTCTGGCCAGCGGCAACGGAGTAACCTGTTATCCAACTAAAGGTCTGCCCACCCGATTTTGTGTTGGGCAGACAGCAGGGTTTAAGCTAATTGAGTAGAATTTACTCTAGCAGTGTAAAACTTCCGTCCATGTCCTGATGGAGTAGGTGCCATCAGAAGTAAGCCGTCCGACCGTCCGCCCTATTTAGAGAGAAAGGTCACATGGCTTTTTTAAATTTTTTGAACTGACCGTCAGTGCTAGGTATATACAGATGGTGAGGAACATTAAAAAAAGGAAAAAACTACCCCACACTATCGGAGAAAACTGGTTTGGGGGGATCATTAGTTTATATTTGCTTTTTCAAAAACAAACTCCCCCTGTGGGAGTTTGCTTAAGATATTAAAAAACTTCGGAAACATTAGATACAAGTTGTCATGTTTTATGGCGCTGTCCATTAAACTTTTCCTGCATTGACAGGAACCGCCATGACGGCGGTTCCTGCCAATGTGTAGAGATGTCCGCTGAGCTGGTGGACATCTCTAAATATGGCGAATGGAATAAAGGCAGTAAAGTCTTCCTCCACCATGTCTGCATTTACTCCATCTGCTGAATCCTAAATCGGGGCACTCTGTCTAGAGTGGCACAGTAGGTGAAAAATAATGGTTTACATTGCTACCCAAGGGATTTCCATCACTTAGATTATTTACAAGTATTTGTCCCATCATCTTTGGGGTAGTTGATTGCCATTTATATGCTTGGAAAACTGAAACTGGTGAATCTTTTTAGAGCCACTAATGCCAATAATTGTGAATTTTAAGAAGTAGTAAATTGCATCCATTAAAGGATTGCATTTATGGGTGCAGATTTGCTACTTTTTTGGTAAACCGGTAACTAAGGGGCATATTTACAAATAAGTGGCGCAACAAGGCTCAGCAAGCAAAGTTGCTGTTCTACATTGTGTCACCGTAGGAGAGCAGAACTGTGCTATCTCTTCAAAGAAATTGTGCAATTCTGTGCCCTCCAGCACTTTGGGATGACTAACGCCACAGGCACCCTTTTGTCGTACTGCAAGGGTGTCAGCCTTATGGTCATGATCTTTTTTATGCAGTAGGTGCACCTTCCTGCACAAAACTATGCAAAGAGCATATCATGGGGAGATATAAAGATATTTCTTGTCGTTATGCAAGCATCAGGCAGGCACACCATTTTGGTGCAAACCCATGTCTAATACTCTTTGGGTGCCCTCTGGGTTCATGTCATAATAGATCCATTTCAGGAATCAGTCTGGATTTATTAAGACAAGGTGCTTGATATAAAAAACAATGTCATGCAACCTGTAATGGCAGTCTGCATGCAATTTGTACGGGGGTCCCTTGGGGTGGCATAAGACATGCTGCAGCCCTTAGGGACCCTCTGTGGTGCCCTTGCCCTAGGTACCAGGTGTACCATTTACTAGGGATTTGCGGGGGTGGCACAGCGTATGCCAATTGTATCACAATTGTATATTTTACTTTGTTTTAGGGCAAGAGCATTTGGCGCTGGGACATGGTTAACAGGCTTCCAGTGCACTTCCAGTCGGAAACATCGGTACAGGTGAGCAAAAAGTGAGGGTGACGATGACAAAAAGAGGCACTTTCCTACTATCGCCAGCCCCTCCAGTAGGCTGCTCATTTCAGTGGTGCAATAGGAAAGTATAAAGTCGTAGCTTGGTCATCGCAATTTTTTGGAGCCCCAGATGAGATAAGTCAGCAAACTATCCATCTTTCAAAAGAAGGATTTAGGGAGCCAAATTGGAAGTGCGGTTAAATAGTGCAGAACACGTGGGAGGGAACCCATCTTTAACAGTGCAACCCTGCCCATAGCAAATAGCTAGAGAGTCAACCAGAAATGTACGGCAAGCTGTAGGGAGGTTAGAGCCGTCCTGAAGTTTTACTTTAAGATGTCAGCCACACTGTGGTAGATGCGAAAACCCGGGTATGGGAATGTGATCTACTCCCACTGAAGATCGTGTCGTACTTCCGGTGGTATTTCTTGTGTTGCTGGGGAGTGTTATAGGAATGCATTTGATTTATGCCAATTCATGCGAATGCCTGACAAGCTACCTAAATCCTTTAAGGCTTGAAAGGAGCCCTCTTCATCAGATCGTTCACCTTGGAGATACAGCAATGTGTCATCAGCGTAGTGGGAGATATAGAGGGGAGGCTATCAACCACTAACCCTTGATAATATTGACCAGTGTGGAGCATTAGGGCTAGCGGGTCTATAGCCATGGCAAACAGCACCAGCGACAATGCACAGCCTTGTTCTGTACCCCTTTCGACCTGGCAGGAAGCCAGATGACACCACCAGTCCTAATGCAAGCAATCGGGACATGTATTATAGGTAAGTACGAAACTAAACATAGAGGCGGATTAGGAGCATCTTAAGGCCCAGCATACAGGACCCGTAAGATACTATGTAATACAGTAAGTATGCAATTCCTAGGGGGTGGGGTAGGACGGTAGACTGTAGGCCAGAGAAACTGAGACAACAGATCTGGGAATATGATTGCTTAGATGCAAGACCCCTCACACACCCATGTAGGTCAGGAGGGTCCTATGGGGTTCTGGACTGCCTTTGGTGTCATAGGTATCATCCCATGCTGCAGGCAGAGAATTAAAAAATATGAATTTGCCATCCAGCTGCACCCTCAAACTGGCAGGGAATAGGAGAGAATATAGCAAGGTCATGTAATGTCTTGTTAATCGTGATGAAGGATGCGCTGAATTTTTGAACAGCTGCTGTGAAATTCGGGATAATCGAAACCCTTGCACTCTCCACAAGAATGGGCCAGCAGTGTGTATCTGTTTCAGCAGATAGTCATGATCGCGAAAATGGAGGAAAGGGACACCACTCTCTGCTGTGGCTCACAGGCGATGGGGGGAGGGGCCGGCCTTCTGGTGGCCAATCTTCG
Organism: Lissotriton vulgaris; assembly: GCF_964263255.1. Taxonomy (NCBI): domain Eukaryota; kingdom Metazoa; phylum Chordata; class Amphibia; order Caudata; family Salamandridae; genus Lissotriton; species Lissotriton vulgaris. Next base: position 616,350,123 of record NC_141697.1, read on the forward strand.
TGGAAGGCGATCATTGAGTCACCCTCTATGTGCTCAGAAAGCCTGATAATCCTGATATTATTATATCTGTCTCTGCCCACCTGATCCTGGATCTCAGGACTCTGATGCGCTCAGACAAGGTGGCAAGCATTGCGTATGCTACTTTCTAACATGAGTCATATGTCGCCATCACCACAGAGTCAATTTTAGCCTCCAGCGCGCCTCCTGTGGAGTTGATAGCATGTAGCTTGTCTCCCAACATCGGGCCCAAGACCACAAGCGTCACAGGCGGTGCACGGTGCTCGCCTCAGCCAGGGGGACGCTGGTAAATCTTCCTTAGGCTTATGTGAGCGCCCAATGAGTCCAGGAGGGCTACTGGTGTGTCAAAGGAGTAAGGCGAGCAGAAAAAGCATGATGCAGGCTGGAGGAGTAGGATGCAGCAGTGTGTCAGAGATGTTGAGGTGGAAGTACGACCAGTCAGGCTACCCCCAAAGCTCCACAGGTATGTTCAGTGAGCTGCACATCCCCATCAGAGCACGGTCCTCCAGCAAGGACTCGCAGAGGGAGGAGCGGCCCTAATAAGTCCTCTTTGTGGGGCATTCACCGTCTGAGTCCCCCAGGTTGCAGCACGGAAGGAGGCGCCATACCACAAACCGGCTAGAAGAGTCTAGCTTCGGGGGCAGCCAATGTGCAGCAGAGGTGTTCACGGTGCTCCCACCTCCTGGGGCCCCCAAGCTGCAGCACAGTTTGTGGCGCTGCCCCTGGAAACAGGATGCACGTGTGTGCTGTGGGGGCAAGGCCAGCCATGCATGCACCCGCTCTGTTCCCCACTCTCCCGAGAGGTGTGGTACATTTATTACAGGTGATGTCTTGTTGGGTTATGCGCCTATTTGCTACATACGAACGATGAAACGCAAGCTTGTTGAAACAAGTCACTTTTCATATTCTCTGCACATTCTTAAATTGTTTTTCCTACCTCTAAATTAATGGTGGCCCACCAAAAACTCTCCCTCACCTTTGTTCCTTTTCATATTTTACAAGCCCAGATGTCCCTTCTGAGCAATATTAAAGTTCGCTGAATACTCTTAGACATTAATTTGTCTCTCTTGGAGGTACGATTATTCACATCGGCAGCTAATTTTTTACCCTTGAAAAGCATAGTTAGTATCTGCTTCTTTTGCAAAGTTGTTTCATTTAATTTTAATTACTAAAATGTATTATTAAAACGCAAAAGAAGCAAAGCGATGAAATGACATGGAAAGCAATAATGAGACCACAAGTTAACTGATCTAAAAAACGACCTGAAGAAATTCTTTATAAAAGAGTGCAGAAAGTATTTCGAGTATAAAAAACTTCTAAAAGTAAGTAGAAAAAACATCAGTGCTTAAGAGCAAAAAAGAGAGAATGACCTCACTTGATACTGAGTGTGAGGCGAGCCAGACAAAATGAAGCTTGAAAGGAGGCCCTCAGATTATGACCAGGGAAGGAGACAGAGCTAATTGAAGCTAAATAAGGGAGGTGTGGAAGTAATTATTAAAGCTGGAAAATCCCAGACTCCTGCCTTTTCACTCTAAGTCACTGTGGTCCTAAACAGCTTCAGCTTCTACAGGCAAACTTGAAAGGAAAATGCATTTGCTCATAATCTTTCTAGGCATATACATATTGCATAGCATATTGGTATTAGTGCATTTAATCTTCTAAATGAAACTTCATACTCAAATTCATTCCAACTTTAAACAAGCATTGGCATAGCCAATAGGTCTTGCCTTTGGGAACTTATAAGTGTTTAGCCAGGCTACAGTTGATGTTGTTGCGCCAAGGATATTGTGCTGGATAACTAAACACTTATAAGGTCTCAAAGGCGAGACCTATTGGCTATGCCAATTCTTGTTTTGAGTGAGTGGCTCGTGCAGGTATGCCACTGTGAGGTAGAGATGCTGCAAGTGCTTTTGCAGGAGCCCTTGTGACATAGGGACTCTTCAAAAGGTATCTTGGTTCTGGTGTAATACTTCTAGCCCCTATTCCCATCTTCTCGCACCCAATGCATCCTTAAATGTCTCATGTACATGACACTCCTATTACCCCTGTCCTCCAGTGACACTTTACCTGTCACGGGTGGTGGTGGACATGGTGGTGGTGGTGGACGTGGTGTTGGTGGTGGATGTGTTGGTGGTGGACGTGGTGGTGGTGGACGTGGTGGTGGACGTGGTGGTGGTGGTGGTGGTGGACGGGGTGGTGGACGTGGTGGTGGTGGACGTGGTGGTGTTGGTTCACGTGTTGGTGGACGTAGTGGTGGTGGACGTGGTGGTGGTGTTGGACATGGTGGTGGACGACTATTTGGTTGGAGGGTACTGGCAGAATGCGGATGGAGAGGAGGATCTTGATTCTTAGAAGTGATCCTGGTATTTTGTCAAGCTGGCCTATACTCTTTAAAAGGGACAGCCAAAGTGACCCTATGAACCTAGTAGTCTAATTGACAATGGTCAGAGAATATTGGTGAGCATGATCTAGACAAGATTAAAAACACAGATAATAAATACGAATTTTGTCTCTGGTTACCGGGCTGGCTTTAGGAAAAGAGACCAGCATAATAGGTCAGCTTTTCAGGCTACATCTCTTAATTGACAAATATATAAATATGGAAAAAGAAATTGCAATATGCTGTGTTTGTAGACCCTAAAATCCCCATTTGACAATTTCTGCAGATTAAGCTGCGGGTGCTTTTTAGAGAGCTGGGCATACTGTTATATCTGAGCACGATAGAAATACAATGAGGGCTGTCATCCATTTCACTAGAGCAAATCATCACTTCTAGTGTCTGTCAACTCCAAGTCAAGCACCTACATGTAGTGGACTCACTATCTATGCTATTTGGCAAATCAAAGAGACTTGCCTTATCCAGTACCGAACAAGGTGTCTCGCTTGTCCTGGCTCTGGGGTTGGTACCAACACTAAGCCAGATAATCCTGTATAATATAGCAGTATTGTTTCTGTGACATGGGCAGAGATGAAAAAACCCACCAGAGGGCTCCGAGTTTGTTCGAGGCCTGTTGTTTTTCTCAGTTGCACGCTGAAACATAGCTAATTGTAGATGACAACTTCAGAGGTGGGGTATTCTGTCATTCCAACAACTCTGCAAAGTCAAAGTGCACTATTTAGGGTGCATGGGCTTCATGGCTTTTGAGGGAGTTTGGCGCAATAGTCTGCATTTGGTGTATTTGACATATGTTAAGTTTCAGCGAGCAGATGGATACCTAGATGCCGTCATGGAGTAGGCACAATTCTTTGGCAGCCCTGCAGTTGAACAGGTGTTTTTGTGTCTTCTCCTGCCTGAATGGGACAGTGGGTAGCTGTGGCTGCTTTTTTGGACAGTAGGTTGGACGTCATTGAGCTTGCACACATTTGTACACAGGGTCTCCAGAGCATCCTTGCAGGGGGTAGGTTTTTAGTCCTGTTGAATTATTCTCTTGCTAAAATTTGAAGATGGCTGCGGGTCTATTTGAATCAACCTCTCTTACTTGTTGGTGAAGAACTAAATTTAGTGTTTATATATCTAAATGAGCACCAGTTGTCAGTTGATAGGTGGGTGATACCGTCTTGTTCTGGCAGGGAGAATGTCTTCCCTTTGCAACTGAAACAGCTACTTAGTCAAGGAAATAGAGCATAGATCAATGCACGGAACCGGAGAGCAGCCGGGAGGAGGGAAGGGTCACAGAGCGTAAGCATCAAAGGCGTCTGACGCATCATGCAGAGTGACCTGCAAAGTCTACAGTTTGGGCACTCCTGACCCGGGCCCTACGGAATCTTAAAGTGCGGGTATTTAAATTAATTAAAACTATGTGAATTGCGGTGAAAAAATACAGATGCACCTTATGCTTACATAGTGCCCATCACGACTCACTATCAACAAGTAGGCAGGTGCCGGGGGTGGGGTCCAGGATAGGGAGGGAGAGGTTTAGGGGGGAGGGCAGTGATCTGCATCTGCAAATGTACTAGCCTGGTACATGAATAAATGAATATATTCTTTTATGTAGGGGCGGGGGGGCAGGATAGGGAGGGGGAGGTTTAGGGGGAGGGCAAATATGCTAGCCTGATACATGAATAAATGAATATATTCGTTTATGTAGCACACATTGTTGCCCTACGGCAGCCGCTAAGCACCTCAAATGAGAAGCTGGTTAGTCGAGGGGCAGTAGAATATTAGAGGTTTCACTGAGGAATCTAAAACAAGCGCGGCTGCGAAAGTTAAAGCGACAAGCAGCATGCGCGTGCAGGTTTTACTATTAAAGCACTGCACTCGTGCTTGTGGCGCGCCCCTGCTCGCTCCCGCAAAGTGGATGCCGCCACAAGCGCGAGTGTGTGCTTGAAAATATCCAGAGCGATGGCTAAAGCTCCTCCTATACAGCGCATGCGCGCTGCGTAGGCGAGACCTAAAAAACCAACACACTCGCTAAATTATAACAATCTGTTCTGAAGAAAACTTTGATCACCACAAGAAAATGGGATTAGCTGTTACCAACCAAGTACATCCTAACATCTTGTAGTCCATGTAATAATGTTTTCTTTGAGCCGTGATCTATATCTAGGGAACAAAAGCAACTCTCAGTCCTTTCCACCAACATTCTGAGACGCTTCGGCCCAAATGTCAGATCTATTGTCAACAATCTGCACATCTGCAAGATTCAAATAAGTGTTGCTATTGAGCTGTCCTTATTTATTTTTTAAATTGTAGAAAGCTTGCTTGCGGTGACGGACACAGCTGCGCTTTCCTTGTATCCATTGTTCAAGTTCAGGAGGATGAGTACGCCGTTGATGACTGGGAATACTTTAACACTAAAGCTTAACAGGAGGTAAGGAAAATACAACCAGTTCTTACAGAAATGTCCAACTAACTCCCAACTTCCGTAGCATTTCAAACCACACACCAGAATTCACTAATCTCACAAACACACACCATCTTTTTTGTTCTTAATTACATCTTCATGCCATAATATCTACCGTGATTAGTCCGAGGCTCTTTATTGGTGTTCTGTCATGCTTTAGGTGGTAGATATGTGCGTTGTGAAGTAAGGTTTAAGGTGGTTCACGCGGGGACTAAAAGGGTTTATCTATTGGGAAGGTGTGGGCTATTCTCTGAGGGTGATTGGACGCAGGATGGCTGCATGTGCGGGGCTCTTCTACAGTTTAGAGGAATAGTGTGTTTGAAGGCCCTTTAGTATGAGGAGAAATGTGTGTGTTTCTGCAAGTCTGAGTTGGAGATGTCTGGGCTTGTTTCTAGGGGACTTGCAGGGGGCTGAGTTGCGTGCATAGGTTTTTAGGTCTCGCCTATTCTATCCTGTAGGGTTTGTTAGGTCTTGCCTATTCTATCCTGTAGGGATTGATAGTCGAGATTATAGTAAGTTCATGTGAGCCAGGCGCGTGCACATCATCTAGTTATCACATGGAAGAATGGACACTTGTAGCATTCATAACCATTGGTTAAGCTGGATCACCCTCATAAACGCTATGTTACTGGATTGCTGTGTATATCTTTTCTCCGCCCCACATAAACGTTGTGGCATTATCATCGGATGTCCAATGTCGTGCTATATGCCGGCCTCATCCAGAGGCAACCTTTGGTTAAGATTGCAGTGTCCAGAGAATGAGGGTCACCCCCAGAAAAGTGAAATAGCAAAAAAAGACAAAAAAGGCAAAAATGGGTGAGGATTACTAAAAAACGGAAACTCTCCAGAAGAACTTTTATTATGTAAAGGTGAGTTTCAGTTAATAAAATTGCTGGTGGGTACAGTGTCTAGATCGGGTTACTGGATCTAGTTGTACTATTGGTTTAATACTGTCGACATGTTTCAGCTCCCTTACGCCCAGCCGGGTCTGTAGAGCTTTCGTCAGGACATACAAACATAAAAATACTTACACTACTTGTGTAGTATTGAAAAGTGTCTGGTTACAACACTATGTTGCTAGCTTGCTCTCAAAACCTTAAGGGAAGAAAGAGACAAACATACAGCTAGTCACTTATACTGCTGTGAGGGGGTGTATATTATTAGCACATATATGCACATCATCGCCAGCCACATCACACACCACAATTTGTCTGTGCCTCGGCATCAGACTTAAAAGGCTTCCGCTCTCCCGCCCCCCGCATCAGACTTAAAAGGAATGCACTCTCCCGCCACAGCAATGCCGAGAGCTTGTTTTTTCTTCTCACTTTGCATTTAATTTAACTTTCTGTTAAAGGAATAACTGTTCGTGCGGGTCAGAGGGAGCTTTTTCAGTCCCGGCATTTAATTTTACTTTTTTGCAAACACTGCTGCTAATACACACGCACGCTCAGATTAGGACCGCAGTTAAGCGCTTTGTAAAAAAAAAATTTTTTTGCAGCTTCGCCACTAACATTAAAATATGTCTACTCTGCTCAGTTCCTGCGCTTCACATTCAATTATTCGTAACTTTATTCACCAGGGTAAAAACGATACAATCGCACATTTCCCAGGAAACACTAAGGCATCTCTACAGCACGTACAATAACAAAAATATGCTGCATTTTAAACTAGTGCGCTTGTAAAACGCTTTAATGCCATCAGGTCCAGTTCGCGCAATATAAATGCGAGCACTTTTAAATTTAGATTAAAAAAAACAAACTCGGAACACACCCCCACTGGCCATGTTTACTTTGCGTCCTCACATTTGCTGCCACCGATTGAGTAATGTCAAGTGTTCCATTTTTTTAAAGGTAGAAAACAAATATTTTATTTAATTTGGATGTAAATTTTTAAATATTTTTACTATAACTCTCCCTTTTCTAACCCGTCTCTCTTTGTTCTTGTCAGCTTGTAGTTGCGTCCTCCCACCCTCGCATTCAATGTCACTTTCTTTATTTGCACACGCCATCTGTTATGGTATGGACATTGCATCATGTATTTTGTGTAAGCACAATAATGGAATAAAAAAAAAGGAAACGCTACACAATTATGTGGTTATTAAAAGCCGGGTCAGAGGGAGGAGAGTGAAAACGCCAGTAAGCAAACGCTGAAAATTAAACATACTTTCCCAAAAAATTAAACAGCTACCTGTCCTCCTGTTACAGCATTTGTTCTGGCATTTAATTTAACGTTCGCGCGTGATTAGTTGTAGCAGTTTATTTTTTTGCAAACTAAGGTTATAGAAATTGTGTGTTTAGGCTAACTTTTTAAAATAAGTAATGTTTCACACTCTTTTAGTGCACATTTCGGTGTCAGTGTTTTAGTTCCACAGCTACAATGCTTAACTAGCAACTTTTAGCTGAGAACAGACAACAGGCGCCACTGTGGCACAAGGCTGCCAGAGTCATCCTCTTTCAGTAACACCTCCTTTTTAAAACAAGCATTTGCAATGCAATAGGTCTTGCATTTAGGCAATTTTGAGCTATTGACATTGCAAATGAAAATGTTTTTGTTATTCAAACTTAAATAAAAGGCATTGTCATTTACAATGCCAATAGCTTAAACTTGCGTAAATGCGAGTCCTTTAGCATTGCAAATGCTTGTTTTTTGTTAGGCATGGAGATATACAGTGATTTGCCCCAAATCACAGGATGTTGAGGCAGCGTCGTTGCCAAGACTTGAACCCGGTTCCCCAGCTTCGAGGTCGACAGCTCTAGCCGTAAGGCTACATAAAGAGAAAGAACTTCTCCCTTCAAGGCCTCCCTTGGCACCAGAAACCGGTTTGTAAAATGCCATTACAATATTTGGGGAATTAAATGTTTAATGCTTGCCGCTCTTCCTTTAAAATGCAGACCTGGGAAGTAGGCCAACTGACACACAGGATTGGCATGCAACAGAAATATCGCTGAAAGTCAATCAAGGTGACTGCAAATATTGAACCAGAAGCCATCATGCTTACTACAACACAACCAGAGATCCACCCACAACAAAAGGAAAGGGTGGCTTTCCTTCCAAGTGACGACAGATATATTTCGGTGAAGACAGATAAATATAAAAGGTTTGCGCCATCAGGTCACCTTGCAGCACAGCAAGCACAGGGCAGAGAGGATCCGCAGCTCCGAAAGTGCTATGCGACACAGACCAACCTATCAATGGATAACCAAAGTGCAAACATCAGCCAGGCCTATCAGGTGCACAGACTGCCTAAAAGCATCCTGCATCACGACATCCGGTCTGCTCTGCTAATCAGAACTGAATATTAAGAGACTATGTAAGGGCAAACAAACTTTTTAAGAACTTATTTCAACTGAAGCCCCCTCCCTTACCAATAAAGTATCCCAAAAAATTTGCAGTAAAAAGCGCCCGTTTCTTAATCCTTCTGTTGGACGGTTAGAAAGACAATCCTTTCTAAAATTCTAACCTAATCTGAGGATTCTTAAAAAAATGTTTTTCGCGTTAGAGTAAATGTATCACTCTATGAAAAGATACACAGCTTGTGGCCCCAGAAGCTCTTTTTTGCCATTTGACTTAAAACTCTAAAAGGTGCAAGGACTACATGCAGCACAGTATTTCAGTGGCCACTAAACGAAGCTTTGTTCTCGGTTCTGAACATGTGTCAATGGCTGTAAGCAAATTTTGCTCAGCTGAACAGAAAAACTTACTTGGACTACTCCTGCGAATCGCCATCCCAAACTCTTAAGGAGAAAGATGATCACTGCCTTTGAACCAACATAGACACCATGCACTATGCCCATTCGAAACACAGATTTCACAATGCGTTTTGCTTTCAACAGGTTTATGATTTGCACTATTTGAGAACATCATGAATACAGAGTGAAAACAAGACGGGCCCTCCAGAGGCCAATGCCAAGATGATTTATTCCTGCAAGTGAAAGCGTTTTGGCAAATCTGATTAGCACAGCAGGGAAGTGTATTAAACATTAACTTCTATCTAGAATCAAATCTTCATAGGTGGAAAGATATCCCCATACATGTGCATCCTGTATATAGCGCAGAACTGGACTGCTGGAAAGAGGTGTTCAAGCTCTGGAAAATGAGACAGGCAGGAAAGTGTGGGAAATATTGAGAAGTTCCTTGGGAGAGCAAATGTAACGGAAAATATAAAGAAGAAAAATAGGAGCAGGAAAGAAGAAAGGAAGAATTAATCATGAAAATAAACACCGGAAGAAAGACAATTTCCTCCTATGCACCAGAACACAACACCAGGTTTTTTTTACGTGGTGAAAAAGAGCAAACACGGATGGCTGATTTTTTCAATTTTTGGAAATATTGGAAAACGCTGATAAAAACCAGTAGGTTTGACAACAACTAGAGGCTGAACATAGGAAAACCAATCTACAATGTAAGGCTGGAGTAGGCGTCTCAAGAGTAAGGGGCAATAACCTGACACTGAAGAAAGAGGTGTGGTTTGGAATAAATTGTAAATACACAGTGAGATATTAGAAGGGTTAAGAAGTAAGAGGTCATACGATGAAACTGAAGGGATAGGGGTGTATTATACCGTGTAAGATTAGAGTGTGTGGCTTTGGGGTGAGAGGTCACGGTGTGAGACAGGATGGAGCAGGCCTCAAGTATTAAAGGGGGTGATATCAGATGACTGAAGGGTGCCACAGGAAGAGACCACAGTAAGAGGCGGAGGAGTAAGGGCCTCTAAGGAGATGTAGAGAGGCCACGCTGAGGAGGCTGGCATCATGATATCACATTGAAGGAGAGGCTGGGGTACTGTAGCATTCAATTCTCCACAGGAGGTTGCTCGCCAGATGACGGTCAATTCAGTGTTTCTATGACACACACATACAATCTCGCTATGAAACGAGGGGCGTCCCCCATTATTGCTTTCTACACCCTTCGAACCTGCAAGGGGTGCAAAAGGGGCCCGGGCGGAGGCCAGCTAGAAATGACGTCTATAAACTGAAATTTCTGCAGGAACTAAAGAGGGAGACAGGCCGCCCTCCCTCCGGCGAGGAGTCAAACGGCGAGGTCACCTTCCTAATATAGAAGTATCATGCCATGCTGCCGGCGGGTCCTGTGACCGAGGGAAGGGCGGGGTCATCAGGGGGAGGCCGCCCCGCACACCCTCAGCGGCATTTCTATGCAACCACCTAGAGGTCCGTTTATTCATTCATCCCTTTGTTCGTTTTTAGCCTGAAGTTTGTATAGCGCCAACACTCCCCTTTTTCCGATTCAGAACGCTTCGTAACCCTGGGAGGGTGGGGGGACTGAAACGCCTCACTGCAGAAATAGCAACTGCACAACTCAGTATAGGAATGCAGAGCGGGTCAACACCTACTGTATAACCTTTAACATCCTCCCTTCTGCGGTTGCACACCCTGATCAAGGTCAGTAATAGTCTATTATTTTAATTAGGGGAAGTGATTTATAGCCACAAAAAATCATCTTGCAGAGCGGGTCAACACCTACTGTATAACCTTTAACATCCTCCCTTCTGCGGTTGCACACCCTGATCAAGGTCAGTAATAGTCAATTATTTTAATTAGGTGAAGTGATTTATAGCCACAAAAAATCATCTTGTCTGTACCTACATTTGCTGTCAAGAAAGTTTTTCGCTGAAACACAAGGATACCTGTCCGATTACATAAAACTTGTTATTCCAAAATAAATAATAGGAAAGCCGTGTCTTTGCCGAATTCCTGGGCCACGTGTGTGGTGAGCGGGGACAGGCATCGGCGGGTGTCTATTTCAGTCTATTACATACCTTCGAAGTACCTGTCATTTTTTTTTACTCAAAGCAATAGTATTCCTTTTACAGACTTCACGTAAATGAAAGGCATAACCAGTCGTGCCCATGATGTGATCCTATAACTGCATACACCTCGCTTCATCAAGAGCGCTCAACCCGCCGAGCTACCTCACCGACTTATCACCACCCGGTGCTCACCTCCCGTGGGGTCTGCTGACCTCGTTCCCTGGTGGCCCGGCGCCAGCTCCGGTCCCGCAACCTCCTGGGTGCCTCCCCCACCTCGGGGTGGGGCGGCTCGGCTGCCCGGTAGCGCCCTCCCTGGCTCGGCTGGCGGTGCTGGCTCTGCCCGGCTGCAGGAGACGCTCTGCGCCGCTCCTCTCACGGAAATGGATGGTAGGGGGGGACCGGTGTCAACAGCCGTGGAGGAGGCTGTGCTGCAGTGATAGCTGCTGCCTTCAACTTTGCAGGCCAAATAACTCAAGCGCCGACAGCTGAGAGCCGGAGACACACAGAACACGCTTCGTTCCCGTCATCACATGTGCGCAAAACCGAACCCAACTTGGAGACACCCAGCCCGCGAGAGCGCCGAGCTGGAATGCAGCATCGAGGGGCTATTCACGGGCTACAGTACGGGCGCCGCGCCGCTGAAGGGCGTTTTAGCACAGATACAGCAGAGCCGTGTCACACAGGAACCTGTCTGCAGAAATAAACCAGCACCGCCTCTCCCCTACCTCCTCCACCGCCCAGGAACTCACAGGAATGACGGCACAAACGAAACAAACAAACAGGACTCCCTGACTCGCCTCATGGTTGCCAAGGCAATATTTCTGAAAATATTGTCGTGCTACCGTAAGGCAGGTCATGGAGTCCTCGAGAGGTGGGATCCAGAGCAGACAAATCTGCTAAACAGGAGCTTTTTCCAATGGCAGGCCTCCATTTCGAGAGGCCTGCCAATTGAAAAAGGGGCGTGGCTTCACACCATACTGAAATCCCCTGCTCACAATATCTCTTTGCCTGCAGCAGGGCTATGCCCTGCAATGCAGGTTTCGACCTAAAAAACAGCTTGTGCATCCTGCTTCTTTAGCTCCTTCCTCTCCGCTAGAAACAGACAGCCGGCGCCACAGGGGCAATATAGACAGAGCTATCCTGCTTAATGAATGTTTAGGGGAATTTACGTGTTTAAAGGAAACAAACTCCCCTCTCCCACTCCCTCCTCCCACTTGCTCCTGCTGAGCCTCACAAAGTGTTTGCATCTCAGCCACAGACTTCCTGGCTTGCACGCCGATACTTTATTGCAATACTCCTTTGCATTAAGCCTTTCTGCTTGAGCCGGCTGTTTTTTTGTCACCATCCTTATCGTAAGTGGATCAAACAGCGCCACAAGTAGAGGTTACAGCAGTTTTCGATAGAGAGGTTAATTTAATATTTGGAAATATGTTCCATGCACCACTGAAACAGTACTCACTCCAAATATGCAAATCTCTACATTTAATCGTCTGTATTGTCTACATAGAAGTTGCTAACAGGGCAGTTAATTCTTTTCTGCTTTTCCCTGTTTCCGCCACACACTCCACTCCTTTGTGTCTCCTTTCTGGCCTCTTTCCACTTAACTTTTCATCCTTTCTCCTTTAATCCAATTTCCACCTTCTCACAACCCCTTCGAGCACTGTTATCTTAACATGGTGTTTCTCCCTGTCTTATGATGTCTGCCCTGCCACCATTTACTTCGGACTCTCACACACCCTCACCCTCACAACTCCTCACCCTCACACACCCTCACTCACCCTCACACACCCTCACACCCTCACACCCTCACCAACCTCACCCTCACACACCCTCACACACCCTCACCCCCAACCCTCTCACCCTCACTCAGCCTCACACCCTCACCCTCACACACACTCACCCTCACCCACCCACCCTCACACACCCACACACCCCCTCACCATCACACCCCCTCACATCCCTTCACCCTACCCCACACCCTCACCCTCACACCCCCTCACACCCCCCCTCACCCTCACTCACCCTCACTCTCCCTCACCCACCCTCTCACCCTCAACCACCCTCTCACCCTCACACACCCTCACCCTCACACACCCTCTATCCCACCCTCCCCCAACCTCACACCCCTCACCCACCTTCACCCTCACACCCCATCACCCTCACACCCCTCACCCTCACCCTGTCAAACCCTCACACCCCCTCACTCTCACACACCCTCACACCCCCTCACCCTCACACCCCCTCACCCTCCCACACCTTCTCACCCTAACACCCCCTCACCCTTTCACACCCTTACCCTCACACCCCCTCACCCTCACACCCCTTCACACCTTCACCCTCACACACCCCCCTCACACCCCTCACCCTCACACCCCCTCACCCCAACCCCTCACCCTCACACGCCCTCACACACCCACACACACCCAATCACCCTCACACGCCCTCATTCACTCACACACCCTCACCCTCACACCCCTCACCCTCACACACCCTCACACTCTCACCCTCACACCCCCTCACCCCCTCACCCTCACACCCTCACACACCCTCACACCCTCAGCCACACACCCCCTCACACCCCCTCACCCTCACACCCTCTCACTCTCCCCCGTCGCCTTCACACCCCCTCACACCCTCACCCTCACACCCTCACCACCTCACCCTCACACCCCCACCCCCTCACCCTCACACCCCACCCCCTCACCCTCACACCCCCTCACCCTCACACACCCTCACCCTCACACAACCCCTCACCCTCACACACCCCTCACCCTCACACCCCTTCACCCTCACACCCCCTCACCCTCACACCCCCTCTCACACCCCCTCACCCTCACCCTCACACACCCCTCACCCTCACCCCCCTCATCCTCACACACCCTCAGCCCCTCACTCTCAAACACCCTCACCCCCTCTCACCCTTACACACCATCACACACCCTCACCCTCACACCCTCACGCCCCCTCACCCTCACACCCTCACCCTTACACCCCCTCACCCTCACCCCATCACACTCCCTCACTCACCCTCACCCCTCACTCTCGCACCCCCTCACCCTCACAACCCTCCCACCCTCACACACCCTCACCCTCGCCTTCACACCCCCTCACCCTCACACAACCTCACCAGCATAGCATAACAAAACATAGCATAGCATAGCATAACAAAACACAGCATAGAATAGCAAAACATAGCATGGCATAACAACACAAAGCATAGGATAGCAAAACAAAACATAGCATAGCATAACAAAACAAAACATAGCATAGCAAAACACAACAAGCATAGCATAGCATAAGAAAACACAACAAAACATAGCATAGCATAACAAAACAAAGCATATCATGCAATAGGAAAGCATAGCAAAACAAAACATAGCATAGTATAACAAAACATAGCATAGCATAACAAAACATAGCAGAACAAAAAATAGCATAACATAACAAAACATAGCATAACATAACAAAACAAAGCATAGCATAACAAAACATAACAAAACATAGCAAAACACAACAAAGCATAGCATAACAAAACACACCAAAACATAGCATACATAACAAAACATAGCATAGCAAAACATAGCATAACAAAACACAACTAAACATAGCATAACACAACACAACATAGCATAGCATAACAAAACAAAGCTTAACATAGCATAGCATAGCATAACAAAACATAGCATAACAAAGCATAGCATAGCAAAGCTAAACGAAGCATAACATAATAAAACACAACAAAACATAACATAGCGTAATAAAACAAAGCATAACATAATAAAACACAACAAAACATAACATAGCATAACAAAACATAGCATAACACAACAAAACATAGCATAACAAAACACAACAAAACATAGGATAGCATAACAAAACAAAGCATAGGAAAGCAAAACTAAACATAGTGTAGCATAACAAAACAAAGCATAGGACAGCAAAAGAAAACATAGCATAGCATGACAAAACATAGCATAGAATGACAAAACATAGCATAACATAACAAAAAATAGCATAACAAAACACAACAACAGATAGCATAACAAAACATAGCAAAACACAACAAAACATAGCATAGTTTAACAAAACACAACAAAAGATAGCATAGCACAACAAAACATATAATAGCATAGCAAAACATAGCATAGCATACCAAACACAACAAAACATAGCATATCATAGCACAACAAAACATAGCATAGCAAAACAAAGCATAGCATAATAAAACACAACATAGCATAGCATAACAAAGCATAGCATAGCAAAACATAGCATAGCATAACAAAACATATCATAGCATAACAAAGCAGAGCATAGCATAGCATAACAAATCAAAGCATAGGATAGCAAAACATAGCATAGCATAACAAAACAAAACATAGGATAGCAAAACAAAATATAGCATAACATACAGCATCACTCAGCACCACCACAGCATCACTCAAGGGCACCACAACATCACTATGTGCTACCACAGCATCACTGAACGCCACAGCATCACTCGTTCGCCACCACAACATCACTCAGCGCCACCTAGGCATCAATCTGTGCAACCATTCAACAACAACTGGTTCAAATATGTTCTCTCAATGTTTCAAGCTTTATTACAAATGTAACAAAAAGATGTTAATATTTCACTTTTGTTCTTGGATTTTCGTCTCAATGAAATACACTGAACATAATCTTTATAAAAGTTATTTACAAAAGTTTAAGCTATTGCCATTATAAATTACAATAACTTTTATTTAAGTATTATTTATTTAAAAAAATTAAAAGCCATTGTTATTTGTAATATCAATACATGTAAGTCACGTAAATACAACACATATTGCATTACAAATGCTAAAGGTGTCACATTTGCGAAAGTTATAACTATTGGCATTGTACATGACAAAGCTAATAATTTCGCTATTTAAAAAAAAAAACATAAATAAAACATTTGTCATTTACAATACCAATCGCTCAAACTTTCCAAATGCGGGACCTATTGCATTGCAAATGCTTGTTTTTAAAGAAGCTCTGTCAAAGCTAATGAGGAAGATATACTTATAGTACTTTAATAAACATTGCGTATGAAGGAAATATAAGAAGTAGTTTATGTGAGGCACTGCAATGGTATTTAAAGTGTGGGGTATACGCGAGAGATGTCTCAACATTTAATATGCTACTTGGGTGTGCTTGAAGGCGATGGAAAGGTGGATGGGGCCTCAACGTTGTTTAAAGGCACTAAAATACAGACAGAAAACCTGAATGACCAAGTGTGAATCTCTTTTGTATATTGGTTGTGATCAGTAACTATTTTCATCCGTGGTTGCTTGTGTGTTCTGTTTAAGTGGAACATTTCTCCAAATTCGAGCTGGACTGTCCCTTTCTGCCATGGCCAACCCTGATTTGCTTATGGTCGGTTCTTATCTTAAGTGGCTCCAGCATGTCAAAATGATGGCGTAGAATGCATGCAGAAAAAATAGTGGAATTCAAGCATTTCATCCATTACCTTTGTGTCGCTGGGCTAGTTTAAAGGCACAGCCCCATAAATGCAACACATTTAACAGAGATCACTTCAGCTCCATCAATGAGTCATCTCCAATTACAATATAATCAGATGTGATTATGTAAAACAAGAAAGTTGCCGGCTTTGGTAATTTGTTTTCTCATTCTTTTCTTTGGTTCAGTTTACTTTAAAGAATCGTGTTCCAGGATTTATGATTAGAGTTGCCTATCCTTTTCTTAATAAATGTAATATTACTTTATTGCTATGACCTAATCTCGAAGGCATTGTAGCTTTATATTTAAAGTAGTTTAAAGACAGGTTCCTAATTAATTTAAATTATGATAATGTGGTTTGGTTTAAAGTTAACTTTTGAATTATGTTCAAAGTTTTGGTCAGAATATGGATTTTTGGTACGTTTTTTTCAAATTTTTTTATTTTTATTTTTCTAAACAAATTTTATTGATTTTTAAGAAAAGGTCAACGTACAGACATAGATCATCCAACAGATGGTATGAGCATCTTGCAGATGCATGAACATATGACATCAAAGGTATACTATTGCGTATTTAATCATAGAATTCTGTCCAAACAGCTCATACACCTCCCCATCTCCCCATATCAACTATCTAACTCCCTCCTCCACCCCATCCCGGCTCACTTCTGTAGTATCACATCGTATGTATATCCGGTCCACATTCACCATGGTGGGGGGACAATAGAATCCCCAGCACACCATTCACTTATTTTAATTACCATATAGATGCCAGTTAAAGTAAAGTTGATTTGACATCTATAATGGCCTTTTAACCTCATTTTTCTCTTATAAGGGCCCCCACTTAGTTTAGAAGTGCATCCCTGTGGTCAGGTGTATGCCCGCCCTCTTTCAAACCAAGTTTTTAGAGGGGATGGACTGGTCAATGATGAAGCATGACACCAGGTGGTGTGTGAGACCAGTCTTTCAGTGATAGTAAGATACCTGCACTCACACTGTAGCACATCGGTCCCTTGTCTGGGAGCGGCCCATTTGTGTTGAACGTTATATGTTGGAGGCAGCCTGCTCCTAGCACCCCGTGCCTCTGGTTCCCTCCCCCAGGCCTTTCCTGGGGCAATCGTGGTTATATAGCATAGCAGTATGCCTGGAAATCAAGAACTCCCAGTCCCCTGCAGCCTGTATCAAGCTGTAATTTCTGAAGTCCCACCCTTCCCCTCCCTTTGCTCCAGATTAATTCAGAAAGCATTGTGTTTAATGATTTGAATATATGAGCTGGAATCAATATCAGCAAGTTGGCAAAATAGTACAACAGTCTGGGCAACATGACCATTTTGGAAATGGTTACTCTGCCTGCTACATAGAGTGGCAGTGAAGTCCAGAACGCTAACTGGGATTTAAGTGCCTTGATCGTGCGTCCTAAATTACCATCTAACATATCCTGTGACTCCCTATATATTTGTATGCAGAGGTATTTAAATGTCGTACGTGCCACGGGAAACGTCCACTGTCCAAAATGAACAGGGTCAGTGCGGGCCGAGTCTCTGAAGTAATAAGCGTATGATTTGGATTCATTAATTGACAGGCCTGAGAGTGTCTGGAACTGTTCAAACACTGTGGGGAGCGGCTCGTTAGGACCCTGGAGATTTTTGAGATAAAGTATGATATCATCCGCGTATGCGGAGATAGTATGAGTCATGGTTGATAACTGGATGCCCCTGCCTGTCGCCACCGCACGTATCTTAATAGCCAAAGGCTTGAGAGCCAACACAAATAGCAGGGGTGAGAGAGGGGATCCCTGTCTTGTGCCCCTAGCTATTGAATAATGCGATGAAATGTGGATTCCTGTTCTGGCCTGGGCCGTTGGGTCGGTATATAACAGCCTGACCCAATTGACATATTACTCTGGTATCCCAAATAATGGTAAAGTTCTCAACATATAGCATCAGTGTAATGTATCGAATGTCTGTCTCATATCCAGCGAGATACAGCCGGCTTTGGTATCGTCCGCTGGGGTCAAGGATAGTATCTGGTGTAGTCGCCTTATATTTAGTGATGTACTCCTACCCAGTACAAAGCAGCACTGGTCTACATGTATCAGTTGTGTGAGATATGGTTGTAACCTTCGGGCTAGAATTTTAGTAAGGATTTTATAATCCGTATTCAGAAGAGAAAGGGGGCAGTAGCTTGACATATCGCTGGGTTCTCTGCCAGGCTTTAAGATGGATGCAACTAAAGCTTGTCTCTAAGTGGGGGTCAGTGATCCCGACTCCAGCGCTGAGCTATATAATTTTTCTAGGTGAGGGACTAATTGTGCTGATTATGTCTTGTAGAACTCCACAGGCATGTCCTCAAGGCTTGGGGTCTTGGTACGCTGTAGATCTTTTATTACAGAACGGATTTCAGATCTAGTAATGGGCTTTGCTAGCTCTTTTGTCTGGGCATCCGCGAGATGGGTGACGGTCAGAGCCTCAAGGAAGTCCAGCAATCCCTCCTCTGTCATGTCTACGGGAGCTGTGTGCATCTCCTCATAATATTGACGAAACACCATGTTAATTCCAGCTGTGTAGTCGCCACGCCACCCCCAGTATATTAATTTCTTGCATCGGGGTACTTATCGGTATATCTCGTATTATCCTAGCTGGGAGCGGGCCAGCCCTGTGTGCCTCAGCCTGCTGTTTCTGTGTGTATATTCTATAATCTATTGTGCGCAATTGTTCTAAGAGTTCTGCATTTTTTATATTCGCCTCTTGTAATGCCACCCTTTTTGTGTCATCTTGTAATCCTTCTTGTTCCAGTCCACCTAATTTTCCCTCCACGTCCTGTAACTCTCTGTGCACCATGACCCGGGCTCCCACTTTAGCGCTTATAGCTAATCCCTGGATAACCGTTTTGAAATCCTCCCATTCTGCCTGTGGAGATTCTGTAGTATCAGTATTTTCTGTAAAATAGTGAGTTATGGCCATAGAGAGGGTGTCACAGAACACTGGATCTTCAAGGGCTACCGACTGCGGCCGCCATGTCAGTACTGGGGAAGGGATCTTCCCCCACTCAAGCTCCACTTCCAGGGGTTTGTGATCTGACAGCGTTTTTTCCAGGTAAGTAGTGTGGGTGATTTTGGCAATTAACGGCATAGTAAAGAATATCCTATTGATGCGTGTATGAAGCATATGTGGGGGAGATAAAATGAATTCTCCCGATTTGTCAAATTGCGTATGTGTCTGGCGTCTCCCAGCGACCCCCCCAGCTGCCCAACTCTCCAAGGCTTCTGCTTGTTTCCTGCTGCTAGTCCCTAATAGAGGAGGATGGGAGAAATCTAGCTCTGTATTCAATACTGCATTGTAATCCCCACCAACTATCCAGGGATACCCCTCCCAATCAGCCAAGACAGTATTCAATGCCTCCCAAAACGTCTCCTGCTCTGCCTTGGGGGCATATATGCTGCCAAGTACCAAATGCTCCCATTCTAAGGTGCCACAAATCAATACATATCTGCCATTTATATATATTCTCTGTTTCAGGACCACTAGCGGGTGCTGTTCCTCACCCATATGGTAGCTCCCCTCACAAATGCTGAGTATGAGCTACAGTATAGTTGCCCCCTCCATTTCTTTCTTAACTAATCAGCTTCAGAGGGAGTGAGGTTCGTTTCCTGTAACATTACGATGTGAGCCTTTCTCCTTGTTAGTTGAGCGTATATCCTATGCCTCTTGTGTATTGACCTCAACCCCCTTACGTTCCAGGTCAGAGTCTTGTACCTTCCAGTGTGCGCCATGAGGAGTCATATGATGCTAGAGGTACACTAAGCATGTGCGTTCCTGTGTAACTAAGATTGCATCTGCATGAAGTGAGCCTACTCCCCTCTATTTCTAATCCCAATACAAGGTTCCTCCTCTGAACAGTAGAGGACCAAACAATAACACTGAGAACAATTAGGATGTCCAACATTGAGTGCACTACAGCAGTTGCATTGGGGGGGGGGGGGGGGGGAGGGGGGGATGGTACCACCAGCATAGGTAGATAATAGGAAAAAATACCACAATTATCGTCATAACCAAACGAGCCCGGGCCCGTGCATAACAAGTATATAAGTAGTACTGGTACAATATATGCAGTGTGGCACAGTCCATCTACAGTGCCCCATACTCATCAATTCCGGTCAATGCGAGTCTCTTCTGAACATCATACAAACCCATTATTTCAACCCAAGAAGTCATTCACAGTCTGGGGAGTGATTGATTGGAAGAGGGCCATACTATTGTCCGAGTCTGAGTGTACCGTAGAGTCCTCTGAAGAGTCAAGCGACTCTGCCAAAGATCATATTTTCTGGTCGTCGAATGCAGCTGCTGCTATTACCGGCGTTCTCTGACCCTCTAGTATTTGATCCGGAAAGGGGCTCAGTGTTGTTTCCTGTCTGGTCTGGGCCTTGCAGTATAGTTTGCTTCGTCCCGTCTTCAGCGATTTACGTGGTTTCAGTGTCACAGGTTGTGACACATTTTGTGACGGGCCCGGCGATAGTGTGACTTACATCCATTCTTCCGCCTCCTCAGGGCTGTCAAAGAAAAGTGATTTTTTCCATATATTACCTTTAATTTGGCTGTGAAGAAGAGAGCGTATTTTAAGTTAGAGTCCCTGAGGCGTAATTTAACACCCTGAAACGATGTTCTAATTTTTTGCACAGTCATGTGAAGTCTGGATACAGAGATATGCGTTTGTTTTCAGACTGGATCGGGGCCCTCTCTCGGGCTGCAATAAGCAGCGTATCCCGGTCTTTAAAATTGAGGATACAAGCTATTATTGGTCTTGGGGGAGCTCCAGGGGATGGTGGCCTTGATGGTATCCTATGCGCTCATTTCACGCTAAAGTATTCGGTAAGGCCCTCGGGCGCAATTGTGCCCTTTAGCCATTGTTCTATGTATTGGGTGGGGTTGAGCCCCTCACTGCGCTCGGGTAGCCCCACTATCCGAACGTTATTGCGTCAAGCCCTCCCCTCCTCATCGTCCACCCTATCCTGCAGTCCCGTGAGCTGGTGGTGCAGTTGTTGAATTTGATCCGAGTTTGGTTTGTGGTAAGATCTCGACTATGCAAAAGACACACAATTGATGGATGGAATCCATAACAAATCAAAAGATTCACCCCCAGTCAAGAGATCTGGGTTAAATCCATCATTCTTTTGCTCACCATGCCACCCCAGTTTAGATCTGGCCATATGCAAATCAGTTTTGACCCTGTGCCTCATGGGAACAGTTCAGCCCGAACTGCCAAGTCAGGTCCATCCTGAACCGGAAACAAGCATCCTAGGACCGGTTTTGGGGTTTCACCTCTCTTCAGCCTGGATAGCTTGATCCAAGTGGCACAGTGAGCCCAGGACCCACGTCTGGGCATACTTGGCGCACTTAGATCTCAGCTATGTGCATTTTGTTGGCGCAGACCATTTCTGCTAGCTTGGTATGATTGACCTTTGCCAAAGTAAAACCAGTGGTAAGGGCACTTACTTGTTGTTTGATGGCCTTTCTAGATTCTTGCACCTCCTGCAGTATTAGGTCCAGCTTGTCTACATTGCCTCCCTCTCCTGTCGGCGGAATACAGCTCAGGTCTGGGGTACTGAGGGTATCCCCCTGCTCATGTTGATCGCTCGCCCCTGTAGGTTGGGGCCTCCGATTGCTTCCCTCTAGGGCAGCTCATTTTACCCCTCCAAGCAGTGTGTCGCAGGGGCTATTGGTCACAATGTCAACCCCGTTACACCCTCGCGCAGTGTGAACACCAACTCCAGTATGGAACAGAAACTACGAGTTGCCACAACCTCTTCCCAACTGTGGGCACGGTCCCCAGGCTTGGGCCCAGCTGGGCCTTTTACTTACAGTTCGTTGTGCGGCAGACTACAACAGTCCTCTCTCAGGCAGGGGGTGAGGATACACTGTGTGTTTGGGGCCTGTTCCAACAGTACAGATAGCTCCATCGCTCTTGCCCCTGGTGCACCACTCGTTTATGGCCTCTGCAATCAAAGCTGGTACACGTCCTCAGTGTTGCTCCGTGTCCTCGAAGCAGCTCTATTTACTACGAGTTCCATAAAAAGGCACAGACCTGTAATGGCGGCCGCCAATATCACAGCTCCCGCATTGACCCAAGGGTGTGAACGTTTGCAGCGGGTCACGGGCACTGCAGCCAGAAAAATCAGGCCTCACAGTAAAGCCTTCAGGTGATGCTCCTCAGCGCACTGTCCAGATCCCTTATCCGCAGCAGAGTTTGTCCGGCTCTTCTACACGAAATACGCCCTCTGGCTTGGACGCATTAAAGGGCGACGAGTACGTGCACCTCAGCCCCGCCGCCCTCACTTGTGGGGCCGCCACCCTGGTGTCTTGCCGATTTTTGGGACTGTGGGAGATACGGCCGTAGACTCGATCAGGCCTCGTAGGGGGGGCCGCCACCAGCGCTCCTTGTGCGTTTTTTCCCTTTCCCTTTTGGGCCAAGTGACCACCAATGAGTCTCAACCGGTTCTCCTGCTGCGGGCTCTCCGGCATAAGTGGTTCATGTAGCAGTGCTGATCCATCTTCCGTCGATTGTCACATGTAGGTGTTGCTGCCTCATTTTTCAGAGGCTTAACAGCGGGGTCGCTGGACCTCCCTATGTTCAATACTATCTTAAATGGGCTAAACATTCCCAAATACATAAAAAGTGTTGCCCCAGGATTAATCTCACCAGGCTACAGCAATGGCTTGAATAAAATGGCATACTTTGTCCCTTACAAGTGGGTGTCTACGCCAATACTTCTAATGTAGATCAGGTGTTACAGATGATCTATTGGAAAACCGTTAACATAGAAAAGCGAAGGCTGTATGCTGTTTTTGTGGACCTCAGAGCAGCGTTTGACTTGGTCCCAAGAAGCCTGCTATGGAAAAAATTCGCTGAGCTGGGAGTTCCAATCTACCTGTGTGGAATAATTGATTACATATAAACAACTACGCCCAAGTTAGGTGTGGAAAACTGGGTGAAGTAACAGACACTTTCCCAGTAAACAGGGCAGTAAGACAGGGTTTAGTCCTGGCCTACCCTATTTACTTATTTTTAAATGATTAGCCACTTTTCTTAATAGCTGTGACAGTGATGCTCCCAGATTAGCAGGCATAAGGGTTCCAGCCCACGTGTTCGGTGAAAATACTCTCTTTGTAGCAAAATCACGATGGGGCTACAGAAAATACTTGATCTATTTAGTAGATTTTGCTTGTCGTGGGGACTGGAAATAAACAATAATAAAATAAAATACATGGTTTTCAATCCCTGTCATACCCCAAACCCCACCTTAGAGAGCCCACTTGAACAGGTTCATGTTTTCGAAAACCTGGGCATTACGCTATATGAAAAGATTAATTGGACTTAACACACAGCAAAGCAGAGACTTAAATTTGAACAGCATATAGGGGGTCTGCTGAAGTTGCACAAGGAATCCCAATGTAGATCTGTTTCCCCTGTCCTCCAGTCGTGTGCCTATCAGGCACTCACTGAAGTCCTATATAGTGCCGAGATTTGGGGGCAAAAAGATACAAAATCTCTGGTAACGGTCAAAAATAAGTTCATGAGGTGTCTTCTTTGTTTACCAGCACTCCCTTGATTCTGTTTAGATTGAATTTAGGGCTCTTGGCGATCTCGGGAAAGATCGAATTTCGACCACTGGCTTTTTGTAGGCATTTGTGAACCCCCAAACTAATTTAGTAGTTTGGAGGAAACACTTAAAAGTTCCCTCAACGTCAAAATCCCTTGGATCAAATATGTTAAAGACTCATTTAAGGGAATGGGTCTTACCAATTTCTCTTGACCCTGAGGGCTAGTGCAAAAGAATTAAAGAATCAATTTCAATATATATGTTTAATAATCTTTTAATGCATTCACAAGGCTGTTTAATAAATACCTTTTTAGCAGCTAAGGATACTTACTTTTTAGAAACTAAACTTTTCTTGATCAAATTGAGCCTAATTTTGCCAAAAAAACTGTATCTTAGGTTTAGATATGGGACACTACTATTGCATGCCTTAACGTCAAGATGGACAGGATTATTAAATGCGAATGACAAGGATTGCCCTATGTATGGTTACAAGAAAGAACATTTACCCCATTTCTTATTTATTCTTTTGCCCAGCAGACAGCAGGGCAAGAATAAAGTAGTTGTTCCCTATTTGTAGGAACCTCGGGCCTAGGAGAAATGAGCAGCCGCATAGAATTTTATGTCAAGTCCGGAAGCTCCTATTATGCTTTTCTTAACTTGCTTTAATCAATAGCAGCCAAGATAAACGGTAAAACTACAGTTCCCAGAAGGCCAAGCAACAGATTGACCAATAGGGAAACATGGAATCTAGAACCAACAACCAATGACCGGGCAGTCTCATGTATAACATTTGTCCTGACTGCGAACAGCCCTCTTTTATTGCTCCTCGCAGTCAAGATTAAGTACATGAGCCTGTTTTATATTTCTTAAATGTTTATTTTGATAGTTTAATGCATATTTCCTGAAATAATGTTGATATATTAAGCTGTTTTTGACTTTGTTGCGCTTTGCACTCCCCTGCTGCCGCTCGCACCTGTGCTCTTCCCTGCTGCCCGCGCGCTCATTATTTCTACAGCGCGACACGAGACAGCCATTTTCTAATGTTTATTACCTCAGTGGTGTTCCTGGCATTTCTCCTCGATGCAATTCTGCCCTGCTGTGTTTTTTCTTCACCGAAGCTTGGTTTCTCCTTCGCTCTTCCTCCGGTTAGATCCTGCATCTTTGGGGAGTGGTTTCCCTTCTTGTCCCAGCTAGTCATCTTTCCCCTCATGCACAAGGGCGGTCCTCGATTTCAGGTTTACTGTTAACCCTTTCCTACCTCGTTTTTTGCTTGACTCAGTAATTTGCCTATGGAGCTAGATAGCTCTCCAGGCTCTGACATGCAAAAGGAAGAAGGGGAGGCATTTAAAAATGATTTAAATGTATTTATTAATTCCTCTGTTGAACATGCAGTTGAAACCTCTATGATTTATTTTCTTCAGTAAATATGGAAAACTCTATAATGGCTTTAAAGTCCAAAGCTTTGGTCCATTCTGCGGGGGATAGCAGAAAAAGAAAGTTGGTACCTTACAGCACTAAATATGATGTTTCTACCAATGTGAGGTCACAAGTGTTAAGTGAGGTTTCCTCAAGTGAGGGTGAGGACGTTGTGCCTCCCAGGCCTCCTTCTAAGGAGGGGATTTCTATTGCTACTGCTGGTAAATGTAAATCAAAACAAAAAAATCCCAGAGGTACCTAAAAAACTGGTTATTTCTCAGATTTTGGTCACAGATGATGATCTTGGTGACGCAGATGATGCATTTGACCTTTTTGATGCCAATGACTCTTCTTCCCCTCCTGCTAAGAAGTCAAAAATTGATTCTTTTTACTCCAGACCTCTTCTGGATTTGGAGGGTTCCCCTATGTTTGATCCTGCTTCTATTCGCCATCCTAATTCCTCTGAATGGTTCCCTGCTTCTCATGTTGGTGATTATATTTCCGCTAGACTTCGTCTGCCTTTGGACAAATCCACTAGGTCCAAACTCAAGTCTAAATGTCCTAAGCCTTCCCTTTCTTCCAATATTACTGCTACGCCGACTATTGACCAACCTTTGTTAACTGTTTTCTCCGAATTTGGTAAGGACCCCTTTAAAGGGGTGGATAAGGCTTGGTCTACCTGTCAGGACAAGGTGTTGTGGGGCCCTTGGCCCGCATTTCGAAATGGCGGAATCTGCTCGTCTAGATAGTTCGGACTGGGATCCTCAGGATATTTCTTTATGGGTTCAAAGAGCCTTTTGTCTTCTTGGTGATGCCAATTTGGCTATTATACATGAACGCCGCAAAGGTCTTCTTATGAAGTTGGATCCCAAGTTGGCTAACTTGGCTGCCCTTGACCTTGGTATTAAGGCAGATGGACTTTTGTTTGGTGACTCTTTAATAAAAGACTTATGTAAGTTTGTCACCATATTTGCATCCATTGATAAAGCCCAGCAATCCTTAAAGAAAGTGTTTCCTCAACGGGTATTTGGACGGGCCGGCGCCAGCCGTTCATGCCATAACCAAGGCTCCAGAAGATCTTTCAATCCCAACTCCAACTATCAAGAGTTCAAACCCCAATTCTACCCTCAAAGAGGTCAGGTTTCCGAAGTCGTGGACAAAAAAACTTCAGGAATAATACCCAACAAGGCGAGTCCCTCAAATCCTCCCCTGTAGGGGTCGTTTAGTTCTTTTTCTTCCAAAATAGTGAACTCTAACTGCAGATCCTTGGGTTCTAAACTCCATCCAAGGTTATCTTATATAATTCTACGCTCTAGCTTTCCAAACAGGTTTCCCTCCTCCTCTCATCTTTTCAACCGACATGTCCAATCTCATCTCAATAGAAGTGCAATCCCTTCTCCAAAAACAAGCTATTCAAGCCGTCCCTCTAGACTCTTCAGGGTTTCTCAGTTCCATCTTTCTGTTTCGCAAGAAAAACAAAAAAAATGCATCTGTCATAGATCTGAAGTGGTTCAACCAGTTCGTGGTTTATCGCCCCTTCAAAATGGTAACCATTATTCAAATCAAATCAATCAAAAATGACTTTATTCGATTTTCAAAGAAAACCATAAAAGTACAGTTAAAAAGAGAAAAAGCATACTTTCTTATTAAAATTAATGTTAAAACAAGAATAGTGGTTCATTAGATGGACACAGAATTTCATTAAAACACCACAACAATCAATCAGAATTCAAATTGGGACGATGGTTAACGCAAAATCTTAAAAAATAAGCAGTAAATTTGGCATATAGTTCATTTTCCAGCATTTGCAAGGCTAAGAAGGCTGGACGACAGGTACGAAGCCCCATTATTCTTTTTATTGGAATCATCCAACGTCTGCGTGGGAGTATATAGAACTTACAGAACAGAACTGTATGTATTGTTGATTGACTGGAGATGGAATCACAAGGGCAGGTTGGCAGGGACCTCGACCAGTCATTCTGTTTGGGGAACGAAATAAGCCGGTAACCATTATTCATCTCAGAGACTATCTCCGCTTACATGACTGGATGGTCAGAGTAGACTTGCAGGACGCATCCCTTACTAGTCCAATTCATCGGTCTCACAGAAAATGTCTCCAGTTTCAATGGCTAGGAGTGACTTATCACTTTTGCTCCCTCCCCTTCGGTCTGTCGTCAGCACCTTGGTGACGTATCTGAGATCTCTTGGGGTCAGATTAATAATCTATCTCGACGACATCTTGATGATAAATTTGGACAAACAAACCCTGTTGTCCAATTTGAACATCACTCGTTCTAGCCTTTCAGATCTGGTTTCCTGTTTAATCCCGAAAAATCCATGCTCATTCCTTCTCAGCAAATCAAATTTTTAGGTTTTCTCGTAGATTCTTCCACTACTTCCCTTCATCTTCCACAGTCAAAAGTCTCAGCTATAAAATCAGAAATCTCCCAAGTTCTTCGAAACTCCTCAATTTCCTCAGATCCCTCGCAAGAATTGTAGGTCTTTTGTTTGCCTTCATTCAGGCGATCTTTCCAGAGCCTTAGCACTAAAGAGCCTTACAACGCCTAGAAATACGTCATCTGTGTCAAGGACTAGCTTATTCCGACTTGATTTCTTTAGATTCAGAATCTCGGCTAGAACTCAAATGGTAGATAGACCATTTAGATGCGTGGAATCGAAGGACAATCTTCGCCTTAGCCCCAGATCTTGTATTAGAATCTGATGCAAGTCTGTCGGTCTGGGGCGCCCATTGTGCACAATCTCGACTGGAGGTACATGATCACTGTAGGAGTCGATATTGCACATAAACTGTATAGAGATGCTCGCAGGTTCCTTTGCAATCAAAAGCCTCTCAAAGGGCAGGGTTGTTGTTCTATCCTACTTCGCATGGACAATGTTTTTGGGGTCTGTTACATAAACCATCTAGGTGGCACAAAATCCAAACCTCTTGCGAAGTTAGCAAAGAGTCATTGGGAATTTTGCCTCCTCAATAAGATCTCGTTCAAGGCAGAATACCTGACATGCAATCTCAACTCAATCGCAAACTGGCACTCTCATTACTTACCGGACTCCAGCGATTGGAACCTTCTGCCATCCGTCTTTCAATCTCTGTTTCAAAAATGGGGCCCTTTGCAGGTCGATCTCTTTGCGTCTCGCCTCAATACCCAACTTCCACACTTCTTCAGTTGGCGTCCGGATCGTTTTGCTCTTGCCACAGACTTCTTCCTCCAAGATTGGTCTCCTCATCTGAATTACGCCTTTTCTCCTTTTATCATGATTAACAGAGTCCTTGCCCAGTCCAGATGCCATTTAGCCTCTCTGGTGCTAGTGGTCCCCTTCTGGCAATCACAGATTTGGTTCCCATCTCTGCTAGAGATGGTGGTGGATTTTCCGGTTCTCCGTCCCTCATGCAACAATCTTTTGCTGGATCCCCTGGGTCAGCCTCACAACCTCATTCTAAACAACTCTCCGATTCTGTCTGCTTGGAAGATTTCAGGTCTAGTCGCCCTGACTTCCTCATTTCAACAGCTTCTCTCTTCATTAGCAGAGCCTGGGCTCCAGGGACAACTAAAGCTTACAAATCAGCGTGGTCTTTATGGGCAAGTGGGTGTTTGGGAAAACATATCGATCCCTTTTCAGCACATTTAAATTACATTGTCAATTTTCTGGCTCCAGAGGCCAGTTCAGGTAAGTCTTACAATACGGTTAATGTGTACAGATCGGGGATTTCTCTTAATCACAATACCATTGATGGTAAACCAATTGGTGCATACCCCCTAGTTTGTTGTCTCCTAAGAGTCGTAAAGTTTTCTAAACCTCCTTTAACAAAGGACTCTAAGTTATGGGACGTGAATCTGGTGCTCAAACTCTTTTCAGAGTGGGCAAATTATGAGGCTCTTTCTATGAAAATGCTCTTAGCTAAACTTACTATGCTCTTGTGCTTGGTTTCTATCAAACGTGTTTCAGATGTCAAAGCTATTGATGTTTCCTCTTGTCAATTTACCCCTTTTGGGGTGATGTTTCATATTAACAAACTTACAAAAACCAATTTGAATTCTGTTTTTTACCAGGGTTGTGTAGGTCAATGCCTCAAGGTGTATGAACAACGGACTTTGGATCTCAGAACGTCCTCCCATTCCCAACTTCTCATTTCTTTCCGTAAATCCCATAATTCTGTTTCTTCTGCCACGTTGGCCCATTGGGTTATGTCCCTTGCTGATATTGATGTCTCAGTCTTCGGGGCTCATTCTGCCAGGGGAACCATGGTCTCCAAAGCTTTTTCAGCAGGCTCCAGATTGGAGGACATACTGAGATCAGCTGATTGGTCCAATGACAATGTGTTTCGTATATTTTATTGTAAACCTGTTATTACCACTGCTTCTTTAGTTGTTGATATGCTTTGAACAAGCATAATAGGAGCCTAAAATGTAAGTAAGTAAAAATCTTTATTGCATGATTAATTAAAATCTTTGCAAAATAGTACGTTTAAAGTAGGTCACATGTACCAATACATTTGTTAAAAGAACCTCAATGTAAATTACAATAAGAACAGTTCAATATACACCACAAGTTTTATCGAACAGTTAGCTAGGGTAAAAGCAGATAAAAAACTCCTGATTTAACTGTTATAATTATTGTTTGTGTCCGTAGTGCAGTGCCCTGTGGTTTTTGATTGCGATTTTCAGTTAGAACCGCAGTTTGAGAGTTGCGACTTCTACCTTGTAAAACCAGATCTCTGCGTTTGATCTGTTATGTTACAGTTAAAATTGACATAGCTTTGGCAAAATTAACAAGTTTCACCAATCTGCATGCTAATTGGATGTCACTTCCATTAAAACAGGCTTTTAATGCTTGCCTGCGGTTTCGGATCCCTCTCACGTTCCAGGCTGGCTTTAATAGCAGTTTGCGCTCTTTATCTAAGCCTCTGCAGCTGCACAGCAAATGGAGGATATCGTCTTTGGATGCGCCGCAGATATTACAGTTTATAATTGTGTCTAACCTTTGCCAAGGTGGAAGGTGCTGGTTGACTGGTAAAACTCCCATCCTCAGTTTCAGATACAATTCCTTCGCAATTTTTGAGAATCTTGTTCCCAAGTAGGATTGCGGTGCGGCTCTTGTGTAACTCTGGATAACAAACCACCCGTGTGCTCTTTTGGATAGGGTAGATTTGTCTTCTTCCAAAGACAATAACTTTACTGTTTTGTTTACTAATTGCTTAAAGGTTTTCTGTGGGCCATTAATCTCCCAAAGCTCTTGCAGGGCTAGGTGGTTTATTGCCGTTTGTCGATAGACTGCAACTGGATTATCTTTGTTTTTGTTCATCTCTTTCCATAAGTATGAGTTCATAGAACAGTTCTCTGCTCCATTTATTTTGTACCAACACTTTGCGTGAGCCCCCTTCCGTGCTACTTGCTATTTTTGGGGGCCAAATTCTAATTTTAGCTGGGCTGGAGAGACGTATTAAGGAAGATTAAAAATTAATCGAATTGATTTCGACACTACTTTATCCAGAACTGTTTTGTCTCTTCCTCTCATGCATTCGCTTCCATAGGTGATGGTAAGAATCAATTTTGCACGAAGGACTTCTAGAAGAGGCGATAGATCAGGGCCTGTTATTTTTTGCTTGATTCTTTTTAGGGCTACTTCCAGTGCCGTCCCTCTTGTTCTAATAGATGCTTTGTGTTGTCCAAAGGAGCCCTTTCTGTCGAAAATGATACCCAGATATTTGTACTCATCGACCACCTCCAACAATTTGCCCTGAAGTTCCCATCGAGGTTGCCCTAGTTTCCTTCAATTCAAGATCATCACTTTTGATTTCTCCAAGTTTATCGTTAGCCCGTTTCTGCCTGAAAAGTTGCCTGTAGTATTTATAAGGTGTTGAAGGCCGACTGGAGTTCGGCAGCTCAGTATTAAATTGTCTGCATACAGTAATTTTGATATTGTTTGGCCTCCTAAATTTGGGGCATGATGGATGCAGTTGTCGAGCTCTGCTGAAAGATCAGACAGGAAGAGGTTGAACAGGGTCGGGGCAAGGACACATACATGCTTCAGCCCCTTGGTGGTCGTTCCTTTCCTCGACAGGATGTTACCGGTTCCTAGTTTTATTTGGATCCATGTGTCGTAGTGAAGTGCAGTTAGAAGGTTCAGAAGTTACGGGTCGATTTTCCAGCCTGATAGTTTGGCCCAGAGTTTACCCCTGTCGATGCTATCGAAGGCAGACGTATAATTAATAAAACAGACAGATAGTGGCTTCTTGATTTTTACTGTGGCGTCTATTAATAACGAGAGAGCAAGAATACTAGTAGTTGTCCCTGGACTTCTTTGAAACCTGTTTGGTTAATAGGAATGAATCCTCTCGTTGATATCCATTCGGTGAGTTCTTCCAGTAATAGACCTGCAAAGTGTTTTGCCTCTAGGTCAATTAGGGCTATTAGCCTGTAGTTCTTACCTTGGTTTTTGCTGCCTTCTTTGAAAATGGGGGAAATAATAGATCCTTTCCAGGAGTTTGGGATTCTCCCCCCATCCAGGATGTTTTTAAAAAGGGGATGTAGGTGTTCAGCCCAGTAGTCTGGGTCTTGTTTGTATAGACTAGGAGGAATTCCGGTGGGCCCCGGAGCACCCTCTTTCTTACCCTTTGAGATGCGATTTGTGATCTGATTGATTGTGAATAACATGGGATTATCTTCTCCTACGTTCGTTCGTGATTGGAGATCGCAATTGAAGGCCGTGGTGGCTTGAGTAATTTCAGCTGTGTTTTCGTTAAAGTGGTGCTGCAGGTACTTTACCCAATCTTCTTCTGTTATCTGTGAGTTTATTTCATAACACCTTGGTTGTCTAGGTTGTTCACTGTGCACCAGAATCTCACGCTGTTATTAGTTTTGACATTGTATAGCAGTTTGGCCCATGTCTTCTCTGTAGTTTCATGCCTTATTTGCCAAGCAATTATGTTCTTTCTGCATTTTAACTTCCTTAGTTCTTCCTGTAAGCTGATGTCGGGGCCTCTCTGGTGCAATTTGCGAATTACTCTGTTGATTTTCCTTTTTATTTGCCTCAGGTCATGGGCTTGAATTGATAGAGGGGTCTTTCTTTGTTCACTCTTATCTCCAATGGGTAGACTTTGATGATTCTTAATCCCGCTTGTGGCTACTCCTGTGTTTGAGTTCGCATTGGTTGAGCCGAGGTTTGCTAAGAAGTTCTCCCATGCCTTGATGTTATCCCCTTCATTTATTCTATTTTCTTCCCAACAAGATTTTGCCATTTCCACAAATTTTTCCAGATCCTTTATTATGTATTTTATTCTCTTTTGGTTTGAAGTTACTGTTAAGTCTTGACTTTTAGTTGAGAAAGTTTGCGTTGTACCCTGAACCTCCAGATTAAGCTCTTGTGGCAAGTGGTCGCTACAATCCATTGTTCCAATCTTAAACCCGCTTACTAGAGTGATGAGTGAAAGAGATGTAAAGGTATTATCTATGGCTGAGCTTGTCATCATGTTATGGTATGTTGATGCTTGGGGGCAGTCACCCGGGAGTCTGCCGTTTAATGCTATCAGCCCCAGACTAGTTAATTCCATCAGTAGGGTTTTAGATACCTTGGATAGTTTGCCCCACTTACTTTCAACCAACGGCGAGAACCCCCATTCTAGTAGTTGTTCTTCTGCTGCATTATCATTGCCGTTTTTCCCGGAGAGGGACATGTTGAAGTCTCCTGAGATGATGTAATGAGGTGTCGTTGCTACTGTCATGATCCTCGTCAATTCTACACTATGTATTTTGCACCCATTTTGTTTCTCTCTAGGGTGAATATAAGTATTAACCAATACCACTTGTTGTTTAACTTTCTTAGGTCCTGCTATCTCCATCTGAATTGCATTGATCCCATTATAAGATGTGTATCTCATCATCAGTTCTTTGGCTGTGGTTACTGTTTTTATCGACGCGTACGTGGTTAAACCACCTTTCAGACGTCCATACTTCGAGCTTCTACTAGCTGGTAGATGATATGACTTATAGCCTTGAAGGTGGAGAGGTTCTGCCACCCAGATTTCTTGAAGTAGGATTAGATCATACTGCTGAAAGTACGTCAGTAGTTCTGTAAGCATGATTCTAGTCCATTTATATTCCAGGAGCAGACTTTTAGTTGCAGATCATCTTCTCCTTGTTTGATGGCCTGTCATGGGTCAGTACGCCTGCTATTGATGGTTTTTGCTAGCGAGGACAAGTCTTCTGGTATTATGTTCTCGTTGTTTCCCTGGTTGCGTGGGCTAGTACTGTCCCTAGTTTCTACTGTGGTGCTCCGAGCCCCTTTCAGCACTGATTTTGTAGATCCGCCAGTCTTAATTCTTTTGAAGGGGTCCCAGTTATGTTCTTTGTCTTTTTGGAGTAGTGGTTCCGGGTAGCCAACATTGTACAGTGGTTTTATACGGATCCCCCATGCTTCTAGTTGACTCTTCTCTTTTAGAATCTTCTCCACTGTCTCCCCTGTAGTCCAAGTGGTTTTTGATATTTCTTGCTCTGATAGGTGATTGAGTCGCACAAATTCTACAGAGTCTAGCTCTTGAGTAACAATGCCAACTAGGTTGTTAACAGAGCTTAGCAGTCGGCGAATGTTGCCTTTATTTAGGGTGTCTTCCCGGCCGTTAGATTTAAACTCTGGGATAAATAAGATTATTTTTTATTGTTTCCGCCTTGCTGTTTCTTGGGGTTTTTCCATTCTTAGCTGTGTTTCCCACTCTTGTGGGTATCTTAAGTGGCTGGGGGTCAGAGCTGATCTCGTTTCCATGATCCCGTATGAGGACGGGATTGGACGCGTCTGCCTGCCCATTTGCAGCTATTTCCACTATGGGGTCCTGCGTTATCATTTTTGTTTTGGTATTTTTTATCTTTTCCGAGCCCGATCTAGCTTGTGCATTTGGGGTTTTTGTTGTTTTGATTATATTATCTGTCCAGACTATATGCCCCACTTCCTCTTTGTAGTTGCTGCTCGTTGTTTTTTCATCCTTTACGTTACCCTGAGCAGTTCCCGGAAGATGCTCAGTTTGTTTGGCCTCACTTTCTTTTGGGGTCACTTGGCTTCCTCGTGAGGGTGGTCTATCTTTATCTTCAGTGCCCTATTTAGAGGGTTCGTTAGATGCCGTTGTTCTCCCTTGTTGAGCTGGAGGTTTTGTTAATGCCACTTTGATCTGGAGATCCCTTTGCGATCTTACCCATCGGATGGAAGAAAGTCTGAATGGAAGTTGTTTTATTCCTCCCTTTTCTTCTCATTTTGCGTCGTCGTTTTGAGGGTTGCGTTTTGAATAGCTGTGCGTCATCATCTTCGGGCTTACTTGATGGCTCAATGGGGCTGCGCAAGTGCTGCTCATCTTTTTGGTAATTCCCCTTGAGTTCTTTTTGATTGGGTCCCTGACGTTTCCACACATCAGAACCACCTTGTTGCATTGCTGTTGTTTGTGACATAACTTGTTTTTCCTTGTCTGAAGTTCTCGTCTTTTCCTTCGTCTGGCAATGCGTTTGTGTGCTTACTTCCCTTGATTAATTTGGGGTAGTTCAATAAGTTTTTGTACAGATTGTTGATAGGTTCCTTCCCTAGAGTTCTACCTTCTCCTATTCCTTCTCTTTTAGGATCGTATTCTTGAGTTCCATTGTTGTTTTTGATGTTGTAGGCTTCCTTTATTTCAGTTAGGAGATCTCGCATTACTGTCAGTAACATGGCAATTTTATCCGCTATTGAGAAGCATGCACAACTAGGGGGGTTTATTATTGTTTCGAATTGGACTCTCTTGATCAAATTGTTCAGTTCCAAGAGTTTATTGTTAATGCTTGCAACGTTTGTTGCTAAGCAATTGAGAAGCGCTAACTGGATGTCCATCTTATCCGAGTGATATTCCATCTCTTTTGTAGATAGTTGCATGGTATTTAGTAGGGACTCCCAGAACTTATTCTGTTCTGTTGGTGTTTCCTCTATGTTCCGTTTTGTAGCAGACTCATCAGTAAGGAGCGGCTTGTCTCTTATTTTCAAGATATATGTATTGACCAGTTTTTCCCATTCTTCTGTTGTGCGGGAGGATTTTTTACTGCACTGATGGCTATAGGTCTCCTCGTGATTGTCTGGGGTTTTCTCCTGCTCACTTTTGGAACGCTTTGGCGTTGAGATTATTTGATGTCCTTCTAAAAATTGGCCTGAGGGGTGCTGCTCAATAAGTCTGTTTCTGTGTCCTGGAGGTCTTGTGGGTGCTGTGGGCTGGTGTTCAGTCTTTTGTAGACGGAAAACAGCTCTTCGAAACTCTTTTGGTCGATCTTGTCTTCCTCGAATTCTATTGGTTGTTCTGTTAACGTATTGTTAACCATTTTATGCTCCGGTGATGTGTTAGAGAGCGGGGTAACGATTTGGTAAATTCAGGATGTTGTGTCACTATTTCTTCACTTGGTGGGCCGTCCGGATTGAGATTGATGGTTCTAGAGGAACTCTCATTGGCTCTAGGGACCCGCTGAAGAGTGGTGTGCCCAAAGATTGCCTAGATTCCCTTGATCCTTTATTTTCTCTTTCAGTACTATTTGTGAAATGGTCTTCGTTGAGGGGAAGGCTGTCATTGCTGTAGCCCCCACCGTTGTCTTCATATTCGCCAACACCTCTGACACCTTCAACGATAGTTGCTTCTGTGTACAGTCTTTGCTGTCCCTTTCTGTCTCTCAGAGCTCTCTTCCTGCCTGTGTCGACTCTGGTGGTGGACTTTTTGGGGTTGTTCTTGATACTGTTCTTGAGGCTGTTCTTGTCCTTATCTCTTCGGTTGCTTGCGTTGTGTGCTTTTCTGGGGTTGGGGGGGGGGGGCTGGAAGTCCCCGCTGTGTTTCATTGGCTTGATTTAATAGAGCACCAGCATCGTTTACAAAGAAGAACTTAGAATAATTTTTGGGTTGATAACCATATTTTTGTGCTTTCTCAAGTGGTGGAGGACCACTGCTTAGCTTTTCAACGTTGGCGTGTGATCTAAGGCTGCATAGGCCTACCGCTGCTGAGTTTTCCACGTTGCTGGATGGTATGTTGCCTGATTGATTAGTAGGTACTTTAAGAGCCTTGTTCTTCTTCCGATTGATAATTACGCTAGTGATGCTCTGCCGTTCTTTGCCCGATCGCATTCTGTTGGACTGATCAAACTACCTGTCTGCACGTCTTTTTGCTTGTTCAATGCTCTCTGAAACTGTCCGGCGCTGCTAGTAGATGAGGTGATTTCCTAAGAGTGTGCCGACCTTTCCAATGGAATCAGGATCTTTTGCTGCTGGGCTTAACGCAGTTTCACCTAGATGCCTTCTATTATGTCACGAGTTTGACTACGAATTGAATTTGAGATTGAAATTGAAATTAAAATTGAAATTGCTTAGCTGATTGAGGTTCTGGGCGGTGGTAGTGCTGGCGAACGGATTTTAAGAACTCGGAGGATCAAATGTTCAGTACTGAGCAGTGTGGGGAACTACTGCAGTGGGTGTGCTCATCTGGGGACTTGAGCTCTCAATCCTAAAAGTTGTGTCAGTTATGTTAGTCAAACGGGAAAGGAGTAGGAGTAGGAGAGAGGAGGGAGGAGAAGGAAGAAGTTTCTATTTGTCTGGCTTACCTCTCGATTCCTTAGCCTCCCCTCTTTTGTAGCTGTGAGGCTTTGTAGTTTGTAGTTTTGTCGTTTTAGGAGTTTTATGGCCACTTGTGACCCCTTGTAGCTCTTTGTGCCCCTGTGCCCCTGGTGCTGAACAGCAAGGAAAATGAGAGGAAGTAAAATGCAGATAGGAGCGATAGTCCGATCCTGGTGCTTACTTGCTCTTGCTTGTCCAGCAGCCCTGTGGCACCCTGCTCCTTCTTTATTGGGGACTTGCTGCTCCTGCAGCTTCTGCCTCTCTGTTTCTCTGCCCGCTGCCCGCTGTCTCTGCTACCTGCAGTGGATTTGCCAGGGTGCTACCGACCACCAAAGCAGGAGCAACAGGGGCAGGGCAATAAATAGTCGGGCAGCACTGCCACTGTGAACGGCTGTTGGCTGTGAGCAGTGGGTGGCTGTGAGAAGACTGTATGAGGCTGGGGGGAGGCCCAAGGGACGTGTAATTGCTGGATTACGCCAGGCCCCACCGGTCCCACCAACTCACCGGTTTCTCGGCTCCCGCTGCTTCCTGCGCCTCCACCAATTTTCCAGGGGGGTGGAGGGGAGGGCGGGAGCGGGGTTGCAGGTTCCCGGGCTCGCTGCGTTGACTTTCTCGCCTTTCACTGCATCTCTTGGTGAAGTAGCGGTGGCGGTGCCAACAGTCACCGCTGCGTTCCCCGACTCCGCTGGCTCCGCTGGCAGGCTCCGCTCTGCTCTGCTCTACTGACTGGGGCTGACTGGCTCTGCTCTGCTCTGCGGCAAGATTGCAAACCCGGACAGGATCCAGAAATTCCACATGTGTTACTATCTCAAGACAAGAGAGTCAAAACATAAAATGTAGATTTCCCTGGTAATTTATGACGGAAAGTCCTAATTTTATTAAAGACAGGAAGACGGGTATTATCCCACCACCACACTTTTTAATATGTGTTCTTCTCCCTCCCTATAGCGATTCCAGCTCTACCACCAGCTTCTTCCTGATCGGTGCCATCTCCCGCTAGAGGATGCTGTTCTGCAACGTCCTGTTTCATCGTTCACACTGATCCTCCTTCCGACTTCGAAAATGACTTTTTTAGAATTTAGTCAAGAGTTTTTTGTTTGGATCTAGCCTTTGGGATTGTTCTCTCTATTTTCTCTTTGTTTATGGACAGTATCTAATTTGCTCGCCGAAGAAAAGAGGGCTGTTCGCAGTCAGGCCAAGTGCTATAGATGAGACTGCCCGGTCATTGATTGTTGGTTCTAGATTTCATGTTTCTTCATTGGTCAATCTGTTGTTTGGCCTTCTGGGAACAGTAGTTTTACCATTTATCTTGGCTGCTATTGATTAAAGCAAGTTAAGAAAAGCATAATAGTCGCCTCCGTGTCTTTAATAAAATTAAGACTTTCCGTCATAAATTACTAGGAAAATCTACATTCTTCAAACGGACTTGGTAACCCATATTGCTTTTGCTATATCCAGAGTTTTAGTGCATGCTTGGCTGATAACGAAAAGAGAGACCAGTGTAGCAATTTTAAAGGACATTGACAGTTTTTATTAATACTTGGCTCATGTTAAATTATTTATCTGGTATTGCAACCTTCTCAAGGCCCTATATGTAGCATGCATGGCCCCTGGCTCGTAGACTGGGCACTATCTTTTAAAAATGTTTTTGGTGCATGTTTTTATCTTTGTTATTAATCTTGTTATTTATTGTATTATGTATCTCTTTTATGGTAATGTACTGAAAAAAGTATGAAATTGACATGCTTTTGAGTTATATTAGCGATTCGGAGTGGGTCGCAAATAGACCTACCCCATGAATATTAATGAGGTGGGTCACAATTTGCAACACACTATGATTCGCTTCCCATTTGCAAATGGGTTACCACCATTTCTCAAATGGTGGTATATTGTGAATGTTTTGCGACCGCCTTATGGTTGCACAACCTTCATACATACCATTTCAATTGGTACTTAGGAAGGGACGCCTTTCAACAAGCCCCTTCCAAATACCAAATTGCAAAACCCATATTGCAATTTGGGGAAAAGTTATCTAATCGCTATTTCGGCATTGCACATCTCAAAAGGTATTTTTTATGGTTGCAAATGGCCTGATTCGCAGAAGCATATATCTAGCCCTTAATCAGCAATTAGATAGCTACTGGGACATGGACTTTCATGTGTTTCACAATACAATAAAGCTGTTTTATAAAAACTTTGAAGTATTTAGCAGTCATACTGTGCTTAATTTGAGGCAGTGGTTTCTGGTGCTCAGCACTGGCCATTAATCATCAGCACCAGCGGTTTTCATGAGCACCAGTTAAGGACACATTAATTTACAGGGAGATTAAGTGATTTGCCCCAAATCACAGTATGTTGAGCCGACGCCGAGACTTAAACCCTTGTTCCCCAGCTCTGAATTCGGCAGCTCTGGCCATTATGCCACATCCTTTCCCAACGTTCATTGCTAGTAGCTAGTTCTGTTTTAGGCGCTAACAGGAGAAATGGGCCGGGGCCAGCTGCCTCCCGATGAGAGCCCTTGCACGTTTTTTTTGTGTGCAAATTAACCACTACCGTTGCATACTTATATCAATGAAGTCCCCAGAAGAAATCATTTCCCAGTAGTGTAGAAAAGACCGAGGGCCTTATTTATGAAGGCCTTGCGCCGCCGGTGCGTCACTTTTAACATGGGAAAAAGTGACGCACCGGTGGCGCAAGGCCTTCATAAATAAGGCCCCGAGAGCTTTTGGCCAGCTGTTGTTTTGCTTACAGCCTGGCTGGCGAGGAATTTACTGTGTTCGGGGGAGTGCCCCTGAAACTTTGCCATGTTCTACGACCATAGAGTTTAGTTGCTCGGCCTCTTTCCTCTCAGCATATTCTGTATAAAGACACCGTTTACGCTTAGATCCATTTCACTCCTGCATTTCTACAGTCTCTCCAAGCTAATTTGGTCATGTCATAGATATGCCATGGAACGCCCACTATCGGTTTCTCTGCTCCTTCACAGGAATAGAAGGAGATGGGCCTTCAGCACTTTAGAGCTAAAGAAGGGTTGGGATTCCGAAGACCACAGCAGACCTTCTGCAGGAGGATCAGATAAGATTTGGTGGACTTTGCTTGCAATTCATAGCTGTATCTGTCACAGGGTATGTATTTTCCGCATGCTTCAAAGGCTGCCCCTGTTCTGCCTTCTGAATTTTATATCTGCACATAAAATGATTATTGGACTGAACCACTGAGTCTATTAATAGAATACTTTGCTTGAATTCGAAAGTAATACTGTGCACCAAATGTTAAGTGTACGGAAACAGACTGCGATACCTTTATCTTTATAATTCGACCTGAGAAAGGTGCTCTGACGAATAGCCTTAACAGGTGTTACCTTGGGTAGGCTGTTGAGCTGCCCCTTACTGTGTTTTACTGCTGTTTTGCAAGTTGCGTTTAATTTAATAATAATAGGTTGTAGTTTTAATCAATACCGACTTCTGTTTGGAGGACTCTGCCATTGCATGGACACTTTTCATCATACTTTAGTAAGAAAGTCATTTTTTATTATGTAGTGACAAATACACCTGTGCAGTAAATGGGGTGGGCACATGTAACTGCAGCTGCTCACATGTCTACACTTTACGACTAAAATCTAGTTACATTTTATTCTCAAGTTTGTTTTTTGCTTATTCCAGTCGTATACGTTTTCTAAGCATTGATGTTATATCAAGAACAGTGATATCGGATATCGGATAGCTGTGAATTACCGAATGGGTAAATACCGATTCGGTAAAATAGGGAAACATTCAAGGGTGGCAGGGTGTCACATTGACACCCTGTTGCACCCCTGAATAGTGCTTGTGTGCACATGTGGCACACATACATGCCCTAAGGGCATGTATGTCTGCCACATGGCACTGTTGAAAATGCACAGATTTGCATTTTCAAAGGTATTCGGTATTTACCACCAACTAATAGTTGGTGGTAAATAACGAATCCTTAAAGCACATAAGCACTCTTGAAAGTGCTTCCTACATGCCATTTACCGATTCGGTAAATAATGATTCAGTAAATACAGAATCGGTAAATACCGATTCGGTATTTACCGAATCCTCCGCTAGATCTGGAATGGCTCAATACCGGTCGGTAAGCCTGAAATTTACCGAATTTCGGGTTTACCGACCGGTAATGGGCCTGCTACATCGGGCCCCTAAGTATTTAGGCGAGACAGTGTATTGCAATAGATAACCAGAACAGAGGGGATGGGTCCTTGGGTCACATGAATGTGGCACACAAGATGCACAGAAGAAAATGACCTAATGGTCGCTGCCATGGTACTCCTTCATGAGGCAAGACTCCTTTGGTGTGCCCCAAACAATGAAAAAGACAGGTTTCTGTCTTTGGGTTAAAGGAGATAAGCAACCACACTGATCAATCTACAGGAGACTGAATGAAATAAATTCAATCTGCAAAACCTTAGGAGACAAAAAAAAACATGTTCTCAAAGCCCATACCCTGTCCATAAAAGTATTAAAATGTAGAGAGCTGTGGAGAAGATGGGGCATTGATGTATGAAGTTTGTTCATTTTCTGATTGCTCAGTGCAATTCATGGTACACTGGACTGCATAAATAACTGGTGTGTCAGAGAACACAGTTAGCAAGTGTGCTCCAGTTCCGGATTAAACTCTGTGGAGGCCCCATAGGCAGTCGAAATCCCCCCCCCCCCTCGCAAATTATCTCCTGACAGCCAGATGCACTGTCCCGGCGTAATTGCAAGGCAGCAGAGAGGCTTTGGCGCCAGTAGTATGATCCGGAGGCCAAGGCTGCCTATAGGGCTACTATTAAGGTCTATCATGCGGACATTTTGGCCGAAAAAAAGAATTATTTTTCTGCAAGAGTTGAGACGGCTTCAAATTCTTGCAGGGAAATATTTACTATTGTCAAGGAGTTTGTTACCCCTAAGGCCAGTGCATTGCATCATGAGTTCTCTGAGCCATGGGTGATTTCGTTAGCGAACTTTTTTACAACTAAAATTAAGCGGATTCAAGATTCCTTCCCCTCCTCGGGCCCTAGTGTTGTTATCATCCCGAGGAACCAGCTGATCTCGACAGCTGAATCTGGTCCTTTTCTTTCTGAGTTTCCAGCTATCTCTGACTCTATCTCCCAGAACCTCCTTTCGAAACTTAAGTCAGGCTCTCCCTCGGACCCCTGCCCTGCTACTTTTCTGGCTAGGGCTGCAGAGGTTTTGAACCCTCTGATTAATCCGGTTCTTAATTTATCACTGACCAGTGGTCCCGAGAGTCATGCCAACTATAGGCCAATTTCTCTTTTGCCTGCTCTTGCAAAGATAATGGAAAAGCATGTTCATTCGGTGCTCTCCACTTTTCTCGAAACTCATAGCTTGCTGCACTCCACCCAGTCGGGCTTTCGATCCAATCTAAGCACCGAGACGGCGCTTCTGGAGGTCAATGAAGCCATTAAGGAAGTGCTGGATTCAGGTGGAAGAGCCATGCTGGTAATGTTAGATCTGTCGGCGGCTTTCAACACCGTCCCTCATGAGGGTCTCCTCAGCAGACTTTGAGATCGGTCTGAGAGGGACGGTGTTGAGCTGGTTTAGATCTTATCTAGCTGGTCGCCGGCAGGTGGTCTGGGCCCCCCCGTACTCAGCCGAAGTGCCGCCTTTGGAGGTCGGAGTCCCACAGGGGTCGGTGCTTAGCTCGACTCTGTTTAATATCTTCATGACCCCTTTGGCGGTGCTGGCGGAGTCTTTTGGGGCTCAGATCATGCCATACGCCGATGACATCCAGCTCCATTTCACTTGTGGTAAGGGAGCTGAGTTCAACGGAGAGAGCATCCGCGGGTGCCTTGGGGCTGTTTTCGACTGGTTTCAGCGAAACAGCCTCAAGTGCAACCCTGACAAATCAGAAGTGCTGTTCTTCGGGTGTCAGGCTGACCCGAGTTGGCAGGATTGGTGGCCT
The DNA here is from genome assembly GCF_964263255.1 of Lissotriton vulgaris. NCBI lineage: Eukaryota > Metazoa > Chordata > Amphibia > Caudata > Salamandridae > Lissotriton > Lissotriton vulgaris. Next base: position 616,392,811 of record NC_141697.1, read on the forward strand.
GTGAACATATTCCCTCCCTCGTCCTCTTCTCTGGTGGCTAAGAACCTTGGGGTCAAAATTGACAACAGCCTATCTCTTAAGTCCCAGATCTTGGGCCTGACTGGCACTTGCTATGGTCTCCTTAAAATGTTGCGCAAGTTTCTTCCCTTGCTCCCTTTGACGCATAGGAAGATGACGGTCCAGGCTCTTATCTGCTCCAGGCTGGACTACTCAAATGTTTTATATTTGGGTCTTCTGGACTACCTACTACAAAAACTCCAGGTGGTCCAAAACTCGGCGGCACGGGCCATTTTTGGCCTACCTCGCCGAGCGAGAGCCTCGGACCTGTTACTTTCCCTACACTGGCTCCCTGTTAGGAAGCGGATTGTTTTTAAAGCACTTACGCTGGCGCATAAGGCACTCCATGCGGTGGGAGCTGAATATATCCCGAAACGCCTTGCTTTCTACAAACCTACAAGATCCCTTAGATCGGAATCTCTTGGTTTGGCTATTGTCCCTGTTGTTAGGAAAGCAAGGGTAGGGGGACGTTCTTTCAAACACCTGGCTCCTCAGTTATGGAACACCCTCCCCCCTGTCGCTCCGCTGTACCTCGAACCTGCTGGCCTTTAGAAAAGGTCTGAAAACGTGGCTCTATGGACAGTGATCGGTCTGTTTTTTTTTTTCACCTTTTTCTTTTTCCTTCTGTAGCTTTGCTGTGGGTCAGAAAGCGCCGGGACACTCCTTGGAGTAGCAGAGCGCTATATAAGACACCCATAACATTAACATTAACAATGCACCGGGTTTTCTTTTACCAACTGACAGCTGCCAGATGAGGAGCTTTTAAGAGACAAACTGTTGTGTGACTCTGATGTCTCTGGTTTATGTACTTTAAGTTGTTAATAGGTACATTACATGAATACAGTATTATCTCTATAGTCTTTAATGTAAAGTTTTCGTTTCTTTGAGCTGATTCATTTGTTTCTATCAATTGGAAGCAATATTTAAGAAAGCTTGATTGTAATTTCCTTTCAAGATCAAATCAATATTATTTTGATCCGTTGTCGCGGGGCTCCTAAAAGGCATGGAGGCTGGAGCCCATAGGCTGGTGCCTACTTTGCCTATTTGGTCATCCGGAACTGGCTCCAGAGACACTGTGTGGTTGTGGTCTATTAGAAGAGAGTGCAACAATGAAGATTTTTTAATGCAAACTAAGCATGTACAGAAATATACCCAGGACTACACACGGGTACTGTTCTGACTTTTATTAGAAGAAGAATAGATTTCTGTAAAGGCAGAGCTTTAGTCTGCAGGGCGGGAGAAATGTTCTCTGGGTGCTGTAGGGACATTGCTGGACTGGCATTCTGGGACACAGAGGAAACCCCCAGAGGTCAGAATAGCATAGAGATTGTTTTTCGAAGGGTCATTCAAACCCAAGTGGTTGCAGCATGGCCACAATTAAGGTCGGCATGTAACATGCTTCACAATCATGGCTGTGATACTTGCACCACTGTTCATAACCTGTTCCTCCTGAATGCAATACCTGTATCCCATGACAGCTGGTGCTGTGTGTGAGTGGCCCCAAAAGTGCACTTGAAGCATATGAATTAAGGTGGGAAAATATGGCATTTGTTGCAAGCAGAGTGATTGTCAGCAGTTGCAGGCATGATATCCTGCTCGCCCACTAAAGCCACTTGCCAGCACACAGCAGCACCGGCTTGCAGAGGTTGTCGCGTGATGGGTAGGGTACCTCACTAGAGACAAGTAAACATACTAGTAGATGGAGCGAAAGAGCCAAGCTTAAAGAACCTAGCCATGATTGTCTAGATTCACGGCCAAGTTCCACAATTAAACTTCGAGAAGTGCTAAAAATAAATGTGATTCATAATATATTGTAAAAGTGTAAAAAAGGGTGTAGCTTCCTTGCCCTTGCTCTGTGATGCTGGTTCCTTTTACGCTTTCACAACCTCTTGGCTTCCCTGATACATCTGCTTGCCTTCGTCTACTGCAAATGTTCCCAAGTAGAATACAATGTTTTATTTCTGTTTGGGGTCCTAACAAAAAGTTAATCTGGCGAATCTTCCACTGCACAGGTCTGTTGTCAACCTTACTTCCACCAGAAGCACAACCCCTCGATTATCTTTTATTTTTTGCTTTTGTTCCTGCTTACGATTCTTTTCCCCACTCTTGCATGTACTACTATGTTTATGGGGTGCTGTACATTATGTCATCTTACACTTATCTACAATTTAGGCACAGGTTTGTTCACTGAGGTTACCCAGATTTTCAAGATCTTTAATCATCTGTCAAAGCCAGAATTTAGGACCCCACACCCGCACATTATCATTCAGTCGCTACTTAAGTTTTAGCAGCATCATCAGAATGTCCCCTTCTCACTTTACTGCTAGATATGTTCCTCAAACAGACTGAATGTATGGTTTCTATGCAACCGTCCTTCATCCCCGTTTGCTGTTCCCACACAAACCTTGTCACCTTGTTGGGTTCTCATGCTGCAGCAAACATAGTGTTAGCAGCTCCTGCACATAGTTTGTCAGTAAATGGTAGGGGTCACACCGACCCAAGCAAGAGTGTGACTAGATAGGAAGATAGTGTGTGTAAAACACATATTTGGTGACATAGCTTCAAGCCCCTGCGAGGTTCATCGCCAAGCTATGTCTTAGTAAAAGGTCCAACTTTTGTTCAGTATAAGTTGAAAAAAGTGTCCTGAAGTTTACCGCTTCCTCCCACACCTTCTTGGAGTGGTTGGGGTGTGCTTCCTCTGGAATGGAATAAGAGAGCTACTTTAACAACATTTAGCAGGAATGCTCTTGGTTACCAGTTTGACCTTTCATATAGATCAATTACAGCACACAATGGAGTCTGCATCACTGGGGCTCGTGGTCAGTATGGGACCCTGTTAGATTTGGGGGTCTCTGGTTGGCACAGGTAGGTACTTGTGTCAAACAGGGACCCTCTCCTCTAGTCAGGGAAAGGGGACTACACTCCTAAAATAACCCCTGCTCACCCTCTAGGTTGCGTGGCGCGAGCAGTCAAGGCTTATTTCAGAGGCGTTGTAAGTTAAGCAGTTGTGACCACATACAGTAACCCAGTGACAACACTACAAATGGACACCACACAGGTTGTATATAAAAAATAAGTAGACTTTATATAGAGTTACCACAAGACCATAAACGACAAAAATACACACTATGATTACTTTAAGATGGTAGATTAAGCTTAGTTCAGTTCAGTTCTTAGATGCGACACTCTGCGTCAATGTACCTTAAGTTGCGTTGCGCTTCCACGATAAGCAATGTCGCAGTGATGGGAAATGCGGCAAAAGTCAGGTGCAAAGAAATAAAGACGTGAAGATCTTCCAGATGCAGCGCGCTTCTCGGGGATGCGAGAAACTCTCGGTTCGATGCGTGGACTTCAGCGGCGACACCCTTACGATGCGACGGCAACAGCTCCAGCGGCGACACTCTTCTCCACGATGCGTGAAGCTTCCGCTCGATGCGACAACTACAGCGGCGACATCCAAGATGGGACGGCAGCATCTCCGACGACAGCGTGCTTCTCGGGGATGGGAGGTGTTCTTGGTGGATTCGGTGCAATGCGACAGTTCCAGCGGCGACACCCTCCTTCGGAGTTGCGACGGCAGGCACAGCGACGGCGACACACTTCTTCTCGTTGAGTCGCGCTTCCAGCTCCTTGCGACACGCAGTTCCTCAGAAGGCCCAAAACAGCAGCAGGCACTTCCAAAAGAACTCTATGGGGAGCTGGGGGTGAAGGCTGTTGTCCCTGAGACTTCAGCAGGAGGCAAGCTCTTTTCCAAGGTCTTGGAGATCCTTCACAAGTTGAAAGCAAAGTTACAAAGTTCCCTTCTCCTTCCTTTGGCAGTAAGGCAACCACTGCACTCCAATCCCCCAAGCAGCACATCAGCTTGGGAATAGTGTCTCCTCAGTTACTTCAGGTTCCTCTCCTCTGTAAAGGTTTATTCTTGTAGTCCAACAGTGATCTAATTTCATGGGATCAGGGTCCCAATATTTATACCCAGAAATCCTTTGTTCTCTGAGGCGAGAGGGGCCTTTGCCCAGTCCAAACCAGTTCTGAAGCACTCTGTTTATAAGACTTCTCCTTTCCTTTCACAGTGCAGGGCATGCCCATCAGACGCCCCACAGGAGGTAGAGCCAGCATTGTGGAAGGTGAGTACAGTCCTGGAGCGCTCTGTTTACAGGACTCCTTCTCTTCTTTCAGTGTGCAGGGCAGAGACATCAGCCGCTCCCCAGGGGGTGGAGCCAGCATTGTGGAAGGCAGGCACTGCCCTATTCAGAGTTCAGGTGCACTCCTCCCTCCCATCTAGATGCAGATCTCTTTATTCACCACTGGGTGACTCAGCCTGTCTCCTGGAATTCCCCAGCCCTGTCACTCACAGAAACCAGACATAGGAATACACAAACTAGCAGGGGCAGGTTTGAATGGCTAGACAAGCAAATACCTAATTTCTAAAAGTAGCATTTGCAAACACAGAATATTAAAATAAACTTTACTAAAAGATGTATTTTATTATTCTGAGTTCAGGCATACTAAACTCGAATTTCTATCATGTTCTCTGAGCCTGTTAGGATTATAAAATGTAACAATTCTAACAGCCCATTCTGGCCTATGGAGAACAGGTAGCCTTGCAATAGTGAACAACGAAAATGGCTGTAATTCACTATTAGGAGATGCCTCACACATCAGGGTTTGCCCTACCTTATACTTACAATGCACCCTGCCCTTGGGCCTACCATAGGGGTGACTAATATGAAGAAAAGGGAAGGTTTAGGTACTGGCAAGTGGCTGCACTTGCCCAGTCAGCATGACAGGACCAGACTGCACGCATGCTCTGCAATGGCAGACCTTAGACACTTTTTACAAGACTGCTTCTGTGGGTGGCACAACTAGTGCTGCAGGCCCACCAGCAGCATTTGGATTACACACCCTGGCACACTCAGTGCACTAGACTAGGGTCTGACAGGTAAACCAAATAGCCAAACATGGAACCACTGATTCATACATCAATTTACAATAGGGAGCACTTGCACTGTGGCACTGAATAGCAGTGGCACAGTGCCCAAAGCATCTAACACCAGCAAAAACATATGAGGCAACTGCAAAAATGGAAGGGAGACCCACGCCAATTGTGCCAGGTCTAACACGTGTCCCCTCCAGCTGAAAAGTGGGGAGAACTACCCTAACTCCTGGGAGTTCTCTTCACTAAGGCGGAAAAATCTGGACAGACCATCAGCGTTGGAGTGTTCGGTACCTGGGCGGTGTTCCACCGTAAAGTCCATACCCTGTAGGGAAATGGACCACCTCAACAGCTTTGGATTTTCACCCCTCATCTGCATCAACCATCTGAGGGGTCTGTGGTCTGTCTGAACCCGGAAGTGAGTCCCAAACAGGTATGGTCTCAGCTTCTTCAGTGCCCAGACCACGGCAAATGCCTCACGCTCAATAGCACTCCACCTCTGTTCCCGTGGAAGTAACCTTCTATTGATAAAGGCTACAGGTTGATCTAGGCCCTCCTCATTCATCTGTGACAAAACAGCCCCCACACCATGCTCTGAAGCATCTGTCTGGACAATGAACTCTCTTGAGAAGTTGGGTGCCAGGAGCACGGGCGCCATACATGGCAGCTTTCAGGGCCTCAAAGGCTTTCTGACAGGTGTCAGTCCAAATACCTTTCTTGGGATGCTTCCTGGAAGTCAGCTCTGTCAAGGGTGAAACAATGTTGCCATATCCCTTGACAAACCTGTAATACTCTGTGAGACCTAAGAAGGCTCTCACCTCTGTCTGGGTTTTGGGTGGCTCCCAAGCCAGGATGGTTTCAATCTTGGGTTGTAGGGGCGCCACCTGGCCGCTCCCAACTTGGTGTCCCAAGTACACCACAGAACCCTGCCCGATCTTACTCGCCTTGATCGTGAGGCCTGCTCTCCGCAGTGCCAACAACACTTCCCAGAGGTGGCGCAGATGTTCCTCCCAACTGACACTGAACACTGCGATGTCATCCAGGTAGGCGGCACTAAATTCCTCCAGTCCAACCAACACCTGGTTGACCAACTTCTGAAAGGTGGCAGGGGCATTCTTCATCCCAAAAGGCATAACCAGGAACTGGAAATGCCCATCTGGTGTGGAGAATGCTGACCTCTCCTTTGCTTCATCAGTCAAGGCGATCTGCCAGTACCCAGACGTTAAATCAAACGTGCTGAGGTACCGGGCAGCCCCTAGCCGATCAATGAGCTCATCAGCTCTGGGGATGGGGTGCACGTCAGTCTTCATGACTGAATTGCGCCCTCGGTATTCCACACAGAACCAGAGTTTGGGTGTGGCATCCTGCACTGCAGCCTTTGGGACCAAGACCACTGGGATGGCACAAGGACTGCTAGATGACTCAATCACCCCAAGTGCAAGCATCTTGGAGACCTCCTCTTTAATGCATGCCCTCACCCTGTCAGTTACCCTGTAAGATTTGGGCTTTACAGGTAAGCTGTCTCCTGTGTCCTCATCATGGATGGTCAGGATAGAAGAGAGGTTAACACCATCCACTGACCCATCTTGCTCTGAGACTGACAGGAGGTCAGGAAGAGGCTCAGTCTCCTCCATCCCAGCATCTGTTGCCAAGAGTATGCCCACTTCAGACCTCTCTAAGTGGGGCTTAAGGCGGTTGACATGTAGGACCCTCAAGGGGTTCCGAGGAGATCGCAAGCCCACCAAGTAGGTAACTGGACTCTTGCGCTCCACAACATCAAAAGGTCTGGTCCACTTATCTTGGAGCACACAGGGCTCCACTGGGGCCATGACCCACACCTTCTGTCCAGGCTGAAGTTCTACCAGAGTGGCATTCTGGTCATACCAGTGCTTCATCTCCTCCTGGCTGGCCTCGAGATTCGCCTGAGCGAGTACACTGAAGCACCTGGTCTGGTTCCTGAAGGCCAGCATGTAGCTATATACATCCTGGGAAGGTTTCCTGGGAGATTGTTCCCAGCCTTCTTTAACCAGACTCAGAGGTCCTCTGACTAGGTGTCCATAGAGAGGCTCAAAGGGACTGAACGTCCCACTTACGCCTCATGGGTTCCTCAAGACCCATTGTCATGCCCTTCAGGGTCCGGCTGAACCTTTCAACCAGCTCATTTCCTTGGGGGTGGTAAGGAGTGGTGAACTTGTACCTTACACCACACTCCTGCCACAGGGACTACATATACTTGGAAATTAAGTTGGACTCCCGGTCAGACACTACCTCGCGAGGGAATCTCACTCGGGAGAAAGTTCCCATCAATGCTCGTCCCCCCACGGGGGGCGTCACTGTCCTCAGAGGTATAGCTTCCGGGTACCGGGTGGCATGGTCCACCAAGACCACGATGAACCTGTTGCCCATGGATGTCTTGGGGTCCAGTGGCCCCACAATGTCAATCCCCACCCGCTCAAGGGGGGTACTGACCACAGAGAATGGCTGGAGAGGAGCCTTATGCTTCCTCCCACTCTTTCCACTTGCCTGGCAAGTCTGACAAGTCTTGCAATGAGTATCAGAACTGTTACGCATTTGGGGCCAATGAAAGTGGGTGACAAGCCTCTCAAAGGTCTTGTCCTGCCCCAAATGTCCGGCTAATGGCACATCATGAGCCAGCCCCAGTAGGAAGGCTCTGAACTTCTGGGGTACCACCAGCACACGGGCTGACCGAAGTTCAGCAACCTTAGGCTCACTATACAAGAGACCATTCTCCCAGTAGATCCAATGTGATCCTGACTGATCACCTGCTGCCTGGCTTACAGCCTGTTTCCGCAAGCCCACAAGAAAAGGGCATTCTCTCTGCTCTTTGCAGAAGTCTTCCCTGGAGGGACCTTCTTCTTCCTGCCAATGGGTCAGCTCAGGCAGAGCTCCCAGTTCAGCTATCTGTTCCCCGGTAGGCTCCAGGGCATCCCCCTCAGGGTCTACCTCCTCCTGGGCCGTGGGAACTTCAGGGGCCGGTTATCCGCGCCTCTCGCCACTTCTCTCTTCGGCAGGTTCCTGGGCCTCCCTCTCAGGGTCCAGGTCCTCTTGAGAACCCCTACTGGCTGACATTGACCAGGTGGTCACGCACGCCCAGTCAGGCAGTCCAACCATCTTCAAGTGAGTTGTTTTCTCCAACTTTTCCCAGGTGGAGCTCTCCAAGTCATTTCCTAACAAACAGTCAACAGGCATGGCGGGCCTCACAGCTACCTGAAGAGTACCAGAGACCCCCCCCACTCAAAGGGAACCTGAGCCATTGGACAATGACTCTCTGTGTTGTCGGCGTTAACAACTCGGCAAAATGCATGAGGGACAATCTGCTCTTGAGACACCAGGTGACACCTGACAGCTGTCACACTGGCTCCTGTATCTCTAAGAGCCTCCACCTTTTGGCCATTGACGGTCACTCGCTGCCCATATTTCTTAGTGTTCCTGGGCAGCTGAGCCTCTGAGACCATCTCACTGTCTCCTAAATAGACTAGGGTTATCTGTGCGGGATCCCACCCACCTTGGACACCAATCTCCCCCCCAAGGCTACACTAGCCATCTTCCGGGGCGGAGCACCAGTGGGTGCTTGTTTACCAAACAGGCGGCACCTGGTATCTTTCTACTTATCACCCAGGTCACCACACTTGTAACATTTCAGGGGCCCCTGGAGAACAGTACTACATGTCGAGGCCCCTTGCTTTCTCTCACGGGGAGACTGGGAACCTTTCACGGGGTTCTCTTGGGGACGACTTTGGGGCCCTCTGCGGAACTCTTTCTGTTTACCCTTGTCCCCCTCACTCTTCTGCTGGGGACCCTGCCCACCTTTGGCTGAGTCTCCCATGTGACCTTTGTGGACCCGGGTACTGACCCAGCGGTCCGCCTCCTCAGCAAGCTTCCTAGGGCTAGTCAGCTTGCTATCTATCAGATGCTGGCGCAGCTCTGGAAAACAATTATCAGACAAGTGCTCCCATGCAATCAAATCAAAGAGACCTTGAAAATCATTAACCTTGCTGTCCTTTACCCAACCATCCAATGCTCTGCAAAAGAAAGTGACATATTCAACCCAAGAACTGTTTTCTAACTTTTTGCATTTCCTGAACCTCTGCCTATAGAGCTCAGGTGTCAAACCATATCTAGACATCAATGCATCTTTCATGTGGCTGTATGAATTGTGGACTTCAGAAGGCAAGTCTAACAATGTATCCCGCCCCTCACTAAGGAACCTTCCCCACAACCCCGCTCCCCAATCTCTCGCAGGCACCCGGTGGGAGGACATGGCTACCTCATAGGCTCTGAACCACTGACCAATATCATCATTTTTGTAAAACTCCTTCACCACATCCTTGGGAATATACACTCTACTTTCTGTATGTACTGACGGTACGCTGCCACCAGAGGGAGTAATTTCCAAACTTTTAGATTTTAACTCCAACTCCCTCAAAACTTTTCATGCTCAAACTGCATTTTCTTTTCATCAAGATCTAACTTTCTATTTTCTATTTCTAGTTGCCTATCAACCTTGAACCTGGTCTATTCCATGTCATGTCTTCTTGATCTCTCTGTCCTCCAGCTCCTCTGGAGACAGACTCTTGTTAGAAGCACTGCTACATGCGGCGGAAGGTATTTTCCTTCCTCCTTGGCCCACTGGCCCTTCTTGTTGCTCAATTGCATCATCATCATCCTCAATCACAGGAGTTTTCCTTGCTTCTACCCAGGCCTTCAGCGCCTTGTAGAATTCTTCCTTCACTTTAAATCCAGAAGTGGAAACATTGAATTTCTTGCAAAAGTACTTCATCTGCTTTACTGTGCAGCATTCCAGCCTCTCCTCTTCCCATTCGCAATTAAGGGAGGCTACAGATTCTGCTCTCTCTACTGAATTAGGCATTTCTCAAAAATAGGCAATCAAAAAATCAAAAAGGAATCTACCAAAAAGTATGCCGTATTGTTATGGTCTCCGCTCACTAAGTAGTGTTCACCAGTCACTGTACATGAGTCACAAATGCAAATCCAGAATCCCTTCCGCTGCCTACCAATGTTAGATTTGGGGGTCTCTGGTTGGCACAGGTAGGTACTTGTGACAAACAGGGACCCTCTCCTCTAGTCAGGGAAAGGGGATTACACTCCTAAAATAACCCCTGCTCACCCTCTAGGTTGCGTGGCGCGAGCAGTCAAGGCTTATTTCAGAGGCGTTGTAAGTTAAGCAGTTGTGACCACATACAGTAACCCAGTGACAACACTACAAATGGACACCACACGGGTTTTATATCAAAATTAAGTAGACTTTATATAGAGTTACCACAAGGCTATAAACAACAAAAATACACACTATGATTACTTTAGGATGGTAGATTAAGCTTAGTTCAGTTCAGTTCTTAGATGCAACACTCAGAGTCAATGTACCTTAAGTTGCATTGCGCTTCCACGACAAGCAATGTCGCAGCAATGGGAAATGCGGCAAAAGTCAGGTGCAAAGAAATAAAGACGTGAAGATCTTCCAGATGCGGCGCGCTTCTCGGGGATGCGAGAAACTCTCAGTTCGATGCGTGGACTGCAGTGGCGACACCCTTACGATGCGATGGCAACAGCTCCAGCGGCGACGCTCTTCTCCACGATGCGTGAAGCTTCCGCTCGATGCGACAACTACAGCAGCGACATCCAAAATGCGATGGCAGCAGCTCCGACGGCGGCACGCTTCTCGGGGTTTCGAGGTGCTCTTGGTCAATGTGGTGCAATGCGACAGTTCCAGCGGCGACACCCTCCTTCGGAGTTGCGACGGCAGGCACAGTGACGGCGACACGCTCCGACTTTGTTGCGAGATTCTTTTCCTGATGCGGTGCAGTGCGACAGCTCCAGCGGCGACACCCTCCTTCGGATTTGCGACGGCAGCAGCAGCGACGGTGACACGCTTCCTCTTCGTTGCGCCACTCTTCTCTCCGATGCGGTGCAGTGCGACAGTTCTAGCGGCGACACCCTCCTTGCTCTGGAGTCGCGACGGCAGGCACTGCGATAGCGACATGCTTCTTCTCATTGAGTCGCGCTTCCAGCTCCTTGCGACACCCAGTTCCTCAGAAGGCCCAAAACAGCAGCAGGCACTTCCAAAATAACTCTGGGGAGCTGGGGGGTGAAGTCTGTTGTCTCTGAGACTTCAGCAGGAGGCAAGCTCTTTTCCAAGCCCTTGGAGGTCCTTCACAAGTTGAAAGCAAAGTTACAAAGTTCCTTTCTCCTTTCTTTGGCAGTTATGCAACCACTGCAGGCCAATCCCCCAAGCAGCACTTCAGCTTGGAAATAGTCTCTCCTCAGTTTCTTCAGGTTCCTCTCCTCAGTAAAGGTTTCTTCTTGTAGTCCAAAAGTAATCTAATTTCATGGGATCAGGGTCCGAATATTTATACCCAGAAATCCTTTGTTCTCTGAGGGGAGAGGGGCCTTTGTCCAGTCCAAACCAGTTCTGAAGCACTTTGTTTATCAGACTTCTCCTTTCCTTTCACAGTGCAGGGCATGCACATCAGACGCCCCACAGGAGGTGGAGCCTGCATTGTGGAAGGCAAGTACAGTCCTGGAGCACTCTGTTTACAGGACTCCATCTCTTCTTTCAGTGTGCAGGGCAGAGACATCAGCCGCTCCCCAGAGGGGGCAGCCAGCATTGTGGAAGGCAGGCACAGCCCTATTCAGAGTTCAGGTGCACTCCTCCCTCCCATCTAGATGCAGATCTCTATTCACCACTGGGTGACTCAGTCTGTCTCCTGGAATTCCCCAGCCCTGTCACTCACAGACCCCAGACATAGGAATACACAGACTAGCAGAGGCAGGTTTGAATGGTTAGACAAGCAAATACCTACTTTCTAAAAGTGGTATTTGCAAACACATAATATTAAAATAAACTTTACTAAAAGATGTATTTTATTATTCTGAGTTCAGGCATACTAAACTCGATTTTCTACCATGTTCTCTGAGCCTGTTAGGATTATAAAATGTAACAATTCTAACAGCCCATTCTGGCCTTTGGAGAACAGGTAGCCTTGCAATAGTGAAAAACGAAAATGGCTGTAATTCACTATTAGGACATGCCACACACATCAGGGCTTGTCCTACCTTATACTTACAATGCACCCTGCCCTTGGGCCTACTATAGGGGTAACTAATATGAAGAAAAGGGAAGGTTTAGGGACTGGCAAGTGGGTGCACTTGCCCAGTCAGCATGACAGTACCAGACTGAACGCAGGCTCTGCAATGGCAGCCGTAGACACTTTTTACAAGGCTGCTTCTGTGGGTGGCACAACCAATGCTGCAGGCCCACCAGCAGCATTTGGGTTACACGCCCTGGCACACTCAGTGCACTAGACTATGGTCTGACAGGTAAACCAAATAGCCAAACATGGAACCACTGATTCATACATCAATTTACAATAGGGATCACTTGCACTGTGGCACTGACTAGCAGTGGCACAGTGCCCAAAGCATCTAACACCAGCAAAAACATATGAGGAAACAGCAAAAATGGAAGGGAGACCCACGCCAATGGTGCCAGGTCTAACAGACCCAGAGGTTAGTAAAGTGGAGAAGCAGTTATGATGCTTTACCATAATTGATAATCAGTGAGCTAGAACTACGACCATCGTGTGCCCATCCAGCTATCAACAGGCTTGAGATTATGCTAGTCTGGCATTTATGTTCATAAAAATTACGATCATTTTAGAGCTTTTCCAGTTCAAAGGAGGAACCGGTTTTCTTTACCCTCCTTTAAAATGGCCACCTTTTCCCTATTCTTCTACTCTGAGATTATGGAGTAGCAGCACATTAAGAAGTGTTTCCAGTTTTTACATCCCTGTAAACTGAGGAAGGCCAAAATGCATCCGAAAGGAAATTTTACATGAAATGGTCTCTTGTGCCCAGGGGAGTGAATATTATTATTACAGCATGTGCAGAGACACCAGGGCCAAGGGATGTAAGAGATAGCTGCTCCCCAAGTACTGCTGTTTTTTTTCTGCCCAGCTTGGTGAAAGCAGGTTTTCCTGCTTGTACTAGGGTCCACAGCTCCCTTGCTTGTGTCACTGATTTCACCCACCCAACTGCTGACTAAAAATATGTGTAAGAAAACAATATGTGAAGTAAAAAAGTAACTTTAGGGTGTTCCCTGCTTATGTGGCTTTATGTACAGCTAACTTGCCTCATTTAGAAATAAAAGTCACTTGGATGCAAAACAAAAAATTGGTGCTTCGATAATAATATATGAAACAAAAAGTAGTCAGGGTTGCTGCCAGTTTAGGTGGTATGGTATAAGACTAATGTGCCTTATTTGGAGAGAAAACAATCTTGCAACCTTGCCCCACTTTTGCGCCATTTTTAACATGGGAAAAATGATGCAGAAGTGGCGTAAGGGGCTTGTAAATCTGCCCCCTTGTGCCCTTGATCAGCTTGGTACAAACCTTATTGTGGTGGATCCCCAATATGTAGCTTGTGAGTAACATGTTGCTCACCAGCTACTCCTGAAAGATTTTCCCACGTCTCATAAGAATAAGTGTAGGTCACTTCTTAACTTGGATTGTATTAATGGTGGAGCCTGCAAATGGATTTCCCTGCAGGGCAGCTATGAAATTAGCACAGCAGGTGTGTGGCGAAAGGTTGCAAATTGGTCTTGCATCCTAACAAATTCCCACAAACCTACCCGTTTATTGTGCAATTGTGGCCTTTACAGCCTTAATATTTTACATAATGTTACCACATTGATATAAATAAACGATATTTAGGACCTTTCTGTATCCACGCGCTTTCTCTGAGCCTGTCAAAATCAGCTCTCCGAGTCGAGCTGCCCTTTCTGGGAGGTGTTGAGCAATTTGTATGTGTACCCTTTCGAGATGGAAACAAAGTAGGAGAAACTGGATTTTTACCATCCCTACATCTCTCGCGAGGTGGTCCTAGTGAGGTTCTGGTTCCCTGCGTGGGGGGAATCGCCTTTGACCACGACTGCTGCGTGCCTGCTGTCTCCAGTACCATTGAGCCTCGAACTCTGTGCTCTCTCCAAATACCAACAGCTGACTCGCCCGCCTGTCTCCCGCCGCCCGACTGCTCACCTGTCACCTGGAGCAGGGGCTGCCGAGAGGAGATGGGCGAGGGGCGGACTTCAAGGTCCAGTGGCCCTTGCGGTGTTCCGCCTCACGGAGAAGCGCCAGGCGGCGCTTAAATTTGCCATCAGACACATCGAGTGGGGGAATCACCTTTGACCACGACTGCTACGTGCCTGCTGTCTCCAGTACCATTGAGCCTCGAACTCTGTGCTCTCTCCAAATACCAACAGCGGACCCGCCCGCCTGTCTCCCACCGCCCGACTGCTCACCTGTCACCTGGTGCAGGGGCCGCCGAGAGGAGACGGGCGAGGGGCGGACTTCAAGGTCCAGTGGCCCTTGCGGTGTTCCGCCTCACGGAGAAGCGCCAGGCGGCGCTTAAATTTGCCATCAGACCCATTGAGTGGGGGAATCACCTTTGACCACGACTGCTACGTGCCTGCTGTCTCCAGTACCATTGAGCCTCGAACTCTGTGCTCTCTCCAAATACCAACAGCGGACCCGCCCGCCTGTCTCCCGCCGCCCGACTGCTCACCTGTCACCTGGAGCAGGGGCCGCCGAGATGAGACGGGCGAGGGGCGGACTTCAAGGTCCAGTGGCCCTTGCGGTGTTCCGCCTCACGGAGAAGCGCCAGGCGGCGCTTAAATTTGCCATCAGACCCGTCTCGCGGGACGCCGGGCGAAGCCCGGGCCAAGGGCGGGCCCGTTGTTGCCCGTTAGTAACCGGTAGAGACCGGACCGGGCCACCCCCCTTGACTTTTACAGTTAAATCCGACACGCTTCTGTACATAGGATTTCACATTTATCCATCATGCCTGGAAGAACCAGAAGCAAAACCAAATCCGCACTGGCTGTAGCCCAGATTACTGGACCCATAGATCAATTTATCTCACGGACCAACGAGGCCATCGAACATAGTATTTCCCTTTTGGAACGCAGAGTCTCTCTGGACCTTATTAAAGCGAAACGCTCATCTATGGGCCTTTTAGCAACTGCGGCATCTCCTATCCAACAAGCCCCTACCACCGCTATTCTCCCCCCATCTGTAACTGTTGCAGACATTCATACAGTACCATGCTCAGTAGATTTATCAGTAACCCAATCAGAGTCTGACTCTCTTTTATCAGTCGATTTAGAGGTTACCCCGGACCTAGAGGCTTGTCAAACACAGGACAGAATGGAATCAACCATAGATAAGCAATCACGGGGACAGAGGGAAGGAGCCATCCCTAAACGAGGAAACACCAAACCATGTGGTAACGTAGTGATACCTGATACCCCCATGGAACTCGGGAGGGAATCTGGGAGGGATCGACTCCTACAGCCCACACAACCAAGTATGAATATTCCAACTGAAAATAACTCTATACCACCCGCCATTTTCATAGAGGATATAGATAACCCATGCAAAAATTGTAAATTCACATCGCAAATACTAACTACAATCAAAGAGCTTTTTTCCCAGCATCTAAAACCTATACAAATCAGTGTAAGGAATCTGGAAGCTCAAATAGCAATTCTATCACGCATTCACCCTAGTGTGAAGAGTCTACACCCAGTTAGCCAAGGGAAGGGAAACTCTACTCACCCCTCAAAAGTTTCCCAACAATCACAACCTGCCGTAGGAACTAAACAGTCTCTTACGACTATTCCACCTCCTTTAAAATCAAAGCATACTGTTCCATCAGCAAAACAACATCACCCAGCGCCAAGTGTACAAAAGGCTAAAACATCTACTGATTTGCCCCCAGATCATACCTGGAACAGGACCTGTAAGAACAGTAAAACCCATAAACACAACAGCAGATACAACCGTAAATCAAGCTATAAACAATAAACCGTCTATCTCTCCTTCTAAACCGACGATTACACAACCCCCGATGGTACCCAAAAAGGCACCAAGATCAAGGCGCCCAGTGCACCTCCCACCGGAGGCAACCCCTTACACGGTTATTCTCACAGGCGTTCCTGAACTAACCGAAGGTATGGTTGAAACCGCCTGGTCACTCAAGAATAAGGTCCTGCAGTGGTTAAGTATAAATAGACCTCTAGAGCCATACCATTCTGGCGGGATCTCCACAGTCCGCAGAGTAATATGGATAGGTGGTGAACACAAGTCGATTCACGGTGACTGCATTATAGTAACTTGCAGGGACCCAAGTACCGTGGACCATATTTGCTCATGGCCAACCCTGGGGAAAAAGGGCGGAATAGACGCCCAACACCTCTCTTTCTTCTATCCACCACTGAACACACACCACTATCTTCCCATTTCGAACTGGCAGCACCCCCAGGAAGATTATTGGAACCAGGTGGGATACAGCTATAACTATGGGAACAGAAACAGAAATAGAGATTGGCACAACCAGCCCTGGCAATTAGGCAGATCCCACTATCCACTGGAGGGCTGGCAGGGTCTTCCAACTAGAAATCGGTATGACTGCCTAGAAATGGTGGATTGACCGTTAAGGCCCATAAGAAGTAAGACCCAGGCCGTATATACCACGGTCGCTCCACTAATTTCTGGTCTACAGTCATACCCATTCAAACCCCAGGGACAAGCAAATCAAATATCACCCATTATTATAAACTCCCAGTCTGGGATTACTACAGAATCCCGCAATGCCACCTTAAACGAAACGATGACCAAATTCCTGGTAAGCTCTATGGATACCATCGACACAAGTTTCCACCAGCCTAACGATCCGAGTAATATTATCGAACCTACCACGATCCTACCAGAGCTTTTTCCACCTAAACCCTCTGTCTGCCACCTACCACCAGACCCAAACAACTTGAATTTCTCTATAATATATTGGAATGTTGCAGGTCTGCGCTCCAAGTTGACATCAGAGCCGTGGCTTGAAACAGTGAGGGAACACCAGATACTCTGCTTTCAGGAAACATGGTCTATTACTCCAAACCATCTAGCGGGCTATAAAACCTTTAACATCCCAGCAATTCAGGGAGCTATGGGTAGACCAAAGGGGGGGTCTTGTGGTCTACGCTGCCAACACTCTCCCTCTTCTATCCATTCGGATGTTAAAAGAATTCCCGACCTATCAAATTCTGCAAATACATTTTACAAAAGATTGTATCTATATTCTGTTTAACTACTATAACAATTCAACTACAATGGATTGTCTAACAACTTTAACTGAAATTACCACTTTTTTAGCATCCCTGCAAAACGATTTTAATCCCAACTCAGCACACTTAATTTGGGGTGGCGACTTCAATCTTCCATTATGTACCAACTATAAAAATGGAAACTGCTGTCTGCAAGACGAACATGGCAGTCCTCTGTCCCATTTTGTCCACTCAACCTGTGGAAATAAATTAAATGAGACCATATTTTCCCTAGAACTGGACTTTGCAAACGATCTAGTGGAACCACAAAAAGATTTTTCACCCACTTTCCATGGAAGAGGCTTCTTAACCACTATAGATTTCATTCTGTCCTCCCAGACTCTTAAGGGACAAGTGACCAATTTTTCTACCGGGACAGATGTTAGTAGCGATCACTTTCCGATCAGTGTAAGAATTAAGTCAAAAATGGTTAAGTCACATCCTTTTACTTCGAGTCACTTAAAACAAAATGCATTAACTATGAACAAACTGAATAGCTATACAGTCAAATGGACCAAGGTTGACCCGGTGGAAGTAACAGAGAGGGTCCTTGAAAAATCTAAACCTTGGATACTTGACTGTCTATCTCCAGATTCCACTCCTCAGTCAATCGTTGATAGTTTCCAGAATGTCCTGGGGATAATTGGAAAGGAACTCTCTGGTAAACCAAGGATCAATAAGCCCTCCTCTTCGAGGTTGTTTGACACAGCCTGCCGAAAGGCCCTTTCAAATTCAAAAGAAGCCCTCCATAGACCCACGAGGAACCCAGAGGAAATCTCAAATTTAAGGAAACTCTATTATTTAGCCAGACGGGACCGTAAAAGAGAAATTAAGAAAGATCTTTGGGCACAACTCCACGGCAGCTGCCATGGAGTGGATCCACCTCTAATAGTCTTCCTCCGGGAACTCTACTCTGATGCCACAGGGTGCGTCAGATTTGGCATCAACGGTGAGCTGTCTCACTCCTTCTCAATAACAAAAGGAGTAAGACAGGGCTGTGTACTGGCTCCCTTCCTGTTCAACCTTTACACCAATGGACTAGAGCAGGCCATGCTGGAAGGGAGCCAGGATCTACCCCAGATAAATCATCGTCCAATTCCGACACTGCTATATGCAGATGATTCAGTCATCTTGGCCCGAACACTAAACCAACTTCAAAAACAACTCAATAAATACAGTAGCTTTATGGGTTCACTTGGCCTGAAAATCAACATAAAAAAGACATTTACCATGCATATTGGCCCCAGAGTCAAAAACCCCAAACCAATATTGGTGGACAATATAAGACTGGAAAAAACCTCTGTTTATCCATATTTGGGAATCCTCGTGGATGATTTTTTGAACTGGCGACAAGCTACGGCCAGTAGAAACCTCCTTTTCCAGCGAGCAACATCGGCCCTGGTCTTTTTTTCGAGAAAGCTGGGGAAACCCGCTCCACCCGAACTCCTGAAAATTTACTATGCTAAATGCCATAGTGTGGCTACTTATGGCGCAGGCGTGTGGGGGTATGGCCATATAGATCCCATACAGATAACAGAGAATGGTTTCATTAAATACCTGCTGGCCCTTCCTCAAAGCGCCCCGATCTACGCTTCACACAATGAGCTTGGTATGGAATATGTTATAGATACGATTCGCTCCCAACCAATTTTATTGTGGCAACGTATATGGTCCAAACCTGAGTGCCATCTGACACGATCTTTGATTACGGACTGCATAGCCCTAACTAATTGGCACAAGATCCCCTGGCTGGTCTATGTACGGAACTTTTTCAACGACCTTGGCTGTAGGTCTTACTTTGACGATCCTCCTAGCATCGAAGACATCTCCAGAAAAGAGTTAAAAAAGATGTGCTTGGTCCACTTGAGAGAGCTGCGCAATCAGACGGAGATTACAAAAACTTCGAATAATCAAATCTGTGCAATACAAACTGCTAAAGGTATGCAACCCTATCTGACCTACTATCTGTCCAATCACGAGAAATACCTTCTGACAAGATTTCGTTTCAATACCTTTTTCCGTTTAGTTTCCTTTCCTGAAGTTCAAAACTGGTCCCGCACTCTCATGAACTGTCCATGTGATGGAGTCTCTTCACAATCAACAATCCATATTATCTTCTTTTGCAAATATTACAAATCACCACGAAAATCCTGGATTCTCCCACTACTTCAATCTTCTGGTCACAGACTATGTCATCCCGCATTTCTTTTTTTGCAGCTCTTGGACTCGCCACATGCCGCGAAGTGCATAGTCACCTTTTTAAAAGCTACTATCAAAATACGTCAAAGCTTATAATGGATATGAAACTTCCACCTTAAATTTGACACACATGTATTTTTTAATATTTAAATTTATGTTTATTGTTTATTGTTTTCAATGTGTACTTTTTATGATTATAAAACAAGTGGTAATCGAATAAAAGTTTATGAAACGAAACGATATAAATAAAGTATGGTGTGTTCATCTACAGTTTAGAGACTGGCAATGGGGAAACCCCATCCCAATTAACTGATTTTCAGCCCTACCAAAATTTTAACTAATGTTGATGGTTTAACATTAGTTAACATCAAATATCCAAAACTGTGAAAATGCCCCAAACTTTCTTGTTACATTTTTTTGAAATCCCAAGTTTTGGGGCTAATTTGCAAAGCACCACTTTTCATTAATATGGCAAATAACCTGGGAGAACAGTAATATTCCAATATTGACCTTCATTCCTGGCACAGAGTTCTTTAAAATTAGAAATTGCCATTATTTTTTTAAAACATTCCTTGCAAAGAAACCACTCCCATAGTAAATTGATCTTTAAATTTAAATTCAATCAAATGATGGTCACTATCACTGGACAGTATTTCTGCTTTAAATGCACAAGTAAATGTTCCCCAAATTACTATTCATCACATATATGCATTATTTATAAGTAATATACCCATTATCATGTTTATTTTCGTTTCAAAAATTTTACACCCGCGTCTATGCTGTTATGTTCTGTTGTGGTTCACGTTTCTCGCATTTGGATTGGTGCTCAATAATTGCTCACTGCTCTCAAAAGGGTTTGGAGAGACTCCTGCCATACAAGTTCCTTCTGGAGCATGGTCCACTGCCTAAAGCCACTAGGTGGCGGTAGCACTTTGTATTACACGCACAACGGGATTTTAAGTTCGTAGCTTTTTAATGGTAACAACTAAAGCTGAGAGAGATTTCCTTTTAAACGTACTTTATTTTTAGCATACTCTACATTATTTTTGCAAGATTCCTGTTTTATGAAACTCTTGAATGGCTGTAGATGTGCATATGTACAAACTGTAGCCCACCAAGAAAGCAGCGAATGGGTGCTTAGCTCAAGAACCGGATTCTGATTGGATTATTCCAAAGATAGGAAATCAGTGGCATGTAATGTGAGCAGCCCCAACTGCTACACAATTGCTGGTAAACAGCAGGTGCAGTAACTCATTTCTGCAAGCCAACCTGAGTACAACTTAATAGACGTTTGTAATATGTTGTTGCCTCATGGCATGTGGTGCAAAACAGTTGTAACTTTGCCATAAGGAAATATACTTATGTAAAGCTATAGCGATGCGAAAACACCTTAATATATCGAAAAATATTTTTCAACCTTTAACGATTTTCATGTGATGACAAGTGTGACATGTTATTTATCCGGTTAAGAAAACTCAGCCACCAAGAGCCTTGTGTTAAAAAAACCAAAAACATTTACCTCGGACTTCAGTACTTTGAAGCAATTTACCATTAACTGATTTGGTATGCTTGCAATATTCTAGGATTCATGTATTACTGAGATAAATCTCAGAATTGCCATTTTTATTTTGTTTACAATGGGCAGACCCACCTTTCACTTTACTGGACCCTTGCCACCGTTTACCTGTAACCGTGAATATTTTACCCGTGTCATTGTTTTAACAAGTATTTGCATTAAAATAGGTCTCGCATTAGTTAAATGCAGGGCTATTAGCTTTGCAAACGGAAAAGAAATGCGGCGTCTGCCTGCCTTTGTTTTATTTATTGACTGTTGTAGCAATGGTAGCACGCCAAACTTTAGATTTAGCTGTTTATTGCTAAAGTGCCTATCTCACAACAAGTAACCGGATGGTCTTAAAATTATGTGTGATTATCAAGATCAGGCAATTACTATTGTATAGACGAGAACCCTCACTCACCCAAAGGTGACATGCTTCATCAGTGGATTCCCTCTTACACACTGCGATCGCAAGGTACACAGTGTGGGCTACAACTCTCCCACAGGAGAGGAGCGAGAGGTGTTCTAATCATCCAATGGTCGTGAGAGTGAGGGGCAGAGTGCAAATACAAAACTAAACAAGAATTGGCATAGCCAAGAGGTCTCGCCTTTGGGACCTTATATGTTTTTAGCCATGCAGCACTTGAAGTTTTTGCACCAAGGATATTGTGCTGGATAACTAAACACTTATAAGGTCCCAAAGGCTAGACCTATTAGCTATGCCAATGCGTGTTACCAAACAGTGTGGGAACTGTTTTGATGAAATTAAAAAAGCATATAGGAACGTCGCTCCGAGTAGATCCCACCCAGTTTGACCTGGTAGTGTTGCAGTTTTGCCCTTTGCTTCTTGGGCAGTTTTTGAAGACCAAGGCTGCTCACAGCTCCCCCTACGCCTAGAGTGCGCATATGAAGTTGGCCCTCCTGGATCGTAGCTTGCGAGTGGTCTGTGCACGCGCCGCTCAAAGTCACGTGCTGGGGGTGCTAGGCCCGCCCCCAGGGTGGCTGCTGCCTTTGACAAGTTTTCAGACCCCAATTACCAGATGGGGCCATTGCACCAGGGCTCCTTCCATACTGATTTACCCCCTAATAGGACAGGACAAACACCGCCTGCGAACACAATCGGTTTGCAGCGAGTGGCGGAGCCTGGCAGGATATTCATTGCCAGCACCTGGAGTAATGCATGGCCCGGCGTCGCGGACACGCGGGAGCATGATGGAGGCCATTAAAATGCAAGGACATTGTTTTTAGGTCTATGATTGAAGTCTGTATTACACCCGCCATAAAGAAAGGCAGCACGAAGTCATTAGCATTTCCATGATGTGATAGCGCTGCCTGTCCTTCTGCCCATAACTTATCTTTACAGTCCATCCGCACGGTCGCTGCCACCGCTCCGCTGCCCTACAATAAGGCAAGTGGGAGGCATGGAAGCGCCTTGAGGCCTGGCGGGGGAGGCGGTAAGGGGCGGGGGAGACCCAAGAGTGCACAGTCGCCCTCAAGGATGCAGGGGCCTGCCTGTGAGCACAGCACAAGGGACTCGGAAGCATACTTGGGCCTGGAAGCACGAGGGGGTCTGGGAGACACAGAGGCCAGGGAGGATATAGAGGCCGGAGAGCACAGATGCCTGGCGCACGCTCGCAGTGACGCAGCAGTATAAAGGGGCCCAGAAACAATTCAGAACAAGACGTGTTGGATTGCAAATTAGCAACACTGGAGGACTGTGAGAAACTGGAGAGCTGGAAGGCTGCAAAAACAGCAGACTATCTATAAATGCAGAACTGGGGAAATAGAATAGGCTGTAAAATTTGAGGGAGCCATCAAGATCGCAGAACTGTGGATCATTGCGAAAATGTAGACTCATGAAACTGGGGGAGGCGCGGGGATGGCTAGGTGGATACGTGCGAGAGAGAAAGAGAGAGCGGGAGAGAGAGAGAAAGCGAGAGGAGAGAGACAGAGAGCGAGAGAGAGAGAGCCCGGGAGTGCTGCGTGCGTGCGTGTGCGCGCCGTCTACTCATTTTCAAGCACTGCACTTGTGCTTGTGACGCGCCCCTGCTCGCTCCCGCAAGGTGGATGCCGCCACAAGCATGAGTGTGTGCTTGAAAATGACCAGCGCGGCGGATAAATGTAATTTTCCCTCCAGGGAAAAAGAATGCGGGATTTCAAGGTATATTCCTATAACCCTATCTTCACACTGTTTTTATGTCTATCCTTTGAGAACACTGATTAAAGTGTTTGTCCTCTTTAGAGATAGTTTTAATTCACCTTTTTAGTTTTGTATTTGCACTCTGCCCCTCACTCTCACGACCATTGAATGATTAGAACACCTCTTGCTCCTCTCCTGTGGGAGAGTTGTAGCCCACACTGTGTACCTTGCGGTCACAGTGTGTAAGAGAGAACCCAGTGATGAAGCATGTCACCTTTGGGAGAGTGAGGGTTCTCGTCTTTACAATAGTAATTGTCCCGATCTTGGTAATCACACATAATTTTTAGACTATTCGGTTATTTGTTGTGAGATACATAGTTTGGAGTGGTACGTGGTTGGTAATTATCTTTCCAATTTTATGACCCTTTGAGTGAGATTATATTGCTAAAGTGCGGCATGCTGCCATTGATAGAAAAGTCAAAAAATAGAAAAAAAAATTGCGGCTGCTGCATTTTTTTTCCTGTTTATTTACTATTGTAGCAATCGCAGTACGCAACGCTTTAGCTTTATATGTGTAGAAGTAAAGCGCGGTGTGCCTGGATGCTATAAAAGTAAATAAATGACAAAGAAGTGTGTCGCCCGCCCTCCTATGTTTATCTATTTATTGACTTTTGTAGCAATGGCGGCATGTTGCGCTGTAGCTGTAGATGTTTAAAGCTAAAGCGCGGAGTGCTGCCATTGCCACAAAAGTAAATAAAGAGAAAAAAATATTGTGCAGCTGTCTTATTTTTTGTATTTATTTACATTTGTAGCTATCACAGCACATCACACGTTAGTTTAATATTTTTAAAAAGTAAAGCATGGCGTGCTGCCATTGTAATACAATTTTAATTTTTAATTTCAAAAGTTTTTATTGGTTGTTTCAGCATAGACATATAAAAAGTAAGTCCAGTAGTACAGTACGAGTCATAATTTCACGATTCAAAGTTATTGTACGCTACTATACAGCATAGTAAATGTCAATACAAACGTACATGGCTGGTATCTTGCCTAGAACAGCAGAGCACATCTCTTATACTCAATCACAATTTTGTAACAGACATTGTATTTCAACAGCATATTACTCATTCAGTACGGAGAATGTTCTATGATAGTTAATAGTAAAATGAAGGGAGTCGGCGAACATATGTTGGTGAGTCGTGGACGGTGTGTGAACCATTCAGGGTGGCTTATGTGATGTGAAGTAGTTATCAAGAGTCGACCATAGTTTTCTCGTGGGAGGGCGCCACGGTGTCTGAAGGAGTGCAATATTGTCTGCGCCACGTAAGCTGATTATCCAATTCAGCCACCCTGCGTAGTTGGCCTTGCTGGTATCTTTCCAGTTGCTAAGGACTGTCTTAACCGCCGCAGAGAGGAGGAGGTCAAGTAATGCCTTATCGTCTGCATCAAGGGATGGGTCCTGGGTGAACCCGAAGACTAGGTAAGGAAGCTCTTTTACTGGTGAAATGTGGAATAGTTTTGAGATCAAATCAAATATCTTCTCCCAAAATTGTGTTACACAGTCGCATTTTAGGATAATGTGTGACAAGTCACCCTCCGCACGTTTGCAATTCCAGCAAAAGGCGTCTGGGGTGATGTTGTGTGCAAATAATCGTGCTGGGGTCCAGAAGGCCTTATGTAGGAGCCAGTATTTAGTCTGAGACAGTGTAGGGCTGATTTTGTGTCTCGTGCAAGATACCCATGTGTTGGTCCAATCCAATTCTGTGATTGGCCTGGTTGAAAGGTTATTCCAGAATTGTATGATTGGGGCAGTAAGGCCAGACTGTTGGGGACGGCTGAGTCTATAGAGAAAGGAAACCTGGTGTCCTAGTCTGTTTAATCTTGCAAGGTATGTTGGGAGTGAGGGTGGTGTCGGGGAGAGGTTGGTTTTGGACAATGCCGTTTTTACATTTAGGAAGTTATAAAATTCGATTGGTTCAAGATCGTATTTGATTTGCAATTCACTGAAAGGAATAGGGTATGCCCCCGCAAACAGTTGGTGTGGGAACAGAGCGGAGTTGGAGGACAGAAACAGAAGGGGCAACGTGCGCATTTTTGGAATCCCAGAAAATGCAGAGAAAGACGCGAATTCCTATGTAGACTTTCTAGAAGCTTGGATTCCGAAGATAACTGCCATTGCCACAAAAGTAAATAAAGAGAAAAAAATATTGTGCAGCTGCCTTATTTTTTGTATTTATTTACATTTGTAGCTATCACAGCACATCACACGTTAGTTTAATATTTTTAAAAAGTAAAGCATGGCGTGCTGCCATTGTAATACAATTTTAATTTTTAATTTCAAAAGTTTTTATTGGTTGTTTCAGCATAGACATATAAAAAGTAAGTCCAGTAGTACAGTATGAGTCATAATTTCACGATTCAAAGTTATTGTACGCTACTATACAGCATAGTAAATGTCAATACAAACGTACATGGCTGGTATCTTGCCTAGAACAGCAGAGCACATCTCTTATACTCAATCACAATTTTGTAACAGACATTGTATTTCAACAGCATATTACTCATTCAGTACGGAGAATGTTCTATGATAGTTAATAGTAAAATGAAGGGAGTCGGCGAACATATGTTGGTGAGTCGTGGACGGTGTGTGAACCATTCAGGGTGGCTTATGTGATGTGAAGTAGTTATCAAGAGTCGACCATAGTTTTCTCGTGGGAGGGCGCCACGGTGTCTGAAGGAGTGCAATATTGTCTGCGCCACGTAAGCTGATTATCCAATTCAGCCACCCTGCGTAGTTGGCCTTGCTGGTATCTTTCCAGTTGCTAAGGACTGTCTTAACCGCCGCCGAGAGGAGGAGGTCAAGTAATGCCTTATCGTCTGCATCAAGGGATGGGTCCTGGGTGAACCCGAAGACTAGGTAAGGAAGCTCTTTTACTGGTGAAATGTGGAATAGTTTTGAGATCAAATCGAATATCTTCTCCCAAAATTGTGTTACGCAGTCGCATTCTAGGATAATGTGTGACAAGTCACCCTCCGCACGTTTGCAATTCCAGCAAAAGGCGTCTGGGGTGATGTTGTGTGCAAATAATCGTGCTGGGGTCCAAAAGGCCTTATGTAGGAGCCAGGATTTAGTCTGAGACAGTGTAGGGCTGATTTTGTGTCTCGTGCAAGATACCCATGTGTTGGTCCAATCCAATTCTGTGATTGGCCTGGTTGAAAGGTTATTCCAGAATTGTATGATTGGGGCAGTAAGGCCAGACTGTTGGGGACGGCTGAGTCTATAGAGAAAGGAAACCTGGTGTCCTAGTCTGTTTAATCTTGCAAGGTATGTTGGGAGTGAGGGTGGTGTCGGGGAGAGGTTGGTTTTGGACAATACCGTTTTTACATTTAGGAAGTTATAAAATTCGATTGGTTCAAGATCGTATTTGATTTGCAATTCACTGAAAGGAATAGGGTATGCCCCCGCAAACAGTTGGTGTGGGAACAGAGCGGAGTTGGAGGACAGAAACAGAAGGGGCAACGTGCGCATTTTTGGAATCCCAGAAAATGCAGAGAAAGACGCGAATTCCTATGTAGACTTTCTAGAAGCTTGGATTCCGAAGATAACAGGGATTCCCTTCCACCACGAGTTTGAACTCGACAGAGCCCACAGAGTTCCCAGCTACATCCCTCACGGGAACAGAGGCCCGCGTCCACTGATATGCAAACCACTGAGGTACCAGCACACGGAAGCTATACTCCAATTCGCAAGACGCAATCACAAAATCACTTGGGAAGGCCATAATATAACTTTCACCCAGGACTACTCAAAAGACACACTCGAAGTCCGGAAGGGCTTCCTGGCCCTGAGAGAAAAACTTAGATCGAAAGGTATTCAGTACTCCTTTGTGGGACCGGCGAAATTCAGAATCACCATACAGGGCAAACCGAAATTCTTCACGGACCCTAACGCTCTGGCACAATTCATTGGAGACTCTCCACCGCAGAACATGGACTTGTCCAGTGGCTCTTCAAAGAAACAGAAGACCAACTTGCAAGAAAATATAAACTCGGGTTCTGGTCATGGGTGACTATAACATATCTCTCTCAAGCCTCTAACCTGAGGTAACTAGAAGTAACTAGTGATGTCAATGGTCAGTGTCCTTTACAGTTGATAGTAAACCGAAATAATATTCACCCTTGGGCAGTCGAACACCCCGCTGCCTCTTCTGCTTCAGTTATTGTTGATGTTTTGAATTGAACTGATTGACTCTGTCAGGTAAGACCGCTCAGTGATCACACCGAAGTCACCTGCACATCCACCAATTTCCTTATCAAGTGTTCTAGAATATAACACGCTTTGTGCTCTTTAAACCGAAATCGGGGCGAATGCTCTGTTCAATAACCTTTAACACCATTAACTTACCAGGGACTCAGAGGCTCTCAGAGACTGTGCCTGTACCTATAGAAAGTCCCCTCATATCATCTTGTTTTTGATTATGCATGTTTTCACATACAAAATGCATACAGTAAGCGAGACTAAACGATCAAGTTTAGCTACCTTTTCCTTAATACTCATAAATAATACGTTTTTGAACTCCACTGCATGGTTAAGTTTCATGATCATCCACTCTATAAGTATCTCAAAACCTACTATATAATGCTTGCTACATACAGTTATCGAATATTGTTAGTTATTTGTTCCCTGTTACATCTACCATTCTAATCCCCTTCTGCGTCGCAGATGGATGGCAATGCCGTCGCAGTTCCTAAGTTCTTTTGAGAGGGGAGGTGGGAGGGGGGAGGGAAGGAGAGGGAGCGAGGGAAGGGGGAGGGGGGAAGAGGGAAGGGGGGGTTAAGGGGAAGAAAAAAATATGGTTTGTTTCAGCATGCTTTCTTTATTTGTGGTTAATACTTTTTCCTGACTATGTGTCTACAAAAGTACTGCTTTCCGATATTTCAAGGGGGCCCCCACAGAACACTCATAGCGATCTAATCTATCACAATATTTGCCTATCCCAGAAATAGACTACAGCACCATGTTCACCACAAACTCGAAATACGTTTGCTCAATCGACACCATTGTAACAGCAGTACACGCGAGACAGAACAGAACCATTGTAATACAATTTTAAAAAGAAAAAAGAAATGCAGAGTCCGCCCTCCTTTGTTTTTATTATTTATTGACTTTTGTAGCAATGGCGACACGCCGCGCTTTAGTTGCTGAAAGCTAAAGCGTTGCGTGCCGCCATTACCACCAAAGTGAATAAATAGAAAAAAAAATTGTGCAGCGAAAACCCGGAAGAAGGCATAAATAATGGGAGTGAGGGAGTGCGTTTGCAAGCGAGTAGGCTGCACATAACCAGAGATGGCCAACCAAAAGAAACAATCTGTGATGTCCCTGTGGAAGGGAACCAAGCACCCTAAGGTGGGACAGATGGACGCTATTGACCAACCACAGTAAAGGAATTGCCAAAAGGCAGGCCAACCAATCAAC
Organism: Lissotriton vulgaris; assembly: GCF_964263255.1. Classification (NCBI taxonomy): domain Eukaryota; kingdom Metazoa; phylum Chordata; class Amphibia; order Caudata; family Salamandridae; genus Lissotriton; species Lissotriton vulgaris. Next base: position 616,421,367 of record NC_141697.1, read on the forward strand.
CAGAAGTGCTGGGCAGAGCTTAAAACCCATATTCTGAATACCACATGTCTCGAAGAGACAGTGCTGCCTAGGCGAGACTTAAAAATTTTTTTTATTTATGTGGGTGTTCCAACATGTACTTTTTTCTTAACCTAATTTAATTTCCCTTGTAATCTAACCTTTCTCTTTATGGTTTACCTTATGATAACACTAACCAGTGAACAGAATGCTTAAAGCTTACCTGTACGCTTTGCAATTTTTTAATGCAATGTTTTGATGTCTAAATAATACAAAATATTTATGTCCGAATAATCCGAAACAAAGACATGTCACCCTTTTGATTTCTTTACAGTCCTCACCTGCCCTCTTTAGTCCTTGTTTTTGGACTTGCTCCACCAGAAACCTCTATGTTGTTGGCCCCAGTTGAATTTGTACAGCCGTTTTTAATGTCAATGATCTTTTTAGCTTTAAGGAACAGTGGTTTTACTTTTTAATGTTTTATTGGTTTTAATAAAAAAATACACTCTGTACATGTCTCATGTTTCCCACATTTCGAGCATTACCTCCGTGTCCAGACATTCAGTTAATTCTTTGCCCTGCTGAGTAAAAATGCCAGCATTGCCAAAACACCCTAACTAGTAGCTTACAGTAGTTGCTACTAGGGCCATGCATGGTGCTTGTGCTCAGCACTGCTCACACATGAAACCAGCCTTCCGGAAAGTACTGTTCATAGTAGTCTACGTGCTCGCACAGCTAAGTAGATATTTATAACTCAACCAGAGTCCCCCCCTCCAAAAAAAAAATTTGCTCCAACTCCACCTTAACCTGCTTTCTGGATCCATCATAAACCCTTTTAATACATGCTTTATTTACTACATGTTTTGTTCAGCTGTGGCGATCCATGTTGTGAACGTACTGTTTATTAACAAAATTAATGGCTGCAAGACTCTCAAGCGAGTTCTCTGTGGCATAGTGCAAAAAGTACAAGCTATCTAAAGGGGCAGTCTAGTGAAGAAAAATAAAACAGTCCTCTTTATGCGATTCTGGATCACTATGACCCATTAACTGTAATTATTCCAGAATGTTCCTTTGATTTCTGCTTGGGGTTTAAGACATATTGCAATGTTGTTCACAGATAGCCACTCATTTTGCCACTGGTTTCCTTTATTAGTTTCTGTGGCATACTTTCTATCCCGCCATTGCGTCATACAATTAAGTCAGCTGTACGACTTTCAAATGCCTGCGCTTACCACAACACCTTTACAATGCATGCCTTTACCACGCATATGCCTTTAACAATCATGCCTTTGCCATGCATGTTAAGTAAATTTAAAGGTAAGTTAAACATATATCCATTTCCGGAGCGTTACTTTCATGTTCTGCATTCATAGATCTGATATTTTAATACGATTAACAGGGAAGTAGAAGTTAATACCAAATCTTAATCTGAATGTATTTTGAAGTATTGTTTAGCTGACATGCCTACATATGAATCAGAGCCAAGAATGTGTAAATAGCATTCGTTTTCTGTAGTTTATTAATTGTCATGCAAAACAATTGCAGACTTTCAGCTTCAATGCATTGTAAAAACAGGATAAAACAAAACCCAACATCAAAAGAGACAGCAAAAAGACTTAAATAAATTTCAGCAACAGCATAAGTTCAAAACAATACAGAGAGATGCAGTTTATAAGATAACAAGTTCTGTCTATCATAAAGTGGAAAAATAGTTCCTTTCTGCAAACACTGCCAACACAGATTAGTTAGCAGCGGCAGCAGCAGCAGTTTTACTAGACCTAGCAGCAGCTTTGCATTAGAGGCTTGATGTTCCACAGTTCCCTTACCCTTATTACTTTATAATTCAACCACTGGAAAAAACGCTCCCATATCCTTTTCCCCACAATACTAATCTTTTTGCTTCAATGACCCCCGCATCCCCATTAAGAAAACAGCCCAAATATAAAAAAAATGTTCTTCCTAAGCCATAAACTATTTACACATAAGTATGCGGACCCCTTCCTCTTTGCTTCATTACCCTGTCCCATCTTACCCTGCATCCCATCCCAACTCTTTGAAAAACCATCAGTTCATCACAGTCAGGTTTGTTTTCCTACAACTGTTCATATACTTCTTTTTAAGAACGATTTATTAAGTGCAATAGCTGTTTTTTCAAACGTTAATAAGATTAGAATAGCCACAGACAACAAAGCAAATAATGAAAGCACCTCATTGGTTTCATATCCAAGGAGCAACTCTAAGCAAACGTGTATGCAAGAGAAAGCACAGTATTTGAGTTGGCGTGGCTAGCGCCGATCCAAGATGGCTGCATTGCGCGCTCACTCTCCACGAACGGGTGATTCCTGGACGTTTTGGCCTGACAGATGGAAGTCCAATGAGCGCCTGGAGAAAGTCTTTCGCCACACAAGACCCCCATCGTCCGATGTATGGTGCTCTTCGCCTGGATGTGCACCTGAACCTGAAACGTAGGAACAGCTCAGTGATGCAGGTCACGCAAACAAGATGGCCAAGGGAAAGCACTTGATTTCTTTTGTCTCTCAGATGATCGTTCTCATCATATTTATGGCAAGCACCTAATTTTTTGTCTCACTTTAGCTGCAGAGCTCTTACGTTGCTTTTCTTGTTGCATACCACATTTCTAATTCACTTTTCAAGTCACCAATTGTGTTTTAATTTTTTTCAACTCTCTTGAATGTACTGACCACCTGTGACTGAAGGATCTCTGCACAGATCTGGCAGTAGCCTTTTTTTTATTGAGGCGACCCGAATTGCATCACTGCCTTGTTAATGATATACCGTTATACTGCCCTTTGAACTCTTTTCATAAGGTCACCTGAGCTGACTTTTGATGCTTTATTTATGCCTTCTGTGCAAGGGTTTCCTCTGTCTTGATCCTGATTCAGATGATATTTAGATACCTAGAGGAAATTACGAACAGCAAGGACAAACAGATGGGAGAGTCTTAGGAACTGAAAACGGGCCAGAAAAGGCCCAAATCTACTCTTCCAATCCTTGAATCACCACTTTAATCTAAACCTAACCAATTGGCCAACATGGATCTTCTCTTGCAGAGACTTATTGCCTTGCATGACTTGGCCCAGAGCACGAAAACAAATATAGACCTCATGCAATTGGATATCCATGGTTTAAGGATAGGCTTCAAGGATCTGGCTGGAAGGATTACTGAGGCGGAATCATGCATTAGCTGCCAGAAAGATGAGAAAGTGAAAACAAGGAAGCGCACAGATAATCTATGCTAAAACTACATCTCTCTCTATGGACATTATGGAGTTAGAAAACAGTAATCCAATGGGCAACCTGAGAATGTTTGGGCTGTCTGAAGGTGTGGAAGATGCTGCTAACTGCTGTGCGGAGTTTCCTGAATCATGGATACCTTGTGCAATTAACTTATCCTTTACCAAAGACTTCGAAATTGAGAGAACTCATTGGATTCCTACTTGAAACCCTTTGCCAAATTAACTTTGCCTAGCAAACATCTGAGAACCATGAATTTTAAACCTCTGAGATAACAACATGTGTAGGAAATACTTAAATGCATAAAGAAACATCAAATTATCATCTGGGAAGGAGCCAAGATTGGGATAGTCCAGACGCACGAAGAAAAAGGCTTACTTATGCTCAGACATAAACTTGGGTCTCTTTCAATTCCACACTTTTTAGTGGCTGCATCACAACAAGATCATATTCAACAATAAACCTCAACTCTTTAATGACCTGGAAGATTTCCGTAGATGCCTTGCAGAAATCAAACATACTAATATGGACCAGTAACTCTGGTTTCATGAAATTTTTCAGCTATTTGATGACTTTTCAGGGTCGCAGATGGATGTTTCACATACCCCTCCTCTCGAGATGTGTCTCGTGGGTGTAAGTCTTATCACTGACACCACTCGATCGCTCGGACCTTTAGCTACGTTTTCTATAGATATGCTGTTTTCTAAATTTACATCGGAGTGAATTGTTTTAAATTCTTTATGTTCATAGTTTACTTTCATGATATGAAAACACTTGTGGCTTCACTTTAATAATTTGTCCACAAAAAGTCATACAGGTACATGCATCATTGGTGCCGTTTGCGATTCCTTAATTGCGAAAATTAAGGAATCACAATTAAGGAATCGCAAACGGCAATGCATCAAAAGGCCCATAGGAATGAATGGGAAGACAATCTCAATTTGCGATTCGCAATTAGCTAATCGCAAATTGAGATTGCGATTTCAAGGGTGCAGGGGTGTCCAAAGGACACCCTGTTGCACCCCTGAAAACAATCTATGCACATATGTTGTGCACACACATGCCCTAAGGGCATGTGTGTGCACAACATGACAGTTTGAAAAATGCACAAAATTGCATTTTTCAGAATTTTCGCAAATTACCATGAGGTCCAACTTCATGGTAATTTTTTCTTCCTATTTGCGAATTCACAATTTTTTTAGGTGTCATGCATTGCATTTAAGGAATCGCAAATTGCGATTACTTAAATGCCATCGCATTTTTAGAAATCGCAAAAAATAGCGATTTCATGTATTTTTAATTGATGCATCCCAAATAGTGATTTAGGAATCGCAAACGGCCGAATTTTGCGATTCGCACCGTTTGAGATTCCTAATTCACTTCATGCTTGTGGCTGATTGTTATTTCCATGTATTTTGTATATTCATTAATAATTTAATAATATCCATACTTTTTGGCTTTATTGCTTCTTTAAGAGATATGTAGATATTAGTATGTGCATCTAAAAGTGAAACAATTTTAGCATATGACTTTTCTGCCTTCAGTCAAATGTTTCTTTTTCTAAGCTATTTGCATTTTTAGGGTTTTTCCAGACACATTCTATCAAAAACAGGTTTCTACTTTTTACATAGCTGTACAGTCTGGACACCCACTATAAAGATATAGCACCTAGAGCACGCTTCCAAATGGTAATTGTTTTTTCCATCTGATGAAGCATATCCTTGAGGTTGTAGTCCCCCCATCTTCAAAGTTGAATATTCGCTGCTCAGCTTTGTCTAGTAGTTTTCTGTCTCTCTAGGCTCTGGTGTCTGGTGTCGGTCTTATTATCTGTAGCCCAGAGTTTATTTTTCTTGCCATCAGAATAATTTTTATCTTACCTTCTGGGGATGATCGAGAGTTATATTGAGAAGTTTTGTTGGGGCTTTAGAGGTCATGCAGGTCGATTTAGAACTTATTTTATTGTCAACTGTGCTTTTGGATTGTTTATGATTGTTCTTTTCCATGCCAAAGTTTATATACAGCTTTCAGCAGTGGTGTTTGACAGTTCCACTGCGTGTTTGACAGTTCCACTGCCTTAAATATGAGGAACAGACTGATATGGCATGCCTTAGTTCCACTCTACAAGACACTCTGTTGCCCTGCCCTCATATCAGTTTTTATGGTCTCTGAAGAGGAACCCAATTTTTGTGATGCTTTTCATAGGTACCTATTCCCACTTACAAGAGATTGATACAGTACAATTTTTAGACCTATGTATCTCAGAGCATATATCTGTATACTTCTTCACTCAACCCCAGGATAGCAGAGTTCATGTATGTGATTCAACGAATCAGTCAGTTCTTGTATAGCACTACTTGTTATCCCGGAGGGTCTCCAGGTGCGAGGGTTCTGTGAGCCTTGGTCAAACAGCCATGTCTTGAGCATCTTTCTGAAGTCTCCCAGCAAGAGGCGGTTTGCAAGTAGAAGGAGAGGTCGTCCAGGACTTGGTGGCGAGGTTGGAGAAGGAACGACCTCCACAGTGGCTCAGACAGATGCGGGGGATGCGTGCCAAGGTGAGGGATGCAGAGCGGAGCTCTCTGGTTGATCAGTAGAGTGTCAGGCGGTAGTTGATGTAGGCTGGTCCGTGGTAGTGAGGGCTATGTAGGTGTGTGTCAGGAGTTTGAACAGGCATTTTTTCTGGACGGGGAGCCAGTGTAAGGTTTTGAGGATGAGGGAGGCACTGTTTTTTCTGGGGAGGTTGAGGATAAGTCTTGCTGCAGTGTTCTGGCTTTTCGCCATGAGTGAACTTACCATAGAATGTGTTTTTGTTTTGGTAGACTATGTCTAGCAGTGCCGTGCAGATCTAGCTGTTCTATTTTAGCAAGTCACCTTGTCCATTTACCCTCTGTGGGCCAAGCTTGCGTTCTTCCTTCAGTACAGTCTGTAGCCCACGGAGTGGGTCGGCACCATGCCTGCAGGTCCCCACTCTGGCATCTCCTCCAGCCAGCCTGATGGAGGACACCAGACTGCAAATGCCTGCCACACAGCTACATTGTGCCCTAGGCCCTACCCACCGCAACAACGATGTGTCCCCCATGGAGCCGGATAGTAGCAGAAAATACAGTCAGAGGGTAGGAGCAGAAACAGTGGATCGTTCGGTCTGTGTGCAATATGAAGGTCTGCTCTGTGCTACACCTTCAGTCTTCCTGGCTGCACTGGGCCTCAAAACACTCCCACCTTGCAGCATTCTTCCAGCAGGCCTTTCAGCGAGACTCTGGTGGATTCTCAGATGCCAGCAAGCCCCTCTATCACACAATCCTTACTTTGGAGACAGATCATTTTTGTTGACAGTCGCAATGCCTCCTCGTTCAGGTGATTTTAGTCAGACTGCATGGCCCTGGACAGGAGACGCAAGCTTAGGTGGGATTATAGCTGGCTTCCGACCAGAAACCTGCCTTATAAAAATCTTCTCAAAATAAGAAAGTGTCTTGGTAATATACCTGTCTGAAAGTACTAAGTTGCATTAACATGTCACAAAGTTGCACGCCACTATTATTGAAGTGTAAAAGAAAACTATTCTTTCTATTCTGTTTTGATATAGAAAATGACTTTCTATTACAACAGGATGCTGGTAATAGTACATTTTCCAATGAATATATTGAATAAAAGGAATGTAAGAAACAATGTAAACTCATGAACAGGGGCGGGCGCCGCAATACTAAATTGGTGCGTCTGTGTGGTCAACTAGGGGGAATAATATATTTTTTTAATCTTACCGGACGTGCAGCTGCCTCGGTCCTCTTTTTCTGCTCACCCCCACAATACACTGGGGCACAGGCTTCCCATCCAATCCTGGCGCTGGTCTCAATAGCATGAGTGCTGAGGCAACAAATGATGGACTCGTGACTGGGGGTGAGTGGTTGAAAAGTTTCAGCACTCCGTCCATCATCTTGTTGTGTTTGCTATGTGCAAAAGCATGAGAGCAGCACCAGGATTGGTCTGAGCTGCTTGGTTTGCAGGTCAGACAGTGCCTAGGGGTCTGTGACGTTTGTCCTAACGGGCTATGCAACACTGCTGAGTTCGAGAAACCTAAGTGCGCATGTCTGTTTGCTGGCCTAAGACAGCCGGCCAAACAGACATACGCTCTTACAGTGCACCTACCATTCCTCCCTGCTATGACCTGCCCCCCACCCTCTCTACACTGCTGGCATCGGGTCAGTCAGTCAAGTCAAGTCAAGTATAAATTTGTATAGCGCACTACTCAGCCAGAGGGTCTCAAGGCGCTTGAGGGAGGGGGGGAACTTTATTTATCAAATATCCAAGTTTTTAGTTGTTTTCTGAAGGAGAGGTGGTTCTGTGTAAGGCGGAGGTGGGTGGGGAGAGAATTCCAGGTCTTGGCCGCTGAGTAGGAGAAGGATCTTCATACCATGGTGGATCTTTGGATGCGTGGAATTGCGGCGAGGGCTTGATTGGACGATCGAAGTTGGCGGGTGGGGGTGTAAAAGGACAGGCACGAGTTGAGGTATTCGGGTCCTAGGTCGTAGAGGGCTTTGTGTGCGTGGGTGAGGAGGCGGAATGTTATTCTCTTGTTGACGGGGAGCCAGTGGAGGTCTTTCAGGTGACCGGAAATGTGAGCTTGGCGGGGGATGTCTAGGATGAGTCTGGCTGAGGTGTTTTGGATGCGTTGGAGCTTCTTCTGTAGTTTGGCTGTTGTTCCGGCGTAAAGGGTGTTTCCGTAGTCCAATCGGCTTGTGACCAGTGCATGGGTGACCGTCTTTCTTGTTTCGGTGGGGATCCAACGGAAGATTTTTTTGAGCATACCTAGGATGTTGAAGCATGATGATGTGACGGCGTTGACTTGCCTGGTCATCGAGAGGGAGGAGTCCAGGATGAAGCCCAGGTTACGTGCGTGGTCTGTTGGTATTTGTGCGGTTCCTAGGGCCGGTGGCCACCATGAGTCGTCCCAGGCGGAGGGGGATGATCCTAAGATGAGGACTTCCGTTTTGTCCGAGTTCAATTTTAAACGGCTGTTCTTCATCCATTCGGCTACTTCTTTCATCCCTTCGTGTAGGTTGGTTTTGGCGGTGTTTGGGTCTTTGGTGAGGGATAGGATCAACTGGGTGTCGTCTGCGTATGAGATAATGTTGAGGTTGTGTTGGCGCGCAATGGATGCGAGGGGACTCATGTATACGTTGAAGAGGGTGGGACTGAGTGAAGAACCTTGGGGTATGCCGCAGATGACTTCAGTGGCCTCTGATTTAAAAGGGGGGAGGCGGACTCTCTGGGTTCTTCCGGCGAGGATCGAGATGATCCAGTCCAAGGCTTTTCCTTGTATTCCGACGTTGTTGAGGCGTTGTATAAGGGTGCTATGACAGACTGTGTCGAAGGCTGCGGAGAGGTCAAGTAGGATGAGGGCGGCAGTTTCTCCGTTGTCCAGTAGAGTTCGAATGTCGTCTTTTGCTGCGATGAGGGCGGTCTCGGTGCTGTGTTTGGCTCGGAATCCGGACTGTGAAGGTTCGAGGGATTTGTTGGATTTGAGGAAGGCGGCGAGTTGGCTGTTGACGGCTTTCTCAATGACTTTGGCAGGGAAGGTGAGGAGAGAGATGGGGGGGTAATTCTTAAGTTCAGTGGGGTCTGCTGTAGGTTTCTTCAAGAGGGCGCTGAGTTCGACATGTTTCCAGCTTTCCGGGAAGGTGGCGGAGTTGAGGGAGCAGTTGATAACGTCTCGGAGATGAGGTGCGATAATGGAGTTTGCTTTTTTTTTTTTTTTTTTTTTAATTTTATTGTTTTATTGCAAGGAAATACAGCAGGACGTTATACTAAGCAACATAGACAGAAATAGAACATGTTAAAAAAAAAGGCAAATTATTTCCAAGAGAAAAAAGAAAAGCAAGTTATATGGCAAAATTTTGGCAGAAAACAACATTAGAATAGCAGCTGTAGAGTACATAGATTTAAATTAAATCCAATCAGCAATTGGTGCCCATATTTTTTCTTCCATGGTTCTTTTTTTAACCCCCTTGAGCTTATAGATTGCCGATTCCATATTAAACATAAATAATATTTTTTCCTTCCACATAAAAAACGTAGGGGAATCCTGGCTAATCCACTCTTTGGTGATACAAGATCTAATTGCAGCCATACACAGAAAAAGAAAATAAGAGATTGGTCTAGGCCAAGTTACAGTATGATCTATACCTAGCAGTACTAATTCATTAGTGATCTTTATGTTACATTTCAAAATAGTAAATAAAAAAATTTCAATTTCTTGAAACAATAATGATAACTTAGGACAAAGGAAAAACATATGTAATTCATCAGCTGCATACAGTCCGCATCGGTTACATTTCGTACCTGCCATCGTACTCCATTTAACTACTTTTTTGGGAGTATAATAAAGGTTGTGGATACACATAAAGTGTTGGGATTTCATCATCCCGGTTATGAGACATTCTGCAGCCATTCTAATTGACAATAAGACATCGACATTTGCTATACCTAAACTATTGGACCATTTAGTCTGGCATTGGCCTAGATCATCACCAAATTCCTGCATTAAACTTAAATATATAGGGCCAATTCGAGGTTTCTTTTGTAAAAGCTCTAATAAAGAATTTTTTATCGGTGGCATAAGAGGATGGCCCTGTAGAAAACTGCGAAGTTGTAAGTATTTAAAGAAATCATTTCTACCCACGGAAAAATTGGTTATTAATTCCTGAAACGAGATCATTTGCCCATTACAAAATAAGTCCCCCACGTGCTTTATTCCTTTCTGCTGCCACCTGTGCATAATTAAATCAAAAAAAACTTCTGGGAATAACTCAGTTGATATAAGAGGAGTATAGAAATTTAATTTCGTTAGTTTAATATGTTTTCGAATTTTCTGCCAGATTCCAAAAGCAGATTTCAAAGTCTTATATTTAGTTTTTTTATAGTAGCTAGGTTCTACTATTCTCAAGAAGCTGCCCTTAACTTTCTCACCCAAAAGCAATTGATAAATTGATGGGGTCTGACATTCCGCAAGTTCAATTCTATCACCCAAAATGAGAGGACCAATATATTGTAAAACAGCAGAAAAGTAATAAAACAGAAAATACGGTACATTCCAACCGCCACATTCCTTACTAAGAATCATTTTTTTAGCTGCTTTTCTATGGCGTTTATAGCCCCAAAGGAAACGAAATGTGGTTCTTTCTAAAATTTTAAGAGAGTGTAATGAGAAATCCAGAGGAATTGTGCAAAATAAATATAGAACCTTCGGTAGGACCAGCATTTTTAAAATGTTAGAACGGCCGAAGAGAGTCAATCGCAGATGGTCAAGACGCTATAATAGGGTGTTAATTTGGGCAATAATAGGGTTTAAGTTACGCTCTGGAATTTTTTCTATAGGTAGCGAGATTTTAATACCTAAATAAGGGACTTCAGAAGAAGTGGGAATATTGGCAGGTAGGTTTTCTCCAGCACACAAAACTTGGGTCTTATCTAAATTGAGTTTGTAGCCTGAGAAGTATCCAAATTGTTTGGCAATTTGATCAATAATGGGTATAGCTCTTTGAACATCTGTAGTAGAAATCACGATGTCATCGGCGTATGCAAGGACTCGGTAATTAGTGTTGGCTAAATGTATGGGTTTAATATTCGTTTCCGAAAAAAAACGATTAATTAAAGGATCAATATAAAAAGCAAAAAGTAAAGGAGAACAGGGACATCCTTGACGGGTACCTCTAGAAATTAATAAGGGAGAAGATAATTGTCCATTAATTCGAATATATGCTTTAGGGGTAATATATAAAGTTCGCAAGGCTTTAACAATCCCCTGCCCTAGTCCCTTCCTAAGCAAAATATCCCAAAGATAGTCCCAAGCAACCCGGTCAAAAGCTTTTTCAGCATCTAAAAATACTAATCCAATATTAGACCGAGTTGCTTGGGACCAATCCAAGAAAGAAATCACCCGGCGAATATGATCAGCGGTGTCTCTAGCTGGGATAAACCTGTGTTGGTATTTAGAGACTAAAGGGGAAATAATATTGGAAAGTCTACCCGCTAGGATTTTAGAAAAGATTTTACTGTCAGAGTTTATAAGTGAAATGGGGCGAAAAGAAGAAGGCGATAAAGGAGGTTTACCTTTTTTAAGGAACACCGTAATAATAGAATCATGCCACGATTGTGGGGAGTTACCTTGCTGTGCATTTAAACATAACTCTAATAATTCTGTTTTTAATGCATTCCTGAAGTGTTTGTAAAATTCTAGGGGAATGGCGTCGGGTCCTGCAGCTTTTCCTGTGGCTAGGGACATTAAAGAGAGTTCTATCTCCTCCCAAGTAAATGGCGAATCAAGTTTCTCCTTCTCTTCAATAGAAAGAATAGTATTCAATACTGGATTAACAAATTGATTAATCTGGTCTAAGCACTCAGGACGAGCTTCGTCCGTATACAACTGAGAATAAAAATCTCTAAAAACTCCCAGAATGTCTTCAGCTCTGCTAACTGTTATCCCTAAATGATTATCTATTTTATTGATACAAGCATAAGCTGCCTTCTGCCTTGCCCTCTTTGCCAAAATTTTGCCTGAATTTTCACCCACTTCATATAGTTCTGTCCTATATGCAGAGATCTGTTGAGCAAGTTTCGTAGCATGTCGTTGGTAAATTGTATTTTTTAGAGTTACCAATTCCTTTGTAGTATTTTCCGTAGGTAACCCCTGCTTACATAGTTGCATAAGTTTAATTTCTAAAGCTCTAAGATTTTTAAGTTCAGAAATTACCTGGTTTCGTGTCTCTTTTAGTTTACTCAAAGAGTAACTGAGTGTTTCACCCCGAACCCCACATTTGAAAGTATCCCAAACTATTTCTGATGATGTAGTATCTTTATTATTATGAAAAAATTCAGGGATCCAAACGTTCATACGCTCAACATAGCCAGGGTCATAAAGTAATTTGCGGTCAAAGGACCATGCGCGTATTGTATTAGCCATATTTAGGGCAAGCTTAATTATTAGAGGATTGTGGTCTGAAATGACTTTTGGGAGAACCTCAAATTCAATTTGTGCTGGATCGTCGTATAGTCCCTTATAAACAAAAAAGTAGTCTAATCTAAAAAATCTTTGATGTGGTGCAGAAAAAAAAGTATACCCAAATATGTTTCCTCGCTTCTCATGCCCTACATCAATTAGCCTATACTCTTCGATGATCCCTTTAAGTGCTAAAAATACCTTCTTCTTCCTCCCCTTGTACGAAGCCCTACTATTAATGTCAAAATTTTCTTCCAAATGCAGATTAAAGTCTCCACAAAAAATAATATTGGGTGACCATTGTGCCAGCTCTATATTTAAAAAGTCCAATGCACCTGCATCGTCCAATATAGCTCCATACAAGGAGCATATAGTAACTAACAAACCTCCAACTTTAAGTTCTGCAATTACCCACCGTCCAGTTGGATCCTCTTTAACTCTTTTAACTTCGCCTATTTCACGTCTCTTAAGTATTGCAACCCCACGTGTATTGGAGCCTTGGCGAGTGCATCCTACCACTTCCAACCCAAGATCTTTTAGGGTCCCTCTATTGAGCCAAGCGATATGGGTCTCTTGAATACAAACTACATCCACCCGCGTAGTTGATAACATCTGGGCAAATATCCCTCTTTTTCTTTTATCATTTAAACCACATATGTTAATGGAATATATTGATAATTTAGCCATTATAAAGTGTATTTGAGTAAACTAAGCTGAACATACAAAAATAAGCATCCCCTGCCAAAATTCGATATCTGCCAAAACTACGCCTTGCACAAAAGTCACCTAAACGTTCCAACTGTATAACCTTGCACCCCAAAAAGAAGAAATCTTCCCACCCTCCCACCCCGTTGTTCCCCCCCACCCCTCCCTTCCCACACCACCCCCCCACCAGAAGCGTAAGGGCTAGTGCCCTCATTGATGGAATGTGAGTATCAGCTGTGAGCCCCCCCCGGATCTGACCCTCCTAGAAAAAAAAAAAATAGCCAAAGAAAATGCAGTAAGGAGAGAAAAAAAACAAAAGAAGCAACTAAGCCCAACACTGCTAAGAGGATTTACCTATTCGGGGTAGCTAGATCATAACCAATTGAACATAGCTTGTTCCTATAGAATTTTACTACTACATAGTCTCTAGGTATTGTTGAGCTTTCATCTCTGATACAAAAAATATAGTTCTTCCTTTATGCACAACTTTGAGTTTAGCAGGGTTAAGTAAGAAGGTTTGACCCCCCTTAGCTTGCATTGGCGCCATCAACTGTTTTAATCTCCAACGTTGTTGAACAGTTGCAGCACAAAAATCTGGTCTCACAAAAAATTCATGCCCCAACCCTTTTCTGGGTTTCGAAGGTCTTGCCAAGTCATACAGAATCTCACGGAGAAGATAATTCTGCACACAGATGAGGATAGCTCTTGGATATTTATTCCTGCCTTCCTGATCAGTCTTTTGGTTGAATGGGAACCGATGAGCTCTTATAATCTCCTTATCCCAGTCCCATCCAGTGAGATCCTGAAAGGCATCCGCAAACAAGTATATCACAAAGCGTCGAGTGTCTTTCCCTTCAGATTTTTCTCCAATTCACAGGACACGCAGGTTATTACGTCGAGCGCGATTCTCTAAGTCAGTTAACTTCCAATCCACGTCTTGCCTGGTGCTATCCAAATCTTTGATTGAATTCTTATGTAGCGTTAGCTCATCTTCTACTGCTGAAATACGCGTCTCCGTCTCTTGCACTCTTGCATTAGTATCCGTGCTAGACTTGGCCAGACGCCGTACTACATTTTGAAGTTTTCGAACTGCTCCCTGAGTCCGAAGACCTTCCGCCTTGGTTTCTTCTCTATGAGTTAATATCATGCGATACATCGAGGCCTGTAGCTTGTATATAGATTTTAAGGTAACCTCCTCAGATTCTTCTAGTAGCTCACGAGTCTCAGAGTTTTCGTCATCAGCTTCGTTGTTGTTAGCACCGACCCCGTCCCATTGAGGTTGGTCCATAACTGTTGTTGTATTCTCCTTAGTTTTTCCCTCAAGGACCTTGCGGACTGTGTTTGAAGCTCCTTCGTTAGTTAGAAAGTCAGGGCCTAAGATATCTTCCTCTGTGACTTGATTACACTCCTCCGCCCAATCTTTGAACTGAGAATGTTCTTCGCTGAGGAGTTCCTCCTCCACCATATCGCCTTTCGAAGCAACAGATAGATCAGACATAGAGAAGAATTGACCCCCAGACTCTACCGATTCTGCGTCATGTTGTTGTTGCGAGTCATTTGGTCTGGGTGAGACTCTAACTCCCTCTACCGCAAGACAAAGCTCTGAAACAGCGTCATCGTTGTTTCCTTCCCCCCTTACACCATCTTCATTTCCATTTAAGTTAGCTCCAGCTGAACCGGTGTCATTTTTGGAAAGTTGGTTCAAATTGGATTTATCATGGAGTTTGCTTTGTTGAAAATGTGGTGGGGACATGGGTCGGTTGGCGATCCTGAGTGAATGGTGTTCATCAGGCGGATGGTGTCTTCAGTGGTGATTGGGTCCCAGGCGCATAGGTTGTTGGAGGGGGGTTCTAGTTCGCAGGTAGGGGGGGTGGGTTGGTCTCCAAAGCTGTTATGTATGTCCGCGATTTTGTTGTGTCAGTCAGTGGTCATTTTATTTTTAGCTTGACCACTGACTGACTGACTAGCGGGGTGACCCTCCTCCACCATTACGGAGGAGAAGCTCCAGCTTGTGGCATATATTGGATGAAAATCAATATAAGGAATTTCTTTTTAAATCCTAGACCAGGTCTTATAAACAAAGAGTTATTGATGTATTTCTTTTTGTTGTTGTTTGTTTTAAAGAAAACGCAACGTTTGCTATTTATCCTTCTAACCAGTGGGTTTTGCTGTACATAATTTCTCCACCTAGATTAGCTCTAGTTGTAGAGCTGTGGTTGCCCTATCACTTCCTCGTAAATTGGGTTGATTCTGCTTGCATACTTGGTACCCTAGTTGGGAAATCCAGTGTTTGTATTTAAGCCAGTGTCTAACGAGGCTAGATTTGACATTTGCCGTACTGATGGTGGACTTATGCTCGCCTATCTTGAATTTTCATCAGGTTTGTTCTACATCGCTCTTACTGCACTGACACTTGATTAGATGGATTGCGTTTTGGAATTGTACATGTAGTATCCTGAATCGGTACTCATGCCCCTGATTTTGGAGGGTGTATATGAAGTCCCTTTATGATTCCATTGCAATTTACCCATTGACGACCTGGATAAGTACCCTTTTTAGGTCTCGCGTGGCATTGCAGCGCAATGCGCTGCTCGCTCTGCGAGACCTCTTGTAAGCAACGAGATTTCAGTGGGGGACTTGAAGCCCCGCCCCTCCTTTTCATTGGCTGGTGTCACCGTTTATGCTAAACGGTGGCCTGCCAGGGGAAATTAGGTTTTTAGGCCACTGCACTTTCTCCCTTTAGTCCAGCCGATCCAGACAGGGTTGTCTGCTTTGCGGCTGTCGCAAGGTAATTTCTTATCTTTATGGGGGGCATCTGTTTTCTCTCAGCCCGTGTTTATTTTTGCATGGCGCTTTCACTTAAAGTGAATGTGTTACAGTAAACAAATGATGGACGGAATGCTGGCAATGCAAACATTCTCCCCCAGTCAAAAGATCTAGGTTAAATCCATCGTTCTTTTGCCCACTACGCCACCCCAGTTTGGACCCAGCCATATGCAAATCAGTCTTGACCCTGTGCCCCATGGGAACTTAAAGTGAAAGCGCGATGCAAATATAAACAGGCGGCTGAGTGAAAACAGATGGCCCCCTGCCTTCACGCAATGGCGAGCACTTGTTCTAGCTCAGTTTTCAACTGTTTTCCCATGAGCGCTGTCCCACGTGCTACCTCTGTCCACCTCAGATGCCTTTCCTTAAGCGCCATTTAAAGGGTGGATGTCCTGTAATAGCCATGTAGTCCTCATGTGCTGCCTGATAAGCACTGCCCCCCACGCTTGATGCTCCCCCTTCCCCCCATCCCCCCCCCCCCCCCCCCTCCACACACACACACACACACACACACACTCAAACAGCCACGGCACCAGAAGCAACACTCTTGGCTCAAAAGTGTTGCAAGGTGCACTGCAGTCAAGACCTATGTCGAATATTCCTACAAATGTGGAAGGCTGGGCGCATCCGTAGTTAAAGCTGCCCCTTTGGGAATGTTTGCACGTGCTGAGCACATGCCATTCCAATCACACAAGTCAAGGATAACTGCTCTACAAGCAGGCAAACATAGAAATATCTGGACTCGCACAAAGCGCGGGCTATCCAAGCACCTGCTGGGCACTTGTAAATTATTGTGGTCATTAAACCTGTGTGGCTTAGATTACCAACAGCCAGCCCGACCACGGCACACATAAAAAAGTTGTGCAATGGCACATATGCCACCGCATAAGCGATGCCCAGATGCCATCCTCTGGGCGAGAGAGACGAGCTCTGCTCGCTGCATGCCTCCAGGTGAAGTCCGGGTTAAGAATGGAAAGGAGCGCGCGCCGATGCAAAATACATTCTAAGAAAATACGCAATCCAGCCAGAGAGGGCGCCATGAAATGTGTGCCTGTTCTAACATCAAAATCTACAACTGGTGAACTCACTGGAAAACACACTGTCTGGAGCGCTACTCGACATCATCACTCTCGCCAAATGGCATCTAAAATAATACGAAGACATGCGAGCTGTTTTAACTGAAAGTACCATCAAAGAAACGCAGTGCACTTCAAAATACACGTTTGGTATCATGAGTGGCAATACATTCTATCAGGAAAGATATAGAGCCCGATTTAGAACTTGGCGCCTTTTTGCGATCCCTTCATAGCCTGTGGAGACAGTAATAGTGTGGACGGGATATCCGTCACCTTTGTGACGGCGTACTCAACCCGCTAACATCTAAAAAAGACTCTTACTTAAAAATCATAGGTATGACCCAGTATTTAGGGTTATTTACAGCTGTAAAATTGAGTACATTGCAGAACAACTCATGCAATAATCTGGGACGCAGGAATGCCAGCATCTGATGCGAAATGCATTATACAAATTATAAAACGTGAGGGAAGGGCACACCCCTACAAAGGACTCCACCTTTCGTCTTACCAAACGTGCACCCGACTTTGCAGCATGTTCCTGCTAAGCATTGGGTCCTGAGGGGCAGCTGGCCTTGGAGGTGTGCCCCCCAATAGCTGTTTTGATTATGTATAATATGAGGGACTTCGTGGACATTAAATGGTCAAGCAGGGTGAGGGGGAATGATTTTAAGGAATAGGGTTGAACTGCACTGGGGGAAGGTCCCCTTTATCGAGAAGGCAACACAATGGCTGCAGCCAGAGGTAGGGCGGCTTTTTGGGATCCGCCCTCTTTCTCTCATGATTTAATATGGTTGCGGTAGGGGGGCAGTGTTGGTGTGGGGAAGTGTGCTAAATGCAAGGATGAAACAGGTGCGTAATAGAGAAGTACTGTGTTGGGAATGGGGTATTGCTTAAGAATGTATGATGCTATCTCGCTGTATTTCTCCCCGCATGGAATCACAACGCAGTTGTTACAACAACTGCGTTGTAATTCTGCATACCATTACTCCGCAAGTCGGAACAACGACTTGCGGAGGGGGAGCACTGGATGTTGGAATAGTATAATTTACTATTCCAACTCCAGTCTGTGCGGACAATCGGTAAGGTGTTCGTGGTAAACGTTGTTTACCATTGCTTAACCCCTTGCATGCTGCAGCGATTCTGCGCCTGTGCAGCACATTCCGATCGCGGGTGCGGTCTTGACGGCCCCCAGCCGTCATCAGCACACGGGCACTGTAGTGCATGACGGCTGGGGGCCGTCATCAGCATGCAAGGGGTTAACTATCACTTATGGATAGAAGCAGCTGTTGCTGGGGTTTCAGGATGTTTTAGTATTAAAAAGAGGTTGATTGCATTTTGGGGTGGACAAATCAGCTTGTGGGGTCGTGGTGGGAGAGGAGGTGCAGAGAGGGAAATTATTACATTTCCTTTGACATGAAGTTGAAGGTTTAGATCATGTGTCTCTAACCAGTAGCTCCAACTCACCAGCACCTTTAAAGTAGCTCTCCAGAAGCTCAGCCTAGTGCATCCTTAAGACGGTTTATACACATTAAAGAAGACAGCTTTGCTAATCTCAAGACATATAGAATGGCAACCAGCCAAACCAACGAAAGAGCCTCATTCTACGATACAAATAAACAATGTATTCACCTAAGTGGAGAAGTGTGGCTCAGGGGTTAGCGGCGGCAGACCCGGAACCTGAGATTGGTCCTGGACCAGGGTTCAATTCCCCGCCTCGGCGGGTCTTGGGCTAAAAATTCCACTGACTCGATAATTCTCGCTCCGGTGCCTTCTCGACTCACGGGTTCACACTCTGCGACTCTGGGCAATAGCTTGCTTAATCTCCACAACGGCCCCTCGCGGCGGGATGCCTGACTTTCACCTTGTGGATACCCGCTGGGGCTATCACACAGGGGAATATCAGGACGGGTTCCCTAAGCAAGCGCCGGGACACCCACTGCGGGTAGCTGTGCGCTATATAAGCTCAATTACATTTACATTTACATTTACGAGGGCTGCAACATGAACAGACCTATCCACTCTCACTGTATTCAAGTCACAAGGAGATTGGAGATATAGGCTCAAATATATCATACACAATATCCGTGTGAACAAAAGTGCCACGCATAACTGTGTCGGTCCCTCGCATATTAGTGATCCTTGCATAATAGTTGCCACTAATAACATATTCTGTGCATTCCCGGTCTAGCTGTAAATTTTGGCAGCCATCACTGACATATTGTGAGCATGACTGACCTAATTTGTGGCACCCCTGACTTGACAGTGGCCGCCACTGGCATAATTCTGGCAATGACTGACGACTGGTGAATGTTATGGTGTCCAGCCTTGGCACAGTGGTGCCCTTGAGCATTAGTGGCATATTAAAAGCATTCTTAGTGTGATTGAAGGTATCCATGACATGATCATAAAGCTTGGACACTGAAATCAGATTCTGCCATGTCAAGAATTTATACATTTGAGCACGTGATAACAATGACTAGCTGATATTTGGAGACCATGTATTTGCTAAAAATGAAAATGAAGGAAACAATTAGGTTTTTTCATACAGTTTGTTGGCCCATAAATAGAACATGTATTTGATAGAAAAATACGTTTATTTTCAGCAATTGATATGCTGATGAAGACTAAGTGGTTGCATTTCCAAAACATATTTAAAGCTGATAGTTAATTCAAGTTGCATTGGTGCGCCGTCTTACATTGAGGGCACGTGCTACTTAAGGTGTTAATATTTCATTAGTCACGGGGAGGCATTGCATATTGATAGTGCTTTCCTTGACGTTTCTGCTAGCAACCTGCCTTAAATTGAGGGTAGACTACTAGCGTATTGCTAATGGGTGTGGTCACTATTGTAAAGTGTTAGCATTTGTAAGTAGCTCCGAGTGATTTACCTTGAGTAGGAGTAGCTCTCATTATAGAAAAGGTTGGAGACCCCCTGGTTTAGATCATTAGCAATATGAATAAAAATACAGGATGCAGGGGTTTGTGAAGTGACATGAATTGAAGCGCGTATGGCTTTGGGTGGTAATTAGGGGGTGGGCACATGGTACACTGATGTATAGTGAGGTATTTATTTAGTATGTACCACTATCTGCCAAGGATTGATTGGTTGTGATGTGCACTTGCACCACTAAAGCAGCTTTTACCACGCACACTTTAACGGTCAGAGTAGTTTTGTGGTGCACAGTCGTGCCCAAAATGAAGTCACTATTTGCCTGTAAAGTACAGTGTCTCTTACTTGCACTGACCACCAGCTACCAGTAGTTTGTACTTCCTTTCCCCCACTGCACAACCCCACCCAAGGCATGAGTTAGTCATGGGAGATACACAGAAAGCCATGTATACATACACATGCGCACTGCACTCCCCGGTGTGAGACGGCAGTGCACAGGGAGGCAGGTTTTAGTGGACAATGGACGGGCTGCACCGACTATGTTGAAGGGTTGACGCAGGAAACATGCAGCCCACACACACCGATGGCAAACCCCAGCAAACGGTACACAGGCGAAGGATCTAACCAGCTGGAAGCCATTGTGGCACCACTCAAGACTGCAATGAGGCATTATCACAAATGGAATGGCAGGGGAAAACTACAGGGCAGTTTCTCCACACAGTCACCCTTGGCGGGTAGGAGAACATGAAATAAAAGAAGAGAGAGGCGCTCATGGTGCAGAAGCATTCAACTAACTCTACGGATATCATAGGTTCGGCTGAGGAAGGAGACAGTAATACAATTCCCCATCACCTAGCAAATTCCAATGCGAACCTGCCTTATAGGACAAGTCCATACATTATTACTAGTAACTCAGTACAACTGTGCTCACAAGCTGCACTAACATGACTTTGACCTCAAGCAAGCAATCTTACTGCATTCTCACATCACTTTTCTACAGTAATGAAACAGTTGTCACTTCAAAGTGAGTAAACACAGAGGATCAAGTACACTGATTTGTTTCACTGCATTCACATTAGTTAGTAGAGGATATAAAGTTAGTTTGCTGTCAAGTGAGATGTTGTTAAGCGGTGCATCATGGCGACAGACTGATCTGCAGATAAGATTGCTGTACTCTGCTCACAGTGCTTTAGCACATGTACAGGGAGGTCAGTACATATTACCTTGGTACATCATTGCCAGCTTTGCCAGGGAGCTTAAGATATATCCTTTCCCATGGTACTACTATCCTAAAAACAGAGATTTATAATTTGTCTTATAAATGTCAACACAAAAGGAATGAACACCTATCGCTCTTGCAATATTCCTTTTTGGTGTATGTTTGCTGATCATCTAAACAAGTTCCAAAAGTTTTGAGACATTTTTGAAAGTATACAAATCTTTTTATATTTTTTGAGTTTCCCGGGCCAGGGTGTAAAGGTATGATTGAATGCCTTTAATGATGTGCAATATTGAGATCTCAGATCCTGGGCCTCATGGGCACTTGTTTCGGCATCTTAAAGATGCTACGAAAGTTCCTCCCTTTGCTCACTGAAGGGCACAGGAAGATCATGGTGCAAGCATTGATTGGCTCAAGATTAGATTATGCCAACGTTCTTTACTTGGGTCTCCCAGATTATCTTGTGCTGCGGCTTCAGGTCGTGCAAAATTCTGCGGCGTGGGCCATTTTTGGCCTCCGCAGGTGAGCCAGAGTGTCCGGCCTGCTACAGTCACTTCACTGGCTGCCTATCCGACAGCGGATAGTTTTCAAGGCGCTGACGCTGGCCCATAAGGCGCTCTTTGGCTCGGGAGCAAAATACCTTCAGCGCAGGCTTGCATTTTATCGCCCAACCAGAGCTCTTCGTTCGGAGTCTCTGTCTCTTGCGGTGGTCCCCCGGGTTAGGAAGGCCCGTGTGGGGGGGCGCTTCTTTAGTATGAGGGCGCCCCAGCTCTGGAATACCTTGCCACTGGCTCTACGAAGTACCTCGAATCTGCTGTCTTTTAGGAAAGATTTAAAAACTTGGCTTTTTACTCTGTAGTTATGTTATTCTGTTTGTCTGAAAGTCTTTCTGCTGCTATGTTCCCTTTTCCTTGAGCTGCCAAATTAAAGCGCCGGGACACTCCGTTGGAGTAGCCGTGCGCTATAAAAATAAAGTATAACATAACAAAACATAACATAACATATTCTCCTTCTGTGATGCATGAAGCTCAAATTGGTTTTGAGGATAGTCTTTTTACATTTGAATGTCGGAGGCATAATGTCATATTTAACATGGTTTTAGACCCGATAAAACATGGGATAGGGTCTATGGCCAACGCAGCAATCAGCTAGTTCACCTGTAGGTGAACTGGACCCAGAAAGCACAGCTGGGTGCCCTAGGGATTAAGAAATCAAAACAATCCTTATTTCCATCTTAACAATATGCCCAACAATTTGTTTTGGGAAGATATTGATGCTGTCATAAACAATTTATTCAGAGCAAGTTGACTTGAAACTTGCAACGTTGATACAAATATTGCTCCACACTTTTAGAGAAGGTTAGTAGATTATCATGGTTAAAGATTGCAGATAAACGTGTTTGGTTAAGAAACCCAATGCATCTTAGGTGGAAAACCCTTCATCAGGGATAACTATGGACCAATAGAAAGGTTCAAAATGAGTGACATGAAGGTCAGGTAATCATCGGTATTTAGTGAAAACATCGGATGGTGGCAAAGTAGAGCAAGTAGAAGAGAACGAGAAAAGCAAGGAAAATAGTCCATGCTGAAAGTGGTAGCCAGAGTCACACTGGGTGACTGTACAAACTTACCCAGCATGCAACTCTTCGAGGCTGGGTATGTAGCAGTCATTGTACTCACTATCAAAGCATAAACAGGGTTAACGATCCCCTTCAATGTGGAGCGCACTCAATAAATGCTAAACCGCAAGCCTGCAATAATATAATGCTGTCTTTTAAATCTCCGTGATGCGCGTGGCGTCTTGAAAGTGCAATCTGAAGGATGCGTGTGAGACTCGGTACCTGTGGTGGCGGCACGAGGCTGTGGTGCTGTACGGACACATCCTCGTAACGACGGAGGCCACTTAAAACAAACATTTGCAATGCAACAGGTCTCACATTTACGTGAGTTGGAGCTATTAGCAATAGCATTGCAAATAACAATGCCTTTTACTTTTTGTTTTAACAACATAAATAAAAGGCATTCATTTACAATGCCAATAGCTTAACCTCGAGTAAATGCGAGACCTAGGGCATCGCAAATGCTTGTTCAAGCCTCATAGGGTATTCTTTTCCATTCTGAGATCTGCTTTTAATATGTAACTTTGAACATTTATTTTCATAGGATTCATTGCTACATTAGTGTGTAGAGCACTAACTCGTTATGTTTTTTCTAAAGTATTTCTTGTGGCAGAGAGCACAAGACTCCAGTACAGAAAGCAGCAGAATCTGGGAGACAGCCTGGGTAAACTTGCGTTCCATGAGGCTCCAAGTGCCACAATAGTAGGAACATATCCATGTTGAAGGCTGGTGTTCTCTCTACCGTCCCTTTCTGTCAATGTGCATAACTCTGAAGTGCAGCAGGGTACCTCCATCACAGGCGCCTCATTATACCCTTGACACACAAAGCATGCTCTGTTTGCGCTTTTTGAATTCTGCTACTATTATTTTTGCATTTTTAATTGAATTACTGTAGTTTACATGCAGGGCCACTGAAATTGCATGGCATTTGAAGACCAAGATGTGTAGCAATGTTGACTAAATCATGCAGCAAGGAAAGGGAAATTAGCTGGCTGATCATGCGATTGAATTCCATCTTGAGGTACATTTTCTTTCATTATTATTCAGCTATTTGACATTTTAACAGAAATAGATACAAACATATTTACAAACCACACAAAATGCATCGGATAGTTAAGAAGTCTAACTACTCTTTCAGAAGATTCTATTCAGAATTGTATTCACCAATCTCTTGCATGAAAGCACAAGTCTGCCATTTTATTAATGGAGCGGTACAAAAGGGGGTGGTGATGGACGGAGCATCTGCCCAGACGTGGATCCCATGCTCACTAAGCCACTGGAGTCAAGCTATCCTTATGAAGACGGCTGATAGCCAGAAACCGGTCCTAGGATGCTTGACTCCGGTCCAGGGAAGACATGGCTTGGCAGTTCAGGCTGGACTGTTCCCATGAGGCACAGGGTCAAGACTGATTTGCATATGGCTATGTCTGACCTGGGGTGGCTTGGTGAGCAAAATAACGATGGATTAAACCCAGATCTGTGACTGGCGGTGAATGTTTTGCCATTGTGCAACTTCCGTCCATCATCTTGTGTGTTTTGCTGTTCACTCTATGTGGGAAGGGTATGCCTACACGTGGGTCCCATGCTCACTAAGCCACTGGAGTCAAGCTATTCTGGCTGAAGACCTCTGATAGCCAGAAACTGGTCCTAAGATGCTTGATTCCGGTCCAGGGAAGACATGGCTTGGCAGTTCGGGCTGGACTGTTCCCATGAGGCACAGGGTCAGACTGATTTGCATATGGCCATGTCTGAACTGGGGTGGCAGAGTGGGCTAAAGAACGGTGATGGATTAAACCCAGATCTGTTGACTGGGTGTGAGTGTTTGATTGGTCAGATGCTCCATCCATCACCACCCCCTTTTATACCGCTTCGTTCGCCATAAGTTGACAGGGTATGCTCAGACGTGAGTCCCTTGCTCACTTTGCCACTGGATTCAAGCAAGCCTGGCTGAAGACGGCTGGAATGCCAGAAACCGGTCCTAGGAAGCTTGGTTCCGGTCCAGGGAAGGCATGGCTTGGCAGTTCGGGCTGGACTGTTCCCATGAGGCACAGGGTCAGACTGATTTACATATGGCCATGTCTGAACTGGAGTGGCAGAGTGGGCTAAGGAACGGTGATGGATTAAACCCAGACCTGTTGACTGGGTGTGAGTGTTTGATTGGTTCAGATGGTTCAGATGCTCCGTCCATCACCACCACCCCTTTTTGTACCATTTTATTAATGGAGTCTTTAGTACCTTCCATAGTAAAATAGTTACTGTAAAAGTTACATAGCGTTGCAGAAAACAAGCGTACACATGCATGCTTCTTGTAATAGGATTAACTCATATATTCTGTACAGCGCAGTTATGTTCTAAAATGGGTCCTCAATTCAGATTTGCCCTGTGGTTAGACTATAGGTTATCTGAACGCATCTTTTTCTCATTATGCAGAAGGGTATGGTATATTTCATATGGATTTTGTACGTGTCTCACCAGGAGCCGCTGTAGGAATTGACACCTCATACCTCATGTTTGGGATTCTTCTAAACTCTCACTGTCGTCTTGAAATAAGCTAACGGCGGCCGGAGTAGGTAAACGCGGCTGGGGGAAGTCGACAGATGACGGAATATGTTTTATTTATTTATTTATTTATTTATGTATACCTATTCTGTCGACTTTCCCCGGCTCCCATCTTGCCCCCGCCCCGCCTCACCGCCCACCGCATTTACCTGTGCTGGCCACTGCTGAATAACCACTGCTTTGAGGATGGTGTTGGAATCCTGAATTTATGCCAATAATGAATCCGTTTATCCATGTCAAAAGAATCAATCATTCCACCTTGTTTAAATTATGGTTTTCTTGCTAAATAAATTAGCTCCTGCAAAGTCATCATTTGTCAAAGTTATCAAAATCTGGTAGTAATGATTGTTTCTTTAAATTCCTGAACACCAAAATTCAAGAGAGGAGACCTGACCTGACGACTTACAAAAAGTATTAGATCCAGAGTTGCACCCCATCCGCTTGCACCCCGCCTTAGTAGCTTTCGATTTGTTTGAGCAAGAAACACTTTTTTGTTCAACCTGCGAATGAAGTTGCAGATGTTGGGTTGTGCGGCAAGCATGGCAGGTTCATATTTTTGCAGAAAACGCAGCACTCTTAACCAGCCAAAGAGCAGGCAACACATTAGTCGTACACAAACGGCAATAAACAAACGGAACAGTCATCACATGGCTATACTGAAGCCAAACAAGGCCATCTTCAGCAGTTGCTGAATGCCCCCAAAGGTCGAAGCTTCTTTTATGAAGCTGTTGATTTAGTTTTTTAGGTTGGTGCCCAAGTTCATCAAAGCCGGTATTGTCAGTGAAGAGCTTGTCATTCAGTTCCCACTTGTTGTGCATCTGTTCCAAATTCTTCCCTTAACCCACACAACATTCTTGTCGCTGGAATTTCAATGCTGCTCTTTCATAGATGTTCAGTAGTTTGGGTACAAAGATGTTTCAAATCCTCGTCCACAGCGGTTTGTTTAGTATCATTCTGCTTACAAGACAAATTTTTCATTTGTTATTCTCCCATCGCAACCCTTTTTCCGACCTTCGGCATATTCAAAGAGACTGAGATGTGTCTGCTACTCTGTGGTGTCCATCAACTACTGTGCAAGGATACCTTGTACCCTCACTTGCAACAGCTTACTTATTATTATCCTGCTTACACAGCAAAATGTTCAATTATGGTGTGTTTGCCAATTCTTGGGTCCCGCCCCTTGAACTCGCCTACACCATTTTCCTGAGTTTCAAGCATATTTTCAGACACTTATTTTTTTTTACTTGTTTTCATTTCGAGATACACGTAGCAGCAATATACAGTACAAGCATACATCACATATATACAGTACATAATTTTTTTTCTTTGTTTTCTTTTTGAACATGTGACACTTTTATGCCTAAGTATGTATTGCAGCCAAAATATGTGAGTAACAGCAATACCGTTCTCAATAAACACATAACTATTAAAAGAAAGGAGCGAAAACTGGGCAGCAGCACTCCTCCATATCGTTTGAAATCAAGGACTAATGTAATTTGAGAGTTATATGCATCCCTCCTCCTCTTCAAATGGATCTTTGGTGTACTGGGTAACGAGGTACCGGGCCCTTGCCCCTGTGTATCCCCCATAATGTGTAGTGAAGTGACATCCCAGGCCTTAGGGGTTAGCCTGCACCCCCTCAAAATAAGATCTCGGGTCTCTTCCCCCTGCAGTAACCTCTTAAGGGGCTATTTTTTTTTTTAATTAGTGGACATGTGAGCAACAAAATTAATGTGCTTTGGTGCTGACACAACCTCACGGAGAACTCCAGTGAGCAGTTAGGAAAGTAACCCCAATAGAAAACCCATCATTGTTTACACAAGCCTAGTACTTCTGAAATGGTATCATCCAGTAAAAGAATAGCGGAATATGTACTGAATGACCTTTCGCCGCGATGATATCACAGAAAGTGAAACCATTTGACATTTGAACCCAAAATGCAGGTTATTGTACTTTTTACGCATTTGGTTGCAACATGTTAATGAGCAGGGATTGTTGAAACAAACAACCACCTACCTACTAAAAAACGAGCACTGGGAAAGCTATTAGGTCTTGCCTCGTAGACGTCTTGGCTATACCAGTGCTTTTTGCAAATGCTGTGCAGTATCAATAAAAAACAGTATCCACAATAAGCAAAATATGATTTACCAATGCTGTGCATCATTGGCCAAAACGTGGAAAAATCTGTCTAATCACGTGGCTGCTTTTGCTGTAAATGTCTACCAAAATAGTTCCCAAAAAGTAAGCAGTGGAAGGATACAAGCTATTCAAAAGGATGGTAAAGAGGATATGCTCTAGGGAATATCAAACACAAGACATGGAAGGCAAACCACAGAATAAGAAGCAAGCGCAGCTACCCAATGGTAAGCAATGGGCAGGCTGTAAGCCCAATTTAAGTTATTGGTAAGTTCCCAAAGGAGTGTTGCAACCAGACTGCTTGCATTGTCTTGAAGGTGACATCTAACAAAGGACTTTCTTACTTTTTAAATAGCTCAGTGGTAACAGTGGTTAAAGTGCAGGGGTTGTAAAGTAATCCACAATAGGTGCATGGTTGCTAAGAAGCACCGGTAGGCATCAATTCATGCCTCTAACTGCATAAATGACATCTAGTTTACACGATTTCGAACTATTTTTAAAACTTATATTGAGGGGCGGAGTAACCTTGGCTCATGATTGGCAACTCTTTCTCTGGGGTCTGGTAACAATTCATATCCCGGACACAGCTTGCCCCCAGAGGCACAGGAGCAGCGTGGGACCTTGTGTGCTGGAACTGATGGTGCCTCAGTGGGCTGTGGGGTGTTGAGCTCCAGGTGGTGCCTGACAGTAATACAGGAGACAAGTGCGGCACCCTCAACTCGCAGATCGTGAGGACAAGTTGGCAGCTGTTTGTGGCGGATGGGTTATTCCTTCACCTTCTTGAGCTTATCCTAGGGAGGGTGACAAATCCATCCCATGACATTGGGGTATCTGAAAAGAGGCATTACTCATAGTTCATATAGGGTATCTGGCAGCAAACTGTGCTTCTGGCAGTTGCTTTCAATGCTCGCCAGTGTGTGGCGACAGAGAAAGCTGGGGAGTCAGGCCTAGGCGGCACTGGGCTCAGGATATATTCCTTTCATAAAGTGTTGCTACAAGCAGAGCTCGACAGGAAATACGTAACATTCCTTGGGAAATTATTGTACAGTATTCCAAAGCCCTTGAATGGCTGTGTTATTTGACTACCATCCAAAAAAAACATATATATCCGATTTGCCAAATTTTCAAATTTACAAGCTCATTTATTTGCACATTTTGCCTAGCAGTGGTATATCTTGACCTGGATGCCTCATGGCGACGTAGCTCCTTGGCCAAAGGTTTCTGCTGGCAATGCCAGCAGAGGTTTCATCAACAGCAACCTAGTCTGTCCTGAAAATCTATTGCAACACCTAATATGATACCTGGGAGGAGCATGACTTAAGGAGTATTTGTGATGAGTGTTTGGATCCTCTTTTGTAAGAGATGCTAACATAGCCACCAATCAGGGAATGTGGATCCGTTTCCTTGATCAGGAAACTATTTAAATATTTTTGCTCATTTTTACATATTTACTATTTTATTTTTTGCATAGCTTTATTCTGCTTTTTCTTTTGTTATCCATTTTAACGACTTTTCAGGGACTAAACAGTAAAAGGTCTAGTTTGGGTTCTGGGATGCCAATCTTGAAAATAGTATTATAGTAGGAAAAAATCTTTTCTACTAATTGTTCCATTCTGTTCACTAAAACCTTGCTGAATACAACATTCAAGATATAAATTAATTTTGTCGATTTTCTTTTCTCATTTTGCCCAGGAAATGCCACACACATTTACCCTAGCAAAGTACAAGGTTTAATCTCGATCCAATTCTGCAGTCATGCTAATTTTGCTATCATTCTGGCTAGGTGTTTTTGGGAAACAAACATCTAATTTATAGGACTTCGAATATAAAATATCACGTTTGGTACTCCTATTTCATAACGTTCCACCCTTGATCATCTTTCACAAAGTTTGTGACAATCAATCTTAGTTGTTTGTAT
Organism: Lissotriton vulgaris; assembly: GCF_964263255.1. Taxonomy (NCBI): domain Eukaryota; kingdom Metazoa; phylum Chordata; class Amphibia; order Caudata; family Salamandridae; genus Lissotriton; species Lissotriton vulgaris. The sequence continues at coordinate 616,450,555 of NC_141697.1, forward strand.
ATATTTTTTGGAAAGTTTTAAGAAGAGTTGTCAAATTAATCTATGTTATTAGCAGTCTCTATCCTAACCAAGCAGCTTTAATGGCGACTGTAGTACATAATAGTTGTAAAAACTTAAAACCACTGAAATGGGTGAACTCCGGCATCATAACCCACCAAAAAATGAACGTTTATTACCATTTTAAATTGTTTGCAGGAGCGTTATTTTTCCATTGGTGACCATAACTGTCACATGAGAGCCATAGGCCTGGTCGTCGTCTTCTTGTCAAATAGGTTTGGCTTGCTATTTCTCCTCTGTCACCATGTTGTTTTGGCGGTAGCCAAGCACAAAAATTGCAGCGTAGAAAGATGAAACAGAAGCAAGAAAATGGTTTCTTTAGAGAACAAGCATTTGCAATGCAATGGGTCTCGCAATTGCGAGATTTTGAGCGATTGGCATTGTACATGACAATGCCTTTTATTTGTGTTTAAACAAATCTGCATTAATAAAAGGCATTGTCATTTACAATACCAATAGGTCAAAGTTTCTAAAATGCGATACCTATTGGATTGCAAATGCTTGTTGTTTACAAGCACCCATTGCTGCTTTTTCACGTTAATAGAAGCCACAACCCTTTCTTTAGACAAGCGGTATCTAAAGAAAGGTCAGCGGCCGCTATTAAAGTGAAAGTGTGTTGACTATGTTTTTGACACCCTAAATGTCACAAATCCTGTAGATGGATAGAATTGCTGTTCCATCATCCATCAAAACTCCCCGTTTAGGATGACATCATCCACTGCCTTTACAAGCTAGATAGACCTTTGTTTTATCTCTATAGAAAATCCAGAAATACTATTTAGGCACATCCCGTCGGCTTGGGACATTCAGGGCCAGATGTAGGTAGCCAAATACCGGTCGGTAACAGCCGATTTCAGCCGTTACCGACCGGTATTTGGCTTTTGAGATGTAGGTGGGTCAGAATTTACAGAATCGGTATATTTACCCATTCGGTAAATTTACCACTTCTGTATTTTACCGATTCGGTAAATATACCGATTCTGTAAATCCATATGTAGGTGGCACAGTTTGCAGTGCCACAGGCCCTTAGGTTTTCTTATTTTATACCGAATTCCAGTGTACATGCACATCTGTACATGTACACCTATGCCATGTGACACACAGACATGCCCTTAGGGCATGTATGTGTGCCACATGGCACACAAGCCTGCATTTGGGGTGCTACAGGGTGTCAAAGTGACACCCCGTTCCCCCTGCCAGGATTCGGTATTCACCGATTCTGTAAATACCGAATCTGTATTTCACATTGATTCCTATGGGCTTCAAGGCCCATAGGAATCAATGGGAAATACAGATTCGGTATTTACAGAATCGGTAAATACCGACTCTTACAGAATCTGTTTTTTTTTTGTCCTACATCTGCCTCCTTCCAATTTACCGACTCTTAAATACCGATTCGGTATGAGTCGGTATTTAAGAGTCGGTAAATCGGAATCACCTACATCTGGCCATCAGTGTTTGTATCCCTGGCCCCTGTCCTCATAGAACCAGTCCTTCAGCTTCCTAAATGACTTCTGCATGTCTTTAACAGACGACTACACAGCATTAGCTCTTGAATTAATCAATTAATTAATCAATGGATCTGCACAACTGCTCCGCTAATCCTGGCATCCGCCCCAGTGTGAAGGTTCATGGAAAAAAAGCCAATGTGGCAGCCAGCCATCCAAGTTTCGACCAGCAGGATGTTTCTGATGACAGAAACGGATGCTACTTTGTAATGGAAACTTGACATATCTGGTGAAGTCCTCGTAAGAGCTGGCCATGGTTGCATCTGAATCCCTGCCCTCTTACCCTTAGCGGAAGTGAGGTAGGATCTCACTTTGGGCCAGACATCTTTGCTTTTCTATTGAAATATTTTGACAATACTATTGCCATTTTGACATCGAGACCAAGTCAAAGCAAGTAACTTAAAAGTTGCTGCGTTCCTTTTGAGGCAAACATTATAAAAAGAAAAACAATGCATCTCCCTAAGTTAGTTGTATTTTCTCCATCTGTTGAAGTAAATGGTACACTTTGAACATTTGTTTTTATAATATGTTTATGTTTTCAAATCTGTGTTTTAACCCCTTCCATGCTGGTGACGAACCCCAGCCGTCATGCACTACGGTGCTCGTGTGCTGATGACGGCTGGGGTTCGTCACGGCCCGCCCCTGTTCGTCCGGCGGCCGCACACGGGGGAAATCGCGGCCGCACGGAAGGGGTTAAAGCAATGGAAGGTAGTACTTCCCTGCAGCCCTAATCATCTGATACATTAAGGTTACCCAATAGTTAACCTCAATGCCTGAAGTAATCAGTAGTTTGCATTAAGGACCCCACCACCCATAGTATTTATCTATTGATTTCTGTTTAGCCTTCTTGCCAAAGTGCCTTGTACTTATTCATTGCATGTAATTAAATGGGAATTATATGGTTTGCTGTGTTGTTTATTTGTGCAGTGCTTTATGTCACACTAAGAGGACCTTAACGTGCTGAGGTGGGACAGGAGGGATGGAAAAGAGTAAGAGTAGAGAGGAGAATGAGGTGAGGAGAATGGAGTCTTGTTAATATTATGATCTTCCTCAAAATACTTATGTATCTCCAGACAGTGCAACACTAATGTAAATGGCCAGACTTAGGCGTCTGGTCTGCTGGTGTGGGAAATAAGCAACAGGAGCTGCAAGCAGTAGGATTACTACTTAGCTCGATGTAGTCAGAAAACCTTCCTTCCAGTATCTGCTTTCCTTTTACAAGTCATTGTTATCAGAAATCAGTCCAATTGATACATTGGAAGTGACTCATTGACAACAACCCCTGGAAGACTTTAGATTTTGTATTGAGCTGTTGTATTATATTTGTTTCCTAACACACAAACAATAGAGAAGTAAATCCAGCTTCCATGTGGCACCAATTTATTTATTACGTTTATTTTGCTGCATTTATCAAAGGTGCTTAACAATTATAATGTTACAGTTAATCTGTAACTAGTGTAGAGTTGCATTTGGCTAACTGTGGCCAGACAATGGTCTTTCAATAATGAAAACAGAAAGGTTAGGAGCAGAACGAATAAACAGTGAAAGATCATTCCACAAATGAGGAGAAAATAGTGTGAAGAAGATAAAGTGTGGAGACGCACATGGAGCACGTGGTAATTAAAGGAAGATAATAGAACCAGAACAAAGAGAACAAGTTGGGGTATACAAATAAATCAAGGAACAAAGATCAGATGGGACAAGAGATTAAAGACACTGACAAATATTACAAAGGTAGTGGAGGCTAAGCTGAAAAGAGAGTGGTAACCAATGAAGCTGAGCTATATAAGAAGTCATATGAGTGCGATGTTTAGGGGTAAAGAGAATATGGGCACAAGAGTTTTGAGTAGTTTGTAATTGGGAGAGTAGGGATTTAGGGATGCCAACATATAAAGAAGAACAATATTTAATTTGGCAAAGACCAGACACTGCAGCAGGAGTTTGATGGAGGAGAAGGTTTTGAAAAATTTCATTTTCTGGATATTCTCTAGAGACATATATGACAAGATAAGATCACAGAAAGAAGTTGATGAACAAAAATTCAGAGGTGCATCAAAGATAACACAAATATCTGTAACTGAGGAGGAAAAAACTATCGTAGTAGAGAAGAATAAATTGGAGGAGGGGGTAAAATAGTAACGGAAGCTGAGGTGAAAAGGAGGATGTCTGTTTTCATAGGTTTGCTTTGATAGCACATACACAGGCAGAGATACAGTCATGAAGGGAGTGATAAGGAATAAAAAGTTAAAAAAGATTTGAGCCTCATCAGCATAAAAATTAATTTTAAAGGTAGAGGACAAAATATTAGAAACTAAAGGAATAATATACTATCTAATAAGTGGAGGTCTGAATCATGAAAGGGGGAGGGAAACACCATAAAGAACAGGGTAGGGGCCAGAGGGCCCCTGAAATACCTCTATGGTTGCGAGATGCCAGGCAATGGGCCTTGGCGGAGGAGACGCATATGCAGCGCACTCGCAGAGACGTGAAGCTCCAGTAAGACCTGCTCGCCTGGAGAGTCATGTGTATCGAGGGGATGGGGGAGGACGATTCGGACGCCACCAGCGCTGAGTTGTTTTGCTCCGCTTCCTCGGAGTCTGATGAGGGGGGGGGGGGGGTTGGGTGAGGGAGATCGGGAAGCGATGTAACAGTCTCCTGGGCCATGCTTCCATTCCATTCCATGCTGGATATGTTTGACTTTAGCCGTAGTTCCAAGCTGACCGCAGTGTACTGTTATGACCGCGGCCTCCTTGGCCCTTGCATTTATCTCCTTCTGTGTTCGGATCAGCGCTAGAATTGCCACTCATGGGGGGGGGGGGGGGGGGGGGGGGGTTTGTTAAGGTTTATAGTTATATAGTTTGGTATTGTAACATCAAAAAATGGCGTAGTCATTGATACTGTTTAACTGATATTTGATGCATAAGTGCACGTCCTCCTGCTTGATTATGGGTTCACCTTGTCGCCGCCCTGCCTCCGGGATGTGGGCTGTACATGGCTGTGTACTCATCGTGGACCTGGCCTACCTGTCCATATCCTGTCAACTGATTTGATGACTGTATGCTATGTGCCTTATTTGATACTTTCGCCGCAAAAATAAATTTATAAAAAATAAATAAAAAAAAGAACAGGGTAGACAGAAGATACAGCTTTTTTAATGGGGAATGATGAGTGGTGATTTGAGAGACGAGTACAACCCAACCAATACCAGAGATACCAATAAGAAAGAAGTGATCAACCATGTTCAAGCAGCCGAAAGATTGAGAAACAGAAGAAAATGAAGAATGTTTATTATGCAGAGTATGAAATAAAGAGTTTGACGTTAAAAGAAGGATATAATACATAGTGACCAGGGCGACAGCCCGATTGAACTGGGGAGACAATGGTATTAACAGTCTTAATGCGTGGACCCAGACTTACCTGTTTATGCCGGGCAGGCCCAGAGGTTCACTCCTTCAACTTCAATGGTGCTCTTGTATTCTGCTGCAAAGGAAGTCAGAAGTACTTCGAGGGATACTTTACAGTTGTGATGCCTTAACTATGTGAAACATGCAAGTGGAAACAAGACAAACAACATTTCCCAGGGTTGTCGCAGAACTCCCAAGACTTACGATGGTGCTGGTAATGAGTATAAGTTCCTCATGGTTCAGAGGATTCGTTGCTGAGCATTTGTTATATTTTTTGTAACTAGCTCTTTATTGGTATTTCTTCAGAGGTATAGGTATACATTTGCAGACAAAGATTAAGATAAACAGTTATACCTTTACATATTCAGTGGCATCTGTACATTAAGTATACACATCTGGTTACAGTTCTGAGCCAGAATCAATAATAAGAAACAATAACAAACTCGTATTACCCGCATTATCACAGTATATAGTCTGATATATTATAATGTCATCTCCCCTTTCCAACTGTGTCTCCCCCTCTCATACATTCCTATAGCAAGGACTTGGTATTCCACGCTGTTAATTAGGCATGTTAACAAGTCACCCCGAAGGCCATAACGTTCTTGGTCCTCCATACTGTGTGTCATACATGGCCACTATTAGCCAGATTGTATCTATATTGACCACTTGCGTGTTACAGCCTCCCTGTCGCATTCATGGAGGAATTTCATCCGACTTAGCTTGCATTGCCGGTAATAGTCGGGTCCAGTCTGTAGTGGGAGCCCCCTTCCTCCTTTGTTGATATATGCAAGTCAGTGCGTTAATTTCTATGGTGCACCATTTTATCAGCTCCTGGACCCATCTCAAGACTGGAGGAGCTGTTCCGGTCCTCCAGCCTATCGCTGTGCTCCACTTTCCCAGGAGTAGGGCCAGGTCCAAAAATGTAGTTGCGTATTTTACCTTTCCCGGCCTTGCGACTCTCCCCAATAGACACTCCTCTCCTGTCATGTGTAATGGTCTTCCCATAAGGTCTACTAGTAAGTCTAGTATTGCTCTCCAATAAGCTTGTATATATGTACAGTCCCACACCAAATGGAAACACGCATTTGCAATGCAATAGGTCTCCTATTTATGAGATTTTCGTGAATGCGACACCTTTTGCATTGCAAATGCTTGTTTACTAAAACACGCATGGAGTGCTTTAACTTTAACTATAATTCTTTAGACAAGCCGTGTCTAAAGAAAGGGACAAAAAAATGTTTGTTTGCCAAGGTGACAAACAAATGCTTTTTCTTGTAAAAGAGCCTCATGACGCGTTTTCACTTTAATGGCGGCCACACCCCTTTCCTTACACTCAGCTCGTTTAAGGAAAGGGGCGCAGCTGCCATTAAAGTGTAAGTGTGGCATGGGGCAATTAAAAAAAAAGAATTTAAAAGAAAAAAGAAAAAAAACATGCATCCAAGTTTTGAGCACCAAGTAAAGCAAAGGCACGGCCGCCACTATCAACGTGGCGTACCGTGCTATGTAAAAAAATAATAATAAGGCATTGCGATAGAGCGTGTCCTGCCTGCAACAGCAGACATGTGAAAACCATTAGATGAAATTGTGCTCAGGGGCTGTAATTAAAGCCTACTGAGCAAGAACACATGTAAAAGGCGGTGGCCTCATAGGAGGTTACAAAATGAGACAAGGTGGTACTAAGGAGGGGCTACTAAACTAAGCCACAGTTTTCAAAGGACAATGACACAAGCCAATGAAGAATATGGGCGGAGAGTGGGTGGAGCTTCAAGTCTATACCTGAATGCAGCATGCCTTGCAGAGCAGCGCATGCGCTGCCCAGGCTCAGCCTAAGAATCTGCCTATGTCACCTGACATCTAGCACATGTCTACGCGAGCCCAACATTTTGTTATACTTAGTTGCGACAGCTGTAATCGTGTTGCCTGGAGAGTGGAATTCATTGCCCTTTCATCAAGAGTTGGCAAGGACCTTGTTCACAGAGTAGGATTATGGATAAGCATTAGAGACCATGGATTTAGACTTTGATTTCCACTTTGTTATTTGAGTCGTTCTATCTAGAATCACGAACACTGTACAGTGGAGCCATCCTTTATAGGATCATAACTGGTATTGCACCTATTCACAAGAGCTACTTGTGAATCCTCTAAATTGTGCAGACTTAGTTTATATCAGTTGACTCACATATGGGATTGACCTCTTTAGTGCAGAGGACAAGACTTCCATGTCCTCCACCCTACTTGTACATTGCGGTAGACGAGAATGTTTAGTTCTCCAACTAAAGAAAGGATATCCCAATGGCTCTCTCACCGGTGGATTTCCGTTTTATGGTGTCATCTCAGGCTGACGTTATTAGTATGGAAATCAAAAGTAAAAGGAGACGTTTGCCTTCTTTTCATTTCACAGTGTTTAAAGCACAGCTCAGGCCCCCCCCCAGAGCACCGATCGCAATGAGAAAATCTCTTATTGGATTCCTGCTAGGGGATTGCACCAAAAAGGCGATCCCTGAGCAGGTATCTACCTACCTGACACCAGGGAATATTAATTGTGGAGGTGTGGATTGGCTGCTGCAAGCATGGGCACTTTCTCCCCCACCCAAAAAAGGTTGCATACAGACTTTTTGACCCCACTCAGGGTTTATTATGGTTTTTACCCCACTCTACCCCTTTGGTTTGGGCAGAGAGGCTACTAAATGCCAAGGATGTTTTTATTATGAATAAAAGGGTGGGAGCTGGCCTTTCTTGCAGTGGGCCATAGCCAACCCCAAAAGGGCACACAGTCTCTCTGACCAACCATAGAGTGCAGATGCTGGAATTTACCCGCAATCTGCTCTCACCCTGGGGTGGTGGGGGATATAGTGCTAGATGCCCGCTATGTTTTTATTCAGTCCAGACAACAGGCTGCTCCTCCCACCCCTAAACTCTAATAGTGTTTCCATCCCCTTGGGGGCAAATTGATGGATTAACCCCAATCTGCTCTCCTTGGGAAGGCAGAAAGCCCTCTACATGCCTTGAGAAGGAGTTGTGAATGAAGAAAATGGGGTGGGCTCCTGCCCATCCTAGCATCGGGCCATACCCTTCAACTCCTCAAAGGCCAGCCATTTTCTCTTTTTTTATCCCCCCTCAGGGGACTAGGGGGAATATGGATTTGCCTCCCAATCTGTTCTCCATTGGGTGGCAAAAAAAACCACTAGCCACCATGTTGTTTATTTTATTGTATTTTTTTAACAGTTGTAGTGGGAGCCACTGTCCTGTCATCAGGCCACCTCCCTAAACCTAAAGGTCAGTTGTCTTTTATTCCCAGTGGAATGGGGGTGGGCAGATTGGGTAATTTACAGAGAGTTCGCTAGCTGCCATGGTAATTTATGTAAAAAAAAAAAACTAAAGTAAAGAATGGTGTTGGGGCTTGCCCATCCAGGCATCAGGCTGTGCCCCCCGTCCTAAAATCCAAGCAATCCTGTCCAATCAAATCCCAGCCTGTTGGGTAAATTGGGAGATTTATCCCCAGACTGCTCATCCCAAAGTGGATTTGGGTGGGGGGTGCCCACTAGATACCAGCAGTAGATCTTAAAGGAAAAAAAGGGTGTGGAGCTGTCTGTCTTGCCAATGGGATGCACTCTGTACACTTAAAGCTCAGGCAGTCTTTCTGCCACATGGTGCAGAATGGGAGATATACACCTTATCTGCTCTCCCAAAAAGTGCACTTGACACCAGAGGTCTTATTACATAAAGCACCCGAGGGGTGCAGCAAGCTTTTGCACTTGATCCAGCCCCGCTCTGGACACTTAGGGGTCGATTCCCTTCTCGGTCGGAAGGGCTCCGAATTGGATTCAGGTCTGAATGACCAAGTACGATGCCTAGCAACTGTTAGGGCTGACCAAATCAGTTCCGAAAGGCATTCGGAGAGGTTGAGCTTTTCCAGACCCAATTTATACAGCTCTATGGACTAGATTTCCGAATGAGTGAGTATGATGACCGATTCAGGCAGCTAGGTTTGCCCGGTACAAACCGGCTGCAAGAACCGCTCTTTTGGGGCCCGTAGCAGGCCCCTCTTCACCCGAGGCCCTCCGGATTGGGCACGTGGGGGTACCCATGAGTCCCCTCTTTCAGACCATGCACAGTGTGGCAGATACCATGGGGTGCCCGCCACAGGGTGCTCGATTTCCCCCAGCCACCCCTTTCTTCAGTGGGAGCCTGTGTCAATGGGAGTCTGACCAAATCGCATACGGATGCATCAGACTCATTCGGTCGGACTTCTCTGATCCGAGTCGTATGGAAAGCATTCCGGAACCGAGTCGGTCGGTATGCTTTCCGAACGAGATTGGAATTGGGTCCTAAGTAGTGTAGAAGAGGCCACAGCTGCTTGTGCAGCCCCTCTTACAAAATGCATCATGCCAGTGCACATCTTAGACTAACCTGACCATGAAGGGACATTTGCATGAGGGCATGAGGGCATGAATCCAGGCATTGCTCCATGCAAACAATTTGTTTTTGTGCCTCGCCTTATTACAGATGCAGGCTCAGAGCAAGAAACCTCTTGGGGGATATACCGCCTGTGGGCCACATCTACCCTAGTTCACACAGTCATGGCTGGAGGAGGGTACAGGATACATCTCGGTCTTCCAAGAACAACCGGCCCTCCTCAAGTGAAAAATAGAGCCGCTTTTTAAAAGGGTGACATGTTTCAGCAATGCCCTCATGCCTCCCCTCAGCTATGGCATGAACGGTCATTTGATGAACCCTCTTAATTATGATTTGCCAATAAGAACCGTTACCTGCCCCCATGAAGCATATGAGATATGTGGGAGCACCGCAGACCTGTTTTTTTTTTCATCTGGAAATTTCTGTTGCAGAAAGCACCTGAAATATCTGGGTGAAACTCTGTGGCAAAATGAAGAATTACCAGGGGAGTTGGGCCTGAAAATGCGGATTCCCCAGTAATTCGTCATTCTGAAGGGGACCCTCAAGGTTCCCCATACAATCTCCCAGTAAGTCCACCCGAAACCCCTCTCCAGGTAACTCCAGGGTGGGGTTACTAGGAGGAATTGCTTCCCACTCATGAGGAGCATGGCCGGACTGGCAATTAACTTTGACCACCACCGATGGGAGGGGGGGGGGGTTGCTGTGGGGATATTTTTTTCAGCGCTGATGCAAAACTGCCCCCCTGTACCAAAACCAACCCCCACTGGTCCAAAACTGGCCCCCACCCTTCCGGCCCTCTGGGAAAACGCCTGGTGCCCGCTACGGCCAGTCCGGTCCTGACGAGAAGGGCCTTAGCGTGGGAAAGGGATGCTCGAATAGAGGGCGTAGGTAAACTGTGTATTTTTAGAGACATCATTTCAGATGTGACTAGACTTGTTTGCAAAATCCTATAAACGTTATGTCCTTGCGAACGCAGACCGATAACCGCCGCACGGGCGCTCCCCATTTCAGGATAGTACGTGCGGCGCAGGCAGGGAGGGCGAGTGACCATCCGCTTGTCTTTCGGAGGAAGCCCTTTCACGATAAGGATGTCCTGTGTTTACAATAGATTAATAGGCCTCGCTGTACCTCCTCCCTCTGACCAAGCGACTCACATGGAAATTGAGCAAACAATGTTCGCCTGGCAGGCCCAACAATATGGAGCCTAAAAATAGCCGCCCTACTCTAAACAGTTCTAAAGATTCTCCGCGAAGATAATTTAGCTATCTGCCCGGCCATCCTGTTTATCTTCCTCTGCTGCTTTTCAAATCGCCGTTTCCACAACACTCTGCTATTATTTTCCATTTTCCGCAAAAATAAAAACTCCTGTATATGAAGAAATATAAGGCGTAGCTAGAGCTTGTGGCGCCCGGGGCTATCCTTCAGAGTACCGCCCCTGGGGGGAAGGAAGGGGGTGGGGGTAGTACCGCCGCTAATAGTTACCTTGATCATTCAAGTTACAAGCACACATACATGGCACAGTCTAGGGCTACACAGTTGTGAATACACCGGTGACCGGCAGTACAAAGGAGAACACACAGGCTGCCACCCTGCAGGATTTCAGGAAGGGCCTAAAAACATGGTTATTCGATTAACATCCCTCATCAGCAGCACCGCCCCACCTCCCAGCGCCTAGATACCCTCACAGGTGATAAGTAGCGCTATGCAAATCCTGTTTGTCAGTGGCATAATGGGGAGTGGGTGGGGTGGCAGGCCCACTGAGGGCAGGCACCGCCCAGCAGGTGTCACTCATGTCTCGATATGGTGACGTCAGGCCTGGGCTGTACTCTCAGTGGCGGCTGGTGACATTTGAAAGTGGTGTGGCGTAAAATGATTGGCATACACCACCCTAGCGAGCAAGCTCGAACAACCTGAGGCACCGGAAAATGTGACCCAGATGAACACTGGGCGCCCAAGAAGCATGAGGGGTGGGGAATTTGTGTCAGGGCGCACAGTTCTAAGGATCCTTGCTAGCCGTGTAAACCAACATGATGGGCACCCCTACAGAAGGTAATAAGGGGTATCTGAGTCTCCCATATGTCTCACAGATATTTATTGGCCGTGGGCTAAATCGGGGCCCTATGAAGGATTGGGGACCCTCCTAAAGGTTTGGTTCCCCCAATGCACCACCAGCGCTGCAGGGGCCTGCGTTACACTTCTAATCCTTGCTAGCACGGCCCACACATAATGCTTCTCTGGTGCTTATAGATATTGGTAATTATTTCTCTTCTGTGTATATTACCTCTTGGTTTGCAGGTAGAATTATCAGCTTTCCTCCAGTTCTACCCAGTCAATCGTCTGTTTGTCAAACAGAACAATATCTCCAAGCCACTAATGGCCCGCAGGTTTGTTCTGCCGATTTTCCCTGGGCAGGGCAGTAGGTTGTGCAAGCGAGTCCAATACCTCACTCTGTTATCTATTTCAGTTCTAGCCCATTCCAACACGCTATCCTCTTAAGGTGGGATTGCTAAAACATGGAGAGTGGGATGTAGTACTGAAATAAAATGGATAGAATTGTAAGTTTAGTTTGAAAAAAACAAAAGCGAAGTTCTTTTATTCCAAAGATATTTCATGAGCTCTGCAATACCCCTGAGTGCGCACCCTTGGTGAACTCCCTAACACTATAAGCACTACAAGTAAAGAAAAGAAACCTGCTTAGCATGATGACCTGGACGGAGCCAATGAGCTTCCTTCGCCTTTGCTGCGTGTTGTTACTGTACACGCACCCACTATAATATAGTTAATGTTGTGTGTTTAGGTTAAATGTAGTACATGAAAGTGCGTTACGTTTGTGAACCCTACAAGGGTACACTCCATTGGAAGCTACAACTGGTGACACCAGCGTGTGATGAATCTGAAGCGCGCGCAAAACAAGATGCTCCATCACCATTTTCATTAAAAATCACCAAAAAGGAGTAAATCTCGGAGGGGAAGGTCACTGCGTAGTTTGGAAGCTGACAATAGTAACTAAAACTGGAAGGTACTCAGGGAAGACGAGGCAGGAGAAGGAGACATAGCAGAGAAGCACAGAAGGACTGGGGAGAGGAACAGAGACATGGGTAGCCAAAGAGGGAGGGGAAGGCACAAATAAAAAGCACAAAAAAACTGAATCCACAATGTAAAGAAAATGGTAACCATTTATTAAGAGGAGAATTGCAGAACAAAGAGGTAAAGAAAACGAGGACGAATATAAACATGTTGAATAAATTGCAGTACTTAGAGGCTTGTGGCATTACAAGGCGCCCCCAGCACCCCCTGTCCCAGAAATGGCAAAAATACCCCAGAGCCAGCAGCGCCCTCTGAACCAAAGCTGCCGTGGTGCACGAACCCGCGTGCTGCCTTGCATCACTTAAGTTTTGAAATAAAGGCGGGGACAGAAAGCCTGACAGGCTGCAGTGAGGCTGGGATTTAACATGTCAGTGCTACTGGCCAGCCGACGGCCAGCCTGTGCGTTGCCTCGTTGTAAAGGCCATTGATTGCCTCTTGTCCGCACCTGCTGCGGCCCCTCGCAAAGAACACAGGAGTTAGAGGCGCCGTTTCAGCACTGTGAGCACAGTGCCAGTCAGTGGAGGAGGCTCAAGAGAGGCGAGCATGTGACGCCTCACTGCTGCTGTGCTGCATTTCAGCGTGCGAGGGCTGGCCAAACAGTATGTCCAGGGCCGTCATTGGTAGCGCTTTCACGCGCTACAAGATTGACGGCCCTGGGACAGGGACCACAGACAGGGTACTAGTTACAGGGCGCTTAACAGGCAGGTGTGCTTGCTGTTCACGCAGGCGCTGCACGTCACTGGCTGCATCCTTTATAATTTATGTCAGAGAGTGTCCAATTAAATTATAACGCCGCCGCCCCCAAAATAGTGCCGCCTGGGGCGGACCGCCCCCCTCGCCCCCCCCTAGCTACGCCTTCTCATTTCAAACGTAAACTGATCGAGATGATAATCACTCTCAGTAACTAAATATGGCGTCTATGGTAGTACGCGCAATATAAATATATACATGCTATGGATGTAGGCAGGCTCATCATTTCATTGATCCACTCGGCGTGGCTATTAAACCACACACACTCCAGGTAGTAATTGGCCTATAATCTTAATAGGAAAATACTTGTACTACTTCTCTTCTGCTAGCAATTAATCTAAAACATAAAATGTATTTATTTGAAGCGAATACTGCATTATCACTGTATAAGCATACAGTTTCTGAGGCCTCCATGATGCAGTTGTATTTTTGAATTTAGGATGTACTTCATACTTATAACTGGCACAGGATCACAGGATGGCATGTAATGTACAGCGTGATAAAAATATTGCAACCAGTACATAACCTAACCATGACATCAAATGGTAAGCATAATGTCTGGGGAAGTGGAGTTAAGAGTAGCAAAAATATGCTATTATGCTGCGATATAGTGATAGGCCATGTAGTGAATGTTACATTTCTGGAAGTAGATGTTGTTCATCTCAACATAGTGATATAAAACTGACTGACTAGGCCGCAAAATGATCCAGTTTTCATCAGGTTCCTTGTCCCCCTTTTGGAGTGTATTGATGATAGGTTATAGTATGTAGTTTGGCACGTAAAGTCCACAATCAGTGGACTCAATCATAGGGGGACCAGGCATCCTGAATCTGCCAGGACTGTTTAACAATTTATTCCTGAAAATTTCAGTGCATATGGGATAGGTCCTGATGCTCAGAGACCGTCGACTGATCACAGAGGGAGGGCGGTACGCTCCCATGTTTTAGGGGGAGAACTAGTTAGCAGCCCTTTGCATAAAGCAGTTCAGTTAAAACAGTGTATATGTAAGAGGACGCGGCCTAACGGCTAGAGCAGTCCACTTCGGAGCTAGGGAACCGGGTTCGAGTCTAAACAGGGATGCTCAATATCCTGTGATTCTGGGCAAATCACTTAATCTCCCCGTGCCTAACAAAAAATGAATGTGTCCGTCTGCAACGCAATTGGTGCTCATGTAAAGTGCTCTGATACCTTCAGATCAAGCTTGCGCTATATAAAACAAAAATAAAGGATAATTGCAGTAAATTACCCTTGGTCTCTGTCCTCATCCCACCTTCTTCTCTCATCTGCGGAAATGGAGAGAAGGAGCAAAGCCTTCAAAGGGCATCGCTTCCTTCATGATGTGCTTACATGGCTAACCCTATTTTACAGAAGATGATAGATAACTGAATGTGCCCCTAGTATCTCCAAGGTGCCCGCTGACCCCTTTGATTTTTATTCCTCAAACTATTGCTTTTATTCCTAATTTAAACAAGTACCTTTGGCTGTGTTATCAGAGCTGAACATTCCGCATATTAAGATGACAAAGAATCAGCCAGCAGTTCTGTTGAAGGGACATTTTTTCTTGATTTCCATAGCGGTTTAGATCCTTAATCGCTAGAGTCTGAGACCAATACACTTAAGAGGGTTGATATTCCTGATGGCATATATTCCTAAAACTGCTGTACTCCTGAAGGTGCACATTCGGGGTTTGATTTCATTGCTAGTGCTAGAGCGGCAACTGTTGCACTTTAGTGCTAAGCTAAGAAGTTGCATAGTGAGTCGTCTGTCTGCTTTGAACTTTTAAACATCAAAAATATCACTAACACCTCCTTACGAGAGAGACTTTTCCTCACCTTTTTTCATGGAACCTGGCCTTCCTAATATGTAGGCATTTCCGTGGGGTTCCGTTTTATTTTCATCAATTGAGTTATCGATCCCGGCATGTCATTGGAGCTACCATTTTAGATGTCACTGGTCTAATTATATGCATTATAGACATAGTACATCTTGCTTGTGTTAATCCTTGTAGATTTATCATTTATACTCAGTGCTGTTGATCATCTTGTGTCCTGTTTGGCTTTAATAACAGGCATCAGTGACCTCTCCATTTAAGGTGTCAGACCTTTCTTGCAAATCAGTTCTGTGCTTACAATAGGCCCTAAGTGAGTCTCTGTACACTTAATTGTGTAGTCCCAATTCGATCTAGTTGTAGTGTGTGTCTGTTATGTCTGTATATGCCCATTATGTCACATCTATTACGGTTTGGATCTGCAGTTTCAAATTGTGCAGATGGTGGGGAGGAGATAGCTCTGGAAATCAATTTGCCAAGTTCTCAGCATGTCTGGAAGACATTACAAAGATGATGCTTATCCGCTTCGTACAGCGTCATAACTCAAGTCATGTGAGCTTCTTTCATGGGCCAAACTGACCTTCCTGCTCCTTCAAATGCATTTGTTTCGTCTCCAGTGAAAAGGGCTTCTGCTGTCTGTTATTCCACAGCAGCCACAGGTAGCAGCTGACTTCGACTCCTCAGCTAGCAACCCCATTTCTTCCAAGGAAATGGCTGTTCTTCTCTCCTCAATAGCTGCTGGGGCAATTGATTTATCCTTAGCTTCCAGCATCAGTTCTTATAGTGCATGCAGCTAATGCAGCCTTTTTTCCCAACCAGGCAGGGGTGGCCTATTTCAGTTTCATGTCCATCTCAGCAGTTCTGTTCGCCAGCTCCAGCTTTCTATAGATGCACAGCTATTCCGGGATCCTTGCGCCTACACCCCCAGGAGGCTTGCTCCACATCTTTGCATGCTAAACTGCCCTTTAGTGGCTTCCCCCTTGTGAAGGTTGATGAAGGAGGGACACTGGATGGGGCCAGCGAGGGGCCTTGAATACAGCCCTGTTTGGATTGGAGAGGTGAATTGCAGAATAGGATATCTGCGACTGCCCTCACACGCGTTCCTGGATTCAACCTGCCGGGGGCCCTGCGGCTTGTGGGATGGACCCGGACCGCAGCGGCATCAACGTGGGCCTATACCCTGCGCAGCGTCATTGACCCGGAAGAGTGGCTCTGGGCCTACCTGCACTGGGTTACACCTGCGGACCAGGACACCGCTACGGTAAGGAGATACTGAGCCCACTTTGCTGATCCATACACCAGGTAATGCCCCGGCCTCATGATCAAGATGCGTGCTATTGTGCCTGCCTGCATTGAAAGCCCCTCCTCAGGAATGCTGCACTGCTCTGACAACGGTGCTTTGGTTACACGCTGGCAGCCTCCAGTCGGTTCAGTGCCATCGGGCACATGAGTGGTGTGTCAAAGTACCCTGCCAACATGGGTAGACAGAGGTCCGCTGCCACTTCCCAGCTGTCGACCACCGTGGTCCCGGGACCCTGCGGGAAGGAGACTAGCTGGCCCCTTCAGCATCTGACAAGTTGGACAGTCTTAGCAGCAATTGAACGCTCGCGGGTCACCATGGAAGCTAGATTTGGCTCCTGAGCCACCGACCTCAACCTCCTACGAGATGACCACTGCAAGCTTGTTGACAAAGTCACAGACAGCGTGAAGTCTTTGTCTGCTCTGCAGTCCCTTGCAAAAGACAATCAAAATGCAATTCGAGATCTCGAAAGCCGGGTCACACACCTGAAAGACAGAGTGACCCAGGCTCCCACCGTGCCCAATACTGGCGAATCTACTCCACTACAAGGACATGAATGCAATACAACGTGCCACTCCGCTGGCGACCCCTCCGAGTGGAAGACAAGCACATGTTGCTGTTCCCTGAATATACTTGCACTGTCCAGCGCCAGAGGTCCTCCTCTTTGGAGGTCTAGCGGCTTCTACGCCAACAGTTGGTGCAGTACTCTTTACTTTTTCCCGCCCGGCTCAAGATCATTGCCAACGATACTGCACTTTTCACAGATCCCAAAGAAACCTAGGACTGGGCTTAACAGCATGAAAGTGAGCCTGCGGTGAACCCCACCAACCACCCAGCCTGTACTCAAAACGCTCAAGGCACCCGACGAACAGAAAGAAAAGCGTATCGCAACCAAGGCCATCCTCTCGTATCTCACCAACCAGTTCCGCCAAACTAGAAAAAATCATTGCACACTGCCGAAAAGCCCTGCAGGCGGCCAGCAGAGCCCTACACCAGCAGGCATTGAGGATGAGAGTGGCCCTCACATCTTCACCTCGGAAGATGACACTCTTTAATCTAATGACTCCCGTACGGGGTCACAGACCCCTACCCCATCTCCCCCCCTCGGTGACCCTGCAGTTGGCGGCCATGCCCCTCTAATCCTCCTGTTGCTCCTCATGACACCACCGAACCAGAATCCACCTTCGCCCACCTCTCCTAAGTGGTCCCCCATCGCTAGCGGTACACATGGATGCTCTTGCATCAAGGGGATCAAAACTGTACATCTTGAAACTCTTCTAAGCCTTGCCCACAAGATTCCCCAGAGAATGACAGACACGATTCGTTAGGGTGTATCGCCAGTTGCGGTATGCTCCCTGTATTTTAAATACATTTCAACTTCGTTTTTAATATACCTTCCTATTGTTTTACTCCACACTACACATATCCCTAGGTAGGCGGATACCATTACACAAGGCGTGGGTGGAGTGACCATGGACTGGAATGCCCACAGTCTACCTGCAACCACACCTGCCGCACTATGACCTCCAACACTTATATCCGCTTTCTCATCCTGAATGTCCGGGGCATGCACATGGCCAGGAAACGTGACAGAGTTTACTAGTACATTAAACGCCATCGAGTACAGATAGTCTTCCCACAAGAGACCCATGTTACCACAGTACAATCTGACCTCTTGCATAAGCACTGGAAAGGCACAGTGTGTGCCACAACATACTCAGCATACGCAAGGTGTGCCATGGTGTGGGTCTGACATTTCTAGAAACAAACAGGCTGATAGACAAAGAGGGTTGCTATGCTCTTCTTGAGGGCTGCCTGGACGGATGTCCTGTTCTCCTGAGTCGCATTTATGCCCCTAACACTGACCAGGGGGCCTACTGGGATGCCCTCACCAATGTCATCGCCCCTGCCACAACAATACCCTAGAGGCTCGGTGGGGACTTCAACTGCTTGCTGGACCTCACTCTAGACAGATTACACCCATTACTACATCGCTCCCACCTCCCGGCACACAGGCGGAATGCTTCCACACATGGGTAAATCACTGGGCACTCGCATATGCATGGCACTCTTGTCACCCAACATCGCGCTTCTACTCTTCCCAGTCTATCCCCCACAGCCTATCTGTGCGACTGAATCGCTTTCGTTGCACTTCTATGCTGGTACCCCTTGTAGAGCATCCCGACTATCTGGGTTGGATAGTCTCTGACCTTGCCTGGTGCCCCCTTTATCTCCAACCCATGTTGAAGCTACCCCGGGATTGGCTTGAAATCCTGATATTCCAGAAGGAGCATGAAACTTGCATTAAGCGGTACTTTGCTGAAACCCACAACATAGCATCCTCCCGGATACTGGAGTGGAGCGCTTTTAAAGTGGTCACCAGGAGCATGCGCATCCAACAGATCTCGGGAGTAAGCCAAGCTCTCGAGAACGATGTAGGCCGAAAGCACCCTCTTAGTAAGGTGATGGACACAGACCCTACACTTGCGGTACAACTGGCAAACGTGAACACCGAACACGCTCCCCACTCGATGAGCCTGAAATGCAAAAATTTCACCGCCCACGCCGCGAGGGTCCTCCACGAAAGGGACAGACCCTGCAGGCTCCTGGCATATCTTGGCCACCAGGAATCGGTGACCCAGCCTATAACTGAAGTGATCAACCCTGCTGGGCCACAGTCCGCTCCCAGACACAAATATTACAGGCTTTATATATCTGTTACCCTGATTTATATGTAGCATCCCCTGATGTCCAGACGGTACATGCAGATGGGTTCCTGTCTGACATTGCCCTCCCAAGGATTTCACGAAGGAGGTGCCTTCCATCTTGAAATGGAATTCCCAGCTATTGATCACTGGGCATTGACCACCATCTGCTTTGTCCATCGGAAAGAGGTTGCTTAGGAAGTCTGAAGGCTAAGGAGTGGACGGGAGAATGGGTCCTTTGTGAGGGTGATCCTGTACCTCTACCTGGATGAGAGGAGCAATTTGTGGCCAGAAATGGAGGGGGTAAGGAGGGGATATCTGTTGTGGTGAGCCATAAAACTCGATGTGGAAGCCCTGGATTGTCTTTATTACCCAAGCATTTGATGTGAGTTCCCTCCATTGTCCACGAAAAGAGCCAAACGTTTATGTGAAAGAAGAAGTAGTAGACTCACTGTGGGCTTTGGGGGGCGGCGCCGCCAGCTCTGGAGTTGTTACGGGGCCTCTCCAGCATTGCTAGCCTCTGGTTGGCAAAAAATCCTGAAGCGGGAAGAGACCTTCCACTGATTTGTCATGGGGCTCTGGACTGGAGACGAGGCGTATGCCTGGGCATGGCGGGTGCTGCGCCCCCTGCTTCAACGTGCCCCAGTGAAAACCCGGTGTCTGAAGATCCTCTTGATCAACGCCTGGGCTTTTTCCGGTGACCTAAAGGTTGGCACAAACTTCCCGAGCTACTTGACGAAGGGGTCGCCAAAGAATCTGCCTTGTATCACTTGTACCGCTTCTGATGTAGCTAGATTCCCTAACTTCGGGTCAATCTAAATGAGTAGGGACCTGCAACCCTTCATTAGAGATGGTGCAGTTGGCATTGCCTAGGAAAATATTTGTTCCTTGGTCCCAAACGGACAGATAGTTTGGGAGAAATGAGAGCCCCCGAGGATTTGGCACCCTCCACCATATCGAAAATCTTCATTAGGGGGCCTGTGATGTCAAGGAGTATATCGTGGCATGATCAACAGGAACTGTAAATCCCTTTTGTGGGGTCTCTGATGTATTTGACCAGGAAGGTGGCCATCCTGGCATCGATCTCTGGGGTGACTGCCACCTTGCCAGACAGGGATTGGCGGAGGCATAATGCATGAAGGTGGCGCTTAACCTCCTTGTCAAGGGGTTTCCGCACCATGTTGCCCAAATAGGAGGCCACTATTCCACCAGGAGCCCATTCTTAAAAGTGGGGTGCATGAGCTCTTCAGGGTCCAGCAAGTCTCTATGGTGACCCTTAGGAGTCTCTGCAGGCATATTGGTACCCTCAGGGGAGGTTGTTGTTGGGTTCGAGGACCTCTCACTGTATGAATTGCCATCGGAGCCGTCCAAGAGCAGGAGGACGGTGGCTTTAGGACCACTTGGACCTCACCAGGGACCTCAGGTTTGGGGGGGCAGAGTGTGGTCAACAAGGCTTTTTTAAGCCTGGTGAAGGCGTCTAGGTATAAGCCAGATGCAAAAACAACAGGTGATGGACAGAATGCAGAACAATGTCATACATTCACCCCAGTTCAGAGATCTGGGCCTAAATCCATCGTTTTTTTGATCACCATGCCATTCCAGTTTGAACCCAGCCATATGCAAATCAGTCTTGACCCTGTGCCGCATGGGTACAGTCCAGCCCGAACTGCCAAGCCAGGTCCTCCCTGGACTGGAAACAAGCATCCAAGTACCGGTTTCGGGCTTTCAGCCCTCATCAGCCTGGATAGCTTGATTCCAGTGGCCTGGAGAGCACGGGACTCACATCTGAGCATACCCGTCCCACTCGGGGTGACAAATGCAAAAACAACGGGTGATGGACAGAATGCAGAACAATGTCATACATTCACCCCAGTACAGAGATCTGGGCCTAAATCCATCGTTTTTTTGCTCACCATGCCATTCCAGTTTGAACCCAGCCATATGCAAACCAGTCTTGACCCTGTGCCCCATGGGTACAGTCCAGCCCGAACTGCTTAGCCAGGTCCTCCCTGGACTGGAAACAAGCATCCAAGGAATATGGCCATGTCTGAACTGGGGTGGTGTGGAGTGCAAAAAACGATGGATTTAAGCCCAGATCTCTGTACTTGGGTGAATGTATGACATTGTTCTGCATTCTGTCCATCAACTGTTGTTTTTGCATTTGTCACCCCGAGTGGGATGGGTATGCTCAGACGTGAGTCCCATGCTCTCCACAGCCACTGGAGTCAAGCTATCCTGGCTGAAGACGGCTGATAGCCAGAAACCGGCCCTAGGATGCTTGATTCCGGTCCAGGAAAGACATGGCTTGGCAGTTCGGGCTGGACTGTTCCCATGAGGCACAGGGTCAAGGCTGATTTGCATATGGCCATGTCTGAACTGGGGTGGTGTGGAGTGCAAAAAAACGATGGATTTAGGCCCAGATCTCTGTACTGGGGTGAATGTATTTTTTTTATGTAAGGGTATATACCCAGACAGACTTACAGTACAAGAGGCTGGCTATTTAGAAAAACATATTATATAAACATAAATAATAAAATTAGTGCAATGGACTGAAATGACATCAAAAAGGTAATTTTTAATTCCGATATAAAAATGAATAAATACATATAGCTTTGTATACACAATATACACGATAAAAACTCTTGATTCTTTGTGTGACCTTTCTTAAACACATATTAAGAAGTCATAGCAATATAATAAAAAAGGCTTTTTCCTTATTTTTAAATCTCTGGTTATGGAGAATGGGGCTGTGTGTCAACGCGTTTCGACAAAGTCTTTTGTCTTCATCAGGACAAATGAATATTCAGCCACTTTTTCTAAAACAGATCATGAAAAAATTGATTCGGGGTAGATGGAGGGAGTAAGGCACCTTTCCTTTGATATCTGGAGTAGGTATGTGATAACTGATTAAACAGTGTTCACTGCTCCCATCTTACTTCTACCTGCCTCTACTTTTCATCGATTTTCAAAAAAGGAGGGAAACATCAAGCGTTCTCCGTCATTTTCATCACCACATTGCGTTGTAATCGCTAAAGCTGGTTATCCTTATCAATCGATGACTTTCAAAAAACGTGGGAGAGGAGGAGGACTGTCGGCTGATGAATCGTATCGTGGTCAGATACGAACGGGCTTCAGATACAAACAGGGTTCCATTAGGGTTTGCCTCCGTTAGGAATATAATCTCAGGGCAGTTCTAGATGTTGCTTGCTGGAGAGAAGAGGATTATCGCCGACTATTCGCGGTTTTTCCTCCGCTTTCATAAACAAGGGGCTGCAGTTCAAATCGGATGTCCGTTACACGTATCACGCCCACGTTGTAAAGTTCAAGGAGCTTGAGACGTCTCTGTTTCCCTCAGCGGTTCGTGAAGAAAAGGATGATTACCTTATGACATTGTTCTGCATTCTGTCCATCAACTGTTGTTTTTGCATTTGTCACCCCGAGTGGGATGGGTATGCTCAGACGTGAGTCCCATGCTTTCCACAACCACTGGAGTCAAGCTATCCTGGCTGAAGACGGCTGATAGCCAGAAACCGGTCCTAAGAATCTTGATTCCGGTCCTGGAAAGACATGGCTTGGCAGTTCGGGCTGGACTGTTCCCATGAGGCACAGGGTCAAGGCTGATTTGCATATGGCCATGTCTGAACTGGGGTGTTGTGGAGTGCAAAAAAACGATGGATTTAGGCCCAGATCTCTCTACTGGGGTGAATGTATGACATTGTTCTGCATTCTGTCCATCAACTGTTGCTTTTGCATAGGTCTAAGCCAGAGGCAGAAGGGTGCTTGCGCGGTTTCTTGTGTGTGTGTGGGGGGTGAGTAGGGGGGCTGCCTGACCTGGCCCTGGAAGTAGGAGACCCAAGAATCCTGGTAGTTCTTCACTTGATGGGAGTGGTATGAAGCACTGCTGTGCATAATCGAGAAGTTTCTTCTCCAAGGGTGCCACCGCTGCCAAGACAGCTTTGAAAACCTAGGCATCAGCCACGTCACAGAACTCATCTATGATGGGGAAGTGGAAGCCTTCCTTCTCCTCCACGTAATATTTGTCATACTCCTCCATAAGTGTTGTAATTTTTGTAATGTATGAGCAGATGTTCACACTAGTGTGTACCGTTGATGTGAGAGAGATAATGATCTGAGGGGGGCAGACAGGGATCAAAAGGCAGCAGGAACTACAATGCTTATTGTGCAAGGAATGCACAATACAGGCCAATAGGCGGTGCAGGCGGCTTAACCCTCTGATTCACCAGGTTACTGCCGCCTGGGTCGCGTCTGCCAACAGACCAAGTGGTAGAAATATAATCTCAGAGAAATATTGACCCCTGGGGGCGTTCATACTCCAGGTGGTGGGGGCTATACAAGAGACACAGTGGCCCTAGCACCTCAATCGGAGGTGGTAACCTACACTTCTTATTTGAAATGCTGCAATGTGCTCTGATCCGTGGCCAGAAATGACTTAATAGATGCGTTAGGGGAGCGCTACCTCTAGGAGCTGGAAGAATGCGTCAATCCCCACCCCCGCTAAAGGTGCTGCAATCCTGGCAACAAAACTGAAATTTAGCAATCGGAATGGGCATCCGGCGGTGTTAACCCTGCTGAAACGGAGCGGGGCTGCGGGGTGCTCCGCGCTGTTACAGGACCTGGCGCTTGGCGGCAAGATGGCGCCCGCCCCCGCCTGACATCAAGAGATCTGGGTCTGCTGATGGAGATAAGACCCGGAGCACAGATCACAAGACCAGGGAGACCGGGCTCTGAAGGACCAGGGCGTCCAACGTGCCTGCAGCAGTGCTCGGCGGATAAGGCACCAAGGAAGACGCCGTGCGGGTGCCCAGAGCCCCGCCGTATGCGACGCAGCGGACAATGAGCGAAAGACGCATCGGGCAGAGCGCAGCCGAGAGGCCGAGGAGAGAAAACACGCTGGGCAGCAGAGGACCGACGACACTAGGTCGACTCCCTCTCATGTGCCGCCAGAGACCAGAGTACTCTCTAGGCCGGGACTGCCTGACTCCAACATGGCACCTGGTGAGCGCGACAGCTGAAACTCCCTGGGGAGGGAGCGGAGATCCGGACCGGCTGGGAGTAGACCACACAGACTTGGAGACGGTGAGTGGTGGGACCCTCCCCGGGACTGCTTATACCGGGGAGTGCGCATGGTACCTGCGCATGATACCCCCTCAACATCGAGGCCCGGCTCGACTAATGCCTGACCTTAAGATGGAGGGTTAGCAGCCCGCTTGGCGCCCAACTCGGTGCTTGGCCTACAACAACCTAACGGCCGCAGGGAGTGCGGCGCAACACACGCCTCCTCAGCCCCATAGTGCACCGGAAGGCCGTATTGGTCTGGGCCCTCCTGGCCTCACGAGTCACCTGACAACAGGAACGGCAGGCTGGGAAGACAGAAGGGACCCGCGTCCACGACGGATGCGCCCTGCATACTGACTTATACGGTGCCCTCCAAGGAGCGCGGTCGGGGAGAAACATCCCCAGATAGGACAACTCGAGCACCTGCCTTACCTGGTGGGGCAGGCGGGGAATAGAGCATACCCGAAACCAATATCAGAGGAGCAGAGGCCCTGCACAGCGTCTTCCAGACCCCAGCACCACAGCACACTGACCCGCAAGGGACAAGGCACCCCAGGAGGCTCGACGGGGAAACCTAGGGCCACGCAAGCCACCACTGTGCTAGAGACAGCGCAGGAGAATATGCCACATCCCAAGACAGGGACCAAGCTGACGGCAACCCCTCCCGATCTATCCATATCGGACAAACTGGACCGAGTGTTTTGGCGGCTATTGAACTTTCCAGGGTGTCTATGGAGGGGCGGCTTGTCACCCTTAAGACCGACATAAGCCTTATCAGGGACGACCACCGAAAGCTAGTCGACAAGGTCAATGACGGGGGGAAGATTGTAGCGGACTTGCAACCTGCAGTAAAAGAGCAACAAGAGACAATCTGCAATGTACTGACCCGTCTATCCGCGATGGAGGAACGAATGGTCGCCTTGGAGGGACGCTTGATGCGCTGTAACATACGGGTGCTAGGGTGCCAGAAGGAATTGAGGGGCCAGACCCGGTGGGGCACATGGAGGCGTGGTTGAAGTCCTTTACCCCAGCTGCCGACTGGTCATCCTTCTTTTCAATTGAGCGCGCCCACAGAGTCCCGGCGCGCAGACCCCAGCCTGGAGCACCCTCCGACCGATGTTAGCGGAATTCCTCCACTTTAGAGCCTGGGATGCAATGCTTAGAGCCGCTAGACGATCTGGCCCCCTCCGGATCGAGGACAAACAAGTAATGATCTTTCCTGATTATGCACGGGCGTCGCAGCAGCAGAGATCGCTATTACTGGAGGTGAAACGATGGCTAAGGGCGAGTAATATTCAATATTCCCTGTTATTCCCCGCCAGACTCAAAATTATCCACAACGACTCTGCTTTATTTTTTACATGCGCGGAGGAGGCGAGTGACTGGGCGGACCTGCACCCGCAGCTATCTGGGACAGAAACCGGGCGAGGACAGAGGCGCAGGGCACCACGACCCAGGAAGCGAAACCCAAACAGGAGGCGAAATGAAGAGAACACTATGGCACAGAGAGCCGCATTAGACTCCCCGGATCTGGAGCAAATTATGCAGGAACGCCGGGACGCTCTGTGGGCCGTGACAGCACTGCAGGCCTCCGCCTCAGACGACATGGATAGAGCCCCGCGCCTGTTCTCCTCGGCGGGAGAAGAAGATAGCGATGAGACCTCGTCTAAGGGAGACTCAATCACGCTACCCCCAAGTCACCACCCAGACTGCGGATCTCATAAATTGATGAGCACGCAAGGTAGCACAAGGGAGGTTACCACGGAGACGCTGCCCACAGTCTCCTGCAGCAAATAGACTCAGGGTATCCCTATTACCAGCTGTTCGGGCCCCCCTACAAACCTACAGTTCTCTCATGGTACACACGCAACATCGTCCCGACACCACCCAGGACCAGATGATGCACACTGATCCTTCACACACCCGTCCAAGGACCACCCTCACACGCATGCACCACTAACCCATGTTTATATTTGTTTTGACGCTCTCTTCCTCCAGGAGAGCCAGTTTGGACGTATCGCTCCCAGAGATAGGTCCCCATTATTGGGACTGTTTCCCGACCCCAGTTCTCAGTTCACCCTCCCCATGCACCATGACCTCTTGTTACCTCCCATGTAAAGAGCGGGGCGCGCACCCACAGCTCCACACAGCTTTGCAAGCCACACCCATTGGCAAGGGATGGGTGGCTCCACACCCTAAGAGACCCAACACTGCCACGGCACAACTTCTTATCCATCATGGCACACGCGGATTTCCAGTTTTTAACCCTAAATGTACGGGGGATGCACACAGCCAGGAAACGCTATGCGATATATGCGTATATTAAGCTACAACAAGCGCAGATCTGATCCCTACAAGAGACCCACCTCACTCTGGAGGAATTGCGTAAACTCCAGAAGAAATGGCATGGTACAATCTGCGCCACAACCTACTCCGTCCTTCCGAGAGGAGCGCTGGTCTGGTTTCGGCCTGGAGTGCCCTTTCGCGAAACCGGCAGAAAGGTGGACCCCGAGGGATGCTACGCGCTACTAGAGGGGTTACTAGATGGGCAGCCCAGCCTCATAGGTAGCATCTACGCCCCCAACATAGACCAGGCACCATTTTGGGGAACGCTAACAAGCACCCTGGCGAGATTCACATCCTCCCCGTGGATACGTGGAGGGGAAAACAACTGCTCCCTAGATCTCGCAC
The DNA here is from genome assembly GCF_964263255.1 of Lissotriton vulgaris. NCBI lineage: Eukaryota > Metazoa > Chordata > Amphibia > Caudata > Salamandridae > Lissotriton > Lissotriton vulgaris. The sequence continues at coordinate 616,477,380 of NC_141697.1, forward strand.
TAGATAGATCCTACCCCCCCACCAAACACTCCCGAGCCCACGCGCACTCAGCCGCACTCCGCGCATGGGCTATCCACTGGGCTTTAGCGGACGCATGGTGACATGCACACCCGACCACTAAAATATATTAATTTCATTCTATACCCCACAACTTGCGGGTTCGTTTAGACCGCTTCATGTGCACACAATCTATCCTCCCACGCATTTGACACTCTGACTACTTGGGCAGGGTTATATCGGATCACAAGGCGTATGTCGTGTTTCTCGAATGGAGCCCACCCATACCACCTATCCCTATATTGCGCCTCCCCAAGGACTGCCTTGTCGACCCGGTGTTCCAACATGAGCAGTCAGAAACCATTCAACACCACTTTACTGAAAATACAGGCACTACACCAGCTAGATCACTAGAATGGGTCACTTTTAATGTTGTCTTACGGGGAGCATGCATCCGGCAAATTACAGGAGTGAAGCAAACACTAGTGAGGGCGGTACAAGCCACAGAACAACAAGTGGCGCAGTTATCTAAAGCAGCAGATCAACGGGAACTCCCCCTGCGAAACTAGCAAAGGCCAAAACCAAATACTAGGAGGCGTGTGCCGACCTACGAAGATATAATTTTCGCACATACACCACTAGAGTCCACAATGAAGGGAACAGGACAGTACATGCACACACAGCCGATCACCGGCAATCGCAATGCCGGTGGGGAGGTGGTCTACGCGCAAGCTGACATTCTATCAGCCTTCCACGAATACTACACCATACTATACAAGGAGCCGACGCTGAACAGGGGGGGAACATATTCAAAATATACTAACCACAGACACCATAGCCCAAATCACAGACGAGGAGCGAACAACATTAGCCGCTTTACTCACAACGGCTGAGATCAAATCCGCTATTCGTCGCCTAGCCAAAAACAAGGCTCCGGGACATGACAGTTTCCCTGTAGAATTATACTCCATATTCTCTCAGCAGCTGGTCTTTCAGCTCAGCGCGGTCTTTCATGAGGCGATAGAAATGGGGCTACTTACTCAATCTATGCGTAAATCCGTGCTGGTAACGTTCCTCAAACCTGATCGGGATCCTCTGCTCTGGGCTTCCTATCGTCCTATCACCCTTCTGACCACAGATTACAAAATTCTAGGGAGAACCCTAGCAGACAGACTCACAGAGGTACTCCCCAGACTGATACACACGGACCAGAGCGGATTTGTCCCTGGGAGAAACACCTCCCAAAATATACGTCGGCTGTTCCAGATCCAGGACGGGGTGTGGGGCAGGTTGCCACATGCGGCATGCCTTGTGCTGGATCTCGAGAAGGCGTTCAACACCCTGGCATGGCAATATCTGTCAGGTTCGCACTCTGCAGGATCCGGTTGCAGTAAAATGGCTCCACCTCCGGACCTCCCAAACACCCTGATATGTATATACACAGGGTGTTCAAGTGATACGGCGAGGGAAAAAAAAACAGGGAAGGGAAGGAAGGGGACAGCGGGGAAGGGAAGCTGTAAAAGAGAACACACTTTGGTTACTACACATACATTAACCCTACTCTCATTATATTCTCACTAAAAGGATAGGTGTTCACCTGTGTTGACTCAAGGTCCTCTGTATCAGTGTGGCGGAAACTCTCAGCGTGCCTTCCTTCCCTAAACAACACAAGAATCACAAATAAGGCAACCCACATATATGTATGTAGCAGCAACCATGTATGAGATACTCATATATCGTACATACCCCAAAACATAAAGAAACTAAACACAAAACATTCCATGGATGTCAATACGTCTTGACATGACCAGCATCCTTATTATTGAGTTTCGATCAGATCCAAAGAAGAGGAGAAATAAACCTCCAGTGTTTCCTATAATAGAACCTAATACAGATTCCTTATCCACAATAGTTGAAAACAAAGATAGTTTCCACAGTACCACATAACCTAAAACCAAACACGGGAGGGCGTAGTTGATTCACCACTACCGTCCGCTTTGGCAATTGTAATCCAAATGAAAATGCCCATGAGCGTTTCCACAGTACCACTTAACCTAAAACCAAACACGGGAGGGCGTAGTTGATTCACCACTACCGTCCGCTTTGGCAATTGTAATCCAAATGAAAATGCCCAAGAGTCACGTCTTTGTGACGGTAATGCGGAGGAGCCCCCCGTCATTCCGCCCGCTTACAGATTAGGAGTGAAGGAGCCAACAAGTAAAGTCTACCCAATATCGCGGGCAAAGTACTGAAGTGGAGACCAACGGTAATTAGATAACCGCAGCGGCCCGAGAGAACACCCGCTCTCACCGCAGCAGACCCCAGGTACAGTACCGTGACCGAACGTCTTCTTCCAGACTCCGAAACTCCGATGAAACCAAACAAGGAACACTCCGGTTCGAGAGCAGCCTCTCTCGAAGGATCGTCACAAAATAGGTCTTCCCAGCCTGCCCTCGCTATATCCGGTTGACACAGCAGAGGCTCCTGGGTAATGTAGTTCTTGCCTTTTACTCAGGTAGGCGCTCAGAGCTAACTCCTGACAGTATGCCCTCCTCCCAAGCGCCTCCTAGGACCTGGTTTGGAAGGAAACCTCAGATGGAAGGAACAAACTGCCCTTGGAGCATGCACATTGTTCCACGGCTCCCATGAATCGTCCTCCACAGAATAACCCTTCCAGGAAACAAGATACCAAAGTACACCCCTGCGCAGTTTGGAGTCACGTATGGCCTTCACTTCATACTCACACTCCCCTTCACCATCCACAGGTGGCGGCGCTCTCCTGCACGAAGTGAGGGCCGGCTTCAGCAGATGCATGTGGAACACGGGGTGAATTCTGAGAGAGCTAGGTAGTTTCAATTTGTACGCAACAGGGTTGATTTGCTTCACTATTGGATAGGGACCAATAAAACGCGGGTGAAAAACACTTCTCAACCTAAAGCGAATGTACTTGGTGGACAGCCATACCTTGTCCCAACCTTGTATTGGGGACCGGGAATTCTGCGTTTATCCTCCCAACATTTGTATACTTCTTTAGCAGGTGCCTCTGCACGCCCTTATGCACCTTTCTTAATGCATGGATCTTTTCCATCACAGAGGGCTGGTTACTCAGGTTTCTGGGGATATTGACAGGCAAGGTATTGGCATCGTAACCGTAATTGGCCTTAAAGGGTGACATGCCTGTAGAACAATGCCATGCATTGTTGTATGCCAGTTCCGCCATCCATAACAACTCAACCCATGGGCTTCCTTGGAATAGCATCTAAGATATTTCTTCAAAGTCTAATTCAGCCTTTCAGTCTGACCATCCATCTGCGGATGGAAACTAGTCGAGAGGGCTGACTCAATGCCCAAAGCCTGACACCACATTCTCCAGAAAAGTGCAATGAACTGTGGATCCCTACCTGATACGATAACCTGAGGAATACCGTGAAGCCGGATGACCTTGGAAGCCAGTAACTGGGCGGTTTGGCTCGCAGTAGGGAGGTTTTTACATGGAATAACATGTCCCATCTTGGTTAGATTGTCCACTACCACCAAGATAGCAGAACAACCCTGATCAATGGGTAAGCCCGTTATGAAGTCTAGGCTTATGTTCTGCCACGGGCGAGCAGGCGTAGGCATGGGCATCAATTGGCCTTTTTTCTTCGTGCTCTCCCCTTTTGCTCTTGCACACTCCTCACAAACCATCACCCATTAAGCAGCATCCTTGGCCAGAGTATCCCACCAGAAATACCTCTGGAGTAATTTCACTGTAATACCTGGGTGTCCTGCCAATGGCGCTACATGGCACCACGCAAAAGCCTTTTTCTGTAACTCATGCGTAGGCAAAAACAATCGTTCTCCCTGGAAAGGCAGCCCTTGTCTCAATACTCGTCCGGGTTTGCTAGCAACCCAATGCTTCCAAGCCACCAAGGACCTAGAAACCTTCACCTCTTTCAGAAACTTCTCTGCTCGAACCACACACACCACCTTTGCAGCCGGGATAATGGCTTGTGGACCTCCTCCGTAACGTCAGCGGGCAGCACTTGACGAGACAAAGCGTCTGCCTTTCTGTTGTCCACACCTGGTCTAAAGGTTACCACAAAACTATACTCCGCAAAAAAGAGTATCCAGCGCATCTGTCTTTGTGTTAAGTGCCTAGCGGAAAACATATACTGGAGGTTCCGGTGATCCGTGTATACAGTCACCGCATGACAAGCCCCCCACGAATACTGCCTCCACTCCTGAAAAGCTCTTTTGATGGCCAAGAGTTCCTTTTCTGATATAGTGTACTTCGATTCAGCATGGCTCAGTTTTTTAGAAAGGTAGGCTACAGGATGGAGCTGCCCAGTAAGGGGATCTCTTTGAGAGAGCACTGCCCCTATCGCTTCATCAGAAGCGTCAGCCTCCACTACAAAAGGTTGTTCCACATTGGGGTGTGCCAACACCGGAGCCGTGATGAACGCCTCTTTTAGAGTAACAAATGCCTCATCAGCCTCCCTAGACCACACAAAAGGTGCCCCCTTCCTCAACAATTTTGTTATGGGAACCGCCGTTTGTGAGAAATGCAAGATGAAACGGCGGTAGTAATTGGCGAACCCCAAAAAGCTCTGCACCTCCCTCACGTTTTTTGGGGCTGGCCAATACTGAACTGCCTGGACCTTCCTCTCTGACATCTGCAATCCCATTGGGCTGAGGACCACCCCCAGAAACTCTACTTTGCGAACACCAAACTCGCATTTACTCAACTTCACATACAGACGGTGTTCCTGCAGCTTCTCCAAAACTCTACACACTTGTTCCGAATGACAAGACTCATCCTGTGAGTATACCAAAATATTGTCTATGTATACTACCACAAAATGGTCCACATAGTCCTTCAGCACATCATTTATGAAAAATTGGAAAGCCGCCGGGGGGTTACACAGCCCAAATGGCTTGACCATATACTCATAGAGACCATATCGTGTCTTGAATGCCGTCTTCCACTCGTCCCCCTCACGCACCCTGACCAGGTGATAAGCCCCCCGTAAATCCAAACGGGTGTAGACCTTGGCTTCCCTCACCTGATCAAGCAAGACGGAAATGAGGGGGAGAGGGTACCAGTTGCGTACGGTGTTCCTATTCAAGACGCGATAGTCCACGCAAGCCCTTAGGTCCCATTTGATTTTGCAATGAAAAATAGAGGAGAGGCTGCGGGGGAGCGAGAAGATCTGATAAACCCCAAGCAAAGATAATGGTCTATATACTCTTTCAAATGAGTAGTCTCTGACACAGATAAAGCATACACCCTGCATGTAGGGATCGTGGCCCCCTCCACCAAATCGATACAGCAGTCGTACTCCCTATGAGGAGGTAATGTTTCCACCTTGATCTCACTGAATACGTCTCTGTAGAGAACGTATTCATCAGGGAGTTGGACATTTGTTTCCACCGCCGTGGCCGCAAGATAAGGGGTGGCCAAAACAGCAACATGTGTAGTGAGACATGGCACAAAATGTTCCTGACAATATTCAGGCAGAAACCGGATCGTTTTAGACGTCCAGTCTATGACGGGATTATGATGGCAGAGCCATGGCATGCCTAGGATCACCTCATATTGAGGAGCATCAATGATGTTTAGGGACAATACCTCAGAGTGCTGTTCCCCCTGTAGCTCCATGGATAGGACTACATTGCTAGTTCTCTCTGTGATGTGAATAATTCCAACAACAAGAGAGAAAGGGTCAGAAAAAACACTCTCATACCCCTTACAGATACAACTGCCAAACAACAAAAGAGTGTCAATATAAACATCAGACGCAGTGAGCAGAGAATTTTTTATTATTAGTATTTTGAAGCGTCAGAAGAAACTGTTAATACAGTAGGAAATGATAGAGTGCACGTGTACAGAGATCTAGCTAAAAGGACCCTCAGGCCCCAGCTAAAAGCTGGTAGCCAGTTGTCTTCATCGGGTCCTCCTTAGTTGCTAGGGAAGGTGAAAAGTGCGTTAAAAAGAGTATGGACTACTCCTCAAAACTATTTAATGAGAGGGTAGCTCTAACTCTGTTAAAACCAAAGTGCGAAAAATATAGTAATTTTTCAGGACTGCTAAACGGTTGTGTAAATTTGAACCAGTGAGTCCCATTAATTGTGTGAAAAAGAAGAGTGATAAAATACGGTCAACATGTTTCTGCTGTACGAGCAATGAATCAGCTCAGCATTCGTCAGGACCAAATAAAAAACACAATACCACTCTGTGGTCGGAGCACCCTAAAGCGTTCAGACCTAAAGAGTGGCCACAAGGAACGATACGACCTGGAGTTGTCGATGCTCCTTATAGGAAATTCTTCCCTAAATTCCTCCTCATTGTAGGAGAAACGACAAAATCTGTAAAAATAAACAGACAGACAAAAGCGTCCACATTATAAGCCCTTGTAAGATTAAATCTACGTTAATAGTCTCTGATCATGTGCATGAGCCTACTATGACCACATTTCGTATGCTTTCGAAAAACACATGTTTTTAAACTGCTATTAAGAAACATGTTTGTCATATAGTTTGTTATACACAGCATTAGCAACAACGCGTTAACTCTGTCCGTTACACGTTGGGGTTTCACAAAGAATTGTGATTACATAAAAACAGTGCTCGTCCAAACATCTATATGGCTTGAGAATATTAAATAAAACGAAATACCTTTACGAAACAAAGAGCATCAAGGGCACAGTGCACTTCAAAAGAGGAAAAATCTGCCAGACACTTACACAACATCGTAGTGTAGTGAGCCCCATGGGCATAGCGGCAGGAGGAAATCTTCACGTTCAGATCTAACATGAAAAGGAAAGGGATATATTTTTCTGTCATCTCCTTGCCGTTACTGAAACGCTAACGGACTTTCGTAACTAAAGGTTGGAGAAAACTTACTAGTCTCTGAACGACTCCCCACTAGAAGACCTACGACAGCCACATCCGCCGCCCGTATCTACAAACGCGGTTCAGATGCCGTAGGTAATTTAAAACATAGAAAGTGGGGAAGTGCGTGTAAGGCGGTGCTGCCGATCACGTGTCCAGCGTGATGACATCACAGTCATAAAGGCGCCTGTTTGTTTACAAGCGCAAGGGAAAAACATAATCCCGAATTAATGAAACACTGAGAGAATACCTTAACCCCTTCGAAGCTAATGACGAGCTGGGCTCGTCATGGCGCTTACCTGCCGTGCGCGGATGACAAGGCCAGCTCGTCATGATTTATGGGGTTTTTGTTTTTTTAGCGCAGGACGGGAAAACGCCTAGCAGCCATGTGGTTAAGAACCACAAACGATGGAGACTTGTAGTCAATGTTCAGGTGATGTACGAACACTAACAGAAGTTAGTCTAATTATGGTGAGCCCACCTAAAAGACTGTTTCATCTCAGTATAGTTGATAATCAACAAGGTGTATCCATCCCTTTACAAATATCAAGGAAAAGAGGCTGATCCCTTGTTCTATAATCTAGAGCCAACAGAAAAGACTGGAGCTTAGTAACTCAGTGGGTAGAGATGAAGGATAGACCGTTTATCTACGCATGACCGATCCCCATGGGATATCATCGTTGAGGCCATGTATGTGGGTAGATAGACGATATATCCATCGTTGCTCTTTTTCGAACAATGTTCTTTCATTGCTCGAATTCATTTGTTCAATTATTACCCATTTTACATCGTTCGGACAGTGGCCATGTTCAAGAAAATGGGTGGTCAGCTTCGTGGTGTTTCTACCGCACCTGATATTACTGCGATGTTCTCCTATTCACATTTTTATTCTCCTGGTGGTCATCCCTACATATCTAAGTCCGCAGGGGCAAGTAATCAAGTAGATGACATTACTCGAGTTACAATTAGTATGACATCGCAGATGCCATATTTTCCCCTCCTCTAGATGTAAGGTTTTAGTGGTTATTGTTAAATGGCACACACTGCATCCCCTGCAAGGGAAATGGCCAGTGATAGAGGGTAAACCCCAGGCATTCAATACAGTTGGATCTTGTTTGGCTTGATTAGTTCTTGGGCGGGTATGTACCAATGCATCTCGCAAACTCCTTTCTTTCTTATATGAAAATAATGGTTTCTGCCAATTTCGACCATTACTTGTCAGAATTTGCCAGTGTTTTCCAATGCAACGGCTTACATAGTTGGAAATGTTACTATAGGTAGTCACACATGTCAAAGGAACTTCAGCCTCATTGTCTTTGACATTGTCTTCCAGCAACGCTTCCCTGTTATTGTTTCTCGCTCTTTTTCGGCTCTTCTGTAGTATCTTCTTGGGATAACCTCTCTGTTCAAGTTTTTTTGTTAAGTCGTCTGCTTGGATGTTGAAATCCACAAGATTACTACAATTTCTACGTACTCGTAGATATTGGCCGAACTGAAGATTTTCCCGTAGGGAGCGCGGGTGAAAACTAGAGAAGTGAAGGAGGTTATTTCTACTGGTGGGTTTATAATAGGTTTTGCTTGTTAGGCGATCACCAGTTCTCGTAAGTGTGACATCCAGGAAGACGATGGAGTTGTCATCATATTGGTTTGTGAATCTTAAGTGAGGGTCACAGGTGTTAACCCAGTCAAAGAAGGATAGTAAACTTTCCTCAGACCCTTTCCAGATTAAAAGCACATCATCAATGTACCTCTGCCACAGGATAACATTGAGAGCATAAGGGTTGGAGTTGGCTAGGATGTGCGTTTTCTCGAAGTTGTAAACATACAACCCCGCTATACTGGGGGCAAAAGTACTGCCCATCGAGGTGCCAGTCTTCTGTAAATAAAAAGTATCTTTGTATTGAAAGAAGTTCCGTTTAAGAGCCAGGGTTGCACAGTTTATCACAAAAGCCTTAGAGGTGTTATAGGACCATGTAGTTTGATCAAGGATGTCAGCCAAAACTTTAAGGGTTGCATCTTGAGGGATACAAGTGTACACATTTTCAATGTCTAAGGAAACTAGGTAGCATGGTTCCTCTGGTAGTTGTACATTAAGTAACATTGAAAGAAGACTCTTCGTGTCCTTGATATAGGTGCTTGTTGATTGAACTAAAGGTTTGAAGAAAAAATCACAATACTTAGAGAGTGGTTCCAACTGGGACCACATCCCCGACACTACAGGTCTTCCCGGCGGAGGAACCCGATTTTTGTGGGTTTTGGGGAGGGTGTAGAAGTAAGGGATTTTTTCTTCTGAATTTGTCAGGAAATCAGCCTCTTGTTTATTGATGTAACCGTCTCTTTCCGCAGTTGTAACCAGCTCCAGGATTTCATCTTTTAAAAACGGAGAGGGGTCTTGTTGGAGGATGGTATAGCTAATGGTATCTCCCAGGAGACGTTTGCATTCGGCATCATAGGCCGTGGCATCCTGAATCACTATACCACCCCCCTTGTCGGCGCTTTTGATTACAATTTCTTGATTCTCTTGCAAAGATTTTATAGCCTTGTACTCCCCTGCTGTTAAGTTTTTGAACGGGGCGGGCTCAGTCAGAGCCTCAACCTCTCGAGATACTGCCAGTTCGAAAGCTATAATATCAGCTGGTACCAGGTGTGTTGGAGGAGTGAAATTAGATTTCTTTCTGAAGTTAGTGTCACTCAATGTAGCAGGGGGGTGCGTCTGATGTTTATATTGACACTCTTTTGTTGTTTGGCAGTTCTCTCTGTGATGTGGCCTGATTTCAAAGGCTGTCCATCAACTGCTAGTACCTCCTCGGGGTTCTCTCTCGGAATTCGGGGTATATCAAGACGAGAGACCAGGCCGTTGTCTATGAAGTTGCCCGTTGCCCCGGAGTCCAACATAACCATGACATGATGGAACTTCTGCTCGCATTCGAGAGTCATTCTGATTAGGAGATGGGACTCTGTTTCTCCTATCCCTGTGGTGCTTAGAGAAGTAAGTTTCCAGACCTGTCCTCCTTCTATTCCTTGTCTATGGGTCTCTGGCTGCCCTGTCTCTGTCACAGTGGAGGATACTGCCACTCTTTTGTATCTATTCCCCGTATTGGGATTCTTTGGTTTAGAAGGGCATTCTCTGACGTAATGCCCCTTCTTCTCACAGTACATGCACAGACCCTGTGCTCTTCTGACTTCCCTCTCTTCTCTGGATAAGGGAGCTCTGAGTGCTCCTATCTCCATAGGTTCAGGGCTATTATCCAACCCTCCTTGTATTTTTCGAGGTGTACGATCGAAACCGAACGTCCCGCTCTCCCATTTTCTCCTGTTCCCCACTCTCTCCATCATCCGACCGTCTAGCCTTAGCGCTAGATTAATCATGTCCACACTTGTATTTGGCTGCGGATCTACCTGAGCCACGACATCTTTTAAGTCATCCTTTAACCCTTGATAAAAAAGGGACATCCTTTTTTCTTCTGGCCATTCAGCCTCAGCCACTAACCGATTAAAGGTTGTCAAATAGGTGCTCAAGTCACTCTTTCCTTGCCTCAACTCTAAGAGTTCTTTGACTGCACTAAAGGTTGTTGCGATAAGGGAGGGATGGGCGCCCCGTCATTTGAAGCCTATTCTTTGGCAGCGCAACTGCAGTAGCTATCACGCTGGACAGCGCATCACAACCTCGGGGAAACGGACGTTCAGGACGGACAGATAACAGTCCCGGAGCTGACCCGAATACTCCTCTCGGGGAACAAACCCAACCGGCTCATCCATTATTGGTCAAAGTGGCCATATCTGTACCATGAGGATACACCGTACGTCCAGTGGGACACCTATGTATTCCCCATTACTGCCGCTAGTAGGAATCCCCAAAGGGCATGGGTAATACACCGCATCAGCTCACCGAAGCTGAAGCCCTGTTCACCGACGGACGACTGATTTTGTTCCCAGGTTTGGCCGAAGAAAGCAGGCTGCCATCCGGCCAATTCCTGCTGCACCGGTAGGTGGTGGCGGACTGCAGAGGGACCTGGGACCTCGGGGACGGAGAGCCCAAGACCCACCCGGTGTTGCACACACTGCTACATATGGGGACTGGTAGACATCATATTACATGGATCTATAAATCCATTATGGAACTTACACACGTACCACTGACATGATTACGGCTCCGCTGGGAGGAGGACTTCGGACGCTTCCTCCATGATAGAGAGTGGCTGATAGCCCTATAACATCACCAAAAAGTGTAGCGCAATCAAAGATTAAAAAATGTCCAGTTTAACGTGCTGCACCATGCTTATCTAACGCCGGTGCAGCTTAAACGCCTTTACCCGACATCCCGCTTTGAATGCCCCCGCTGCCATACTCCAGACGCCCCATTCACACACATGTTTTGGACACGCCCCGTGATACAAACCCTCTGGACAACGGTACACACCACACTACAAGCAGTCACAGGTCTATCAGATTTCCACACGTGGGAGGTATGCGCCCTGGGTATATTTAAGCGCAACAAGTGAAAGAAGGTAGAGACCCAATTTGCTTTGCTGGCCGTACTTCTAGCGAATGAACTGGCGCGCACCGGATGGCCCCCCACTTGCAGCATGGTGGGGGGCGGTAAAGAAATGGGCCGCGGCCGAAGAAGATCTCATCTGCCAGGAGGAAGCCCTTGGCATATGGCGGCATCCTTTTTCATTAGAATGGGCGATGCTCCTACATGATTCAAGCGAACACACACTGCTGGTGCAGAACGCCCGCAAGACACCCAGACGGAACCAGGACCAAGTACACACTGATCCACCCACAATCTCCCCCCCAACACACTAGTTCACCCCCTAGGCCACCCTCAAGGAATCACACCATCAGTCATGGTAGAAAACAGTGCCCGCAGTTAGCGAAACAACATGGAGCTGCGCTTCACAACCACCCCCCCCCGATCCCTCACTTCCCGAGTTATGCATCCACAAGTTCAGTTTAGAACCTGGATTGCCATTTAGCGATACCCTCTACAGGGAACAATGGACGAGTGACTGTCATACGGGGGATGTATGATGTTACAACGCATACTTTTACCACGCATACCATTACAACGCGGTTTTTACAACGCATACCATTACAACGCTTAGCACTTTGGGGTGCTGGATAGTGTATAGTTTAATTTACTATTCCAACTCCAGTCCCCGTGGACACTAGGGAAGGTGTTGGATAGTAAATTAAACTTATTCCCTATCCTAGAGCGCCCCCCAGCGCAATGCGTTGTAATGGTTTGCGTTGTAATGACTGCGTTGTAATGGTAGTGCGTGGTAAAAGATTTGTTGTAAAGGTTGTATACCTCATACGGGTATGGGAGACACGGTAAACTTACCAACGGCCGCTTCCACGGTGTCCCTGGCATCTCCGACGGAGGCGGTAGAGGTGCTACTCCATTAATTAATTAAATAAATAATTGATTAAATGATAAACGGCTCTTTAACACAGACATGTTGACATCACTTGTAATACTGCAGCAGATATGTATGATTATTGTATGACATGCATGATTACAAAATCCAATAAAAAGGTTTTACAAAAAAAAAGGTGCTGCAAATGCAGCTTTATTGACCGCGTGGGGAGCCACAGGTGTACCCACGGTTTACAATTGAGACTCGATAGCCTCTCCTGAAATGAAATGGCAGAAGTTGCCATCAAACACAAGAAAACACCAAGGGCCCGAAAAAAAAGGTGTCCACAACCCGGAACACAATGATCGGCCGTGAGGGTTCCCTGGCTTACTCCCCTGAAGATCACCCACATCTTTGGAATTATCCATTCCTCAACTGAATCTCCCTCACCACGCCCCGCTACGCAGGCCACAGATACCCTGCTCGTCTACATTGATTCTTGTACATTCTGAATTATAAACTATAGTCAACCGATCCAGATCTGTGTCAGAACGTGCAGGATGTTCCTTTTCATGGCACGTCTGATACCTATAGAGCGACCCAAGTCTACTTGAATGTTTTGGCCCAGCCGGGTTGGAATGATCACCGGCTGAGCGACGACCAAGACATTCATCTTCTATATACATCCCTGAGGATGTCGCAAAATTATTTTTAAAATGCGACGAAACACGTGTCAGCTGTTTTTCTTCTGTTCGTTGGTTCTTGACTAAAGAAAAATTAAAAGACAGAACATTATTCAACACATCCGAACATATTTCTTCCATTGATGGCTACTATACGGTAGTTCGTGTACTTACTTACATACTGTTTACCCACTAATATGTGTGCCTAGGTTGTTGTTTTATGTTGTATTGTGAGGGTTTTATCCACACTTAATTGAGGGGTTATAGGGCTAATCCCCTCACCTAGCTGCACCATACTGACTTAGTTTCCATTCAGACATTTACGTCTATTAAGCAGAGCACCAAGTAATTTCCCTGACCACTAAAAACCCTTTGTTAGAGTGTTCCACCAAGGGCCCGAAGTCCGGTACTTAACTCATTGTCAGCTGAGGAGTAGCGAAGAAATAGTGAGAGTGGGGGAGGTCTAAGAAGGATATGACAACCCTTGGACGCTGTTTAACTAAACTTAGCCTTCATATACCCTAGTGGTTATGAGAAATTACGTTTATACTGTTTAAATGTTTACTTGGATGCTGAGCATGAAAATGAAGAAGGAAAGCCTAATCTTCACCTCCGAGGCCTGACATAGAATTCTCAACGTACTCCTCTATAGCTTGGTGTTGCCAAAGACTTTAATGGGATTATCATAGTTACGACCATGCGTAACCCAGCATATTCCTTATGGCATCTAATCATGGCTGGAAAGTGAGGCAGTATAGAGCAGTATCTACTCAGCTGATTTTTAAAGTATATATTTATATTCCTGCAAAGTAGATAGATTGTTTGTTACACATCACAGGAGCGTACCGGTTCTTCCTCGATCCCCGCTTTCAAGTCGCTGCATCTGCCAATACAAAAGGAAAGCTACAATCTTTCTGCAGCATCAGTACTTCACTGCACCCCTTCACTTGCACCGCCCACCCAAGCACAACATACCGTCATCATTACTCAACACATATAGCACAAGTCACAACACACTACTCCACTGGGCTGGAGCCAAAATTGTCACTTTAGCATTACGCTCATTTGTTTCACTGAAAGTAATCTAGACAAGCACTTCCTATTTTGGGCACAATTGTGCTGATATTTGGGAGATGAAAGCTGTACTGTTGTATAAGTGGCATGTACATAACAAAGTTGGACTTTAATTATGATCTCGTGAGGTCAGCCGCTTTCATGATGTTGACGAGGGTGCATATATTAAATGGCATCTTTTCACAGCTGACAAGTGAGGCTACACTGGCGTGGCGAGAAAAGAATGCCAACATAAGGGTGTGTAATGTACCCTTAATGGAAAAACGACGAACTCAACTACGGTTTAAGATAGGCACATGAGATATCTCTGATCTGAAGGTGTTCCTAATTAGAGGTTATAATTTCTTAATTTGGCCACCCGTCGGAAAAGATGTTCCTGTTTTTAGGGACTGAGTTTTCATCCTCATGTTGGGAATTCAAGCAAGAGTTTTTTTCCTGGGTAGTGTTTCTCTGTACCTATAGCTGCCACTGGACCAATGTCATAAGTGAAATCCTTGGCCTGTCTAGGCTCTTTAGCCATCCAAACCACATTTTGCACGGCAGAAATGGTAAACCTATACTTATAATTTCAGATCGAAAAACAGGCCTTGAGGAAGATTTCACATGTTGCCGGGTCCACTTGGTGTCTGTAGTTGTCCGAAAGCCAAACAGCAGCAGTTTTCCTTTTGTTGTTACTCCACTAAACGATAGAAAATACTTAGCATTTAAAAAACTGGGAGCTGGACGCAGGACACTCCCAACTAGCTGTAATATAATGACGGGTGGTGGCATGAGGACATGGGGGAACTCACTCCCCGCTTACCTTCGCCTCACCCAGAATCACCTAGCGTTCAGAACGCAGCTTAAAACGTGGATATTTGACAAATAATCCTCCTCCCCTCCTAAGCGCCTTGAAACCCTCTGGGTACGTAGTGCGCTATATAAATGCTATGACTTGACTTGACTTGACAAACACTGATATTACAGAGAGGAATGATAAAACAACTAATACAAGTGTTCAGAGCAAAATCATAGATATGTATTTGATGTCCACGAATACAACTTCAGTACTCTTTTCTGAAAAACTATCTCATGAATATTCTTTAAGGTGAAGAGCAAAAACAGTTCTTTCCCGTTTATTGATAGATAGATGTTCTTTCTCCTCCCATTTTTTCTAGTGGGCATCTATAGGTTTGATGGAGCATCTGTTTAAAGACAAATGAATATGTCACCTGAGGGCGCATATTGCAAGGAGAGACATTTTTGCTTTGCTTCCTGTACAAGTCTCTCCAGTAGTGGGGATTTTTTAATAGAACAATAGGTTAAGTTAATCATATATATTTGTTAGATCTTTGTTAAAAGATAAATACATACCTAATTTGTCACATAAAGCTTAGTGTATTTTGTTTATTTAGCAGCCCTTAGCGAAGCCACTTGTTTCAAAACAGTCCATCAATGATATTATAATGTTTCAGAAGAATAAATTACCCATATTATTTATAGATTTATTAATTGTTCTTTTATAGTATATTTGAGCGGAAAGCAATCTTCTTGAGAGCAGGGACTATTTTAGAGCACATGCAGCCTGATTCATGAAAATCGGAATCTGCGATTCTCAAATAGCGATTAACTGCGAATCGCAATTGAGAAATCGCAGAATGGCATTCATGATGTTTAGCGAGAAAAATAAGCGATTTGCATGCGGCCGCAAAACCTGTTAGCGATTATCGAAAATCGCAGAAAAATCGCAATTTTCAGCAACATCCGTGTCGGATTTGCAATATCGCTAATTGCGATATCGCAAAAAGCGAGATCGCAAAATCGCGAGATCGGGAAAACGGGAAGTCGCATTTCGAGCACAGTGATGACATCACAACCAGGAAGCAGCCAGTTCCCACCCCCATTCACCACAGTGAGGCAGACCTCGAGGCAGCAACAGAGACAGCTCCTGCAAGGACACCAGCAAGTTGTACTACCACTTGCAATTCCATGCAGCAATGGCTGAGGCGGCAGTACCTGGTCCCAGCAACACCACCGGGCGCAAGAGAAAACTTAAGTTCTCCGAGCAGGAGTTGGAGCACCTAATCGAAGGGGTGGTGGATAACCACTCCAAACTATTCGGGAGGGAATCAAGGAGGGTGCCCGAGCAGGAGAAGCGCAGGATCTGGGTCAGGATAGCGGCCGCAGTGAACTCTGTGGGTGTGGCCGACAGGTCACTTGATGAACTGAAGAAAAGGTGGTACGACCTTCGAGGTCGTGCCAAGGAGAAGGTAGCCGAGAGGCTTGGAGAGTCCCTGGCCACTGGAGGGGGAGGACCTACAGTCCCTCCAAACACCCCCATGGAGGATCGAGTCGAAGACACGTTGGAGGCTGAGGCGTGCATTGGAGTCACCCGATTGGACTCATCCCGCCCCACCCAAGAGAGCCAAGGTAAGTGGTATGCGACTGCGACCCTGTCCCCTATGAATGGCCATGACCCTATAGCCTCCCATAATGTTCCAATGTCATGCCATCGGTGCACATTAGGTAATGCCCTAAAGCATTGTGGGACATGTAGTGTGGCCACAATGTACAAGTAGCCCAATGCAGCCAGACAGGTTCAAAAGTACTCAATGCCATAGCCAGTCAGGGAATGTCACCCAGCATGCATGTAGCAACTGGACGTGTGACAGATACATGCAACTAATGAACGTCCACTTCCCCTCACAGGTGGCACAGACAGCAGCGATAGTGAGAGGCTGCTCATAGAGGAGCAAGCACAGGATGAGGAGGAGGTGCCGTTACCAACTCAGCCTCCAGCGTCTGCCGCAGCACCAACCACTGCAGCCCGGCCCACTACAACACAGCCTCCATCGTCTGCCGCAGCACCAACCACTGCAGCCCGGCCCACTACAACACAGCCTCCAGCGTCTGCCGCAGCACCAACCACTGCAGCCCGGCCCACTACAACACAGCCTCCAGCGTCTGCCGCAGCACCAACCCCTGCAGCCCGGCCCACTACAACAGTGCCTCCAGCGTCTGCCGCAGCACCAACCCCTGCAGCCCGGCCCACTACAACAGTGCCTCCAGCGTCTGCCGCACCATCCATGGCCAGCTCGCCTCCACCATCAGCTGGCGCATCCACATCAGGTCCAGCGGTGACACAGCGGCCACCCACTGTGGCCAGCCAGCAGAGCAGGCGTGGCAGGGCTCGCCTGCAGACCAATGCTCCCAGCGCCAGGAGGGGGAATGAACAGCGCCTGCCGAGCATGAGTATCGAACGTCGCATGCTACGGATTCACCAGCTGCAGGCACGCCGGCAAGGGGCCATACAGTTGCAGCTGTATAACATTGGCCGCAATGTGGCAGGTGTGGGGGACCGGATGGACCGCATGACGGCAGCCATGGCAGGTGTGGGGGAGGGGGTGGCCCGCATGACTGCAGCCATGGAGGCCAACACAGCTGCAATGATTTCACAGCGCAACACGGCCCGCCGCCGCCACCGTCAGCTACTGACGCGGCTGACGGCTTACACTCGGTCAAACTATGTGATTGGCAATGCCACGTCGCAGCTATCACGCCGGTCCCTAGCGCAGCAGCAGCAGCTCATTCAATGCTGCGAGGATGTGGCCAGGGTACTAGAGCACCTCACCACTGCCGTGATGGCAATTCATCCTGCTCTACCTGCCACTGTCGGGGGGGACGATGCTAGCGAGGGCACATCAAGTGTGAGCAGCCACTCTGCCTCACACGTAGGGGCGTTGAGACGCAGCACCAGGCCCACTGCAGGGTCACGTGCAGTGGCTGAGGAGGAGCCGGAGAGGCGCTTGGGTGCTTCGCGCCGGAGGCGCACCTGACTGAAATGTACTTGTACAGGCACAGGCTGAACATAAGCCTGCCCTGTGTATTGGACGCAGCAGTATGGGGCAATACTATTTGCAATGGAAGGATGGCAACTGGAACCATTATTGTGATTCAAACAATAATATTTAATTTAGCATCACACATTGGCGTAGTGTCATCATTAAATTTTGCATGCAATTGTGATTTGTGGGGTGAGGGGAGTGGGTGCACTAGAAACTGTTCATTGTGATGTGGTTGCGGCGTCTGTGGCCTTCAGCTGGGTTCTCCCCGCGTGCATGGCGCGCATGTGCAGGTGGCCGGTCGTCCTCTTCCGATTCACTGCCAGAGATGTCGACAGTTATCCGGCGCTTGGTAGCAATGTTGTGTAGTATAGCACACACAGCCACAATGCGGCAGCACACATCAGGACTGTAGTACATGGCCCCACCTGTCTTGTGAAGTATGCAGAATCTGCTCTTCAGTAGCCCAAAAGTTCTCTCAATGCAATTCCTTGTGCGTATGTGTGATACGTTGTAACGCCGTTGCTGTGGTGTAGCAGGGTTGAGGTATGGGGTGAGGAGGTATTCACGCAGGGCGTAGCCACTGTCACCTGAATGAGAGGAGCAGAGGGTGAGTGCCTGTGCAGCGCAGCTACTTCATTGCACTGTGACATTGTGGGCAAAGTGTACTTACCAAGTAGGTGTCCTTCCCCAAAGTCTCCCCTGGCCAGTCGTGTGTGGAGGCCGCTGTGCCGGAATATGAATGAGTCATGTGTACTCCCCGGGTACTGTGCCACTATGTCTGTGATGTATGTCTTTGCATTGCAGACCATCTGGATGTTGAGGGAGTGGTAGGACTTGCGATTGCGGTACATGTACTCCGTTGCAGCTGGTGGGCAGATGTGGATGTGGGTACAGTCAATGCATTCTATCACGTGTGGGAAATGCACAACATTGTAGAATTGGGGGGAGGAGCCAAGATGGCGTCCGGGTAGGACGCCCAGTCCCTCGGCTCCGAGGACCATCTCCTCCTTTACAGCAATCCTGCCGGCTATCCTGAACCGCAGTGGCGATTTGTAGAAGATGATTACTTCCGGCGACCCACGGAGGAATCCTGAGGCTGGAACATCTTCGCAAGCGGCAGAAACGACCGAGTGAAATTTGCGGCCCGCAGCAGCTCTGAGACCGGGGTCTCGAGTAGACAGTGAGGCCAGCTGCCGAGTACACGACACGGGATGCCAGCGATCGCGGCGAGCCGGTCGGATCCTTTCTAGTGCGAGACGAACGAACTTCAGCACGCACGCCCCCCTTGACTGCAGGTACGGATTTAATCGTGCCTGGCGCTTTGTTTGGGGCAACCACACGGCTGCAAGTGCCCTGTTTGCTGGCTGCCGAGAAACGGCTTGCGTAGTGTCCCGCAATCGGCGGGAGGCTCCCGAATTTCTGCTCCCGCTACATTTCACAGGAAGGTGTCTCTATGAGTCTTAGCTTGTGGCAACATATTGGCATCGTCTGCCACTATAATAGTGCACGGATCTTTGGCTTCCCAATTTGAGTACCCTGGCCTGACTCGGAGTGTCTACACCCACGCATACAGCAGACATGCTGGAATACAGCCTGGGGGGGTCTGAGCTACAGTGTGATGGCGGAACTGTGGTGCAGGGGGACGCACTCGAAGGGGAGAGTAGAGGAGACCTGGGTTATGGCGCTCTTCTGGCAGCTGCTCTCTCCCTCCGTCACGCTATGGCGCACTCTGCTCAAACCCTGACCAACAAGGTGGATGATATCGTGTGTGCACTGGGGAGATTGGAAATGGAAAATTCGCAGGTATATATCGATTTTCCTTTCTCCACGTCTGTCTCCAACAAGATGGCTGCCCTACATTACAATGGCGGATCTGTGACTCCGAACCTTGAAACATACCATGCTGAGGATGTTGCATGCCTGGGACGACGTGAAGACCTCGGACTGGAATCGCGACGGGAGTGCTCGCCCCAAGCCATACTCCCCATTGCCCGGGGGCCGCCTCGGATGTTGTTGGATGTTGACAATTTCCTTCCTGACTCGGCCCCGCAATCTACCATGGGGATGGTTCATTTCTTGCCTGGGCTGGGCTCATTGGGTTTGCGCGCAGCTGACGCGATTGGGTGGTTGAACCGATTTGACATTTTTGGGTTGCTGTTCACGTTCTTTTGGGACACTTTGGTAAGTTGTGGTGAACGAGCCAAAACGGGACAGGGATGAACGCTTCCTATTATTGACTGATGGGTTCCTCGTTGCTGACCGAGCCAGATATGCGATGTTCTGATTTCTCTGATTGTGCAATGTGCCGGTTTCGTGCTTTGTAAATTGCTCTGCTAGTAACGTTTCTTGTCACCGGACTTTACGCTACTATTGAAACTACGAGAGGGTGATACCGGGGGACTGACATGTGGGATGTGAATTGCTACCCTTGCTTGCGCTGTGGGCTGTTTTTGTGCTTTCAACTTCCTTTGCTTGTAATGCTTACCACCGTTGGACACCATGCTTTGCGCTGCTATTGGCCTCACGGGAGGGTGGAGCCGAGGGACGGGTGGTGGACTCCTCCCCGCCTTTCTTTCTTTAATGAGAGTTTTAGATTAGGATTCTTTTCTTACTCTCTATATTTCGGGACTCCTTTTATTGGGCGACAGGCACACTGCTAGGGGGGGTTAGGCCGTAGCCAGCTGCAGGGGTGCAGGGTGGGGGGTGGATGGGGGGGGGGGGTTGTTTTTATTTTTGATTCTATGGGCCTTCTATTCTTTTTCTTTTTCTTCTTCTGGGTTTAGACGTTTATCTTTTAGGTGGTGCGCAGCGATTCTGGCATTTTTGTTGCATTGTGCATTTGTCTATCCTGATTGTAATAGGCCGGAATCAACCTGTTGTGCTATGATATCCTGTTCTTGTCTATCCTTAGGAACAAAAACCTTAAAATTAGACCTTAATACTCCTGGACCAGATCCTTTGCGCTTCCTGTGTTGCAACGTACTGTCTCTGTGAGCCCTTGGGCTCTTTGATTTGTTGAAGAGAATTGGTTGCCGTTGCACTCAAGACAGTGTATATAGTGTTAAGTAACACAATAAAACAAGCATATATGACAGAATTATCAAAACAAAAGAACTCTCAATAAGTAGATCTTGGAGTCTTTAATGTGATGAACAGCCAGCCGACACGTGTTTCATCGCACTCGCGATTCCTCAGGGCTAAATGGCTGTAATCCAGTCAGAAGGTCGCTCAGCTGGTGATACTTCCAACCCAGCTGGGCCCTTGACCATAGATACTCCGGTCGAGTATCCAATATGAGAATAGTTATTATTTGAAGTATATCATATAGTGTCCGCTTGACGATATCAGAATTCTATGGTGTTCTATTTATTATTGCCCACGGCGAGTAGGATGATACTCCAATAGTATAGGATAAGTTCAAAAGCCGTGGTGTCTGTCGATGTATCTAGCGCTCCCAGCTCTGTCAAGCGGAGAAGCGGCATGAAAAGCGTCCGGATCCGACGGCCGTGTTCCTGTTTGGACCTTTGATTTGTTGTATATGCGATTTTCTATCAATAAAGGTCTTACAAAAAAAAAAAAAAACATTGTAGAATTGAAGCTTGGTCTCATCCAATTCCTGTTGGCTTGTTGGAAATTTGATGTGGTGGTGTAGCTGGGTCAGCATTGCGTCAAGGAAACTCCCTAGGCAGCGGGACATGGAGGGCTAGGATATCCCCCCAGCAGCCGCAACTATCCCCTGGAAGCTCCCAGAGGCCAGGAGGTGCAGGCTACACAATACCTGGACATGTGTTGGCACGGCATTGGTCCGCCATGTTGGGTGCTGCATCAGGGGGTCAAGGTCCTGAATTAGCTTGATGATCATTGCCCAATTCAGGCGGTACTTTGCGTAAATTTGCTCTCGGGTTTGGCCCAGCAGGGTGACCCGCTGGCGGAAGATCCTGGCCTGGATTCTGCGTCTCCTCCGTGCTGCTCACTGTAGCCTTCGCCGCCTGACCACCATGTTCATTCCTGGCATTGTGACGCTCCTTATGCTGATGCTGCTTCCCCTTAAGTGTGTTTGGGCAGGCCAGCACCAGTTGCTGATTGGCCAACGGTTTTAAAAATTTTTTTTTTACTATGGGTTTGATGGTTACCACCTGCTTTGGGTTGTCCTTAAATTGTGCCTCGCAAAATGCGATTTTGGGGTTTTTCCGCTAATTGCGATTTGTCATGAATCCCGATTGCGAGGAATTTGCGATTTCGCTATTTTTTCGCAGAATCCGTGATTTCTCGCTATTTCCGATTCGCAAATGGTCTACTGCCGGGATTCTGCAAATCTTTTAGCGATTTCGCAATTCTGTGTTTGCGAATTCGCAATTTTCGTGGTGAATTCCGATTATGGGAATTGCGCCCTCGATAGCATTTTCGCAGCTATTGCGAGCGCAATTTAGCTTCATGAATCAGGCTGTAAGTTGCTTGCGGCTGTAGAGAGGTAGTGAAATATAGAAGGGTAGGAGTATGAGGGAAGAAGGATTAATATCTACGATGGTAGCCTGAACAGGGGGAGAGGATGTGAACTCTACCGTGATTCAATCAAGAGTTGAGAAGGCCATCTTGAGATGGAAATGGTCACGTTCTTCTGTAGTAGCTTGTGGGAAATAGGATGGATCTGGGCCAGATTTGTAGATTCTGGACATCCAGGATTGCTCAGAGAAACTGGTCTAAACATTGTACAGAGTATCAATGTAAGTGGAAATTGTGAGCTACAACGTGAAAGTATCTAGTTATCGCTTCAGAAATGTTTAATTCTATTAAGGGTGCCGAGATCAGAAGTATACATTTTACTTATTTTGCTTTCATACTCTAGCAATGTTACAAGCCCAGCAAAACATATGAACGCCAGATTTAAACAATCTCTATGCAGCATGTGAAAGAACAAGTCCAAGAGGCTAGCGTACCCTCTCACTTCCACCAATCAGGAGCACCTTTCACCATAACCTTAATCATGTCTTTGTGCAACCACCTCCTAACTCAACTACCTCTCCGTTTATTCTTGTCTGGACTCGGACCCTTCGACAACAGGAAAAGATGATGAAGGCAATTGCCCCAAAGAGCAGACCAGACCTCAGCAGCCTAACTTAATATATGAATGCAGAAGTATTGTAGGAACAAAGCTTACTCACTACCAGCGAAGCCTCATCATCCTCTAGTTTGAAATAAAACTTCTTGAAGGTTAGATTCAGCTGACCACTCTACACCATTCAAAATGTCCTCAAGTCTACCTCGAAGTCAATACCTGCTGGCGGAAATCCTCATAAGCCTTAAGACAGCTCACCGCATAAACTTTAATGGAGTCTGTAAAAGAAGGTTGGGTTATTTACCTGGTTGTAGACTTAATTCGACTTGCAGCCATGAAAGTTACCCTATCAGGAGTCAACAATCGCCCTTACAAATCCTCTTACCTCCAAGACCCGTCTGTAGGAAAGTAGGCAGAGCAAAATTGCAGCATTGGTGAAAGTCCCTTCCTGGAGAGGAACTCACTCAAGGGCCAGGATAAGAAAAGGTATAGAACCAACTTCGCATTCCAGAAAGGGGTACCTAAGTTCTAGAGCCCTTGAATGCCAGACTCCCTGCAAAAGCTTGCTAACTGAGGGGTGTTCTTAGCGGCAACAGCTGAGCGAGCCACATTCACCAACCTGTACGCCAAACCCTCCTTAGACAGCTCCTTGAGAACATTTACAATGAGGACAAACCCAGCCATTGTAGTATTAAGACCTAGTTACACACTCCAACTAGACCACCTTCTCCAAGCAGATCTGTGACTCTTACTTTTTCTGCCTGCTCAAGCTCTTGGAATAAGAGCCTTAGCCTGTCTCGAAATGCTGACCAGTGTTCCCTGAAATCCTCCACGCCACGAAGTAGCGAGAACCCTTCACGATGGGATGATTTGGATGCGGATGCCGTTATTTTTGATGTGGGGGAAGAAGGATTGAACAAACCCAAAAAGTTCCCACAAGAGCGAGAAAGCAGACATGGGCTTTCCACAGAGGTGTAACCAAAATCACCACTTCCCTCTGTCTCCTGCCCTTGTTTGCCTTTCTCGTGTTCATGGTGAATGGGATAAATTCATCACTGCATGACTTCCCCCAATTCCTTGAGAAAAACATTAATGGTCCAGCCACCTAGGTCTGGGTGCCAGCTGAAATATTTCAGCAGTTGCTAGTTCAGATGAGAGGCGAAGAGTTCAATTTTGCAATGCCTGCATGTGTCTATCAACTTTAGGAAGTTGGTGCAGTTCAGCATCCAGTTGATTGGGTCCTCCAGGAATCTGACATTCCAAGCTGCCAGTACATTCGAGATGCCGTGAAGATTCATTTGGACAGTCAAAAATGCCTGTAATCCTTGCCTAATTTTGTCAACACTATATCCTTTGTCCCACCCAGGCGGTTGATGTTGCGGACTATGGTCATATTGCTCATTCTCAGAAGAACGCATCAGGATGTCCAGAACTTTGCTATCCACCTCACTGCAAAAGAGCCAACCAGTGCCTTCAGTCAGTTAACATGGAACTCCAGCTTGTTCACTGACCATTGTCCTCCAGTGGAGGTGTCTCCGTAACGGGTGCCCCAACTTGAATGGTTGGCATCCAACTCTGTTATGATGTCTGGGATGTTCTTCAATATTGCTATCCTGTTCCAGGCCTTCATGTGATCTAGCCATCCAAAAGTAGATTCACTCCACAGGTAGGCAGCCTCTCCACAGGCTTGCAGCCTTCATTCGTTGGAGCACTCAATAGTGGAGGAGCCCCAGGAAGGCTTCCTTGATAGAGGACGATATGAGACCCACCAGTCATTTCAGCTTGTGTTAGGGAAAGAGTCTTCTGTAAATCCCTCTTGATGGCCAATATATGTGGGTCCTGGAGGTGCAAAGTTGCAGTCAGTGAATGGATCAAGAAACCCAGAAAGGGGATGGTTTTACTGGCAGTGAGATCACATTTCTTCTCGTTGTTTACAAATCTAACACTCTGGAGACTGTCAACTGCAACACCAAGTTGAGGTTGCAGGCTCTTGCAACTGGTCTATCAGAAGCAAGTTGTCTAGATATACTGTCAGCCTGACACCCTTGGTTCTGAAGTATCCCCACCAATTATCTTAGGGGCTTGGTGAAACACCAAGCTGCTGAAGGTTAAGACAGTGAATTTAAAGATTTGACTCCACCAGCAGACTGTAAGAGCCAAGGCTGATGTTTAAATATCGGATGGTTAGGTAGACGGCCTTCAAGTATGCCCTCAACATGCAGTTGATTTGCTGAAGGATATCCAAAGGAGATGAATCCCCTCAGATTTTGAAATGATGATAGGCAACCGAGCCATTGAACTCCCTGAGAATGTTTTTTGGGACAAAAACCATTCTCCGGTACCAGGAAAGTGTTGCTTTGAAATCCCCTGGGAAGAAGGCCCGACCTCACAATAGCCCGTTTGGATTCTAAGCTTGCAATTTCTGCATCCATCACCCTACTTTGTTCCTTAGAAAAAGCAGTGGTCTGGGTTGAAATACCTGTTTTGGGGCACAATAGAACTATGTGAAAGCCTGTTATGGTCGGCAAAATCCAAGCTTTCAGAGTGAAAACCCCCTAAGCTGGAAGGAACTTCCCCCTATCTTTATATGGGAAGGAGGAGCAACTCTTACCATTACCACTGCCTAGGACATTGTCCGCAGCTCTAAAGGCATCCCTGGCTCTACTTCAACCTCTCTTGGAAGGGAGGAAGGGTCCAAACGTGGTCTGGAACTAAAACTGTCTGGATTCTTTGAACTACTGCACCTTCTGGAAACCTCACGCAAAGGGGTGGCTGGCCAAACACCTCTACATCTGCTGGCTAGTGCAGACATTTTTGGGTAAGTGACCCTCTTCATGCCAGACTTAAGAAAGACTCCCTTAAAAGGTCCCCATTCACTACTGGGCCAGCCCCTGCAGTCGCGACCTCCCTCATCTTGAAGTCTATTTTGATCAGAAGGTAGCACTTGTTTTCAGTTGACATTGCTGAGGAAGTATATAGCACATGGCGCCCCGCCACATAGGATATCAGTAGAAGTGAGATAGCCAGAAACCTTAGCCTCTTCAGCCATGTCCGGGATCTTAGTGAGAATGCCCAACATAGCAGGTAACTTGCCTTGACAAGCCATCCACAATTTGCTGATCTTGATCCCTTTTTTGGGATCCTTACTGAACTTGGGGAAAAAGTGGTGATCTTGCTATCAGTTTTGAGAGTTGCCACCATCTTTCTCTCTAGAATAAGGTGCAGGCCCTCCACCCTTAGATGGCCTGTGACCCCTTATAGAGTGATTTTCTTAGTCTGTGCCCCATGTTTTTGGCAACTTTCTGTTTTGGAGGACCGCTCTGAGGACCTGGGGTGGTAGAAATCTTCTGGGTCCAACATATACAAATTCTTAGTGATTAAAAGCTAGATTCACTACTCATAGATGCTTACATGGTGTGGACGGTCGCCGGGGGCGACTAAGACCAAACTCTTCATCAGAGATCCCTCCTTTCAAACTAGTGTCAATCCCTTGGCCCTTATTGAAAGAATCCTTAACAGTGTCCATGAAGGAGGGTAAACTATCTGCTGGCAGGGTGTGTTTCAGAAATGCATTTTTTAGATGTGCTAAGGCATCATGCTGTTCTTCTCCTACATGCTTGGCCTTTGACTTAGCCTTTCTGGTTGTTTCCGTTGAACTGTCAGCGCCTGTGGTTGTAGTTTGAGAGGAACCTACTAAGGTGATTCTCCCACCCTAGAGAAGAGTTTGGGATGGTAGGCTTCGAAGAACATCAAAAGTCTGGTCAGGAACTGCAGGGCCTCAAAAACCGTCCTCTTCACTGAAGAGTCTGTGACCTCAGAGAGACCTTTATCAGGGTACTAAGTGCCCTCCTCGTAGAATTCTTCTTCATACATCTCTACCATAGGGCTTAGAACTAAGATAAGTAAAAAAAAAAAAAATAGAAAAAAAAGTGGTTTACCAATTTTGCAGTCTACTTTGACGCTCAATAAGGAAACTCCAGATCAGAACCAGGGGACCATCACTGGTCGCCAAACGTGAACTGCGCTAATCTCAGGTTATTGTTACTCTCCTGAGCGTAAAACAGAACAGAGGAGTGTAAACGTGGGGAAAACCACTGCCGAAGGCAAACCTCTGTCTCCCATGTGAGTGGTGCTTTTAAAGACCCGCATCCGAGTGCCTTCTGGTTGTTGGAGGACCACACCGCAACAACTAAGAATAAGAACTACACTGATGAGCTGTCCCGGTGGAGGACACACTGAAACAAAAAACAATAGTCAAACAAACAACAAGGGAAGTCAAGCCAATAACACAAACTGTAAAAGTCCCCCAAGAGGTACTTAAATGCCGCCAAAGTAGGAATAAATGAGGACTTTTCCAGGGTAACAGCTCAGGTTATGTGGGAAAGTGCTTCTGATTGGTGGATGTTGGGGAGTATGTTCATGCCTCTGGACTTGTAGTTATTTCACATGTTACTCTGTTTGTTTTAATCTGCTGTTAGTACATTTTTTTGGGACTTGTAACACTGCCAGAGTATGGAACTAAATGAAGTCAAATGCCTAATCTTCGCTTCCGGTCCTGACAAAATCAGGTTGCAGGGGCTTGGCAAAGAGAACATTTTCTCTAACCATGGTGTGAGCACGACGCCGTGGCATTGGCCTTCCTGTGTGAAGTGAGATCTGCTTACAGGCCACAAGCTGCTCTGCTTGTACTCACTCTATTCAGTAAGTTAAAACATGGAAGGTCTCTGCTCTGTTCCATTGTAATGTTGCACATCTCATTCAGGCACTAAAAATACTAAGATACACTGGGCTACGTACCCGTCCATACAGGGACTGAAAATGGGTGAAACAATGTAACATCTCATGTACACATATACTTTCAGACTTATTTCCTCACACCTTAAGAGGTAAGTGAGAGGTGGAGTTAAGAAAAAGTAGTCAGGATTTTAAACAGGGTGAGAGGCAGAGAGAGCATTAGGCTGGCCCTCTTAATATGCCTACTCGTAAAAGGGCCTCTGTTGAATTAACTAATTTATGGATCGGCTGCCATCAACCACTAGGAAAAGGCACACAGCTGCATCAGAAGGACACAGTTTCACCTTTTAAAGGCATTGCACTTTGTGCAAAAGTCATTTTCTTTCAGGGTATAATTCTCTGTTATAGAAACATAGAAATCATGGATTTCCTCTCAGGAAGTTTGACAGATCTACCTGGTGTGCCTGAATGATGAGATCTGGGGTAGGGCAGAATGAGGTACTGCTCAAGAGTTTTCCCTACCTACATAAACATAAGATTCTGCTAAGCTTTGGAAAATATAGTTTTACTGTAAAAACGGCAGTGAAAGTTGCACTTTAATTACCAGCTTGCAACCCAGCCACTTGCAGGGTGTTGACGAGGGTGCATAGATTAAATGGCATCTGTTCATAGTTGTCTAGTGAGGCCATACTGGAATGGCGAGAAAATATGGCAACATAATTGACTGTAATGTACTTATGAAGGATGGATAATTGAATGATCTTGTATTCTAATTTAATGATAGTCTCATGTTCTCTTCCAGGGGATACTCATCAATAGTCATAAGCACTGAATTATCTCCGCCCACATGCGGGAACCCGGAGCATATACAAAAAAATACATATATATGTGTATGTTTAGAAAAGGGGTACATAGTACTAAATAAACACACACGCATATACATGTATAACATAAAAATATGCAGCCCCATACATATCCAATAGGCTAAGAAGCCAAAGTTTCATGTATTTCCCTAGTATGAAAATAACACATATACATATAATGTAAGGGAAGGACATGCACAGTAATAGCATTCTGCAATAACCTTTTATTTTCATAAAAGAAAACAGGTAATGGCAGACAATTAGCATAAGAAAGTCTGCGTAAATAAATAACATCCTTGTACAGAAAAGAAAACTGTCACCTCGCCTTTAAGGCCTCAGAGACCCTGAGCACTTTGCCTTTAAGGCCTCCAGGAACCCTCTGCTTCCATAATGCATCACAGGAGACAGTTAGGTTAGTTCTTTTTTCCGGCTCTTTCTGTGAGGAATCTTGAGCTTTAGCTTAGCTGATTTTGAGTTTTTCCAGTCTGAATTTATTTTCTAAATACTTTATTCGACATTTCTAGTTACTGGTGGTATTTATCAGCCTTTTCTGACAAAATGGTCATTCATTTAAGTCAGAAATGACACCTTTATTTTATAAATGTCCTTCCTGTGGGAAGAAATGGCCAAATCTGACCCTAATTCGGTCTGCCTCGTGGGCCTACCTTCTTTTCACGACACAAAGACCTAATACCACTGCCTTCAACTTTCAAGAAGAACATTGAAAGACAAAGGGAAGATCAGACTTCTTGGTTTGATGGAGAGAGGAAAACTTCAGAAAAGCGGCCCAGAAAGTCGGCATACCTCTTGAGAGCCCTCCTCTCAGAAAAAACAGCAAAGATCTACATCACCAGATGCTAGAAGTAATATCACATCACGTCGTCGAGACCAACGACGCAAGTGAGATCGACGTCAAAGACAAGATCACCGTCGAGAATGAGTGTCAGGTTCTCACCTTAGTTTCTGCGGAAACGCCACAGAACTGAAGAAAGGTCCACAACTTCCCCCAATCCCCTATTGGGATTGACTATTGCCAATCAACAATGGTAATCCAGGGAAAGAAGGGAAACAAAACAAGGGAAGATGGGGTAGAGAGCCCTTGACACAAAGCAAACTCCAAAGGTCTTCTCGTCATAAACAAAAAGGCTGAAAGATACGGACAATAGGTTAGAAGATAATTTTTTATTTATTCACTCTATGGACTATACTCAAAGGATTATCTCTATGATTACCTTACTGGTCCCTTCTCTTGCGTAGAAATGAAGATAAAAGGTGTAGTGTTGAGCGAGTGTCTGACTGCATAGAAAGAAATAAAGTTGTGAATATACAAATATGCTACACTCCAGTATATATCTAGTACTAAAAATAAGCAGCCCACCTGCACTATCTCAATACTATGGAATAAATTATATCCTGTGGATTTCTCCCTGTGCATCTGACAGCATCCGGAACATTACGGGATGAGAGACCCTCTTGTCATGTTCAGGAAACTCTTAAGCAGTACCCAAATAACGTTATTAAAGAAATAACACAAAATGCAGCGCTGTTACCGTGTCCACGGTCTGGTGGTCCCAGAGTGTCCTGTTAGAGACAGCTTCCAGGTCCGGCTGGCCGACGGGAACAGAGGCCAAGGAGTCTGGCCAGAAGGCGAAACAAACCGCCCAGACATCCGGCTGACCAGCGGAACCAGGCACCCAATAGTCCGGCCAGTCAGCGGAACGCCGAACCCCAGTGTCCGGTCCACCAATGAGAGCAAGGACTCGAAAGTTTGGTCAGCCAGAGGGGTGCGGGGAATGAGAGTGTCCCAGTCCAACTCAGGAGTAATAGTGAAAAGCAAAGTACAAATATCCAATGGAGCGGGAATTACAGGATCCAAAGGTGCGGGCGGCGTACAAAACCAGCAAGGAGACGAGTCAAAAGTGCACGAAGACGGGCGTCTGGTGCAAGCAGCGAGGAAGCACAGCTTTGGAAGACCCGACGTAGGGAGTGAAGGGAAGCAACGGTCCCCGGAAGTGGAGACGACAGGAAGCGGATCTCAACTAGAACGAGAAGCGCTGGTATCAGAGGAGAGTCAGGCTTTAAGCTTGCCTGACCTCCTTGCGCATGCGTGTTCCAGAGCCGCCATCTTGCCTGGCGTGATGTCGGCAATCGTTACAGTGAGTCAACGTTGAGACATGCTTCGGGCTCGAAGCATGATAGACGTCAAAGCGCCCGTCGAGATCAAGTCAAAGGTCGACGTCGAGATCTCCACCTCCTTCTCTAAGGTCGGCATCAAGACACTCCAGATCACCCTCTCGGACCCATCAGCGGTCTACGTCGAGGTCACAATCACCTTTGACAAAATCGACGTCGAAGATGCCGCATGTACACCAGCGGTCGACGTCGAAGAGACTGACGTTGAGAGCTTCTTCTCATAGGTCTCCACCGTCAAGTGTGTCGCCGCCACGGTCTTCGTCGATGGTAGCTCATTCTTGTTCGACGTCGATACGATAGACGTTGAGAGACAGACAATTTGTTCCTGCTGAAGACATAAAAAGACTGACGTCGAGATCACAGCGCCTGACGTCGAGGGAAGCTTCTTCCTCGCCTGATATCACTATTAAACAGATTACACGGAGGGCTCTCCGACTAACAGAAACAAGTCTCCTCCTATCAACATGTCACCAAGATGGTTCGAGGACATAAGGCACTGGAAAATCCAACCCCGGCCTTCTGAGAGACCTCCTTCCACGGAATCCTCACGACCTTCTGCTGGTAGGTCCCCGAGGCGATCCAGATCTCCTTTAAGACAGCGTTCACGGTCAAAAGAGCACACAAGGTCCAGCTGATCGCATACACCAAGGAGAAGACGGAGGTCACCTACAACGACCCTATCAACAAGGTCTTTGTATAGAAACTACTCACCAATTATCTTGTCAATGCCACCAACCAGGGTTTCCCCAGTTGATGATATTGGGACATTCAACGAGGTGCTCTGTAGAGGTGCCAGCAAGTTGAATATAACCATGACTGTTCCTCAGGTGACTACTTCTATCATATTTAAAACTCTGGACCACCGAGCTTCCGCAAAGCCTCTTCTTCCTTTGGTGCCAGGATTGTTAGAGCTGGCGATGAAAACCTTTTTGAGACCTGCCACAGTGGGCTCGGGTCCCGCAAGAATTTTAAAAAAGTACAAGGCCCCAGACCAAGATCCTTTGCTCCTTTGGTTTGACCCGCCACCAGACTCCCTTATAGTTGCCGCCGCCAGAAAGGCTCATTCCAATACTTCCATCTCATCTACTCCTCCAGAGAAGGACAGCAAAAACATGGACTCTTTGGGAAGCAGAATGTGCAGTACGTCTGGATCTGTCATGAGAGTGGCTAGGGCAGCCGCTCTACTGGGACGATATGAGAAATTACCCAAAGACGACCAACGGGATTTCCAAGAGATTTTACAGGAAAGAGGGCTGGTAGTAAACCAGATCATTAGTACAGCTGCCGATTCTGCAGACTTGGCAGCCCATGGATACGCACATGGTATTTGCTCTAGAAGATCAGCATGGCTTCGACTCACAGGTCTCAAGCCTGATGCTCAAAGAAAGATAGTCAATCTGCCCTTCAATGGCTCGTCGTTGTTCGATTCACATGCAGACGACAAAATGGCAAAAATGAAAACTAAGTTAGATGCCCTCAAGGCTGTAGG
Source organism: Lissotriton vulgaris (assembly GCF_964263255.1). Taxonomy (NCBI): domain Eukaryota; kingdom Metazoa; phylum Chordata; class Amphibia; order Caudata; family Salamandridae; genus Lissotriton; species Lissotriton vulgaris. Next base: position 616,509,529 of record NC_141697.1, read on the forward strand.
CCTCGAAAAGAAGAAATTCTGTTGTTGGTTCCGTTCTTATGACAAAAGCCCTTTCCAGCAGGGGGTTCAAACCTCTAACTGGACCTCGCAGACCCACGGTCAGACGCAGCAAATGTCCCAATTTCAACAACGTAGACCGGGATGAGGTAGAGATGCGAACAATCAACAGTCAACAGCACCAAAGCAGCCACAAAAGCAATGAGGTGTGTCTTCCTCCAAAGCTGTTGTCCACTCTGGTGGGAGGAAGTGTTTCGTTACATCTGGAGGAGTGGAAACGTATAACAAAAGACAAATGGGTCATCAGTATTGTAAAAAACGGCTATCTTCGAGGGTTCAGAACTCCTCCTCCATCTATACCTCCGAGATGTATTTCTCACCACGACCATCGATTGTTGCAAACTGAGGTAAACACCTTATTAAGGAAAGGAGCAATACAAAAAGTTTCCATCCATCAACAAAGTCAAGGAGTCTACTCTCGCTACTTCCTCGTGCAGAAAAGAGGCCCCACCACAGAATATAGACCGATACTGGACTTGAGACTATTGAACAAATACATTCGCAGAGAGAAATTTCGAATGTTAGCACTCCATCAATATTCCCACAGCTTCATCAAGGAGATTAGATGCGCTCCATCGACTTACAGGATGCATACTTCCACGTGCCAGTATCAAAGAAACATCGCACATTTCTACGGTTTCAAGTACATTACCAATACTCAGTTCTCCCGTTCGAAATCAAATCAGCCCCCGAACATTCTCCAAATGTATGGCTGTGGTGGCCGCTTTTCTCCGCGAGCAGAACATTTTCATATATCCATACCTGGACGACTGGCTCCTGAAGAGTTCATCTCCTACACTGCTGCAGGATCATCTGTCGTGCTGCCTTCAGCTTCTCAACAACTTGGGCCTTCATGTCAATTTCAAGAAATCCATACTAAATCCAACTCAACGCTCCTTCCTGGATACCGAAAAAGCAAGCGTGTGTTCTTCGGAGGAGAGGTTGTCCACAATCCAAGAAAAATGCCTGAACCTCCTTCACGCGCATCTCCTGACAGTTCGACAGGTGGCATCACTGCTGGGCTCGACGGCATCATGCATCTTTATAGTACCAAACGCACGATTACACATGCGTCCATTGCAACAATGCTTGGAAGACCAGTGGATGCAAGTATTAGGGTGCTGGTAGGATCATGTGTTCTCCGCCAATCAGCCAGAGACTCCATCCGGTGGTGGATGAAGCGATCACACCTGATGAAGGGAGTCCCTTTTCACCAGGACCCTCCAACAAAGACGATAGTCACGGACGCCTCTCTCCAGGGATGAGGTTCTCATATGCGTCCTCTACAAGTACAAGGTCTATGGTCCCACTCAGAAAAGAGTTACCACATCAAATTGCTAGAGCTGAGAGCTGTACATCTAGCTCTCAAGTCACTATTCCCGTCGTTCAAGTCTCAGTCCATTCTAATTCAAACGGACAATACAACAACAATGTATTACTTGAACAAACAGGGCGATACCCGATCAAGAACACTCTCCATAGAGTCTTAAACCATATGGCACTGGCTTCTAGCGAGAGACTTGTCTATAGTGGCCATTCATCTACCGGGCTCTCTCAACTCCCAGGCGGAGCTTGAGAAGCATGGTTTCCCACGGAACAGCTGTGAAGATGGAAGGGAAAGGACTAAGGACCTTCGTACAGAAAGGTACTTTAGAAGTTTTCATTGTATGGTATTGTAGAATTTGGGATCACTTTCACACTGCTTGACACCATCTGAAAGTAAACCTGCCTTACTAAATCGTATAATGTTACCTTTCTTTCTGCATGTTCAATGTAGAGTTAAAAAAAGAAAGCATTCTCTGAATGTAACAGTTGTTACCAACCCCAATCACATCATATCATTTTAATATGGGACCTAGTCTCTTCGTTAAATGAGTGAAAACTTTGGCCTCCTTTATCAGTTCAGTGTGATTCCTGTTTCGGTCTGAAACCCTGTTTAGGAAAAATACAAGGGACGAAAAATACAGCATCTCTGCAGCACTCCTACACCCAGACATTTCACGAGGTAAAAGCTAGTGACATTTGGTGTATGGAAGGGTGGAAAATAGGGAGTTATCAGAGGTCGTCAAACACTGTATTTCCCAGCCCCACAGTAATTACCAATTCTTCAGGCGAGTCTCAGGGTACAGTTTGTAATTCTGCGGTATTCCTGCATCCTAAATTGCAGACCCATAGGTATTGGTAATTTTGGGAGTGGGAATACCGATGCAGTGTCCCCCTGTAACTGGTGTGGATGCAAAGCATATTGAGCTCCTCTCAGGGGACTTTTCGGGCGAGTTTCCACCAGAGGAAAGCATGAAATGCTTACCAGAATGGTGAAATCGAGGACTGGGTGTCCCTGGGATTCTCCTCCAAAGACTTCGATTGTAATAAATATATACTTTTTGAGAACCTTGACTTTGGAGACAGGCATTGTAAAGTACACCATCTCTTATACATGACTATGTTGCACTTTAATTACCACCTTGTGAGATCAGCCACTTACAGGGTGTTGACGAGGGTGCATACATTAACCCCTTCGCTGCGGCTATTCTGCCGCAGCGCTAAGGGGGTAGGGCGGCCGCACGGTGGTCACGTGCTTGTGACGGAACCGCTCCGTCACGGCTCGCGGGTGAGCTGTGCTTGTGACGGAACGGTTCCGTCACGAACGCGCCCGCTCAATGGAACGCGCAGCGCAGGTGCGAAATCAGCGCTGCGCAGGCGCGCCGAGCGGGCCGTGACGGAACCGTTCCGTCACAAGCACAGCTCACCCGTGGCTTGTGACGGAGCGGTTCCGTCACAAGCATACAAGGGGTTAAAGTAAATCTTCACAGCTGTCCAGTAAGGCCATACTGAATTGGCAATAAAAGATACCGACACTAAGGCTCTGTGTGTCATTAAAGGTCAAATGACAAATTAAAGCATTGTGAACGTTTGTTGCATGAAATGTCAATGCTAAGGTGTTGTTCATTTCTGGTTCTAATTTCATGAATTGGACTCCGGCTGCAATTTTAGGGTTGGTGTTAGCCAAAACCTTTTGATTTTACTAAAAGGATATGTATAATGTATTTCCCTAAAGGGGTTTTCTGCCACCTTTCTTCGTCCGTTGTTCTGTTGTCATTCATATCTTGCATACGCACACTATAGCATGCAGCGTGGGGTAGTCGGTCAGCCTACTTCAGCCACTGGCTATTTCAACTTTGAGTGTCTGCATTTTGCTCTCTCACAGCGAGCATACCAACACACAAGATAGTTCCCTTCAGTGCCAGTGTTTTGCTTGTTTTTGCTGTATAATAACTTTAGTTATGTTTTAGTTTTTAAAACCTGACCTGAACACAGGCCATAATCCATGCTTTATTAGTTCCGGTCTCCTGCCAAAGCTGTTGTAAATTCCTTTTAGCGTCGCCTTTGTTTATCTGCCTGGTGGTATTTCACAGCATAACAGATTGCATCCATTGGAAATATAAGATAGCCTCTTTTTACTATGCACGCAGTATACAAACCGAAAACTTCAATATTATAGATGAGAATTCATAAGCGGACAATTCTTCAGAACACATTTATTCTCGATTTAATTTCAGCAGTGGTTCTTCAACAACCGTTGCCCAGAAAGAAAACAAGATTTTATTGTGTTTCATTGGTAGCACTTGTTCTGTCTTTCTTTTTTTTCTTTCTTTTTTACATTTCTTTCTTTCTTTCTTGCCTTCTTTCTTTCCTTCCTTTTCACTATTTATCTTTCTTTCTGCTTTCCTTCTTCTAATGCTTTTTTCTTCTTTTGTTCCTTTGTCATTCTACCTCTTTCCATTGTATCCTTCCTTCTTTCATTCTTTATTTCCTTCTTTTGTTTGTGCTTTCTTTCATGCCTTCTTTCCTTTCTTTTCTTTGTTTTCTCTTTCATTCATTCATTCATTCTTTCCTGATTCTTGCTTGCTTTCCTTTTTTCCTATATCTTCTTTTTTCTTTCCTCTCTTTCTTTTTTCTTTCTTTCTATATTTCTTTATTTCTTTCTCACCTTTTGTCTTTGATTCCTTTTCACCATTTCCTTTCTTTTTTCTTTCCTTCTGCTTTCCTTCTCTTATTGCTTTTTTCTTCTTTCGTTCCTTTGTCATTCTACCTCTTTCCAAAGTATCCTTCTTTCTTTCATTCTTTATTTCCTTCTTTTGTTTGTGCTTTCTTTCCTTTCTTTCCTCTTTCATTCATTCATTATTTCCTAAATTCTTGCAAGCTTTCCTTCTTTCCCATATCTTCTTTTTTCTTTCCTGTCTTATAACCTTCCTTTTTACTTTCCTTCTGTCTTGCTTTCTTTCTGAGATGTTTTCATTTTTTCCTTTCTTGCATTCTTTCCTGCCTTTCCGTTTTCTTTCTTTCCTTCTTTCTCATAGTCTTTCTTTCTCTTTCTGTCTCCTTATTTCCTTCCTTTTCTTCTCTGCTTCCTTCATTTCGTTACTATTTCCTTACTTCTCTCCTTGTCTTCATTTATTTTGTTCTCTCTTTCCTTCATTTATCCTTCTTTCTTTTCTTCTTTCCTTCCTTCTTGTCTTCTTTACTTCCTTCTTTCTGGGCTTTCATGCCTTCCCTGTTTCTTGCTTTTTTTTCATTTCTTCGTTCTTTTCTTCTTTCTTTTTATTTCCTCTGCTATTTTCTTATTTTGTTCGTCCATTTCTTCTTTACTCTATTTTCTTTCTTTCTTTTTTCATTTCTATATTTATCTTCTTTCCTTCTTTCTTTTTTACTTCATTTTTCTTCACTTACTTATTCTTTCTTCGTTCCTTCCTTTTTCTACCACTCCTTTCTTTCTCTCTCTCCCTCATTACCTCTCTCCCTCACTCGGCCGAACGATTGCCATTTTTAGGTTTGAGTTACCCAAAACCTTTTGTTTTTACAAAAATTATGTGTTTGACGTAGTTACTAGTAGGGGTTTTTAGCCACATTTCATCTATTTGTCTGTGGATGTATCATTCAAATTGTTCTATAATCCACTCAAGCATAAATCAAGGGGCAATGTTCAGGGTATTGGCTGACTTCACTCTGAGTTGCAGCATGCTGCCCCTTCACAAGGGAAGCTCAGCCATACAGAAAGTAGTTCCCTTCAGTGCCAGGGAGTAACATGGTAATGTGGTTTTTTTTTTTAGACCAAAAATATTTTTGCCTTTAGTCAAGGTTTTTTTTCTTAGATTGATGAATACACAGCTGCTTCCAGAACAACAAATCTTTGCAACAATCATAGCAAAACAAGATTTGACCAAAAGCTGGTTGACAATGCCAGACCTAATGGCTTTGCCAGTGCTTGTTTCACATTGTCACGTTGAATATTAATCCCAGTAATTATTAATTGTTCCACAGAGATTTCGCAGCCCATAGCCCCCACGTAGATCGATGATATGTCTGACATCCATAACAGGTCCTTCATTTTAAAGTGCTTCATTGTACAACCTTAGGTTTGGCCTAAAGTGTCGCACAATACCTAGAGCACTTAGGTATTATGGCTGACCTTCAGATAACTAATGTGAGAGGTTTAGCCCCAGATTTCATTGTGTGCTAAATGTTTATGGGGCATGAGCTCCGGTTACCACATGCCTTACACCGGGGACAAATTGTTTATTGCGTAAATGCTGTTTGCACAAATGTAACAATTACTCCAGCAAAGCTGGTGATCCCCTAATAAGGGATCAAGTGGAACTTGCCCATGTGTTCCTTGTTCCAGCTGGTCCAAACTTATGTGCTCATTAATTATAATTTTTTTATAATCCAGTTTAATCCATAAATGTTTCCTGCGTCTAGAGTATAAGGTGTGTCTCCCTGTGCTGTGGCACGAACAGAGTTAATAACTGTGGAATCGAATGTTCACAAATCGAATTCCCTTCAATGTAAAAAGTTTGTTTTAAGCAGGTCTGTCACTTTTCTGCCCCGAACATTGTTCCTGTGTCATAATGATCACATTTTTTTGTGAAGGTGAAGAGGAAAGTGATAACACAGACTGAGAGGCCTCCGTTCACGTCTAAAGCATGTGCTTGTCTTTTTTCAGGAGCAGTTTCTGACCTGCTTGAGAAGCACGGTTTCCCTCCGAACAGCAGTGCAGATGGAAGAGGAAGGACTAAGGACCTTCGTACAGAAAGGTACTTTAGAAGTTTGCATTGTATGGTATTGTAGCATTTGGGATCACATTCACACTGCTTGACACCATCTGAAAGTAAACCTGCCTTATTAAATCGTATAATGTTACCTTTCTTTCTGCATGTTCAATGTAGAGTTAAAAAAAAAAGAAAGCATTCTCTGAATGTAACAGTTGTTACCAACCCCACTCACATCATATTTTAATATGGGACCTAGTCTCTTCGTTAAATGAGTGGAAACTTTGGCCTCCGTTATCAGTTCAGTGTGATTCCTGTTTCGGCCTGAAACTCTGTTTTGGAAAAATGCAAGGGACGAGGAATACAGCATCTCTGCAGCAAACCTACACCCAGACATTTCACGAGGTAAAAGCTGGTGAAATTTGGTGTATGGAAGGGTGGAAATAGGAGAGTTATCAGAGGTCGTTAAACACTGTATTTCCCAGCACCACAGTAATTACCAATTCTTCAGGGGAGTCTCAGGGTACAGTTTGTAATCCTGTGGTATTCCTGTATCCTAAATTACGGTCCCAATGGTATTGGTAATTTTGGGAGTGGGAATACCGATGCAGTGTCCCCCTGTAACTGGTGTGGATGCAAAGCAATTGAGCTCCTCTCAGGGGACTTTTCGGGCGAGTTTCCACCATAGGAAAGCATGCAATGCTTACCAGAATGGTGAAATCGAGGACCGGGTGTCCCTGGGATTCTCCTCCAAAGACTTTGATTGTAATAAATATATACTTTTTGAGAACCTTGACTTTGGAGACCTGGGTGTTGACGAGGGTGCATACATTAAAGTGAATCTTCACAGCTGTCCAGTAAGGCCATACTGGATTGGCGATAAAAGAGTCCGACACTAAGGCTCTGTGTGTCATTAAAGGTGAAATGACAAATTGAAGCATTGTGAACGTTTGTTGCATGAAATGTCAATGCTAAGGTGTTGTTCGTTTCTGGTTAGAATTTCATGAATTGGACTCTGGCTGCAATTTTAGGGTTGGTGTTAGCCAAAACCTTTTGATTTTACTAAAAGGATATGTATAATGTATTTTCCTAAAGGGGTTTTCTGCCACCTTTCTTCGTCCGTTGTTCTGTTGTCATTCATATCTTGCATACGCACACTATAGCATGCAGCGTGGGGCAGTCGGTCAGCCTACTTCAGCCACTGGCTATTTCAACTTTGAGTGTCTGCATTTTGCTCTGTCACAGCGAGCATACCAACACACAAGATAGTTCCCTTTAGTGCCAGTGTTTTGCTTGTTTTTGCTGTATAATAACTTTAGTTATGTTTTAGTTTTTAAAACCTGACCTGAACACAGGCCATAATCCATGCTTTATTAGTTCAGGTCTCCTGCCAATGCTGTTGTAAATTCCTTTTAGCGTCGCCTTTGTTTATCTGCCTGGTGGTATTTCACAGCATAACAGATTGCATCCATTGGAAATATAAGATAGCCTCTTTTTACTATGCATGCAGTATACAAACCGAAAACTTCAATATTATAGATGGGAATTCATAAGCGGACAATTCTTCAGAACACATTTATTCTCGACTTAATTTCACCAGTGGTTCTTCAACAACTGTTGCCCAGAAAGAAAATAGGACTTTATTGTGTTTATTGGTAGCACTTGTTCTGTCTTTCTTTTTTTTCTTTCGTTTTTATATTTCTTTCTTTCTTTCTCACCTTCTTTCTTTCCTTCCTTTTCACCATTTATCTTTCTTTCTGCTTTCCTTCTTCTAATGCTTTTTTCTTCTTTTGTTCCTTTGTCATTCTACCTCTTTCCATTGTATCCTCTCTTCATTCATTCTTTATTTCCTTCTTTTGTTTGTGCTTTCTTTCATCCCTTCTTTCCTTTCTTTTCTTTGTTTTCTCTTTCATTCATTCATTCATTCATTCTTTCCTAATTCTTGCTTGCTTTCCCTTTTTGCTATATCTTCTTTTTTCTTTCTTTCTATACTTCTTTATTTTTTTCTCACCTTTTGTCTTTCCTTCCTTTTCACCATTTCCTTTCTTTTTTCTTTCCTTCTGCTTTCCTTCCCTTATTGCTTTTTTCTTCTTTCGTTCCTTTGTCATTCTACCTCTTTCCATTGTATCCTTCTTTCTTTCATTCTTTCTTTCCTTCTTTTGTTTGTGCTTTCTTTCCTCTTTCATTCATTCATTATTTCCTAAATTCTTGCATGCTTTCCTTTTTTCCTATATCTTCTTTTTTCTTTCCTGTCTTATAACCTTCCTTTTTACTTTCCTTCTGTCTTGCTTTCTTTCTGAGATGTTTTCATTTTTTCCTTTCTTGCATTCTTTCCTGCCTTTCTGTTTTCTTTCTTTCCTTCTTTCTCATAGTCTTTCTTACTCTCTCCTTATTTCCTTCCTTTTCTTCTCTGATTCCTTCATTTCGTTACTTTTTTACTTACTTCTGTCATTGTCTTCATTTCTTTGGTTCTCTCTTTCCTTTATTTATCCTTCTTTCTTTTCTTCTTTCCTTCCTTCTTGTCTTCTTTACTTCCTTCTTTCTGGGCTTTCATGCCTTCCCCTTTTCTTGCTGTTTTTTTCATTTCTTCGTTCTTTTCTTCTTTCTTTTTATTTCCTCTGCTATTTTCTTATTTCGTTCGTCCATTTCTTCTTTACTTTATTTTCTTTCTTTCTTTTTTCATTGCTATATTTATCTTCTTTCCTTCTTTCTTTTTTACTTCATTTTTCTTCACTTCCTTATTCTTTCTTCGTTCCTTCCTTTTTCTACCACTCCTTTCTTTCTCTCTCTCTCTCATTACCTCTCTCCATCACTCGGCAGAACGATTGCTATTTTTAGGTTTGTGTTACCCAAAACCTTTTGTTTTTACAAAAATGATGTGTTTGACGTAGTTCCTTGTAGGGGTTTTTAGCCACATTTCATCTATTTGTCTGTATCATTCAAATTGTTCTACAATCCACTCAAGCATAAATCAAGGGGCAATGTTCCAGCTATTGGCTGACTTCACCATGAGTTACAGCATGCTGCCCTTTCACAAGGGAAGCACAGCCATACAGAAAGTAGTTCCCTTCAGTGCCAGGGAGTAACATGGTAATGTGTTTTTTTTTAGACCAAAAATATTTTTGCTTTTAGTCAAGTTTTTTTTTCATAGATTGATGAATACACAGCAGCTTCCCGAACAACAAATCTTTGCAAAAATCATTGCAAAACAAGATTTGACAAAAAGCTGTAGGACAATGCCAGACCTAATGGCTTTGCCAGTGCTTGTTTCACATTGTCACGTTGAATATTCATCCCACTAAATATAAATATTTCTACAGAGATTTCGCAGCCCAAGGCCCCCACGTAGATCGATGATATGTCTGACATCCACAACAGGTCCTTCATTTTAAAGTGCTGCGGTGTACAACCTTAGGTTTGGCCTAAAGTGTCACACAATACCTAGAGCGCTTAGGTATTATGACTGCCCTTCAGATAACTAATGTGAGAGGTTTACCCCAGATTTCATTGTGTGCTGAGTGTTTATGGGGCATGAGCTCCGGTTACAACATGCCTTACATCCTGGGGGCAAATTGTGAACTGTGTAAATGCTGTTTGCACAAATGTAACATTTACTCCAGCAAAGCTGGTGATCTCCTTATAAGGGATGAAGTGTAACTTGCCCATATTTTCCCTGTTCCAGCGGGTCCAAACTTATCTCCTCTTTAATTTTTTTTTTTTATAATCCAGTTTCATCCATAAATATTTCCTGCATCTAGAGTATAAGGTGTGTCTCCCTGTGCTGTGGCACAGGCAGTGTTAAAAACTTTGGAATCGAATGATCACAAATCGAATTCCCTTCAATGTAAAAGGTTTGTTTCAAGCAGGTACTTTTTTGCCCCAGACTCTGCGCCTGTGTCATAATGATCAAAACCTTTTGTGAAGGCGAACAGGAAAGTGACTGAGAGGCCTCCGTTCACGTCTAAAGCATGTGCTTGTCTTTTTTCAGGAGCAGTTTCTGACCTGCTTGAGAAGCACGGTTTCCCACTGAACAGCAGTGCAGATGGAAGAGAAATGACTAAGGACCTACGTACAGGAAGGTACTTTAGAAGTTTGCATTGTACTGTATTGTAGCATTTGGGATCACATTCACACTGCTTGACACCATCTGAAAGTAAACCTGCCTTACTGAATAGTAAGATGTTATTTTTCTTTCTGCATGTTCAATGTAGAGTAAAAAAAGAAAGCATTCTCTGAATGTAACAGTTGTTACCAACCCAATTCACATTATATAATCCTAATATTGGACCCAGTCTCTTTATTAAATGAGTAAAAACGTTGGCCTCCTTTATGAGTTTAGTGTGATTCCTGTTTCGGCCTGAAGCACTGTTTTGGAAAATCCAAAGGACAAGCAATACAGCATCTCTGCAGCACTCCTACACACAGACATTTCACGTGGTAAAGGCTGTTGAAATCTGGTGTATGGAAGGGTGGAAAATGGGGTATTATCAAAGGTCATCAAACACTGTATTTCCCAGCACCACAGTAATTACCAATACTTCAGGGGAGTTTCAGGGTACAGTTTGTAATTCTGCCATATTCCTGTATCCCAAATTGCGGATCCCATTGTATTGGTAATTTTGGGAGTGGGAATACCGATGTAGTGTACCCCTGTAACTGGTGGGGATGCAAAGCATATTGAGCTCCTCTCAGGGGACTTTACCGGTGAGTTTCCACCAGAGGAATTCATGCAATGCTTACCAGAATGGTGAAATCGAGGACCCGGAATCCCAGGGGTTCTCCGCCATAGACTTCGATTGTAATAAATATATACTTTTTGAGAACCTTTTTGACAACCTTGACTTTGGAGACGGGCATTGTAAAGTACACCATCTCTTACACATGACTACGTTGCACTTTAATTACCACCTTGTGAGATCAGCCACTTGCAGGGTGTTGACGAGGGTGCATACATTGAAGTGAATCTTCACAGCTGTCCAGTAAGGCCATACTGGATTGGTGATAAAAGTATCCGACACTAAGGCTCTGTGTGTTATTAAAGGTCAAATGACAAATTGAAGCATTGTGAACGTTTGTTTCATGAAATGTCAATGCTAAGGTGTTGTTCATTTCTGGTTCTTATTTCATGAATTGGACTCTGGCTGCAATTTTCGGGTTGGTGTAAGCCAAAACTTTTTGATTTTACTAAAAGGATATGTATAATCTATTTTCCTAAAGGGGTTTTCTGCCACCTTTCTTGGTCCATTGTTCTGTTGTCATTCATGTCTTGCATACGCACACTATGGCATGCAGCGTGGGGCAGTCGGTCAGCCTACTTTAGCCACTGGCTATTTCAACTTTGAGTGTCTGCATTTTGCTCTGTCACAGCGAGCATACCCACACACAAGGTAGTTCCCTTCAGTGCCAGTGTTTTGCTTGTTTTTGCTGTATAATAACTTTAGTTATGTTCTGAAACGTGCAGGTGAGGGTCTTAAAATCTGCAATGCGCTGCCACGTTTAAAACTTTATTGTAGATTTACCAAGCCTTCCTTACCTCGAGGCAGGAAGTCCCCAGAGGTGTGCACGCGGGCTCCTACAGTGCACGCGGTGCCCCTACTCGTGCATAGGTGTGCCCGCTGTGCTGGTACTTGTGCAGAGGTGTGCACGCTGTGCTGGTACTTGTGCATAGGTGTGCCCGCTGTGCCAGGACTCGTGCATAGGTGTGCTCGCGGACTGCTGCAGCTCTGCTGGTGTGTTTGTTGTTTTGGGTCCAGTGCTGCGTTCTGGAGCGCAGCAGGCGGGGGTGCAAGGAAGCAGCGTGCACACATATTTCAAATGTTCCTGTGGTTATAAATAAAGCGGGGCCTGCTGTGCCGCAACACGCCGGGGCTCGGCTTTCCAGGCCTTTCCTTATGGCCTCTGTGCGTTAACACTGTCACCGCTGAGGGCGCCGCCGTGGGGGGAGGACGGAAGGAGAGTGTGTGCCTGCTAACTGTGGCACGAGGGAGGCCGGAGGGGGCTGGCCGCTGGCAGAGTCACCAGGCCGAGTCCCACATACCCAGCCGCACACGTACATCCCCTTAATGTCATCTGTGCCCTCTTCCAACCCTAGCATCCTCCCTCCACCACTCGTGCCAGTCACCCCTGTCCTTTCTGTGCCCTCTGCCAACACTAGCATCCGCCACACTCGCCTGGAGCATGGGTGCCAGTAACCTCTGTCCTTTCTGTGCCCTCTGCCAACCTTAACACCCCCCTCCACTCGCTTGTGTGTGTGGGTGGCGCTGTGTGTGTGTGGGTGGCTCTGTGTGGGTGGCTCTGTAAGTGTGTGTGGGTGGCTCTGTGTGTGGGTGGGTGGCTCTGTGTGTGTGGGTGGTTCTGTGTGTTTGTGAGTGGCTCTGTGTGTGTGTGGGTGGATCGGTGTGTGTGTGTGTGGGTCTGTGTGTGAGTGGCTCTGTGTGGGTGGCTCTGTATGTGTGTGTGGGTGGCTCTGTGTGTGTGGGTGGCTCTGTGTGTGTGTGGGTGGCTCTGTGTGTGTGTGGGTGGCTCGGTGTGTGAGGGTGGCTCTGTGGGTGTGTGTGTGTGTGTGTGTGGCTCTGTGTGGGTGGCTCTGTATTTGTGTGTGGGTGGCTCTAAGTGTGTGTGGGTGGCTCTGTGTGTGTTGCTCTGTGTGTGTGGGTGGCTCTGTGTATGTGTTGTTGGCTCGGTGTGTGTGGGGGTGGCTGTGTGTGGCTCTGTCTGTGTGTGTGTGGCTCTGTGTGTGTGGCTCTGTGTGTAGATGGCTCTGTCTCTGTGTGGCTCTGTCTGTGTGTGGGTGGCTCTGTCTGTGTGTGTGGCTCTTTGCGTGTGTGGCTCTGTGGGTAGCTTTTTTTGTAGGTGGCTCTGTGTGTGTAGGTGGCTCTGTGTGTGTGTGTGGGTGGCTCTGTGTGTGTGTGGGTGGCCTTGTGTGTGGGTGGGGGGCTCTGTGTGTGGGTGGGTGGCTCTGTGAGTGTGTGGCTCTGTGTGTGGGTGGGTGGCTCTATGTGAATGACTGTGTGGGTGGCTCTCTATGTGTGGGTGGGTGGCTTTGTGTGTGTGGCTCTGTGAGTGCAAATGCAATAGGTCTCGCATTTGCGAGCCATTAAGCTATTGGCATTGTAAATGACAATGCCATTTATTTATGTTTTAAAAACAAAAACATAAATAAAAATAATGTCATGAGCATTGCCAATAGCTCTAACTTTAACAATGCCGAGACCATTGCATTGTAAATACTTGTTCTTTACTTCTCTCCTTTTCTTCATTTCTTTTGTTCTTCCTTTCCTTTATTTATCCTCCTTTATTATTCCTTCTTGTCTTCTTTACTTCCTTCTATCTGGCCTTTCATTCCTTCCCTTTTTCTTACTTTTTTTCCTTTCTTCGTTCTTTTCTTCTTCCTTTTGATTTCCTCTGCTATTTTCTTATTTTGTTTGTCCATTTCTTCTTTACTTTATTTTCTTTCTTTCTTTTTTTCATTTCTATATTTATCTTCTTTCTTTTTTTCATTCCTTTTTCTGGACTTCCTTATTCTTTCTTCTGTCCTTCCTTTTTCTACCACTCCTTTCTTTCTCTCTCTCCCTCACTCGGCAGAACGATTGCCATTTTTAGGTTTGTGTTACGCAAAACCTTTTGTTTTTACAAAAATTATGTGTGCGACGTACTTACTTTTAGTTTGTTTTAGTCACAATTCATCCATTCGTCTGTGGTTGTATAATTCACATTTTTGCACTCCCCACTCAAGCATACATCAAGGGGCAATATTCCAGCTATTGGCTGACCTCACTATGAGTTTACTCCAGCAAAGCTGTTGATCTCCTAATAAGGGATGAAGTGGAACTTGCCCATGTTTTCCCTGTTGTATTGTGTCCAAACAAACGTATGTCCTCATTAATTATTTTTTTTATAATCCAGTTTCACCCATAAATGTTTCCTGTGTCTAGAGTATAAGATGTGTGTCTCCCTGTGCTGTGGCACAGACAGAGTTAAAAACTTTGGAATCGAATGTTCACAAATCGAATTCCCTTCAATGTAAAAAGTTTCTTTCAAGCATGTCTGTCACTTGTTTTGTGCCCTGGTCTCTGCGCCAGTGTCATAATGATCAAAACCTTTTGTGAAGGCGAAGAGGAAAGTGATAACACAGACTGAGAGGCCTCCGTTCGCGTCTAAAGCATGTGCATGTCTTTTTTCAGGAGCAGTTTCTGACCTGCTTGAGAAGCACGGTTTCCCACCGAACAGCAGTGCAGGTGGAAGAGAAAGGACTAAGGACCTTCGTACAAAAAGGTACTTTAGATGTCTGCATTGTATCGTATTGTAGCATTTGGGATCACATTCACCCTGCTTGACACCATGTGAAAGTAAACCTGCCTTAGTAAATCGTATAATGTTACCTTTCTTTCTGCATGTTCAATGTAGAGTTAAAAAAAGAAAGCATTCCCTGAATGTAGCAGTTGTTACCAACCCCACTCACATCATATCATTTTAATATGGGACTTTAGTCTCTTCGTTAAATGAGTGAACACTTTGGCCTCCTTTATGAGTTCAGTGTGATTCCTGTTTCGGCCTGAAACACTGTTTTGGATTATGCAAGGGACGAGGAATACAGCATCTCTGCAGCACTCCTACACCCAGACATTTCACGAGGTAAACGCTGGTGAAATTTGGTGTATGGAAGGGTGGAAATGGGGAATTGTCAGAGGTCGTAAAACACTGTGGGGCATATTATCAAGCCTGTGCGCTAAAATTATCGCCGCTTTATCGGCCGAAAACGGACGATAAAGCGGCGATAATGGGCTTGATAATATGCTCTGTGGAATTCCAATCGAAGCCCATGTTAGATGTCTTCACATCTAACATGTGCTTCGATTGGAATTCGATAGAGCATATTATCAAGCCCATTATCGCCGCTTTATCGGCCGTTTTCGGCCGATAAAGCGGCGATAATTTTAGCGCACAGGCTTGATAATATGCCCCTGTATTTCACAGCACCACAGTAATTACCAATTCTTCAGGGGAGTCTCAGGGTACAGTTTGTAATTCTGCGGTATTCCTGTATCCTAAATTGCGCTCCCCATGGTATTGGTAATTTTGGGAGTGGGAATACCGATGTAGTGTCCCCCTGTAACTGTTGGGGATGCAAAGCATATTGAGCTCCTCTCAGGGGACTTTACAGGTGAGTCTCCACCTGAGGAAAGCATGCAATGCTTACCAGAATGGTGAAATCGAGGACCGGGTATCCCAGGGGTTCTCCGCCATAGACTTCGATTGTAATAAATATATTCTTTTTGAGAACCTTTTTGACAACCGTGACTTTGGAGACAGGCATTGTAAAGGACACCGTCTCTTATACATGACTACGTTGCACTTTAATTACCACCTTGTGAGATCAGTCACTTGCAGGGTGTTGACGAGGGTGCATACATTAAAGGGAATCTTCACAGCTGTCCAGTAAGGCCATACTGGATTGGCGATAAAAGATTCCAACAGTAAGGCTCTGTGTGTCATTAAAGGTCAAATGGCAAATTGAAGCATTGTGAACGTTTGTTGCATGAAATGTCACTGCTAAGGCGTTGTTTGTTTCTGGTTCT
The DNA here is from genome assembly GCF_964263255.1 of Lissotriton vulgaris. Taxonomy (NCBI): domain Eukaryota; kingdom Metazoa; phylum Chordata; class Amphibia; order Caudata; family Salamandridae; genus Lissotriton; species Lissotriton vulgaris. The sequence goes on from NC_141697.1 coordinate 616,525,214, forward strand.
AATTTAATGAATTGGACTCTGGCTGCAATTTTAGGTTTGGTGTTAGCCAAGATCGTTTGATTTTACTAAAAGGATATGTATAATGCATTTACTTAAAGGGGTTTTTAGCCACCTTTCTTCGTCCATTGTTCTGTTGTTATTCATATCTTTCTTACGCCCACTACAGCATGCAGCGTGGTGCAGTGGGTCAGCCTACTTCAGCCACTGGATATTTTAACTTTTAGTGTCTGCATTTTGCTCTGTTACAGCGAGCATACCCACACACATGGTAGTTCCCTTCAGTGCCAGTGTTTTGCTTGTTTTTGCTTTATAATGACTTTAGTTATGCTTTAGTTTTTAGAGCCTGACCTGAAAACAGGCCATATTCCATGCTTTATTAGTTCATGTCCCCTGCCAATGCTGTTGTAAATTCCTTTTGGAGTCTCCTTTGTTTATCTGTCTGCTGGTATTTCACAGCATAACAGACTGCTTCCACTGAAAACTGTTCTGTAATAAGATAGCCTCATGTTACTATGCATTCAGTGCACAAACCGAAAACTTCAATATTATAGATGGGAATTCATTAGCGGACATTTCTTCAGAATACATTTATTCTGGACTTAATTTCACCAGTGCTTCTTCAACAACTGTTTCCCAGAAAGAAAACAGGATGGTATTGTGTTTTATTGGCAGCACTTGTTCTTTCTTTCTTTTTTTTGTTTCTATATTTCTTTCTTGCCTTCTTTCTTTCCTTCCTTTTCACCTTTTTTTTTCTTTTTTCTTTCTTTCTGCTTTTCTTCTCTTACTTCTTTTTTTCTTTTTTTGTTTGTCATTCTACCTCTCTTTCCATTGTATCCTTCTTTCTTTCATTCCTTCTTTTGTTTGTGCTTTCTTTCTTTCCTTCTTTCCTTTCTTTTCTTTCTTACCTCTATCATTCATTTATTCATTCTTTCCTAAAATCTTGCTTGCTTTCCTTTTTTCCTATATCTTTTTTCTTTCCATTCTTTCTTTCTTGCTTTTCTTTAATTTTTTTTCTCTCCTATTTCCTTCCTTTTTCCTTTCCTTCTTTCTTGCTTTCTTTCCTGCTTTCCTTATTTCTGAGACTTTTTCATTTTTCCTTTCTTGCATTCTTTCCTGCCTTTCTGTTTTCTTTCTTTCCTTATTTCTCGTAATCTTTCTTTATCTTTCTGTCTCCTTCTTTCCTTCCTTTTCTTCTCTGCTTCCTTCATTTCATTACTTTTTTATTTTCTTCTCTCATGTTCTTCATTATTTTGTTCTTTCTTTCCTTTATTTTCCCTCCATTCCTTCTTTCCTTTATTTTTCCTTCCGTTTTTCTTCTTTCCTTCCTTCTATCTGGCCTTTTATTCCTTCCCTTATTCTTGCTTTCCCTCTTTTCTTCGTTCTTTTATCCTTTCTTTTTATTTCCTCTATATATTTTCTTATTTTGTTCCTCCATTTCTTCTTTTCTTTATTTGCTTTCTTTTTTTCAGTTTCTATATTTATCTTCTTTCCTTTTTTTCTTTTCCTTCCTTTTTCTTCACTTCCTTGTTCTTTCTTCTTTCCTTCCTTTTTCTACCACTCCTTTCTTTCTCGCTCTCCCTGATTACCTCACTCGGCTGAACGATTGCCATTTTTAGGTTTGTGTTACCCAAATCCTTTTATTTTTACAAAAATGATGTGTTTGACGTAGTTACTTTTAGGGGGTTTTAGCCATATTTCATCCATTTGTCTGTGGATGTATCATTCAAATTTTTCTACAATCCACTCAAGCATAAATCAAGGGGCAATGCTCCAGCTATTGTCTGACTTCACTATGAGTTATAGCATGCTGCCCTTTCACAAAGGAATCACAGCCATACAGAAAGTAGTTCCCTTCAGTGCCAGCGAGTAACATTGTAATGTGTCTTTTTTAGACCAAAAATATATTTGCCTTTAGTCAAGGTTTTTTTTCTTAGATTGATGAATACACAGCAGCTTCCCGAACAACAAATCTTTGCAAAAATCATAGCAAAACAAGATTTGACAAAAAGCTGTAGGACAATGCCAGACCTAATGGCTTTGCCAGTGCTTGTTTCACATTGTCACGTTGAATATTCATCCCACTAAATATAAATTTTTCTACAGAGATTTCGCAGCCCAAGGCCCCCACGTAGATCGATGATATGTCTGACATCCACAACAGGTCCTTCATTTTAAAGTGCTGTGGTGTACAACCTTAGGTTTGGCCTAAAGTGTCACACAATACCTAGAGCGCTTAGGTATTATGACTGCCCTTCAGATAACTAATGTGAGAGGTTTACCCCAGATTTCATTGTGTGCTGAGTGTTTATGGGGCATGAGCTCTGGTTACAACATGCCTTACATCCTGGGGGCAAATTGTGAACTGTGTAAATGCTGTTTGCACAAATGTAACATTTACTCCAGCAAAGCTGGTGATCTCCTTATAAGGGATGAAGTGGAACTTGCCCATATTTTCCCTGTTCCAGCGGGTCCAAACTTATCTCCTCGTTATTTTATGTTTTTTATAATCCAGTTTCATCCATAAATATTTCCTGCATCTAGAGTATAAGGTGTGTCTCCCTGTGCTGTGGCACAGGCAGAGTTAAAAACTGTGGAATCGAATGATCACAAATCGAATTCCCTTCAATGTAAAAGGTTTGTTTCAAGCAGGTACTTTTTTGCCCCAGACTCTGCGCCTGTGTCATAATGATCAAAACCTTTTGTGAAGGCGAACAGGAAATTGACTGAGAGGCCTCCGTTGATGTCTAAAGCATGTGCTTGTCTTTTTTCAGGAGCAGTTTCTGACCTGCTTGAGAAGCACGGTTTCACACTGAACACCAGTGCAGATGGAAGAGAAAGGACTAAGGACCTACGTACAGGAAGGTACTTTAGAAGTTTGCATTGTATGGTATTGTAGCATTTGGGATCACATTCACACTGCTTGACACCATCTGAAAGTAAACCTGCCTTACTGAATAGTAAGATGTTATTTTTCTTTCTGCATGTTCAATGTAGAGTAAAAAAAGAAAGCATTCTCTGAATGTAACAGTTGTTACCAACCCAATTCACATTATATAATCCTAATATTGGACCCAGTCTCTTTATTAAATGAGTAAAAACGTTGGCCTCCTTTATGAGTTTAGTGTGATTCCTGTTTCGGCCTGAAACACTGTTTTGGAAAATCCAAAGGACAAGGAATACAGCATCTCTGCAGCACTCCTACACCCAGACATTTCACGTGGTAAAGGCTGTTGAAATCTGGTGTATGGAAGGGTGGAAAATGGGGTATTATCAAAGGTCATCAAACACTGTATTTCCCAGCACCACAGTAATTACCAATACTTCAGGGGAGTTTCAGGGTACAGTTTGTAATTCTGCCATATTCCTGTATCCCAAATTGCGGATCCCATTGTATTGGTAATTTTGGGAGTGGGAATACCGATGTAGTGTACCCCTGTAACTGGTGGGGATGCAAAGCATATTGAGCTCCTCTCAGGGGACTTTACCTGTGAGTCTCCACCAGAGGAATTCATGCAATGCTTACCAGAATAGTGAAATCGAGGACCGGGAATCCCAGGGGTTCTCTGCCATAGACGTCGATTGTAATAAATATATACTTTTTGAGAAACTTTTTGACAACCTTGACTTTGGAGACGGGCATTGTAAAGTACACCATCTCTTACACATGACTATGTTGCACTTTAATTACCACCTTGTGAGATCAGCCACTTGCAGGGTGTTGACGAGGGTGCATACATTGAAGTGAATCTTCACAGCTGTCCAGTTAGGCCATACTGGATTGGCGATAAAAGATTCCGACACTAAGGCTCTGTGTGTTATTAAAGGTCAAATGACAAATTGAAGCATTGTGAACGTTTGTTTCATGAAATGTCAATGCTAAGGTGTTGTTCGTTTCTGGTTCTTATTTCATGAATTGGACTCTGGCTGCAATTTTAGGGTTGGTGTTAGCCAAAACCTTTTGATTTTACTAAAAGGATATGTATAATGTATTTTCCTAAAGGGGTTTTCTGCCACCTTTCTTGGTCCATTGTTCTGTTGTCATTCATGTCTTGCATACGCACACTATGGCATGCAGCGTGGGGCAGTCGGTCAGCCTACTTCAGCCACTGGCTATTTCAACTTTGAGTGTCTGCATTTTGCTCTGTCACAGCGAGCATACCCACACACAAGGTAGTTCCCTTCAGTGCCAGTGTTTTGCTTGTTTTTGCTGTATAATAACTTTAGTTATGTTTTAGTTTTTAGAACCTGACCTGAAAACAGGCCATATTCCATTCCTTTATTAGTTTTGGTCTCCTGCCAATGCTGTTGTAAATTCCTTTTAGCGTCTCCTTTGTTTATCTGACTGGTGGTATTTCACAGCATAACAGATTGCATCCATTGGAAATATAAGATAGCCTCTTTTTACTATGCATGCAGTATACAAACCGAAAACTTCAATATTATAGATGGGAATTCATAAGCGGACAATTCTTCAGAACACATTTATTCTGGACCTAATTTCACCAGTGGTTCTTCAACAACCGTTGCCCAGAATGAAAACAGGACTTTATTGTGTTTTATTAGTAGCACTTGTTCTGTCTTTCTTTTTTTTCTTTCTTTTTTATATTTCTTTCTTTCTTTCTCGCCTTCTTTCTTTCCTTCCTTTTCACCATTTTTCTTTCTTTCTACTTTCCTTGTCTTATTGCTTTTTTCTTCTTTTGTTCCTTTGTCATTCTACCTCTTTCCATTGTATCCTCCTTTCTTTCATTCTTTATTTCCTTCTTTTGTTTGTGCTTTCTTTCCTTTATTTCCTCTTTCATTCATTCATCCTTTCCTAAATGCTTGTGTTCTTTCCTTTTTTCCTATATCTTCTTTTTTCATTCTTCTCTTTCTTTCTTGCCTTTCTTTCCTGTGTTATTCCCTTCCTGTTTGCCTTCCTTCTGTCTTGCTTTCTTTCCTATTTTCCTTCTTTCTGAGATTTTTTCATTTTTTCCTTTCTTGCATTCTTACCTGCCTTTCCGTTTTCTTTCTTTCCTTCTTTCTCATAGTCTTTCTTTCTATTTCTGTCTCCTTTTTTCCTTCGTTTTCTTCTCTGCTTCCATCATTTCGTTACTTTTTTAGGTCTCGGCCTAGCGTGCACTGCGCAGCAGTGTCGCGCAGCCGAGAATTTATGTTTACAGTATAGGGGGCTTGAACCCGCCCCTCTTCTCCATTGGCTGGCTTCCTAAACGGAGGCCAGCCATTGGAGGAGAGGGGCGTCACTCCGTTCAAGCCCCGTCTTTTTGAGCTAGAGGGGTGTGTTTTTGCTGTACTTTCTCTACCTGACGTCATGGGTAGAGAGCACGCCCCTCATCACAAGGCCTGCACGTGCATGTCGGCTCTCTGATTGGTGTTCCTTATTAACCAATCAGAGGGCCGACCGGCACGTGCAGGCAGCGTGAGCAGACCCGTATCCCTCGCGTGATGTTCACTCGTTAAGGAGCATTCAGTGGTAGACGTGGCGTGGCATGAGGTCGCTTTGATCCGTGAGTCGGGCCTTCTGTCCTTCTGTCTTGAAAGTTGCCTTTTTAGTGGTCAGATAGTTAGATATGCATGTGCAAATGACTTTGAATCAAACCCCCTTCACATTCGCTTCCTATAGTCTCACTATAATATTATGCACTTTATTAATCTAAGGAAAGCCATTTTAATTTTGTGAGGAATCTAAAATCTCTGATACCATTACGCAAGGCATTGTACCAGCAGCTAGTCGGGAAACAGCATCTAAAGCCCTGAAGCACCTAGAAAGCAGAATCGTAACTTCAAGGCGCCCCACGTGTTGCTTCAATCAGTGTGCAGTGTCGCTCGTCTCAGCCACAAGTAACTTAAGGAGGTTCTGAAACATGCAGGTGAGGGTCTTAAAATCTGCAATGCGCTGCCACGTTTAAAACTTTATTGTAGATTTACCAACCCTTCCTTACCTAGAGGCAGGAAGTCCACGGGTGAAGTCCCCAGAGGTGTGCACGCGGGCTCCTACAGTGCACGCAGGCTCCTACAGTGCACGCGGTGCCCCTACTCGTGCATAGGTGTGCCCGCTGTGCTGGTACTTGTGCAGAGGTGTGCACGCTGTGCTGGTACTTGTGCATAGGTGTGCACGCTGTGCCAGGACTCGTGCATAGGTGTGCCCGCGGACTGCTGCAGCTCTGCTGGTGTGTTTGCTGTTTTGGGTCCAGTGCTGCGTTCTGGAGCGCAGCAGGCGGGGGTGCGAGGAAGCAGCGTGCACACATATTTCAAATGTTCCTGTGGTTATAAATAAAGCGGGCCTGCTGTGCCGCAACACGCCGGGGGTCGGCTTTCCAGGCCTTTCCTTATGGCCTCTGCGCGTTAACACTGTCACCGCTGAGGGCGCCGCCGTGGGGGGAGGACGGAAGGAGAGTGTGTGCCTGCTAACTGTGGCACGAGGGAGGCCGGAGGGGGCTGGTCGCTGGCAGAGTCACCAGGCCGAGTCCCACATACCCAGCCGCACACGTACATCCCCTTAATGTCATCTGTGCCCTCTTCCAACCCTAGCATCCTCCCTCCACCACTCGTGCCAGTCACCCCTGTCCTTTCTGTGCCCTCTGCCAACACTAGCATCCGCCACACTCGCCTGGAGCATGGGTGCCAGTAACCTCTGTCCTTTCTGTGCCCTCTGCCAACCTTAACACCCCCCTCCACTCGCTTGTGTGTGTGGGTGGCTCTGTGTGTGTGTGGGTGGCTCTGTAAGTGTGTGTGGGTGGCTCTGTGTGTGGGTGGGTGGCTCTGTGTGTGTGGGTGGTTCTGTGTGTTTGTGAGTGGCTCTGTGTGTGTGTGGGTGGCTCGGTGTGTGTGTGTGTGGGTCTGTGTGTGAGTGGCTCTGTGTGGGTGGCTCTCTGTGGGTGGCTCTGTATGTGTGTGTGGGTGGCTCTGTGTGTGTGGGTGACTCTGTGTGTGTGGGTGGCTCTGTGTGTGTGTGGGTGGCTCGGTGTGTGTGAGGGTGGCTCTGTGTGTGTGTGTGTGTGTGTGTGTGTGTGGGTGGCTCTGTGTAGGTGGCTCTGTATGTGTGTGTGGGTGGCTCTGTGTGTGTGTGGGTGGCTCTGTGTGTGTGGCTCTGTGTGTGTGGGTGGCTCTGTGTATGTGTTGTTGGCTCGGTGTGTGTGGGGGTGGCTGTGTGTGGCTCTGTGTGTGTGGCTCTGTGTGTAGATGGCTCTGTCTCTGTGTGGCTCTGTCTGTGTGTGGGTGGCTCTGTCTGTGTGTGTGGCTCTGTGCGTGTGTAGCTCTGTGGGTAGCTTTTTTGTAGGTGGCTCTGTGTGTGTGGGTGGCTCTGTGTGTGTGTGGGTGGCTCTGTGTGTGTGTGGGTGGCCTTGTGTGTGGGTGGGGGGCTCTGTGTGTGGGTGGGTGGCTCTGTGAGTGTGTGGCTCTGTGTGTGGGTGGGTGGCTCTATGTGAATGACTGTGTGGGTGGCTCTCTATGTGTGGGTGGGTGGCTTTGTGTGTGTGGCTCTGTGAGTGCAAATGCAATAGGTCTCGCATTTGCGAGCCATTAAGCTATTGGCATTGTAAATGACAATGCCATTTATTTATGTTTTAAAAACAAAAACATAAATAAAAATAATGTCATGAGCATTGCCAATAGCTCTAACTTTAACAATGCCAAGACCATTGCATTGTAAATGCTTGTTCTTTACTTCTCTCCTTTTCTTCATTTCTTTTGTTCTTTCTTTCCTTTATTTATCCTCCTTTATTATTCCTTCTTGTCTTCTTTACTTCCTTCTATCTGGCCTTTCATTCCTTCCCTTTTTCTTACTTTTTTTCCTTTCTTCGTTCTTTTCTTCATACTTTTTATTTCCTCCGCTATTTTCTTATTTTGTTTGTCCATTTCTTCTTTACTTTATTTTCTTTCTTTCTTTTCTATATTTATCTTCTTTCTTTTTTTAATTCCTTTTTCTGGACTTCCTTATTCTTTCTTCTGTCCTTCCTTTTTCTACCACTCCTTTCTTTCTCTCTCTCCCTCACTCGGCAGAACGATTGCCATTTTTAGGTTTGTGTTACGCAAAACCTTTTGTTTTGACAAAAATTATGTGTGCGACGTACTTACTTTTAGTTTGTTTTAGTCACAATTCATCCATTCGTCTGTGGTTGTATAATTCACATTTTTGCACTCCCCACTCAAGCATACATCAAGGGGCAATATTCCAGCTATTGGCTGACTTCACTATGAGTTTACTCCAGCAAAGCTGTTGATCTCCTAATAAGGGATGAAGTGGAACTTGCCCATGTTTTCCCTGTTGTATTGTGTCCAAACAAACGTATGTCCTCATTAATTATTTTTTTTATAATCCAGTTTCACCCATAAATGTTTCCTGTGTCTAGAGTATAGGATGTGTCTCCCTGTGCTGTGGCACAGACAGAGTTAAAAACTGTGGAATTGAATGTTCACAAATCGAATTCCCTTCAATGTAAAAAGGTTCTTTCAAGCATGTCTGTCACTTATTTTGTGCCCTGGTCTCTGCGCCAGTGTCATAATGATCAAAACCTTTTGTGAAGGCGAAGAGGAAAGTGATAACACAGACTGAGAGGCCTCCGTTCGCGTCTAAAGCATGTGCATGTCTTTTTTCAGGAGCAGTTTCTGACCTGCTTGAGAAGCACGGTTTCCCACCGAACAGCAGTGCAGGTGGAAGAGAAAGGACTAAGGACCTTCGTACAAAAAGGTACTTTAGATGTCTGCATTGTATCGTATTGTAGCATTTGGGATCACATTCACCCTGCTTGACACCATGTGAAAGTAAACCTGCCTTAGTAAATCGTATAATGTTACCTTTCTTTCTGCATGTTCAATGTAGAGTTAAAAAAAGAAAGCATTCCCTGAATGTAGCAGTTGTTACCAACCCCACTCACATCATATCATTTTAATATGGGACCTAGTCTCTTCGTTAAATGAGTGAACACTTTGGCCTCCTTTATGAGTTCAGTGTGATTCCTGTTTCGGCCTGAAACACTGTTTTGGATAATGCAACGGACGAGGAATACAGCATCTCTGCAGCACTCCTACACCCAGACATTTCACAAGGTAAACGCTGGTGAAATTTGGTGTATGGAAGGGTGGAAATGGGGAATTATCAGAGGTCGTAAAACACTGTATTTCACAGCACCACAGTAATTACCAATTCTTCAGGGGAGTCTCAGGGTACAGTTTGTAATTCTGCGGTATTCCTGTATCCTAAATTGCGGTCCCCATGGTATTGGTAATTTTGGGAGTGGGAATACCGATGTAGTGTCCCCCTGTAACTGGTGGGGATGCAGAGCATATTGAGCTCCTCTCAGGGGACTTTACAGGTGAGTCTCCACCAGAGGAAAGCATGCAATGCTTACCAGAATGGTGAAATCGAGGACCAGGTATCCCAGGGGTTCTCCGCCATAGACTTCGATTGTAATAAATATATTCTTTTTGAGAACCTTTTTGACAACCTTGACTTTGGAGACAGGCATTGTAAAGGACACCGTCTCTTATACATGACTACGTTGCACTTTAATTACCACCTTGTGAGATCAGTCACTTGCAGGGTGTTGACGAGGGTGCATACATTAAAGGGAATCTTCACAGCTGTCCAGTAAGGCCATACTGGATTGGCGATAAAAGATTCCAACAGTAAGGCTCTGTGTGTCATTAAAGGTCAAATTACAAATTGAAGCATTGTGAACGTTTGTTGCATGAAATGTCACTGCTAAGGCGTTGTTTGTTTCTGGTTCTAATTTAATGAATTGGACTCTGGCTGCAATTTTAGGTTTGGTGTTAGCCAAGATCTTTTGATTTTACTAAAAGGATATGTATAATGCATTTACTTAAAGGGTTTTTAGCCACCTTTCTTCGTCCATTGTTCTGTTGTTATTCATATCTTTCTTACGCCCACTACAGCATGCAGCGTGGTGCAGTGGGTCAGCCTACTTCAGCCACTGGATATTTTAACTTTTAGTGTCTGCATTTTGCTCTGTTACAGCGAGCATACCCACACACATGGTAGTTCCCTTCAGTGCCAGTGTTTTGCTTGTTTTTGCTTTATAATGACTTTAGTTATGCTTTAGTTTTTAGAGCCTGACCTGAAAACAGGCCATATTCCATGCTTTATTAGTTCATGTCCCCTGCCAATGCTGTTGTAAATTCCTTTTGGAGTCTCCTTTGTTTATCTGTCTGCTGGTATTTCACAGCATAACTGACTGCATCCACTGAAAACTGTTCTGTAATAAGATAGCCTCATGTTACTATGCATTCAGTGCACAAACCGAAAACTTCAATATTATAGATGGGAATTCATTAGCGGACATTTCTTCAGAATACATTTATTCTGGACTGAATTTCACCAGTGCTTCTTCAACAACTGTTGCCCAGAAAAAAAACAGGCTGGTATTGTGTTTTATTGGCAGCACTTGTTCTTTCTTTCTTTTTTTTCGTTTCTATATTTCTTTCTTGCCTTCTTTCTTTCCTTCCTTTTCACTTTTTTTTTCTTTTTTCTTTCTTTCTGCTTTTCTTCTCTTACTGCTTTTTTTCTTTTTTTGTTTGTCATTCTACCTCTCTTTCCATTGTATCCTTCTTTCTTTCATTCCTTCCTTTGTTTGTTCTTTCTTTCCTTCTTTCCTTTTTTTTCTTTCTTACCTCTATCATTCATTCATTCATTCTTTCCTAAAATCTTGCTTGCTTTCCTTTTTTCCTATATCTTTTTTCTTTCCATTCTTTCTTTCTTGCTTTTCTTTAATTTTTTTTCTGTCCTATTTCCTTCCTTTTTCCTTTCCTTCTTTCTTGCTTTCTTTCCTGCTTTCCTTATTTCTGAGACTTTTTCATTTTTCCTTTCTTGCATTCTTTCCTGCCTTTCTGTTTTCTTTCTTTCCTTCTTTCTCGTAATCTTTCTTTATCTTTCTGTCTCCTCCTTTCCTTCCTTTTCTTCTCTGCTTCCTTCATTTCATTACTTTTTCATTTTCTTCTCTCATTTTCTTCATTCTTTTGTTCTTTCTTTCCTTTGTTTTCCCTCCATTCCTTCTTTCCTTTATTTTTCCTTCCGTTTTTCTTCTTTCCTTCCTTCTATCTGGCCTTTTATTCCTTCCCTTATTCTTGCTTTCCCTCTTTTCTTCGTTCTTTTATCCTTTCTTTTTATTTCCTCTATATATTTTCTTATTTTGTTCCTCCATTTCTTCTTTTCTTTATTTGCTTTCTTTTTTTCAGTTCTATATTTATCTTCTTTCCTTTTTTTCTTTTCCTTCCTTTTTCTTCACTTCCTTGTTCTTTCTTCTTTCCTTCCTTTTTCTACCACTCCTTTCTTTCTCGCTCTCCCTGATTACCTCACTCGGCTGAACGATTGCCATTTTTAGGTTTGTGTTACCCAAATCCTTTTATTTTTACAAAAATGATGTGTTTGACGTAGTTACTTTTAGGGGGTTTTAGCCATATTTCATCCATTTGTCTGTGGATGTATCATTCAAATTTTTCTACAATCCACTCAAGCATAAATCAAGGGGCAATGCTCCAGCTATTGTCTGACTTCACTATGAGTTACAGCATGCTGCCCTTTCACAAAGGAATCACAGCCATACAGAAAGTAGTTCCCTTCAGTGCCAGCGAGTAACATGGTAATGTGTCTTTTTTAGACCAAAAATATATTTGCCTTTAGTCAAGGTTTTTTTTCTTAGATTGATGAATACACAGCAGCTTCCCGAACAACAAATCTTTGCAAAAATCATAGCAAAACAAGATTTGACAAAAAGCTGTAGGACAATGCCACACCTAATGGCTTTGCCAGTGCTTGTTTCACATTGTCACGTTGAATATTCATCCCACTAAATATACATTTTTCTACAGAGATTTCGCAGCCCAAGGCCCCCACGTAGATCGATGATATATCTGACATCCACAACAGGTCCTTCATTTTAAAGTGCTGCGGTGTACAACCTTAGGTTTGGCCTAAAGTGTCACACAATACCTAGAGCGCTTAGGTATTATGACTGCCCTTCAGATAACTAATGTGAGAGGTTTACCCCAGATTTCATTGTGTGCTGAGTGTTTAAGGGGCATGAGCTCCGGTTACAACATGCCTTACATCCTGGGGGCAAATTGTGAACTGTGTAAATGCTGTTTGCACAAATGTAACATTTACTCCAGTAAAGCTGGTGATCTCCTTATAAGGGATGAAGTGGAACTTGCCCATATTTTCCCTGTTCCAGCGGGTCCAAACTTATCTCCTCGTTATTTTATGTTTTTTATAATCCAGTTTCATCCATAAATATTTCCTGCATCTAGAGTATAAGGTGTGTCTCCCTGTGCTGTGGCACAGGCAGAGTTAAAAACTGTGGAATCGAATGATCACAAATCGAATTCCCTTCAATGTAAAAGGTTTGTTTCAAGCAGGTACTTTTTTGCCCCAGACTCTGCGCCTGTGTCATAATGATCAAAACCTTTTGTGAAGGCGAACAGGAAAGTGACTGAGAGGCCTCCGTTGATGTCTAAAGCATGTGCTTGTCTTTTTTCAGGAGCAGTTTCTGACCTGCTTGAGAAGCACGGTTTCACACTGAACAGCAGTGCAGATGGAAGAGAAAGGACTAAGGACCTACGTACAGGAAGGTACTTTAGAAGTTTGCATTGTATGGTATTGTAGCATTTGGGATCACATTCACACTGCTTGACACCATCTGAAAGTAAACCTGCCTTACTGAATAGTAAGATGTTATTTTTCTTTCTGCATGTTCAATGTAGAGTAAAAAAAGAAAGCATTCTCTGAATGTAACAGTTGTTACCAACCCAATTCACATTATATAATCCTAATATTGGACCCAGTCTCTTTATTAAATGAGTAAAAACTTTGGCCTCCTTTATGAGTTTAGTGTGATTCCTGTTTCGGCCTGAAGCACTGTTTTGGAAAATCCAAAGGACAAGGAATACAGCATCTCTGCAGCACTCCTACACACAGACATTTCACGTGGTAAAGGCTATTGAAATCTGGTGTATGGAAGGGTGGAAAATGGGGTATTATCAAAGGTCATCAAACACTGTATTTCCCAGCACCACAGTAATTACCAATACTTCAGGGGAGTTTCAGGGTACAGTTTGTAATTCTGCCATATTCCTGTATCCCAAATTGCGGATCCCATTGTATTGGTAATTTTGGGAGTGGGAATACCGATGTAGTGTACCCCTGTAACTGGTGGGGATGCAAAGCATATTGAGCTCCTCTCAGGGGACTTTACCTGTGAGTCTCCACCAGAGGAATTCATGCAATGCTTACCAGAATGGTGAAATCGAGGACCGGGAATCCCAGGGGTTCTCCGCCATAGACTGCGATTGTAATAAATATATACTTTTTGAGAAACTTTTTGACAACCTTGACTTTGGAGACGGGCATTGTAAAGTACACCATCTCTTACACATGACTATGTTGCACTTTAATTACCACCTTGTGAGATCAGCCACTTGCAGGGTGTTGACGAGGGTGCATACATTGAAGTGAATCTTCACAGCTGTCCAGTTAGGCCATACTGGATTGGCGATAAAAGATTCCGACACTAAGGCTCTGTGTGTTATTAAAGGTCAAATGACAAATTGAAGCATTTGTGAACGTTTGTTTCATGAAATGTCAATGCTAAGGTGTTGTTCGTTTCTGGTTCTTATTTCATGAATTGGACTCTGGCTGCAATTTTAGGGTTGGTGTTAGCCAAAACCTTTTGATTTTACTAAAAGGATATTTATAATGTATTTTCCTAAAGGGGTTTTCTGCCACCTTTCTTGGTCCATTGTTCTGTTGTCATTCATGTCTTGCATACGCACACTATGGCATGCAGCGTGGGGCAGTCGGTCAGCCTACTTCAGCCACTGGCTATTTCAACTTTGAGTGTCTGCATTTTGCTCTGTCACAGCGAGCATACCCACACACAAGGTAGTTCCCTTCAGTGCCAGTGTTTTGCTTGTTTTTGCTGTATAATAACTTTAGTTATGTTTTAGTTTTTAGAACCTGACCTGAAAACAGGCCATATTCCATGCTTTATTAGTTCCGGTCTCCTGCCAATGCTGTTGTAAATTCCTTTTAGCGTCTCCTTTGTTTATCTGACTGGTGGTATTTCACAGCATAACAGATTGCATCCATTGGAAATATAAGATAGCCTCTTTTTACTATGCATGCAGTATACAAACCGAAAAGTTCAATATTATAGATGGGAATTCATAAGCGGACAATTCTTCAGAACACATTTATTCTGGACCTAATTTCACCAGTGGTTCTTCAACAACCGTTGCCCAGAATAAAAACAGGACTTTATTGTGTTTTATTGGTAGCACTTGTTCTGTCTTTCTTTTTTTTCTTTCTTTTTTATATTTCTTTCTTTCTTTCTCGCCTTCTTTCTTTCCTTCCTTTTCAACATTTTTCTTTCTTTCTACTTTCCTTGTCTTATTGCTTTTTTCTTCTTTTGTTCCTTTGTCATTCTACCTCTTTCCATTGTATCCTCCTTTCTTTCATTCTTTATTTCCTTCTTTTGTTTGTGCTTTCTTTCCTTTATTTCCTCTTTCATTCATTCATCCTTTCCTAAATGCTTGTGTGCTTTCCTTTTTTCCTATATCTTCTTTTTTCATTCTTCTCTTTCTTTCTTGCCTTTCTTTCCTGTGTTATTCCCTTCCTGTTTGCCTTCCTTCTGTCTTGCTTTCTTTCCTATTTTCTTTCTTTCTGAGATTTTCCATTTTTTCCTTTCTTGCATTCTTACCTGCCTTTCCGTTTTCTTTCTTTCCTTCTTTATCATAGTCTTTCTTTCTATTTCTGTCTCCTTCTTTCCTTCGTTTTCTTCTCTGCTTCCTTCATTTCGTTACTTTTTTAGGTCTCGGCCTAGCGTGCACTGCGCAGCAGTGTCGCGCAGCCGAGAATTTATGTTTACAGTATAGGGGGCTTGAACCCGCCCCTCTTCTCCATTGGCTGGCTTCCTAAACGGAGGCCAGCCATTGGAGGAGAGGGGCGTCACTCCGTTCAAGCCCTGTCTTTTTGAGCTAGAGGGGTGTGTTTTTGCTGTACTTTCTCTACCTGACGTCATGGGTAGAGAGCACGCCCCTCATCACAAGGCCTGCACGTGCATGTCGGCTCTCTGATTGGTGTTCCTTATTAACCAATCAGAGGGCCGACCGGCACGTGCAGGCAGCGTAAGCAGACCCGTATCCCTCGCGTGATGTTCACTCGTTAAGGAGCATTCAGTGGTAGACGTGGCGTGGCATGAGGTCGCTTTGATCCGTGAGTCGGGCCTTCTGTCCTTCTGTCTTGAAAGTTGCCTTTTTAGTGGTCAGATAGTTAGATATGCATGTGCAAATGACTTTGAATCAAACCCCCTTCACATTCGCTTCCTATAGTCTCACTATAATATTATGCACTTTATTAATCTAAGGAAAGCCATTTTAATTTTGTGAGGAATCTAAAATCTCTGATACCATTACGCAAGGCATTGTACCAGCAGCTAGTCGGGAAACAGCATCTAAAGCCCTGAAGCACCTAGAAAGCAGAATCGTAACTTCAAGGCGCCCCACGTGTTGCTTCAATCAGTGTGCAGTGTCGCTCGTCTCAGCCACAAGTAACTTAAGGAGGTTCTGAAACATGCAGGTGAGGGTCTTAAAATCTGCAATGCGCTGCCACGTTTAAAACTTTATTGTAGATTTACCAACCCTTCCTTACCTAAAGGCAGGAAGTCCACGGGTGAAGTCCCCAGAGGTGTGCACGCGGGCTCCTACAGTGCACGCAGGCTCCTACAGTGCACGCAGGCTCCTACAGTGCACGCGGTGCCCCTACTCGTGCATAGGTGTGCCCGCTGTGCTGGTACTTGTGCAGAGGTGTGCACGCTGTGCTGGTACTTGTGCATAGGTGTGCACGCTGTGCCAGGACTCGTGCATAGGTGTGCCCGCGGACTGCTGCAGCTCTGCTGGTGTGTTTGTTGTTTTGGGTCCAGTGCTGCGTTCTGGAGCGCAGCAGGCGGGGGTGCAAGGAAGCAGCGTGCACACATATTTCAAATGTTCCTGTGGTTATAAATAAAGCGGGGCCTGCTGTGCCGCAACACGCCGGGGCTCGGCTTTCCAGGCCTTTCCTTATGGCCTCTGCGCGTTAACACTGTCACCGCTGAGGGCGCCGCCGTGGGGGGAGGACGGAAGGAGAGTGTGTGCCTGCTAACTGTGGCACGAGGGAGGCCGGAGGGGGCTGGTCGCTGGCAGAGTCACCAGGCCGAGTCCCACATACCCAGCCGCACACGTACATCCCCTTAATGTCATCTGTGCCCTCTTCCAACCCTAGCATCCTCCCTCCACCACTCGTGCCAGTCACCCCTGTCCTTTCTGTGCCCTCTGCCAACACTAGCATCCGCCACACTCGCCTGGAGCATGGGTGCCAGTAACCTCTGTCCTTTCTGTGCCCTCTGCCAACCTTAACACCCCCCTCCACTCGCTTGTGTGTGTGGGTGGCTCTGTGTGTGTGTGGGTGGCTCTGTGTGGGTGGCTCTGTAAGTGTGTGTGGGTGGCTCTGTGTGTGGGTGGGTGGCTCTGTGTGTGTGGGTGGTTCTGTGTGTTTGTGAGTGGCTCTGTGTGTGTGTGGGTGGCTCGGTGTGTGTGTGTGTGGGTCTGTGTGTGAGTGGCTTTGTGTGGGTGGCTCTCTGTGGGTGGCTCTGTATGTGTGTGTGGGTGGCTCTGTGTGTGTGGGTGACTCTGTGTGTGTGTGGGTGGCTCTGTGTGTGTGTGGGTGGCTCCGTGTGTGTGAGGGTGGCTCTGTGTGTGTGTGTGTGTGTGTGGGTGTGTGTGTGTGTGTGTGTGTGGGTGACTCTGTGTGGGTGGCTCTGTATGTGTGTGTGGGTGGCTCTGTGTGTGTGTGGGTAGCTCTGTGTGTGTGGCTCTGTGTGTGTGGGTGGCTCTGTGTATGTGTTGTTGGCTCGGTGTGTGTGTGGGTGGCTGTGTGTGGCTCTGTCTGTGTGTGTGTGGCTCTGTGTGTGTGGCTCTGTGTGTGGATAGCTCTGTCTCTGTGTGGCTCTGTCTGTGTGTGGGTGGCTCTGTCTGTGTGTGTGGCTGTGTGTGTGTGTGGCTCTGTGGGTAGCTTTTTTTGTAGGTGGCTCTGTGTGTGTGGGTGGCTCTGTGTTGGTGTGGGTGGCTATGTGTGTGTGTGGGTGGCCTTGTGTGTGGGTGGGGGGCTCTGTGTGTGGGTGGGTGGCTCTGTGAGTGTGTGGCTCTGTGTGTGGGTGGGTGGCTCTATGTGAATGACTGTGGGTGGCTCTCTATGTGTGGGTGGGTGGCTTTGTGTGTGTGGCTCTGTGAGTGCAAATGCAATAGGTCTCGCATTTGCGAGCCATTAAGCTATTGGCATGGTAAATGACAATGCCATTTATTTATGTTTTAAAAACAAAAACATAAATAAAAATAATGTCATGAGCATTGCCAATAGCTCTAACTTTAACAATGCCGAGACCATTGCATTGTAAATGCTTGTTCTTTACTTCTCTCCTTTTCTTCATTTCTTTTGTTCTTTCTTTCCTTTATTTATCCTCCTTCATTAATCCTTCTTGTCTTCTTTACTTCCTTCTATCTGGCCTTTCATTCCTTCCCTTTTTCTTACTTTTTTTCCTTTCTTCGTTCTTTTCTTCTTCCTTTTGATTTCCTCTGCTATTTTCTTATTTTCTTTGTCCATTTCTTCTTTACTTTATTTTCTTTCTTTCTTTTTTTCATTTCTATATTTATCTTCTTTCTTCTTTTAATTCCTTTTTCTGGACTTCCTTATTCTTTCTTCTGTCCTTCCTTTTTCTACCACTCCTTTCTTTCTCTCTCTCCCTCACTCGGCAGAACGATTGCCATTTTTAGGTTTGTGTTACGCAAAACCTTTTGTTTTTACAAAAATTATGTGTGTGACGTACTTACTTTTAGTTTGTTTTAGTCACAATTCATCCATTCGTGTGTGGTTGTATAATTCACATTTTTCCACTCCCCACTCAAGCATACATCAAGGGGCAATATTCCAGCTATTGGCTGACTTCACTATGAGTTTACTCCAGCAAAGCTGTTGATCTAATAAGGGATGAAGTGGAACTTGCCCATGTTTTCCCTGTTGTATTGTGTCCAAACTTATGTCCTCATTAATTATTTTTTTTATAATCCAGTTTCACCCATAAATGTTTCCTGTGTCTAGAGTATAAGATGTGTCTCCCTGTGCTGTGGCACAGACAGAGTTAAAAACTGTGGAATCGAATGTTCACAAATCGAATTCCCTTCAATGTAAAAAGTTTCTTTCAAGCATGTCTGTCACTTGTTTTGTGCCCTGGTCTCTGCGCCAGTGTCATAATGATCAAAACCTTTTGTGAAGGCGAAGAGGAAAGTGATAACACAGACTGAGAGGCCTCCGTTCGCGTCTAAAGCATGTGCTTGTCTTTTTTCAGGAGCAGTTTCTGACCTGCTTGAGAAGCACGGTTTCCCACCGAACAGCAGTGCAGGTGGAAGAGAAAGGACTAAGGACCTTCGTACAAAAAGGTACTTTAGATGTCTGCATTGTATCGTATTGTAGCATTTGGGATCACATTCACCCTGCTTGACACCATGTGAAAGTAAACCTGCCTTAGTAAATCGTATAACGTTACCTTTCTTTCTGCATGTTCAATGTAGAGTTAAATAAAAAAAGCATTCCCTGAATGTAGCAGTTGTTACCAACCCCACTCACATCATATCATTTTAATATGGGACCTAGTTTCTTCGTTAAATGAGTGAACACTTTGGCCTCCTTTATGAGTTCAGTGTGATTCCTGTTTCGGCCTGAAACACTGTTTTGGATAATGCAAGGGACGAGGAATACAGCATCTCTGCAGCACTCCTACACCCAGACATTTCACGAGGTAAACGCTGGTGAAATTTGGTGTATGGAAGGGTGGAAATGGGGAATTATCAGAGGTCGTAAAATACTATATTTCACAGCACCACAGTAATTACCAATTCTTCAGGGGAGTCTCAGGGTACAGTTTGTAATTCTGCGGTATTCCTGTATCCTAAATTGCGGTCCCCATGGTATTGGTAATTTTGGGAGTGGGAATACCGATGTAGTGTCCCCCTGTAACTGGTGGGGATGCAAAGCATATTGAGCTCCTCTCAGGGGACTTTACAGGTGAGTCTCCACCAGAGGAAAGCATGCAATGCTTACCAGAATGGTGAAATCGAGGACCGGGTATCCCAGGGGTTCTCCGCCATAGACTTCGATTGTAATAAATATATTCTTTTTGAGAACCTTTTTGACAACCTTGACTTTGGAGACAGGCATTGTAAAGGACACCGTCTCTTATACATGACTACGTTGCACTTTAATTACCACCTTGTGAGATCAGTCACTTGCAGGGTGTTGACGAGGGTGCATACATTAAAGGGAATCTTCACAGCTGTCCAGTAAGGCCATACTGGATTGGCGATAAAAGATTCCAACAGTAAGGCTCTGTGTGTCATTAAAGGTCAAATGGCAAATTGAAGCATTGTGAACGTTTGTTGCATGAAATGTCACTGCTAAGGCGTTGTTTGTTTCTGGTTCTAATTTAATGAATTGGACTCTGGCTGCAATTTTAGGTTTGGTGTTAGCCAAGATCTTTTGATTTTACTAAAAGGATATGTATAATGCATTTACTTAAGGGGGTTTTAGCCACCTTTCTTCGTCCATTGTTCTGTTGTTATTCATATCTTTCTTACGCCCACTACAGCATGCAGCGTGGTGCAGTGGGTCAGCCTACTTCAGCCACTGGATATTTTAACTTTTAGTGTCTGCATTTTGCTCTGTTACAGCGAGCATACCCACACACATGGTAGTTCCCTTCAGTGCCAGTGTTTTGCTTGTTTTTGCTTTATAATGACTTTAGTTATGCTTTAGTTTTTAGAGCCTGACCTGAAAACAGGCCATATTCCATGCTTTATTAGTTCATGTTCCCTGCCAATGCTGTTGTAAATTCCTTTTGGAGTCTCCTTTGTTTATCTGTCTGCTGGTATTTCACAGCATAACTGACTGCATCCACTGAAAACTGTTCTGTAATAAGATAGCCTCATGTTACTATGCATTCAGTGCACAAACCGAAAACTTCAATATTATAGATGGGAATTCATTAGCGGACAAGACGCCGAGACGGGATCCTCAAACACTCGATTTCGGTCTCTCTACTTTTTTGAGCACTAGCTGAGTCTGACGCGCCACCGGTAGGACTCGCAGGCTCCCTGTTTTAAAGTCAGCATATATAAGCCCCTTCTTTAACCCAAGCGCACAGATGATAACCATCTTCATTCAGAAATGTAATATGCTATACTTCTCCACCTAGTTTGCGACCCCTGACGAAGGGGCTCGTGCCCCGAAATGCATTGGGTGGATATCAAATATATTGTCATTGTGATGTATAACACATAATTAACTACAGTTTTGTATATGTTGATTAATCAATATGCGCTTCCAACAAATGTAACATGGATATAAATGTTATGCTGATTTAAGTTGACTTACTGATGAAACTTTAAATAAATGTATTAACGTTCAAATTGTACATTGAGTAGTGCGTGCTGGTGTCCTGGTTCTCAACCAGGCCTAAAATACTTCACAAGTCATAGTTTGCAGGCTATATACCAACACAGCACACATACCGATTTAATGCTCTAAAACTGATCTAAAAGAGTGCAGTTGCCCTTCCAAATTCATTTGCTGGTATTTCACAGCATAACAGACTGCATCCACTGAAAACTGTTCTGTAATAAGATAGCCTCATGTTACTATGCATTCAGTGCACAAACCGAAAACTTCAATATTATAGATGGGAATTCATTAGCGGACATTTCTTCAGAATACATTTATTCTGGACTTAATTTCACCAGTGCTTCTTCAACAACTGTTGCCCAGAAAGAAAACAGGATGGTTTTGTGTTTTATTGGCAGCACTTGTTCTTTCTTTCTTTTTTTTGTTTCTATATTTCTTTCTTGCCTTCTTTCTTTCCTTCCTTTTCACTTTTTTTTTTCTTTTTTCTTTCTTTCTGCTTTTCTTCTCTTACTGCTTTTTTTCTTTTTTTGTTTGTCATTCTACCTCTCTTTCCATTGTATTCTTCTTTCTTTCATTCCTTCTTTTGTTTGTGCTTTCTTTCTTTCCTTCTTTCCTTTCTTTTCTTTCTTACCTCTATCATTCATTCATTCATTCTTTCATAAAATCTTGCTTGCTTTCCTTTTTTCCTATATCTTTTTTCTTTCCATTCTTTCTTTCTTGCTTTTCTTTAAAAAATTTTCTGTCCTATTTCCTTCCTTTTTCCTTTCCTTCTTTTTGCTTTCTTTCCTGCTTTCCTTATTTCTGAGACTTTTTCATTTTTCCTTTCTTGCATTCTTTCCTGCCTTTCTGTTTTCTTTCTTTCCTTCTATCTCGTAATCTTTCTTTATCTTTCTGTCTCCTCCTTTCCTTCCTTTTCTTCTCTGCTTCCTTCATTTCATTACTTTTTTATTTTCTTCTCTCATTTTCTTCATTCTTTTGTTCTTTCTTTCCTTTATTTTCCCTCCATTCCTTCTTTCCTTTATTTTTCCTTCCGTTTTTCTTCTTTCCTTCCTTCTATCTGGCCTTTTATTCCTTCCCTTATTCTTGCTTTCCCTCTTTTCTTCGTTCTTTTATCCTTTCTTTTTATTTCCTCTATATATTTTCTTATTTTGTTCCTCCATTTCTTCTTTTCTTTATTTGCTTTCTTTTTTTCAGTTCTATATTTATCTTCTTTCCTTTTTTTCTTTTCCTTCCTTTTTCTTCACTTCCTTGTTCTTTCTTCTTTCCTTCCTTTTTCTACCACTCCTTTCTTTCTCGCTCTGCCTGATTACCTCACTCGGCTGAACGATTGCCATTTTTAGGTTTGTGTTACCCAAATCCTTTTATTTTTACAAAAATGATGTGTTTGACGTAGTTACTTTTAGGGAGTTTTAGCCATATTTCATCCATTTGTCTGTGGATGTATCATTCAAATTTTTCTACAATCCACTCAAGCATAAATCAAGGGGCAATGCTCCAGCTATTGTCTGACTTCACTATGAGTTACAGCATGCTGCCCTTTCACAAAGGAATCACAGCCATACAGAAAGTAGTTCCCTTCAATGCCAGCGAGTAACATGGTAATGTGTCTTTTTTAGACCAAAAATATATTTGCCTTTAGTCAAGGTTTTTTTTCTTAGATTGATTAATACACAGCAGCTTCCCGAACAACAAATCTTTGCAAAAATCATAGCAAAACAAGATTTGACAAAAAGCTGTAGGACAATGCCAGACCTAATGGCTTTGCCAGTGCTTGTTTCACATTGTCACGTTGAATATTCATCCCACTAAATATACATTTTTCTACAGAGATTTCGCAGCCCAAGGCCCCCACGTATATCGATGATATGTCTGACATCCACAACAGGTCCTTCATTTTAAAGTGCTGCGGTGTACAACCTTAGGTTTGGCCTAAAGTGTCACACAATACCTAGAGCGCTTAGGTATTATGACTGCCCTTCAGATAACTAATGTGAGAGGTTTACCCCAGATTTCATTGTGTGCTGAGTGTTTATGGGGCATGAGCTCCGGTTACAACATGCCTTACATCCTGGGGGCAAATTGTGAACTGTGTAAATGCTGTTTGCACAAATGTAACATTTACTCCAGCAAAGCTGGTGATCTCCTTATAAGGGATGAAGTGGAACTTGCCCATATTTTCCCTGTTCCAGCGGGTCCAAACTTATCTCCTCGTTAATTTATGTTTTTTATAATCCAGTTTCATCCATAAATATTTCCTGCATTTAGAGTATAAGGTGTGTCTCCCTGTGCTGTGGCACAGGCAGAGTTAAAAACTGTGGAATCGAATGATCACCAATCGAATTCCCTTCAATGTAAAAGGTTTGTTTCAAGCAGGTACTTTTTTGCCCCAGACTCTGCGCCTGTGTCATAATGATCAAAACCTTTTGTGAAGGCGAACAGGAAATTGACTGAGAGGCCTCCGTTCACGTCTAAAGCATGTGCTTGTCTTTTTTCAGGAGCAGTTTCTGACCTGCTTGAGAAGCACGGTTTCACACTGAACAGCAGTGCAGATGGAAGAGAAAGGACTAAGGACCTACGTACAGGAAGGTACTTTAGAAGTTTGCATTGTATGGTATTGTAGCATTTGGGATCACATTCACACTGCTTGACACCATCTGAAAGTAAACCTGCCTTACTGAATAGTAAGATGTTATTTTTCTTTCTGCATGTTCAATGTAGAGTAAAAAAAGAAAGCATTCTCTGAATGTAACAGTTGTTACCAACCCAATTCACATTATATAATCCTAATATTGGACCCAGTCTCTTTATTAAATGAGTAAAAACGTTGGCCTCCTTTATGAGTTTAGTGTGATTCCTGTTTCGGCCTGAAACACTGTTTTGGAAAATCCAAAGGACAAGGAATACAGCATCTCTGCAGCACTCCTACACCCAGACATTTCACGTGGTAAAGGCTGTTGAAATCTGGTGTATGGAAGGGTGGAAAATGGGGTATTATCAAAGGTCATCAAACACTGTATTTCCCAGCACCACAGTAATTACCAATACTTCAAGGGAGTTTCAGTGTACAGTTTGTAATTCTGCCATATTCCTGTATCCCAAATTGCGGATCCCATTGTATTGGTAATTTTGGGAGTGGGAATACCGATGTAGTGTACCCCTGTAACTGGTGGGGATGCAAAGCATATTGAGCTCCTCTCAGGGGACTTTACCGGTGAGTCTCCACCAGAGGAATTCATGCAATGCTTACCAGAATGGTGAAATCGAGGACCGGGAATCCCAGGGGTTCTCCGCCATAGACTTCGATTGTAATAAATATATACTTTTTGAGAACCTTTTTGACAACCTTGACTTTGGAGACGGGCATTGTAAAGTACACCATCTCTTACACATGACTACGTTGCACTTTAATTACCACCTTGTGAGATCAGCCACTTGCAGGGTGTTGACGAGGGTGCATACATTGAAGTGAATCTTCACAGCTGTCCGGTAAGGCCATACTGGATTGGCGATAAAATATTCCGACACTAAGGCTCTGTGTGTTATTAAAGGTCAAATGACAAATTGAAGCATTGTGAACGTTTGTTTCATGAAATGTCAAAGCTAAGGTGTTGTTCGTTTCTGGTCCTTTTTTCATGAATTGGACTCTGGCTGCAATTTTAGGGTTGGTGTTAGCCAAAACCTTTTCATTTTACTAAAAGGATATGTATAATGTATTTTCCTAAAGAGGTTTTCTGCCACCTTTCTTGGTCCATTGTTCTGTTGTCATTCATGTCTTGCATACCCACACTATGGCATGCAGCGTGGGGCAGTCGGTCAGCCTACTTCAGCCACTGGCTATTTCAACTTTGAGTGTCTGCATTTTGCTCTGTCACAGCGAGCATACCCACACACAAGGTAGTTCCCTTCAGTGCCAGTGTTTTGCTTGTTTTTGCTGTATAATAACTTTAGGTATGTTTTAGTTTTTAGAACCTGACCTGAAAACAGGCCATATTCCATGCTTTATTAGTTCCGGTCTCCTGCCAATGCTGTTGTAAATTCCTTTTAGCGTCTCCTTTGTTTATCTGACTGGTGGTATTTCACAGCATAACAGATTGCATCCATTGGAAATATAAGATAGCCTCTTTTTACTATGCATGCAGTATACAAACCGAAAACCTCAATATTATAGATGGGAATTCATAAGCGGACAATTCTTCAGAACACATTTATTCTGGACCTAATTTCACCAGTGGTTCTTCAACAACCGTTGCCCAGAATGAAAACAGGACTTTATTGTGTTTTATTGGTAGCACTTGTTCTGTCTTTCTTTTTTTTCTTTCTTTTTTATATTTCTTTCTTTCTTTCTCGCCTTCTTTCTTTCCTTCCTTTTCACCATTTTTCTTTCTTTCTACTTTCCTTGTCTTATTGCTTTTTTCTTCTTTTGTTCCTTTGTCATTCTACCTCTTTCCATTGTATCCTCCTTTCTTTCATTCTTTATTTCCTTCTTTTGTTTGTGCTTTCTTTCCTTTATTTCCTCTTTCATTCATTCATCCTTTCCTAAATGCTTGTGTGCTTTCCTTTTTTCCTATATCTTCTTTTTTCATTCTTCTCTTTCTTTCTTGCCTTTCTTTCCTGTGTTATTCCCTTCCTGTTTGCCTTCCTTCTGTCTTGCTTTCTTTCCTATTTTCTTTCTTTCTGAGATTTTTTCATTTTTTCCTTTCTTGCATTCTTACCTGCCTTTCCGTTTTCTTTCTTTCCTTCTTTATCATAGTCTTTCTTTCTATTTCTGTCTCCTTCTTTCCTTCGTTTTCTTCTCTGCTTCCTTCATTTCGTTACTTTTTTAGGTCTCGGCCTAGCGTGCACTGCGCAGCAGTGTCGCGCAGCCGAGAATTTATGTTTACAGTATAGGGGGCTTGAACCATTGGAGGAGAGGGGCGTCACTCCGTTCAAGCCCCGTCTTTTTGAGCTAGAGGGGTGTGTTTTTGCTGTACTTTCTCTACCTGACGTCATGGGTAGAGAGCACGCCCCTCATCACAAGGCCTGCACGTGCATGTCGGCTCTCTGATTGGTGTTCCTTATTAACCAATCAGAGGGCCGACCGGCACGTGCAGGCAGCGTGAGCAGACCCGTATCCCTCACGTGATGTTCACTCGTTAAGGAGCATTCAGTGGTAGACGTGGCGTGGCATGAGGTCGCTTTGATCTGTGAGTCGGGCCTTCTGTCCTTCTGTCTTGAAAGTTGCCTTTTTAGTGGTCAGATAGTTAGATATGCATGTGCAAATGACTTTGAATCAAACCCCCTTCACATTCGCTTCCTATAGTCTCACTATAATATTATGCACTTTATTAATCTAAGGAAAGCCATTTTAATTTTGTGAGGAATCTAAAATCTCTGATACCATTACGCAAGGCATTGTACCAGCAGCTAGTCGGGAAACAGCATCTAAAGCCATGAAGCACCTAGAAAGCAGAATCGTAACTTCAAGGCGCCCCACGTGTTGCTTCAATCAGTGTGCAGTGTCGCTCGTCTCAGCCACAAGTAACTTAAGGAGGTTCTGAAACGTGCAGGTGAGGGTCTTAAAATCTGCAATGCGCTGCCACGTTTAAAACTTTATTGTAGATTTACCAACCCTTCCTTACCTCGAGGCAGGAAGTCCACGGGTGAAGTCCCCAGAGGTGTGCACGCGGGCTCCTACAGTGCACGCAGGCTCCTACAGTGCACGCGGTGCCCCTACTCGTGCATAGGTGTGCCCGCTGTGCTGGTACTTGTGCAGAGGTGTGCACGCTGTGCTGGTACTTGTGCATAGGTGTGCACGCTGTGCCAGGACTCGTGCATAGGTGTGCCCGCGGACTGCTGCAGCTCTGCTGGTGTGTTTGTTGTTTTGGGTCCAGTGCTGCGTTCTGGAGCGCAGCAGGAGGGGGTGCGAGGAAGCAGCGTGCACACATATTTCAAATGTTCCTGTGGTTATAAATAAAGCGGGGCCTGCTGTGCCGCAACACGCCGGGGCTCGGCTTTCCAGGCCTTTCCTTATGGCCTCTGCGCGTTAACACTGTCACCGCTGAGGGCGCCGCCGTGGGGGGAGGACGGAAGGAGAGTGTGTGCCTGCTAACTGTGGCACGAGGGAGGCCGGAGGGGGCTGGTCATTGGCAGAGTCACCAGGCCGAGTCCCACATACCCAGCCGCACACGTACATCCCCTTAATGTCATCTGTGCCCTCTTCCAACCCTAGCATCCTCCCTCCACCACTCGTGCCAGTCACCCCTGTCCTTTCTGTGCCCTCTGCCAACACTAGCATCCGCCACAATCGCCTGGAGCATGGGTGCCAGTAACCTCTGTCCTTTCTGTGCCCTCTGCCAACCTTAACACCCCCCTCCACTCGCTTGTGTGTGTGGGTGGCTCTGTGTGTGTGTGTGGGTGGCTCTGTGTGGGTGGCTCTGTAAGTGTGTGTGGGTGGCTCTGTGTGTGGGTGGGTGGCTCTGTGTGTGTGGGAGGTTCTGTGTGTTTGTGAGTGGCTCTGTGTGTGTGTGGGTGGCTCGGTGTGTGTGTGTGTGGGTCTGTGTGTGAGTGGCTCTGTGTGGGTGGCTCTCTGTGGGTGGCTCTGTATGTGTGTGTGGGGGGCTCTGTGTGTGTGGGTGACTCTGTGTGTGTGTGGGTGGCTCTGTGTGTGTGTGGGTGGCTCGGTGTGTGTGAGGGTGGCTCGGTGTGTGTGTGTGTGTGTGTGTGTGTGGGTGGCTCTGTGTGGGTGGCTCTGTATGTGTGTGTGGGTGGCTCTGTGTGTGTGGGTAGCTCTGTGTGTGTGGCTCTGTGTGTGTGGGTGGCTCTGTGTATGTGTTGTTGGCTCGGTGTGTGTGTGGGTGGCTGTGTGTGGCTCTGTCTGTGTGTGTGTGGCTCTGTGTGTGTGGCTCTGTGTGTGGATGGCTCTGTCTCTGTGTGGCTCTGTCTGTGTGTGGGTGGCTCTGTCTTTGTGTGTGGCTCTGTGTGTGTGTGGCTCTGTGGGTAGCTTTTTTTGTAGGTGGCTCTGTGTGTGTGGGTGGCTCTGTGTGTGTGTGGGTGGCTATGTGTGTGTGTGGGTGGCCTTGTGTGTGGGTGGGGGGCTCTGTGTGTGGGTGGGTGGCTCTGTGAGTGTGTGGCTCTGTGTGTGGGTGGGTGGCTCTATGTGAATGACTGTGGGTGGCTCTCTATGTGTGGGTGGGTGGCTTTGTGTGTGTGGCTCTGTGAGTGCAAATGCAATAGGTCTCGCATTTGCGAGCCATTAAGCTATTGGCATGGTAAATGACAATGCCATTTATTTATATTTTAAAAACAAAAACATAAATAAAAATAATGTCATGAGCATTGCCAATAGCTCCAACTTTAACAATGCCGAGACCATTGCATTGTAAATGCTTGTTCTTTACTTCTCTCCTTTTCTTCATTTCTTTTGTTCTTTCTTTCCTTTATTTATCCTCCCTTATTAATCCTTCTTGTCTTCTTTACTTCCTTCTATCTGGCCTTTCATTCCTTCCCTTTTTCTTACTTTTTTTCCTTTCTTCGTTCTTTTCTTCTTCCTTTTGATTTCCTCTGCTATTTTCTTATTTTCTTTGTCCATTTCTTCTTTACTTTATTTTCTTTCTTTCTTTTTTTCATTTCTATATTTATCTTCTTTCTTCTTTTAATTCCTTTTTCTGGACTTCCTTATTCTTTCTTCTGTCCTTCCTTTTTCTACCACTCCTTTCTTTCTCTCTCTCCCTCACTCGGCAGAACGATTGCCATTTTTAGGTTTGTGTTACGCAAAACCTTTTGTTTTTACAAAAATTATGTGTGTGACGTACTTACTTTTAGTTTGTTTTAGTCACAATTCATCCATTCGTGTGTGGTTGTATAATTCACATTTTTGCACTCCCCACTCAAGCATACATCAAGGGGCAATATTCCAGCTATTGGCTGACTTCACTATGAGTTTACTCCAGCAAAGCTGTTGATCTAATAAGGGATGAAGTGGAACTTGCCCATGTTTTCCCTGTTGTATTGTGTCCAAACTTATGTCCTCATTAATTATTTTTTTTATAATCCAGTTTCACCCATAAATGTTTCCTGTGTCTAGAGTATAAGATGTGTCTCCCTGTGCTGTGGCACAGACAGAGTTAAAAACTGTGGAATCGAATGTTCACACATCGAATTCCCTTCAATCTAAAAAGTTTCTTTCAAGCATGTCTGTCACTTGTTTTGTGCCCTGGTCTCTGCGCCAGTGTCATAATGATCAAAACCTTTTGTGAAGGCGAAGAGGAAAGTGATAACACAGACTGAGAGGCCTCCAGTCGCGTCTAAAGCATGTGCTTGTCTTTTTTCAGGAGCAGTTTCTGACCTGCTTGAGAAGCACGGTTTCCCACCGAACAGCAGTGCAGGTGGAAGAGAAAGGACTAAGGACCTTCGTACAAAAAGGTACTTTAGATGTCTGCATTGTATCGTATTGTAGCATTTGGGATCACATTCACCCTGCTTGACACCATGTGAAAGTAAACCTGCCTTAGTAAATCGTATAACGTTACCTTTCTTTCTGCATGTTCAATGTAGAGTTAAATAAAAAAAGCATTCCCTGAATGTAGCAGTTGTTACCAACCCCACTCACATCATATCATTTTAATATGGGACCTAGTTTCTTCGTTAAATGAGTGAACACTTTGGCCTCCTTTATGAGTTCAGTGTGATTCCTGTTTCGGCCTGAAACACTGTTTTGGATAATGCAAGGGACGAGGAATACAGCATCTCTGCAGCACTCCTACACCCAGACATTTCACGAGGTAAACGCTGGTGAAATTTGGTGTATGGAAGGGTGGAAATGGGGAATTATCAGAGGTCGTAAAACACTATATTTCACAGCACCACAGTAATTACCAATTCTTCAGGGGAGTCTCAGGGTACAGTTTGTAATTCTGCGGTATTCCTGTATCCTAAATTGCGGTCCCCATGGTATTGGTAATTTTGGGAGTGGGAATACCGATGTAGTGTCCCCCTGTAACTGGTGGGGATGCAAAGCATATTGAGCTTCTCTCAGGGGACTTTACAGGTGAGTCTCCACCAGAGGAAAGCATGCAATGCTTACCAGAATGGTGAAATCGAGGACCGGGTATCCCAGGGGTTCTCCGCCATAGACTTCGATTGTAATAAATATATTCTTTTTGAGAACCTTTTTGACAACCTTGACTTTGGAGACAGGCATTGTAAAGGACACCGTCTCTTATACATGACTACGTTGCACTTTAATTACCACCTTGTGAGATCAGTCACTTGCAGGGTGTTGACGAGGGTGCATACATTAAAGGGAATCTTCACAGCTGTCCAGTAAGGCCATACTGGATTGGCGATAAAAGATTCCAACAGTAAGGCTCTGTGTGTCATTAAAGGTCAAATGGCAAATTGAAGCATTGTGAACGTTTGTTGCATGAAATGTCACTGCTAAGGCGTTGTTTGTTTCTGGTTCTAATTTAATGAATTGGACTCTGGCTGCAATTTTAGGTTTGGTGTTAGCCAAGATCTTTTGATTTTACTAAAAGGATATGTATAATGCATTTACTTAAGGGGGTTTTAGCCACCTTTCTTCGTCCATTGTTCTGTTGTTATTCATATCTTTCTTACGCCCACTACAGCATGCAGCGTGGTGCAGTGGGTCAGCCTACTTCAGCCACTGGATATTTTAACTTTTAGTGTCTGCATTTTGCTCTGTTACAGCGAGCATACCCACACACATGGTAGTTCCCTTCAGTGCCAGTGTTTTGCTTGTTTTTGCTTTATAATGACTTTAGTTATGCTTTAGTTTTTAGAGCCTGACCTGAAAACAGGCCATATTCCATGCTTTATTAGTTCATGTCCCCTGCCAATGCTGTTGTAAATTCCTTTTGGAGTCTCCTTTGTTTATCTGTCTGCTGGTATTTCACAGCATAACAGACTGCATCCACTGAAAACTGTTCTGTAATAAGATAGCCTCATGTTACTATGCATTCAGTGCACAAACCGAAAACTTCAATATTATAGATGGGAATTCATTGGCGGACATTTCTTCAGAATACATTTATTCTGGACTTAATTTCACCAGTGCTTCTTCAACAACTGTTGCCCAGAAAGAAAACAGGATGGTTTTGTGTTTTATTGGCAGCACTTGTTCTTTCTTTCTTTTTTTTGTTTCTATATTTCTTTCTTGCCTTCTTTCTTTCCTTCCTTTTCACTTTTTTTGTTTCTTTTTTCTTTCTTTCTGCTTTTCTTCTCTTACTGCTTTTTTTCTTTTTTTGTTTGTCATTCTACCTCTCTTTCCATTGTATCCTTCTTTCTTTCATTCCTTCTTTTGTTTGTGCTTTCTTTCTTTCCTTCTTTCCTTTCTTTTCTTTCTTACCTCTATCATTCATTCTTTCCTAAAATCTTGCTTGCTTTCCTTTTTTCCTATATCTTTTTTCTTTCCATTCTTTCTTTCTTGCTTTTCTTTAATTTTTTTCTGTCCTATTTCCTTGCTTTTTCCTTTCCTTCTTTCTTGCTTTCTTTCCTGCTTTCCTTATTTCTGAGACTTTTTCATTTTTCCTTTCTTGCATTCTTTCCTGCCTTTCTGTTTTCTTTCTTTCCTTCTTTCTTTCCTTCTTTCTTTATCTTTCTGTCTCCTCCTTTCCTTCCTTTTCTTCTCTGCTTCCTTCATTTCATTACTTTTTTATTTTCTTCTCTCATTTTCTTCATTCTTTTGTTCTTTCTTTCCTTTATTTTCCCTCCATTCCTTCTTTCCTTTATTTTTCCTTCCGTTTTTCTTCTTTCCTTCCTTCTATCTGGCCTTTTATTCCTTCCCTTATTCTTGCTTTCCCTCTTTTCTTCGTTCTTTTATCCTTTCTTTTTATTTCCTCTATATATTTTCTTATTTTGTTCCTCCATTTCTTCTTTTCTTTATTGGCTTTCTTTTTTTCAGTTCTATATTTATCTTCTTTCCTTTTTTTCTTTTCCTTCCTTTTTCTTCACTTCCTTGTTCTTTCTTCTTTCCTTCCTTTTTCTACCACTCCTTTCTTTCTCGCTCTCCCTGATTACCTCACTCGGCTGAACGATTGCCATTTTTAGGTTTGTGTTACCCAAATCCTTTTATTTTTACAAAAATGATGTGTTTGACGTAGTTACTTTTAGGGGGACTTAATTTCACCAGTGCTTCTTCAACAACTGTTGCCCAGAAAGAAAACAGGATGGTATTGTGTTTTATCGGCAGCACTTGTTCTTTCTTTCTTTTTTTTGTTTCTATATTTCTTTCTTGCCTTCTTTCTTTCCTTCCTTTTCACCGTTTTTTTTCTTTTTTCTTTCTTTCTGCTTTTCTTCTCTTACTGATTTTTTTCTTCTTTTGTTTGTCATTATACCTCTCTTTCCATTGTATCCTTCTTTCTTTCATTCCTTCTTTTGTTTGTGCTTTCTTTCTTGCCTTCTTTCCTTTCTTTTCTTTCTTACCTCTATCATTCATTCGTTCATTCTTTCCTAAAATCTTGCTTGCTTTCCTTTTTTCCTATATCTTTTTTCTTTCGATTCTTTCTTTCTTGCTTTTCTTTAATTTTTTTCTGTCCTATTTCCTTCCTTTTTCCTTTCCTTCTTTCTTGCTTTCTTTCCTGCTTTCCTTATTTCTGAGACTTTTTCATTTTTTCCTTTCTTGCATTCTTTCCTGCCTTTCTGTTTTCTTTCTTTCCTTTTTTCTCGTAATCCTTCTTTATCTTTCTGTCTCCTTCTTTCCTTCCTTTTCTTCTCTGCTTCCTTCATTTCATTACTTTTTTATTTTTGTTCTCTCCTTTTCTTCATTTCTTTTGTTCTTTCTTTCCTTTATTTTTCCTCCATTCCTTCTTTCCTTTATTTTTCCTTCTGTTTTTCTTCTTTCCTTCCTTCTATCTGGCCTTTTATTCCTTCCCTTATTCTTGCTTTCCCTCTTTTCTTCGTTCTTTTATCCTTTCTTTTTATTTCCTCTATATATTTTCTTATTTTGTTCCTCCATTTCTTCTTTTCTTTATTTGCTTTCTTTTTTCAGTTCTATATTTATCTTCTTTCCTTTTTTCCTTTTCCTTCCTTTTTCTTCACTTCCTTGTTCTTTCTTCTTTCCTTCCTTTTTCTACCACTCCTTTCTTTCTCGCTCTCCCTGATTACCTCACTCGGCTGAACGATTTCCATTTTAAGGTTTGTGTTACCCAAATCCTTTTATTTTTACAAAAATGATGTGTTTGACGTAGTTACTTTTAGGGTGTTTTAGCCATATTTCATCCATTTGTCTGTGGATGTATCATTCAAATTTTTCTACAATCCACTCAAGCATAAATCAAGGGGCAATGCTCCAGCTATTGTCTGACTTCACTATGAGTTACAGCATGCTGCCCTTTCACAAAGGAATCACAGCCATACAGAAAGTAGTTCCCTTCAGTGCCAGCGAGTAACATGGTAATGTGTTTTTTTTAGACCAAAAATATATTTGCCTTTAATCAAGGTTTTTTTTCTTAGATTGATGAATACACAGCAGCTTACCGAACATCAAATATTTGCAAAAATCATAGCAAAACAAGATTTTACAAAAAGCTGTTGGACAATGCCAGACCTAATGGCTTTGCCAGTGCTTGTTTCACATTGTCACGTTGAATATTCATCCCACTAAATATACATTTTTTTACAGAGATTTCGCAGCCCAAGGCCCCCACGTATATCGATGATATGTCTGACATCCACAACAGGTCCTTCATTTTAAAGTGCTGTGGTGTACAACCTTAGGTTTGGCCTAAAGTGTCACACAATACCTAGAGCGCTTAGGAATTATGACTACCCTTCAGATAACTAATGTGAGAGGTTTACCCCAGATTTCATTGTGTGCTGAGTGTTTATGGGGCATGAGCTCCGGTTACAACATGCCTTACATCCTGGGGGCAAATTGTGAACTGTGTAAATGCTGTTTGCACAAATGTAACATTTACTCCAGCAAAGCTGGTGATCTCCTTATAAGGGATGAAGTGGAACTTGTCCATATTTTCCCTGTTCCAGCGGGTCCAAACTTATCTCCTCGTTAATTTATTTTTTTATAATCCAGTTTCATCCATAAATATTCCCTGCATCTAGAGTATAAGGTGTGTCTCCCTGTGCTGTGTAAGAAGACGGAAGGAGGCCGATGAGGACGCTG
Organism: Lissotriton vulgaris; assembly: GCF_964263255.1. Lineage (NCBI taxonomy): Eukaryota > Metazoa > Chordata > Amphibia > Caudata > Salamandridae > Lissotriton > Lissotriton vulgaris. The sequence goes on from NC_141697.1 coordinate 616,558,825, forward strand.
TTTCACCATACGCAAGGGGTACTTCTACTAATGCATATCCATAATTGCATGGTGGTATAACCGGAATAAAGAACGTCCGGAATAAAACTTAGAAGGAGAATTGAAAACTCCAAGAGCATCTAAATCAGAGAAGGATGACCCCTATAGCTTGAAATAAACCTTGCGTGAGACAAACACGTCCATGCCCCATTGAACATTCTAAAAGAATAACCTAAAGGCAATAAATGGTTCAAGTCTAAGGATAACTAGAAGAATTAAAGATATATGCTTCTTTAAATTTGAAATGTTTTTAGATTTTACTTACCTGTCCTGAGGAAGGTGTTCACAAAATAAGATCAAGACACCGAAACGCGTCGACAAAAGGACTACTTTACCATTGATTGATATGTATATTTTGTATTGTATGTAATAAGAATTTTTTTTTACATTTGTATCTTGTATTGTATGTGTATAATGATCATGACATTTTGGCATTAAACTGTCAGTTTTTAATAAAATCGAAACAAATATTTTAATAGTTTTGTGTTGAGGTATATATTTCAGGTTCCACTTTAAATGTATGATTAGGTTTAGAGTCTAATAGTAGCGGTTTGCACAGAAAGGAAAATCTTTTTGTTTATGTCCCTGTGCTGTGGCACAGGCAGAGTTAAAAACTGTGGAATCGAATGTTCACAAATCGAATTCCCTTCAATGTAAAAGGTTTGTTTCAAGCAGGTAATTTTTTGCCCCAGACTCTGCGCCTGTGTCATAATGATCAAAACCTTTTGTGAAGGCGAACAGGAAATTGACTGAGAGGCCTCCGTTCACGTCTAAAGCATGTGCTTGTCTTTTTTCAGGAGCAGTTTCTGACCTGCTTGAGAAGCACGGTTTCCCACTGAACAGCAGTGCAGATGGAAGAGAAAGGACTAAGGACCTACGTACAGGAAGGTACTTTAGAAGTTTGCATTGTATGGTATTCTAGCATTTGGGATCACATTCACATTGCTTGACACCATCTGAAAGTAAACCTGCCTTACTGAATAGTAAGATGTTATTTTTCTTTCTGCATGTTCAATGTAGAGTAGAAAAAGAAAGCATTCTCTGAATGTAACAGTTGTTACCAACCCAATTCACATTATATAATCCTAATATTGGACCCAGTCTCTTTATTAAATGAGTAAAAACGTTGGCCTCCTTTATGAGTTTAGTGTGATTCCTGTTTCGGCCTGAAATACTGTTTTGGAAAATCCAAAGGACAAGGAATACAGCATCTCTGCAGCACTCCTACACCCAGACATTTCACGTGGTAAAGGCTGTTGAAATCTGGTGTATGGAAGGGTGGAAAATGGGGTATTATCAAAGGTCATCAAACACTATTTCCCAGCACCACAGTAATTACCAATACTTCAGGGGAGTTTCAGGGTACAGTTTGTAATTCTGCCATATTCCTGTATCCCAAATTGCGGATCCCATTGTATTGGTAATTTTGGGAGTGGGAATACCGATGTAGTGTACCCCTGTAACTGGTGGGGATGCAAAGCATATTGAGCTCCTCTCAGGGGACTTTACCCGTGAGTCTCCACCAGAGGAATTTATGCAATGCTTACCAGAATGGTGACATCGAGGACCGGGAATCCCAGGGGTTCTCCGCCATAGACTTCGATTGTAATAAATATATACTTTTTGAGAACCTTTTTGACAACCTTGACTTTGGAGACGGGCATTGTAAAGTACACCATCTCTTACAGTTGACTACGTTGCACTTTAATTACCACCTTGTGAGATCAGCCACTTGCAGGGTGTTGACGAGGGTGCATACATTGAAGTGAATCTTCACAGCTGTCCAGTAAGGCCATACTGGATTGGCGATAGAAGATTCCAACACTAAGGCTCTGTATGTCATTAAAGGTCAAATGACAAATTGAAGCATTGTGAACGTTTGTTTCATGAAATGTCAATGCTAAGGTGTTGTTTGTTTCTGGTTCTTATTTCATGAATTGGACTCTGGCTGCAATTTTAGGGTTGGTGTTAGCCAAAACCTTTTGATTTTACTAAAAGGATATGTATAATGTATTTTCCTTAAGGGGTTTTCTGCCACCTTTCTTGGTCCATTGTTCTGTTGTCATTTATGTCTTGCATACGCACACTATGGCATGCAGCGTGGGGCAGTCGGTCAGCCTACCTCAGCCACTGGCTATTTCAACTTTGAGTGTCTGCATTTTGCTCTGTCACAGCGAGCATACCCACACACAAGGTAGTTCCCTTCAGTGCCAGTGTTTTGCTTGTTTTTGCTGTATAATAACTTTAGTTATGTTTTAGTTTTTAGAACCTGACCTGAAAACAGGCCATATTCCATGCTTTATTAGTTCCGGTCTCCTGCCAATGCTGTTGTAAATTCCTTTTAGCGTCTCCTTTGTTTATCTGACTGGTGGTATTTCACAGCATAACAGATTGCATCCATTGGAAATATAAGATAGCCTCTTTTTACTATGCATGCAGTATACAAACCGAAAACTTCAATATTATAGATGGGAATTCATAAGCGCACAATTCTTCAGAACACATTCATTCTGGACCTAATTTCACCAGTGGTTCTTCAACAACCGTTGCCCAGAATGAAAACAGGACTTTATTGTGTTTTATTGGTAGCACTTGTTCTGTCTTTCTTTTTTTTCTTTCTTTTTTATATTTCTTTCTTTCTTTCTTGCCTTCTTTCTTTCCTTCCTTTTCACCATTTTTCTTTCTTTCTACTTTCCTTGTCTTATTGCTTTTTTCTTCTTTTGTTCCTTTGTCATTCTACCTCTTTCCATTGTATCCTCCTTTCTTTCATTCTTTATTTCCTTCTTTTGTTTGTGCTTTCTTTCCTTTATTTCCTCTTTCATTCATTCATCCTTTCCTAAATGCTTGTGTGCTTTCCTTTTTTCCTATATCTTCTTTTTTCATTCTTCTCTTTCTTTCTTCCCTTTCTTTCCTGTGTTATTCCCTTCCTGTTTGCCTTCCTTCTGTCTTGCTTTCTTTCCTATTTTCCTTCTTTCTGAGATTTTTTCATTTTTTCCTTTCTTGCATTCTTACCTGCCTTTCCGTTTTCTTTCTTTCCTTCTTTCTCATAGTCTTTCTTTCTATTTCTGTCTCCTTATTTCCTTCGTTTTCTTCTCTGCTTCCTTCATTTCATTACTTTTTTAGGTCTCGGCCTAGCGTGCACTGCGCAGCAGTGTCGCGCAGCCGAGAATTTATGTTTACAGTATAGGGGCTTGAACCCGCCCCTCTTCTCCATTGGCTGGCTTCCTAAACGGAGGCCAGCCATTGGAGGAGAGGGGCGTCACTCCGTTCAAGCCCCGTCTTTTTGAGCTAGAGGGGTGTGTTTTTGCTGTACTTTCTCTACCTGACGTCATGGGTAGAGAGCACGCCCCTCATCACAAGGCCTGCACGTGCATGTCGGCTCTCTGATTGGTGTTCCTTATTAACCAGTCAGAGGGCCGACTGGCACGTGCAGGCAGCGTGAGCAGACCCGTATCCCTCGCGTGATGTTCACTCGTTAAGGAGCATTCAGTGATAGACGTGGCGTGGCATGAGGTCGCTTTGATCCGTGAGTCGGGCCTTCTGTCCTTCTGTCTTGAAAGTTGCCTTTTTAGTGGTCAGATAGTTAGATATGCATGTGCAAATGACTTTGAATCAAACCCCCTTCACATTCGCTTCCTATAGTCTCACTATAATATTATGCACTTTATAAATCTAAGGAAAGCCATTTTAATTTGTGAGGAATCTAAAATCTCTGATACCATTACGCAAGGCATTGTACCAGCAGCTAATCGGGAAACAGCATCTAAAGCCCTGAAGCACCTAGAAAGCAGAATCGTAACTTCAAGGCGCCCCGCGTGTTGCTTCAATCAGTGTGCAGTGTCGCTCGTCTCAGCCACAAGTAACTTAAGGAGGTTCTGAAACGTGCAGGTGAGGGTCTTAAAATCTGCAATGCGCTGCCACGTTTAAAACTTTATTGTAGATTTACCAAGCCTTCCTTACCTCGAGGCAGAAAGTCCACAGGTGAAGTCCCCAGAGGTGTGCACGCGGGCTCCTACAGTGCACGCAGGCTCCTACAGTGCACGCGGTGCCCCTACTCGTGCATAGGTGTGCCCGCTGTGCTGGTACTTGTGCAGAGGTGTGCACGCTGTGCTGGTACTTGTGCATAGGTGTGCACGCTGTGCCAGGACTCGTGCATAGGTGTGCCCGCGGACTGCTGCAGCTCTGCTGGTGTGTTTGTTGTTTTGGGTCCAGTGCTGCGTTCTGGAGCGCAGCAGGCTGGGGTGCGAGGAAGCAGCGTGCACACATATTTCAAATGTTCCTGTGGTTATAAATAAAGCGGGGCCTGCTGTGCCGCAACACGCCGGGGCTCGGCTTTCCAGGCCTTTCCTTATGGCCTCTGCGCGTTAACACTGTCACCGCTGAGGGCGCCGCCGTGGGGGGAGGACGGAAGGAGAGTGTGTGCCTGCTAACTGTGGCACGAGGGAGGCCGGAGGGGGCTAGCCGCTGGCAGAGTCACCAGGCCGAGTCCCACATACCCAGCCGCACATGTACATCCCCTTAATGTCATCTGTGCCCTCTTCCAACCCTAGCATCCTCCCTCCACCACTCGTGCCAGTCACCCCTGTCCTTTCTGTGCCCTCTGCCAACACTAGCATCCGCCACACTCGCCTAGAGCATGGGTGCCAGTAACCTCTGTCCTTTCTGTGCCCTCTGCCAACCTTAACACCCCCCTCCACTCGCTTGTGTGTGTGGGTGGCTCTGTGTGTGTGTGGGTGGCTCTGTGTGGGTGGCTCTGTGAGTGTGTGTGGGTGGCTGTGTGGGTGGGTGGCTCTGTGTGTGTGGGTGGTTCTGTGTGTTTGTGAGTGGCTCTGTGTGTGTGTGGGTGGCTCGGTGTGTGTGTGTGTGGGTCTGTGTGTGAGTGGCTCTTTGTGGGTGGCTCTCTGTGGGTGGCTCTGTATGTGTGTGTGGGTGGCTCTGTGTGTGTGGGTGACTCTGTGTGTGTGCGGGTGGCTCTGTGTGTGTGTGGGTGGCTCGGTGTGTGTGAGGGTGGCTCTGTGTGTGTGTGTGGGTGGCTCTGTGTGGGTGGCTCTGTATGTGTGTGTGGGTGGCTCTGTGTGTATGGCTCTGTGTGTGTGGGTGGCTCTGTGTATGTGTTGTTGGCTCGGTGTGTGTGTGGGTGGCTGTGTGTGGCTCTGTCTGTGTGTGTGTGGCTCTGTGTGTGGATGGCTCTGTGTGTGTGGCTCTGTCTGTGTGTGGGTGGCTCTGTCTGTGTGTGTGGCTCTGTGTGTGTGTGGCTCTGTAGGTAGCTATTTTTGTAGGCGGCTCTGTGTGTGTGGGTGGCTCTGTGTGTGTGTGGGTGGCTCTGTGTGTGTGTGGGTGGCCTTGTGTGTGGGTGGGGGGCTCTGTGTGTGGGTGGGTGGCTCTGTGAGTGTGTGGCTCTGTGTGTGGGTGGGTGGCTCTATGTGAATGACTGTGGGTGGCTCTCTATGTGTGGGTGGGTGGCTTTGTGTGTGTGGCTCTGTGAGTGCAAATGCAATAGGTCTCGCATTTGCGAGCCATTAAGCTATTGGCATGGTAAATGACAATGCAATTTATTTATGTTTTAAAAACAAAAACATAAATGAAAATAATGTCATGAGCATTGCCAATAGCTCTAACTTTAACAATGCCGAGACCATTGTATTGTAAATGCTTGTTCTTTACTTCTCTCCTTTTCTTCATTTCTTTTGTTCTTTCTTTCCTTTATTTATCCTCCTTTATTATTCCTTCTTGTCTTCTTTACTTCCTTCTATCTAGCCTTTCATTCCTTCCCTTTTTCTTACTTTTTTTCCTTTCTTCGTTCTTTTCTTCTTCCTTTTGATTTCCTCTGCTATTTTCTTATTTTGTTTGTCCATTTCTTCTTTACTTTATTTTCTTTCTTTCTTTTTTTCATTTCTATATTTATCTTCTTTCTTTTTTTAATTCCTTTTTCTGGACTTCCTTATTCTTTCTTCTGTCCTTCCTTTTTCTACCACTCCTTTCTTTCTCACTCTCCCTCACTCGGCAGAACGATTGCCATTTTTAGGTTTGTGTTACGCAAAACCTTTTGTTTTTACAAAAATTATGTGTGCGACGTACTTACTTTTAGTTTGTTTTAGTCACAATTCATCTATTCGTCTGTGGTTGTACAATTCACATTTTTGCACTCCCCACTCAAGCATACATCAAGGGGCAATATTCCAGCTATTGGCTGACTTCACTATGAGTTTACTCCAGCAAAGCTGTTGATCTCCTAATAAGGGATGAAGTGGAACTTGCCCATGTTTTCCCGGTTGTATTGTGTCCAAACAAACGTATGTCCTCATTAATTATTTTTTTTATAATCCAGTTTCACCCATAAATGTTTCCTGTGTCTAGAGTATAAGATGTGTCTCCCTGTGCTGTGGCACAGACAGAGTTAAAAACTGTGGAATCGAATGTTCACAAATCGAATTCCCTTCAATGTAAAAAGTTTCTTTCAAGCATGTCTGTCACTTGTTTTGTGCCCTGGTCTCTGCGCCAGTGTCATAATGATCAAAACCTTTTGTGAAGGCGAAGAGGAAAGTGATAACACAGACTGAGAGGCCTCCGTTCGCGTCTAAAGCACGTGCATGTCTTTTTTCAGGAGCAGTTTCTGACCTGCTTGAGAAGCACGGTTTCCCACCGAACAGCAGTGCAGGTGGAAGAGAAAGGACTAAGGACCTTCGTACAAAAAGGTACTTTAGATGTCTGCATTGTATCGTATTGTAGCATTTGGGATCACATTCACCCTGCTTGACACCATGTGAAAGTAAACCTGCCTTAGTAAATCGTATAATGTTACCTTTCTTTCTGCATGTTCAATGTAGAGTTAAAAAAAGAAAGCATTCCCTGAATGTAGCAGTTGTTACCAACCCCACTCACATCATATCATTTTAATATGGGACCTAGTCTCTTCGTTAAATGAGTGAACACTTTGGCCTCCTTTATGAGTTCAGTGTGATTCCTGTTTCGGCCTGAAACACTGTTTTGGATAATGCAAGGGACGAGGAATACAGCATCTCTGCAGCACTCCTACACCCAGACATTTCACGAGGTAAACGCTGGTGAAATTTTGTGTATGGAAGGGTGGAAATGGGGAATTATCAGAGGTCGTAAAACACTGTATTTCACAGCACCACAGTAATTACCAATTCTTCAGGGGAGTCTCAGGGTACAGTTTGTAATTCTGCGGTATTCCTGTATCCTAAATTGCGGTCCCCATGGTATTGGTAATTTTGGGAGTGGGAATACCGATGTAGTGTCCCCCTGTAACTGGTGGGGATGCAAAGCATATTGAGCTCCTCTCAGGGGACTTTACAGGTGAGTCTCCACCAGAGGAAAGCATGTAATGCTTACCAGAATGGTGAAATCGAGGACCGGGTATCCCAGGGGTTCCCCGCCATAGACTTCGATTGTAATAAATATATTCTTTTTGAGAACCTTTTTGACAACCTTGACTTTGGAGACAGGCATTGTAAAGGACACCGTCTCTTATACATGACTACGTTGCACTTTAATTACCACCTTGTGAGATCAGTCACTTGCAGGGTGTTGACGAGGGTGCATACATTAAAGGGAATCTTCACAGCTGTCCAGTAAGGCCATACTGGATTGGCGATAAAAGATTCCAACAGTAAGGCTCTGTGTGTCATTAAAGGTCAAATGGCAAATTGAAGCATTGTGAACGTTTGTTGCATGAAATGTCACTGCTAAGGCGTTGTTTGTTTCTGGTTCTAATTTAATGAATTGGACTCTGGCTGCAATTTTAGGTTTGGTGTTAGCCAAGATCGTTTGATTTTACTAAAAGGATATGTATAATGCATTTACTTAAAGGGGTTTTTAGCCACCTTTCTTCGTCCATTTTTCTGTTGTTATTCATATCTTTCTTACGCCCACTACAGCATGCAGCGTGGTGCAGTGGGTCAGCCTACTTCAGCCACTGGATATTTTAACTTTTAGTGTCTGCATTTTGCTCTGTTACAGCGAGCATACCCACACACATGGTAGTTCCCTTCAGTGCCAGTGTTTTGCTTGTTTTTGCTTTATAATGACTTTAGTTATGCTTTAGTTTTTAGAGCCTGACCTGAAAACAGGCCATATTCCATGCTTTATTAGTTCATGTCCCCTGCCAATGCTGTTGTAAATTCCTTTTGGAGTCTCCTTTGTTTATCTGTCTGCTGGTATTTCACAGCATAACAGACTGCATCCACTGAAAACTGTTCTGTAATAAGATAGCCTCATGTTACTATGCATTCAGTGCACAAACCGAAAACTTCAATATTATAGATGGGAATTCATTAGCGGACATTTCTTCAGAATACATTTATTCTGGACTTAATTTCACCAGTGCTTCTTCAACAACTGTTGCCCAGAAAGAAAACAGGATGGTATTGCGTTTTATTGGCAGCACTTGTTCTTTCTTTCTTTTTTTTGTTTCTATATTTCTTTCTTGCCTTCTTTCTTTCCTTCCTTTTCACTTTTTTTTCTTTTTTCTTTCTTTCTGCTTTTCTTCTCTTACTGCTTTTTTTCTTTTTTTGTTTGTCATTCTACCTCTCTTTCCATTGTATCCTTCTTTCTTTCATTCCTTCTTTTGTTTGTGCTTTCTTTCTTTCCTTCTTTCCTTTCTTTTCTTTCTTACCTCTATCATTCATTCATTCATTCTTTCCTAAAATCTTGCTTGCTTTCCTTTTTTCCTATATCTTTTTTCTTTCCATTCTTTCTTTCTTGCTTTTCTTTAATTTTTTTTCTGTCCTATTTCCTTCCTTTTTCCTTTCCTTCTTTCTTGCTTTCTTTCCTGCTTTCCTTATTTCTGAGGCTTTTTCATTTTTTCCTTTCTTGCATTCTTTCCTGCCTTTCTGTTTTCTTTCTTTCCTTTTTTCTCGTAATCCTTCTTTATCTTTCTGTCTCCTTCTTTCCTTCCTTTTCTTCTCTGCTTCCTTCATTTCATTACTTTTTTATTTTTGTTCTCTCCTTTTCTTCATTTCTTTTGTTCTTTCTTTCCTTTATTTTCCCTCCATTCCTTCTTTCCTTTATTTTTCCTTCCGTTTTTCTTCTTTCCTTCCTTCTATCTGGCCTTTTATTCCTTCCCTTATTCTTGCTTTCCCTCTTTTCTTCTTTCTTTTATCCTTTCTTTTTATTTCCTCTATATATTTTCTTATTTTGTTCCTCCATTTCTTCTTTTCTTTATTTGCTTTCTTTTTTCAGTTCTATATTTATCTTCTTTCCTTTTTTCCTTTTCCTTCCTTTTTCTTCACTTCCTTGTTCTTTCGTCTTTCTTTCCTTTTTCTACCACTCCTTTCTTTCTCGCTCTCCCTGATTACCTCACTCGGCTGAACGATTGCCATTTTTAGGTTTGTGTTACCTAAATCCTTTTATTTTTACAAAAATGATGTGTTTGACGTAGTTACTTTTAGGGGGTTTTAGCCATATTTCATCCATTTGTCTGTGGATGTATCATTCAAATTTTTCTACAATCCACTCAAGCATAAATCAAGGGGCAATGCTCCAGCTATTGTCTGACTTCACTATGAGTTACAGCATGCTGCCCTTTCACAAAGGAATCACAGCCATACAGAAAGTAGTTCCCTTCAGTGCCAGCGAGTAACATGGTAATGTGTTTTTTTTAGCCCAAAAATATATTTGCCTTTAGTCAAGGTTTTTTTTCTTAGATTGATGAATACACAGCAGCTTCCCGAACAACAAATCTTTGCAAAAATCATAGCAAAACAAGATTTTACAAAAAGCTGTTGGACAATGCCAGACCTAATGGCTTTGCCAGTGCTTGTTTCACATTGTCACGTTGAATATTCATCCCACTAAATATACATTTTTCTACAGAGATTTCGCAGCCCAAGGCCCCCACGTATATCGATGATATGTCTGACATCCACAACAGGTCCTTCATTTTAAAGTGCTGCGGTGTACAACCTTAGGTTTGGCCTAAAGTGTCACACAATACCTAGAGCGCTTAGGTATTATGACTGCCCTTCAGATAACTAATGTGAGAGGTTTACCCCAGATTTCATTGTGTGCTGAGTGTTTATGGGGCATGAGCTCCGGTTACAACATGCCTTACATCCTGGGGGCAAATTGTGAACTGTGTAAATGCTGTTTGCACAAATGTAACATTTACTCCAGCAAATCTGGTGATCTCCTTATAAGGGATGAAGTGGAACTTGTCCACATTTTCCCTGTTCCAGCGGGTCCAAACTTATCTCCTCGTTAATTTATTTTTTTATAATCCAGTTTCATCCATAAATATTTCCTGCATCTAGAGTATAAGGTGTGTCTCCCTGTGCTGTGTAAGAAGACGGAAGGAGGCCGATGAGGACGCTGTTTCACCATACGCAAGGGGTACTTCTACTAATGCATATCCATAATTGCATGGTGGTATAACCGGAATAAAGAACGTCCGGAATAAAACTTAGAAGGAGAATTGAAAACTCCAAGAGCATCTAAATCAGAGAAGGATGACCCCTATTGCTTGAAATAAGCCTTGCGTGAGACAAACACGTCCATGCCCCATTGAACATTCTAAAAGAATAACCTAAAGGCAATAAATGGTTCAAGTCTAAGGATAACTAGAAGAATTAAAGATATATGCTTCTTTAAATTTGAAATGTTTTTAGATTTTACTTACCTGTCCTGAGGAAGATGTTCACAAAATAAGATCAAGACACCGAAACGCGTCGACAAAAGGACTACTTTACCATTGATTGATATGTATATTTTGTATTGTATGTAATAAGAATTTTTTTTTACATTTGTATCTTGTATTGTATGTGTATAATGATCATGACATTTTGGCATTAAACTGCCAGTTTTTAATAAAATCGAAACAAATATTTTAATAGTTTTGTGTTGAGGTATATATTTCAGGTTCCACTTTAAATGTATGATTAGGTTTAGAGTCTAATAGTAGCGGTTTGCACAGAAAGGAAAATCTTTTTGTTTACGTCCCTGTGCTGTGGCACAGGCAGAGTTAAAAACTGTGGAATCGAATGTTCACAAATCGAATTCCCTTCAATGTAAAAGGTTTGTTTCAAGCAGGTACTTTTTTGCCCCAGACTCTGCGCCTGTGTCATAATGATCAAAACCTTTTGTGAAGGCGAACAGGAAAGTGGCTGAGAGGCCTCCGTTCACGTCTAAAGCATGTGCTTGTCTTTTTTCAGGAGCAGTTTCTGACCTGCTTGAGAAGCACGGTTTCCCACTGAACAGCAGTGCAGATGGAAGAGAAAGGACTAAGGACCTACTTACAGGAAGGTACTTTAGAAGTTTGCATTGTATGGTATTGTAGCATTTGGGATCACATTCACATTGCTTGACACCATCTGAAAGTAAACCTGCCTTACTGAATAGTAAGATGTTATTTTTCTTTCTGCATGTTCAATGTAGAGTAGAAAAAGAAAGCATTCTCTGAATGTAACAGTTATTACCAACCCAATTCACATTATATAATCCTAATATTGGACCCAGTCTCTTTATTAAATGAGTAAAAACGTTGGCCTCCTTTATGAGTTTAGTGTGATTCCTGTTTCGGCCTGAAACACTGTTTTGGAAAATCCAAAGGACAAGGAATACAGCATCTCTGCAGCACTCCTACACCCAGACATTTCACGTGGTAAAGGCTGTTGAAATTTGGTGTATGGAAGGGTGGAAAATGGGGTATTATCAAAGGTCATCAAACACTGTATTTCCCAGCACCACAGTAATTACCAATACTTCAGGGGAGTTTCAGGGTACAGTTTGTAATTCTGCCATATTCCTGTATCCCAAATTGCGGATCCCATTGTATTGGTAATTTTGGGAGTGGGAATACCGATGTAGTGTACCCCTGTAACTGGTGGGGATGCAAAGCATATTGAGCTCCTCTCAGGGGACTTTACCGGTGAGTCTCCACCAGAGGAATTCATGCAATGCTTACCAGAATGGTGACATCGAGGACCGGGAATCCAAGGGGTTCTCCGCCATAGACTTCGATTGTAATAAATATATACTTTTTGAGAACCTTTTTGACAACCTTGACTTTGGAGACGGGCATTGTAAAGTACACCATCTCTTACACTTGACTACGTTGCACTTTAATTACCACCTTGTGAGATCCGCCACTTGCAGGGTGTTGACGAGGGTGCATACATTGAAGTGAATCTTCACAGCTGTCCAGTAAGGCCATACTGGATTGGCGATAGAAGATTCCAACACTAAGGCTCTGTATGTCATTAAAGGTCAAATGACAAATTGAAGCATTGTGAACGTTTGTTTCATGAAATGTCAATGCTAAGGTGTTGTTCGTTTCTGGTTCTTATTTCATGAATTGGACTCTGGCTGCAATTTTAGGGTTGGTGTTAGCCAAAACCTTTTGATTTTACTAAAAGGATATGTATAATGTATTTTCCTAAAGGGGTTTTCTGCCACCTTTCTTGGTCCATTGTTCTGTTGTCATTCATGTCTTGCATACGCACACTATGGCATGCAGCGTGGGGCAGTCGGTCAGCATACTTCAGCCACTGGCTATTTCAACTTTGAGTGTCTGCATTTTGCTCTGTCACAGCGAGCATACCCACACACAAGGTAGTTCCCTTCAGTGCCAGTGTTTTGCTTGTTTTTGCTGTATAATAACTTTAGTTATGTTTCAGTTTTTAGAACCTGACCTGAAAACAGGCCATATTCCATGCTTTATTAGTTCCGGTCTCCTGCCAATGCTGTTGTAAATTCCTTTTAGCGTCGCCTTTGTTTATCTGACTGGTGGTATTTCACAGCATAACAGATTGCATCCATTGGAAATATAAGATAGCCTCTTTTTACTATGCATGCAGTATACAAACCGAAAACTTCAATATTATAGATTGGAATTCATAAGCGGACAATTCTTCAGAACACATTTATTCTGGACCTAATTTCACCAGTGGTTCTTCAACAACCGTTGCCCAGAATGAAAACAGGACTTTATTGTGTTTTATTGGTAGCACTTGTTCTGTCTTTCTTTTTTTTCTTTCTTTTTTATATTTCTTTCTTTCTTTCTCGCCTTCTTTCTTTCCTTCCTTTTCACCATTTTTCTTTCTTTCTACTTTCCTTGTCTTATTGCTTTTTTCTTCTTTTGTTCCTTTGTCATTCTACCTCTTTCCATTGTATCCTCCTTTCTTTCATTCTTTATTTCCTTCTTTTGTTTGTGCTTTCTTTCCTTTCTTTCCTCTTTCATTCATTCATCCTTTCCTAAATGCTTGTGTGCTTTCCTTTTTTCCTATATCTTCTTTTTTCATTCTTCTCTTTCTTTCTTGCCTTTCTTTCCTGTGTTATTCCCTTCCTGTTGCCTTCCTTCTGTCTTGCTTTTTTTCCTATTTTCCTTCTTTCTGAGATTTTTTCATTTTTTCCTTTCTTGCATTCTTACCTGCCTTTCCGTTTTCTTTCTTTCCTTCTTTCTCATAGTCTTTCTTTCTATTTCTGTCTCCTTCTTTCCTTCGTTTTCTTCTCTGCTTCCTTCATTTCGTTACTTTTTTAGGTCTCGGCCTAGCGTGCACTGCGCAGCAGTGTCGCGCAGTCGAGAATTTATGTTTACAGTATAGGGGGCTTGAACCCGCCCCTCTTCTCCATTGGCTGGCTTCCTAAACGGAGGCCAGCCATTGGAGGAGAGCGGCGTCACTCCGTTCAAGCCCCGTCTTTTTGAGCTAGAGGGGTGTGTTTTTGCTGTACTTTCTCTACCTGACGTCATGGGTAGAGAGCACGCCCCTCATCACAAGGCCTGCACGTGCATGTTGGCTCTCTGATTGGTGTTCCTTATTAACCAGTCAGAGGGCCGACTGGCACGTGCAGGCAGCGTGAGCAGACCCGTATCCCTCGCGTGATGTTCACTCGTTAAGGAGCATTCAGTGATAGACGTGGCCTGGCATGAGGTCACTTTGATCCGTGAGTCGGGCCTTCTGTCCTTCTGTCTTGAAAGTTCTCTTTTAGTGGTCAGATAGTTAGATATGCATGTGCAAATGACTTTGAATCAAACCCCCTTCACATTCGCTTCCTATAGTCTCACTATAATATTATGCACTTTATAAATCTAAGGAAAGCCATTTTAATTTCTGAGGAATCTAAAATCTCTGATACCATTACGCAAGGCATTGTACCAGCAGCTAATCGGGAAACAGCATCTAAAGCCCTGAAGCACCTAGAAAGCAGAATCGTAACTTCAAGGCGCCCCACGTGTTGCTTCAATCAGTATGCAGTGTCGCTCGTCTCAGCCACAAGTAACTTAAGGAGGTTCTGAAACATGCAGGTGAGGGTCTTAAAATCTGCAATGCGCTGCCACGTTTAAAACTTTATTGTAGATTTACCAAGCCTTCCTTACCTCGAGGCAGGAAGTCCACAGGTGAAGTCCCCAGAGGTGTGCACGCGGGCTCCTACAGTGCACGCAGGCTCCTACAGTGCAGGCGGTGCCCCTGCCTCGTGCATAGGTGTGCCCGCTGTGCTGGTACTTGTGCAGAGGTGTGCACGCTGTGCTGGTACTTGTGCATAGGTGTGCACGCTGTGCCAGGACTCGTGCATAGGTGTGCCCGCGGACTGCTGCAGCTCTGCTGGTGTGTTTGTTGTTTTGGGTCCAGTGCTGCGTTCTGGAGCGCAGCAGGCGGGGGTGCGAGGAAGCAGCGTGCACACATATTTCAAATGTTCCTGTGGTTATAAATAAAGCGGGGCCTGCTGTGCCGCAACACGCCGGGGCTCGGCTTTCCAGGCCTTTCCTTATGGCCTCTGCGCGTTAACACTGTCACCGCTGAGGGCGCCGCCGTGGGGGGAGGACGGAAGGAGAGTGTGTGCCTGCTAACTGTGGCACGAGGGAGGCCGGAGGGGGCTGGCCGCTGGCAGAGTCACCAGGCCGAGTCCCACATACCCAGCCGCACACGTACATCCCCTTAATGTCATCTGTGCCCTCTTCCAACCCTAGCATCCTCCCTCCACCACTCGTGCCAGTCACCCCTGTCCTTTGTGTGCCCTCTGCCAACACTAGCATCCGCCACACTCGCCTAGAGCATGGGTGCCAGTAACCTCTGTCCTTTCTGTGCCCTCTGCCAACCTTAACACCCCCCTCCACTCGCTTGTGTGTGTGGGTGGCTCTGTGTGTGTGTGGGTGGCTCTGTGTGGGTGGCTCTGTGAGTGTGTGTGGGTGGCTCTGTGTGTGGGTGGGTGGCTCTGTGTGTGTGGGTGGTTCTGTGTGTTTGTGAGTGGCTCTGTGTGTGTGTGGGTGGCTCGGTGTGTGTGTGTGTGTGGGTCTGTGTGTGAGTGGCTCTGTGTGGGTGGCTCTCTGTGGGTGGCTCTGTATGTGTGTGTGGGTGGCTCTGTGTGTGTGGGTGACTCTGTGTGTGTGGGTGGCTCTGTGTGTGTGTGGGTGGCTCGGTGTGTGTGAGGGTGGCTCTGTGTGTGTGTGTGGGTGGCTCTGTGTGGGTGGCTCTGTATGTGTGTGTGGGTGGCTCTGTGTGTGTGGCTCTGTGTGTGTGGGTGGCTCTGTGTATGTGTTGTTGGCTCGGTGTGTGTGTGGGTGGCTGTGTGTGGCTCTGTCTCTGTGTGTGTGGCTCTGTGTGTGTGGCTCTGTGTGTGGATGGCTCTGTCTCTGTGTGGCTCTGTCTGTGTGTGGGTGGCTCTGTCTGTGTGTGTGGCTCTGTAGGTAGCTTTTTTTGTAGGTGGCTCTGTGTGTGTGGGTGGCTCTGTGTGTGTGTGGGTGGCTCTGTGTGTGTGTGGGTGGCCTTGTGTGTGGGTGGGGGGTCTGTGTGTGGGTGGGTGGCTCTGTGAGTGAGTGGCTCTGTGTGTGGGTGGGTGGCTCTATGTGAATGACTGTGGGTGGCTCTCTATGTGTGGGTGGGTGGCTTTGTGTGTGTGGCTCTGTGAGTGCAAATGCAATAGGTCTCGCATTTGCGAGCCATTAAGCTATTGGCATGGTAAATGACAATGCCATTTATTTATGTTTTAAAAACAAAAACATAAATAAAAATAATGTCATGAGCATTGCCAATAGCTCTAACTTTAACAATGCCGAGACCATTGCATTGTAAATGCTTGTTCTTTACTTCTCTCCTTTTCTTCATTTCTTTTGTTTTTTCTTTCCTTTATTTATCCTCCTTCATTAATCCTTCTTGTCTTCTTTACTTCCTTCTATCGGGCCTTTCATTCCTTCCCTTTTTCTTACTTTTTTTCCTTTCTTCGTTCTTTTCTTCTTCCTTTTGATTTCCTCTCCTATTTTCTTATTTTCTTTGTCCATTTCTTCTTTACTTTATTTTCTTTCTTTCTTTTTTTCATTTCTATATTTATCTTCTTTCTTTTTTTAATTCCTTTTTCTGGACTTCCTTATTCTTTCTTCTGTCCTTCCTTTTTCTACCACTCCTTTCATTCTCTCTCTCCCTCACTCGGCAGAACGATTGCCATTTTTAGGTTTGTGTTACGCAAAACCTTTTGTTTTTACAAAAATTATGTGTGCGACGTACTTACTTTTAGTTTGTTTTAGTCACAATTCATCCATTCGTCTGTGGTTGTATAATTCACATTTTTGCACTCCCCACTCAAGCATACATCAAGGGGCAATATTCCAGCTATTGGCTGACTTCACTATGAGTTTACTCCAGCAAAGCTGTTGATCTCCTAATAAGGGATGAAGTGGAACTTGCCCATGTTTTCCCTGTTGTATTGTGTCCAAACAAACGTATGTCCTCATTAATTATTTTTTTTATAATCCAGTTTCACCCATAAATGTTTCCTGTGTCTAGAGTATAAGATGTGTCTCCCTGTGCTGCGGCACAGACAGAGTTAAAAACTGTGGAATCGAATGTTCACAAATCGAATTCCCTTCAATGTAAAAAGTTTCTTTCAAGCATGTCTATCACTTGTTTTGTGCCCTGGTCTCTGCGCCAGTGTCATAATGATCAAAACCTTTTGTGAAGGCGTAGAGGAAAGTGATAACACAGACTGAGAGGCCTCCGTTCGCGTCTAAAGCATGTGCTTGTCTTTTTTCAGGAGCAGTTTCTGACCTGCTTGAGAAGCACGGTTTCCCACTGAACAGCAGTGCAGGTGGAAGAGAAAGGACTAAGGACCTTCGTACAAAAAGGTACTTTAGATGTCTGCATTGTATCGTATTGTAGCATTTGGGATCACATTCACCCTGCTTGACACCATGTGAAAGTAAACCTGCCTTAGTAAATCGTATAACGTTACCTTTCTTTCTGCATGTTCAATGTAGAGTTAAATTAAAAAAAGCATTCCCTGAATGTAGCAGTTGTTACCAACCCCACTCACATCATATCATTTTAATATGGGACCTAGTCTCTTCGTTAAATGAGTGAACACTTTGGCTTCCTTTATGAGTTCAGTGTGATTCCTGTTTCGGCCTGAAACACTGTTTTGGATAATGCAAGGGACGAGGAATACAGCATCTCTGCAGCACTCCTACACCCAGACATTTCACGAGGTAAACGCTGGTGAAATTTGGTGTATGGAAGGGTGGAAATGGGGAATTATCAGAGGTCCTAAAACACTATATTTCACAGCACCACAGTAATTACCAATTCTTCAGGGGAGTCTCAGGGTACAGTTTGTAATTCTGCGGTATTCCTGTATCCTAAATTGCGGTCCCCCCTGGTATTGGTAATTTTGGGAGTGGGAATACCGATGTAGTGTCCCCCTGTAACTGGTGGGGATGCAAAGCATATTGAGCTCCTCTCAGGGGACTTTACAGGTGAGTCTCCACCAGAGGAAAGCATGCAATGCTTACCAGAATGGTGAAATCGAGGACCGGGTATCCCAGGGGTTCTCCGCCATAGACTTCGATTGTAATAAATATATTCTTTTTGAGAACCTTTTTGACAACCTTGACTTTGGAGACAGGCATTGTAAAGGACACCGTCTCTTATACATGACTACGTTGCACTTTAATTACCACCTTGTGAGATCAGTCACTTGCAGGGTGTTGACGAGGGTGCATACATTAAAGGGAATCTTCACAGCTGTCCAGTAAGACCATACTGGATTGGCGATAAAAGATTCCAACAGTAAGGCTCTGTGTATCATTAAAGGTCAAATGGCAAATTGAAGCATTGTGAACGTTTGTTGCATGAAATGTCACTGCTAAGGCGTTGTTTGTTTCTGGTTCTAATTTAATGAATTGGACTCTGGCTGCAATTTTAGGTTTGGTGTTAGCCAAGATCGTTTGATTTTACTAAAAGGATATGTATAATGCATTTACTTAAAGGGGTTTTTAGCCACCTTTCTTCGTCCATTGTTCTGTTGTTATTCATATCTTTCTTACGCCCACTACAGCATGCAGCGTGGTGCAGTGGGTCAGCCTACTTCAGCCACTGGATATTTTAACTTTTAGTGTCTGCATTTTGCTCTGTTACAGCGAGCATACCCACACACATGGTAGTTCCCTTCAGTGCCAGTGTTTTGCTTGTTTTTGCTTTATAATGACTTTAGTTATGCTTTAGTTTTTAGAGCCTGACCTGAAAACAGGCCATATTCCATGCTTTATTAGTTCATGTCCCCTGCCAATGCTGTTGTAAATTCCTTTTGGAGTCTCCTTTGTTTATCTGTCTGCTGGTATTTCACAGCATAACAGACTGCATCCACTGAAAACTGTTCTGTAATAAGATAGCCTCATGTTACTATGCATTCAGTGCACAAACCGAAAACTTCAATATTATAGATGGGAATTCATTAGCGGACATTTCTTCAGAATACATTTATTCTGGACTTAATTTCACCAGTGCTTCTTCAACAACTGTTGCCCAGAAAGAAAACAGGATGGTATTGTGTTTTATTGGCAGCACTTGTTCTTTCTTTCTTTTTTTTGTTTCTATATTTCTTTCTTGCCTTCTTTCTTTCCTTCCTTTTCACTTTTTTTTTTCTTTTTTCTTTCTTTCTGCTTTTCTTCTCTTACTGCTTTTTTTCTTTTTTTGTTTGTCATTCTACCTCTCTTTCCATTGTATCCTTCTTTCTTTCATTCCTTCTTTTGTTGGTGCTTTCTTTCTTTCCTTCTTTCCTTTCTTTTCTTTCTTACCTCTATCATTCATTCATTCATTCTTTCCTAAAATCTTGCTTGCTTTCCTTTTTTCCTATATCTTTTTTCTTTCCATTCTTTCTTTCTTGCTTTTCTTTAATTTTTTTTCTGTCCTATTTCCTTCCTTTTTCCTTTCCTTCTTTCTTGCTTTCTTTCCTGCTTTCCTTATTTCTGAGGCTTTTTCATTTTTTCCTTTCTTGCATTCTTTCCTGCCTTTCTGTTTTCTTTCTTTCCTCTTTTTCTCGTAATCCTTCTTTATCTTTCTGTCTCCTTCTTTCCTTCCTTTTCTTCTCTGCTGCCTTCATTTCATTACTTTTTTATTTTTGTTCTCTCCTTTTCTTCATTTCTTTTGTTCTTTCTTTCCTTTATTTTCCCTCCATTCCTTCTTTCCTTTATTTTTCCTTCTGTTTTTCTTCTTTCCTTCCTTCTATCTGGCCTTTTATTCCTTCCCTTATTCTTGCTTTCCCTCTTTTCTTCGTTCTTTTATCCTTTCTTTTTATTTCCTCTATATATTTTCTTATTTTGTTCCTCCATTTCTTCTTTTCTTTATTTGCTTTCTTTTTTCAGTTCTATATTTATCTTCTTTCCTTTTTTCCTTTTCCTTCCTTTTCCTTCACTTCCTTGTTCTTTCGTCTTTCCTTCCTTTTTCTACCACTCCTTTCTTTCTCGCTCTCCCTGATTACCTCACTCGGCTGAACGATTGCCATTTTTAGGTTTGTGTTACCCAAATCCTTTTATTTTTACAAAAATGATGTGTTTGACGTAGTTACTTTTAGGGGGTTTTAGCCATATTTCATCCATTTGTCTGTGGATGTATCATTCAAATTTTTCTACAATCCACTCAAGCATAAATCAAGGGGCAATGCTCCAGCTATTGTCTGACTTCACTATGAGTTACAGCATGCTGCCCTTTCACAAAGGAATCACAGCCATACAGAAAGTAGTTCCCTTCAGTGCCAGCGAGTAACATGGTAATGTGTTTTTTTAGACCAAAAATATATTTGCCTTTAGTCAAGGTTTTTTTTCTTAGATTGATGAATACACAGCAGCTTCCCGAACAACAAATCTTTGCAAAAATCATAGCAAAACAAGGTTTTACAAAAAGCTGTTGGACAATGCCAGACCTAATGGCTTTGCCAGTGCTTGTTTCACATTGTCACGTTGAATATTCATCCCACTAAATATACATTTTTCTACAGAGATTTCGCAGCCCAAGGCCCCCACGTATATCGATGATATGTCTGACATCCACAACAGGTCCTTCATTTTAAAGTGCTGCGGTGTACAACCTTAGGTTTGGCCTAAAGTGTCACACAATACCTAGAGCGCTTAGGTATTATGACTGCCCTTCAGATAACTAATGTGAGAGGTTTACCCCAGATTTCATTGTGTGCTGAGTGTTTATGGGGCATGAGCTCCGGTTACAACATGCCTTACATCCTGGGGGCAAATTGTGAACTGTGTAAATGCTGTTTGCACAAATGTAACATTTACTCCAGCAAAGCTGGTGATCTCCTTATAAGGGATGAAGTGGAACTTGTCCACATTTTCCCTGTTCCAGCGGGTCCAAACTTATCTCCTCGTTAATTTATTTTTTTATAATCCAGTTTCATCCATAAATATTTCCTGCATCTAGAGTATAATGATCAAAACCTTTTGTGAAGGCGAACAGGAAAGTGACTGAGAGGCCTCCGTTCACGTCTAAAGCATGTGCTTGTCTTTTTTCAGGAGCAGTTTCTGACCTGCTTGAGAAGCACGGTTTCCCACTGAACAGCAGTGCAGATGGAAGAAAAAGGACTAAGGACCTACGTACAGGAAGGTACTTTAGAAGTTTGCATTGTATGGTATTCTAGCATTTGGGATCTAGCATTTGTGTGCCCTCTGCCAACACTAGCATCCGCCACACTCGCCTAGAGCATGGGTGCCAGTAACCTCTGTCCTTTCTGTGCCCTCTGCCAACCTTAACACCCCCCTCCACTCGCTTGTGTGTGTGGGTGGCTCTGTGTGTGGGTGGGTGGCTCTGTGTGTGTGGGTGGTTCTGTGTGTTTGTGAGTGGCTCTGTGTGTGTGTGGGTGGCTCGGTGTGTGTGTGTGCGGGTCTGTGTGTGAGTGGCTCTGTGTGGGTGGCTCTCTGTGGGTGGCTCTGTATGTGTATGTGGGTGGCTCTGTGTGTGTGGGTGACTCTGTGTGTGTGGGTGGCTCTGTGTGTGTGTGGGTGGCTCGGTGTGTGTGAGGGTGGCTCTGTGTGTGTGTGTGGGTGGCTCTGTGTGGGTGGCTCTGTATGTGTGTGTGGGTGGCTCTGTGTGTGTGGCTCTGTGTGTGTGGGTGGCTCTGTGTATGTGTTGTTGGCTCGGTGTGTGTGTGGGTGGCTGTGTGTGGCTCTGTCTCTGTGTGTGTGGCTCTGTGTGTGTGGCTCTGTGTGTGGATGGCTCTGTCTCTGTGTGGCTCTGTCTGTGTGTGGGTGGCTCTGTCTGTGTGTGTGGCTCTGTAGGTAGCTTTTTTTGTAGGTGGCTCTGTGTGTGTGGGTGGCTCTGTGTGTGTGTGGGTGGCTCTGTGTGTGTGTGGGTGGCCTTGTGTGTGGGTGGGGGGCTCTGTGTGTGGGTGGGTGGCTCTGTGAGTGAGTGGCTCTGTGTGTGGGTGGGTGGCTCTATGTGAATGACTGTGGGTGGCTCTCTATGTGTGGGTGGGTGGCTTTGTGTGTGTGGCTCTGTGAGTGCAAATGCAATAGGTCTCGCATTTGCGAGCCATTAAGCTATTGGCATGGTAAATGACAATGCCATTTATTTATGTTTTAAAAACAAAAACATAAATAAAAATAATGTCATGAGCATTGCCAATAGCTCTAACTTTAACAATGCCGAGACCATTGCATTGTAAATGCTTGTTCTTTACTTCTCTCCTTTTCTTCATTTCTTTTGTTTTTTCTTTCCTTTATTTATCCTCCTTCATTAATCCTTCTTGTCTTCTTTACTTCCTTCTATCTGGCCTTTCATTCCTTCCCCTTTTCTTACTTTTTTTCCTTTCTTCGTTCTTTTCTTCTTCCTTTTGATTTCCTCTCCTATTTTCTCATTTTCTTTGCCCATTTCTTCTTTACTTTATTTTCTTTCTTTCTTTTTTTCATTTCTATATTTATCTTCTTTCTTTTTTTAATTCCTTTTTCTGGACTTCTTTATTCTTTCTTCTGTCCTTCCTTTTTCTACCACTCCTTTCTTTCTCTCTCTCCCTCACTCGGCAGAACGATTGCCATTTTTAGGTTTGTGTTACGCAAAACCTTTTGTTTTTACAAAAATTATGTGTGCGACGTACTTACTTTTAGTTTGTTTTAGTCACAATTCATCCATTCGTCTGTGGTTGTATAATTCACATTTTTGCACTCCCCACTCAAGCATACATCAAGGGGCAATATTCCAGCTATTGGCTGACTTCACTATGAGTTTACTCCAGCAAAGCTGTTGATCTCCTAATAAGGGATGAAGTGGAACTTGCCCATGTTTTCCCTGTTGTATTGTGTCCAAACAAACGTATGTCCTCATTAATTATTTTTTTTATAATCCAGTTTCACCCATAAATGTTTCCTGTGTCTAGAGTATAAGATGTGCCTCCCTGTGCTGTGGCACAGACAGAGTTAAAAACTGTGGAATCGAATGTTCACAAATCGAATTCCCTTCAATGTAAAAAGTTTCTTTCAAGCATGTCTGTCACTTGTTTTGTGCCCTGGTCTCTGCGCCAGTGTCATAATGATCAAAACCTTTTGTGAAGGCGAAGAGGAAAGTGATAACACAGACTGAGAGGCCTCCGTTCGCGTCTAAAGCATGTGCTTGTCTTTTTTCAGGAGCAGTTTCTGACCTGCTTGAGAAGCACGGTTTCCCACCGAACAGCAGTGCAGGTGGAAGAGAAAGGACTAAGGACTTGATACAAAAAGGTACTTTAGATGTCTGCATTGTATCGTATTGTAGCATTTGGGATCACATTCACCCTGCTTGACACCATGTGAAAGTAAACCTGCCTTAGTAAATCGTATAACGTTACCTTTCTTTCTGCATGTTCAATGTAGAGTTAAATAAAAAAAGCATTCCCTGAATGTAGCAGTTGTTACCAACCCCACTCACATCATATCATTTTAATATGGGACCTAGTCTCTTCGTTAAATGAGTGAACACTTTGGCCTCCTTTATGAGTTCAGTGTGATTCCTGTTTCGGCCTGAAACACTGTTTTGGATAATGCAAGGGACGAGGAATACAGCATCTATGCAGCACTCCTACACCCAGACATTTCACGAGGTAAACGCTGGTGAAATTTGGTGTATGGAAGGGTGGAAATGGGGAATTATCAGAGGTCGTAAAACACTATATTTCACAGCACCACAGTATTTATTTCCTTTATATATTTTCTTAGTTTGTTCCTCCATTTCTTCTTTTCTTTATTTGCTTTCTTTTTTCAGTTCTATATTCCTTTTTTCCTTTTCCTTCCTTTTTCTTCACTTCCTTGTTCTTTCTTCTTTCCTTCCTTTTTCTACCACTCCTTTCTTTCTCGCTCTCCCTGATTACCTCACTCGGCTGAACGATTGCCATTTTTAGGTTTGTGTTACCCAAATCCTTTTATTTTTACAAAAATGAAGTGTTTGACGTAGTTACTTTTAGGGGGTTTTAGCCATATTTCATCCATTTGTCTGTGGATGTATCATTCAAATTTTTCTACAATCCACTCAAGCATAAATCAAGGGGCAATGCTCCAGCTATTGTCTGACTTCACTATGAGTTACAGCATGCTGCCCTTTCACAAAGGAATCACAGCCATACAGAAAGTAGTTCCCTTCAGTGCCAGCGAGTAACATGGTAATGTGTTTTTTTAGACCAAAAATATATTTGCCTTTAGTCAAGGTTTTTTTTCTTAGATTGATGAATACACAGCAGCTTCCCGAACAACAAATCTTTGCAAAAATCATAGCAAAACAAGATTTTACAAAAAACTGTTGGACAATGCCAGACCTAATGGCTTTGCCAGTGCTTGTTTCACATTGTCACGTTGAATATTCATCCCACTAAATATACATTTTTCTACAGAGATTTCGCCGCCCAAGGCCCCCACGTATATCGATGATATGTCTGACATCCACAACAGGTCCTTCATTTTAAAGTGCTGCGTGTACAACCTTAGGTTTGGCCTAAAGTGTCACACAATACCTAGAGCGCTTAGGTATTATGACTGCCCTTCAGATAACTAATGTGAGAGGTTTACCCCAGATTTCATTGTGTGCTGAGTGTTTATGGGGCATGAGCTCCGGTTACAACATGCCTTACATCCTGGGGCAAATTGTGAACTGTGTAAATGCTGTTTGCACAAATGTAACATTTACTCCAGCAAAGCTGGTGATCTCCTTATAAGGGATGAAGTGGAACTTGTCCATATTTTCCCTGTTCCAGCGGGTCCAAACTTATCTCCTCGTTAATTTATTTTTTTATAATCCAGTTTCATCCATAAATATTTCCTGCATCTAGAGTATAAGGTGTGTCTCCCTGTGCTGTGTAAGAAGACGGAAGGAGGCCGATGAGGACGCTGTTTCACCATACGCAAGGGGTACTTCTACTAATGCATATCCATAATTGCATGGTGGTATAACCGGAATAAAGAACGTCTGGAATAAAACTTAGAAGGAGAATTGAAAACTCCAAGAGCATCTAAATCAGAGAAGGATGACCCCTATTGCTTGAAATAAACCCTGCGTGAGACAAACACGTCCATTCCCCATTGAACATTCTAAAAGAATAACCTAAAGGCAATAAATGGTTCAAGTCTAAGGATAACTAGAAGAATTAAAGATATATGCTTCTTTAAATTTGAAATGTTTTTAGATTTTACTTACCTGTCCTGAGGAAGGTGTTCACAAAATAAGATCAAGACACCGAAACGCGTCGACAAAAGGACTACTTTACCATTGATTGATATGTATATTTTGTATTGTATGTAATAAGATTTTTTTTTTTACATTTGTATCTTGTATTGTATGTGTATAATGATCATGACATTTTGGCATTAAACTGCCAGTTTTTAATAAAATCAAAACAAATATTTTAATAGTTTTGTGTTGAGGTATATATTTCAGGTTCCACTTTAAATGTATTATAAGGTTTAGAGTCTAATAGTAGCGGTTTGCACAGAAAGGAAAATCTTTTCGTTTACGTCCCTGTGCTGTGGCACAGGCAGAGTTAAAAACTGTGGAATCGAATGTTCACAAATCGAATTCTCTTCAATGTAAAAGGTTTGTTTCAAGCAGGTACTTTTTTGCCCCAGACTCTGCGCCTGTGTCATAATGATCAAAACCTTTTGTGAAGGCGAACAGGAAAGTGACTGAGAGGCCTCCGTTCACGTCTAAAGCATGTGCTTGTCTTTTTTCAGGAGCAGTTTCTGACCTGCTTGAGAAGCACGGTTTCCCACTGAACAGCAGTGCAGATGGAAGAGAAAGGACTAAGGACCTACGTACAGGAAGGTACTTTAGAAGTTTGCATTGTATGGTATTGTAGCATTTGGGATCACATTCACACTGCTTGACACCATCTGAAAGTAAACCTGCCTTACTGAATAGTAAGATGTTATTTTTCTTTCTGCATGTTCAATGTAGAGTAGAAAAAGAAAGCATTCTCTGAATGTAACAGTTGTTACCAACCCAATTCACATTATATAATCCTAATATTGGACCCAGTCTCTTTATTAAATGAGTAAAAACGTTGGCCTCCTTTATGAGTTTAGTGTGATTCCTGTTTCGGCCTGAAACACTGTTTTGGAAAATCCAAAGGACAAGGAATACAGCATCTCTGCAGCACTCCTACACCCAGACATTTCACGTGGTAAAGGCTGTTGAAATCTGGTGTATGGAAGGGTGGAAAATGGGGTATTATCAAAGGTCATCAAACACTGTATTTCCCAGCACCACAGTAATTACTAATACTTCAGGGGAGTTTCAGGGTACAGTTTGTAATTCTGCCATATTCCTGTATCCCAAAGTGCGGATCCCATTGTATTGGTAATTTTGGGAGTGGGAATACCGATGTAGTGTACCCCTGTAACTGGTGGGGATGCAAAGCATATTGAGCTCCTCTCAGGGGACTTTACCGGTGAGTCTCCACCAGAGGAATTCATGCAATGCTTACCAGAATGGTGACATCGAGGACCGGGAATCCCAGGGGTTCTCCGCCATAGACTTCGATTGTAATAAATATATACTTTTTGAGAACCTTTTTGACAACCTTGACTTTGGAGACGGGCATTGTAAAGTACACCATCTCTTACACTTGACTACGTTGCACTTTAATTACCACCTTGTAAGATCAGCCACTTGCAGGGTGTTGACGAGGGTGCATACATTGAAGTGAATCTTCACAGTTGTCCAGTAAGGCCATACTGGATTGGCGATAGAAGATTCCAACACTAAGGCTCTGTGTGTCATTAAAGGTCAAATGGCAAATTGAAGCATTGTGAACGTTTGTTGCATGAAATGTCACTGCTAAGGTGTTGTTCGTTTCTGGTTCTTGTTTTATGAATTGGACTCTGGCTGCAATTTTAGGTTTGGTGTTAGCCAAAACCTTTTGATTTTACTAAAAGTATATGTATAATGTATTTACTTAAAGGGGTTTTCCGCCACACTTCTTCGTCAATTGTTCTTTTGTCATTCATTTCTTGCATACGCCCACTACAGCATGCAGCGTGGGGCAGTCGGTCAGCCTACTTCAGCCACTGGCTATTTCAACTTTGAGTGTGTGCATTTTGCTCTGTCACAGCGAGCATACCTACACACAAGGTAGATCCCTTCAGTGCCAGTGTTTTGCTTATTTTTGCTTTATAATAACTTAAGTTATGTTTTAGTTTTTAGAGCCTGATCTGAAAACAGGCCATATTCCATGCTTTATTAGTTCCTGTCTCCTGCCAATGCTGTTGTAAATTCCTTTTGGCGTCTCCTTTGTTTATCTCACTGGTGGTATTTCACAGCATAACAGATTTCATCCATTGGAACTATAAGATAGCCTCTTTTTACTATGCATGCAGTATACAAACCGAAAAACTTCAGTATTATAGATGGGAATTCATAAGCGGATAATTCTTCAGAACACATTTATTCTGGACTTAATTTCACAAGTGGTTCTTCAACAACCGTTGCCCAGAAAGAAAACAGGACTTTATTGTATTTTATTGGTGACCCTTGTTCTGTCTTTTTTTCTTTCTTTTTCATATGTCTTTCTTTCTCGCCTTCTTTCTTTCCTTCCTTTTCACCATTTTTCTTTCTTTCTGCTTTCCTTCTCAAATCGCTTTTTTCTTCTTTTGTTCCTTTGTCATTCTACTTCTCTTTCCATTGTATCCTTCTTTCTTTCATTCCTTTTTTCCTTCTTTTGTTTGTGCTTTCTTTCATGCCTTCTTTCCTTTCTTTTCTTTGTTTCCTCTTTCATTCATTCATTCGGTCTTTCCTAATTCTTGCTTGCTTTCCTATATCTTCTTTTTTATTTCCTCTCTTTCTTTTTTCTTTCTTTCTATATTTCTTTATTTCTTTCCCACCTTTTGTCTTTCCTTCCTTTTCACCATTTCCTTTCTTTTTTCTTTCTTTCTGCTTTCCTTCTCTTATTGCTTTTTTCTTCTTTCGTTCCTTTGTCATTCTACCTCTTTCCATTGTATCCTTCTTTCTTTCATTCTTTATTTCCTTCTTTTGTTTGTGCTTCCTTTCCTTTCTTTCCTCTTCCATTCATTCATTCTTTCCTAAATGCTTGCGTTCTTTCCTTTTTTCCTATATCTTACTATTTCTTTCCTCTCTTTCTTGCCTTTCTTTCCTGTCTTATTCCCTTCCTTTTTACTTTCCTTCTGTCTTGCTTTCTTTCCTACTTTTCTTCTTTCTGAGATTTGTTTGATTTTTTCCTTTCTTGCATTCTTTCCTGCCTTTCCGTTTTCTCTCTTTCCTTCTTTCTCATAGTCTTTCTTTTTCTTTCTGACTCCTTTCCTTCCTTTTCTTCTCTGCTTTCTTCATTATGTTACTTTTTTCTTTACTTCTTTCCCTTTCTTCATTTCTTTTGTTCTTTCTTTCCTTTAATTATCCTTCTTTCTTTTCTTCTTTCCTTTATTCTTGTCTTCTTTACTTCCTTCTATCTAGCCTTTCATTCCTTCCCTATTTCTTGCTTGTTTTCCTTTCTTCGTTCTTTTCTTTTTCCTTTTTATTTCCTCTGCTAATTTCCTATTTTGTTTGTCCATTTCTTCTTTACTTTATTTACTTTTTTTATTTCTTTTTGTCATTTCTATATTCATCTTCTTTCCTTCTTTCTTTTTTACTTCCTTTTTCTTCACTTCCTTATTCTTTCTTCTTTCCTTTCTTTTCCTAACACTCCTTTTTTTCTCTCTCTCCCTCACTCGGCAGAATAATTGCCATTTTTAGGTTTGTGTTACCCAAAACCTTTGGTTTTTACAAAAAATATGTGTGTAACATAGTTACTTTTAGTTTTAGCCACAATTCATCCATTCGTCTGTGGTTGTATCATTCACATTTTTCCACACGCATACATCAAGGGGCAATATTCCAGCTATTGGCTGACTTCACTATGAGTTTACTCCAGCAAAGCTGTTGATCTCCTAATAAGGGATTGTGGTAAGGTGGGAGGAGGCACAGAGACTTTACTTGGGGTTGACAAGTGTTTTATTGGCCTAAACACCTTTTTTTGATAAGGCACTGGTCGGTAATAGGGTAGAGGGGGCTCTGATGTCTTCTCGGGCGGCTCCCTGTCCCTCGGCGAGATCCGTTCTCTCCTTTTGCACTCCCGTGCAGGGTCCTCAGGTCGAGGATCCATCTTGGGGAGGCGTGTAGGAAAACTAACAAAAAGACTCGTTTGAGTATGGTGCTCAACAACTTAAACTATGATGAGGGAGGGTAAGTGATTTTGATTTGACTTGATTTATGGTTTTATAAAGCGCTCGTATGCCCATGGGTGTCTTGGCGCTGGGGAAATAACTGCGGCAGAGCGTGAGGCAGAAAGTGGATGCTGGGCTGCCTATCTGGACTTGAACAGCCAAGTTTTCACTTCTTTCCTAACAGATAGCAGGGAGGTGCTGTTCTTAATAACAAGGGGGAGTCGGTGCCAGTCCTTAGCGGCATGCAGTAGGAAGCTTCTGCCACCCAACCTAGCCTGCTTGAACCGAGACATTTGTATTAGTTTTGTTTGGCTGGATCGTAGCTCCCTCTTTGGAACGTATGGCTTAAGGTGAGATCTGAGGAATAGTGCGCCCGAACCCTAGAGTGCTTTGTACGTGAGACATAAAGATTTAAATCTTATCCGCTTCGCCATAGGGAGCCAGTGAAGCGTGTCCAAGTGATGGGAAATGTGCTCTGATCTCGGGATATCTAGTATTAGCCTTGCCGCCGAATTTTGCAGCCGTTGTAGTTTGGATAGATATTGGGTCTGCAACCCGGCATATAGTGCATTCCCATAATCAAGCCTAGACAAAGCTAGTGTGGTAACTACCGTTTTCCGAGAGTCCTTAGGTATGTAGGGCAGCAGCTTCCTAATAATTTTTAGAATAAACCACATTGTGGCTACCAGTTTGTTGACTTGAGTGTTAAATATAAGTCTGTTATCCAGCATAATGCCTAGGTTTTTAACTTTCTCAGCAAGTGAGGGACAGTCACTAAGATTGTCCGTCCACTAATCTGGCGACCATATATTTGTCTTTGAGCCCAGCATCATCACTTCACTTTTTTCCCCATTGAGTTTTAAGCAGTTTCTCTCCATCCATAGACTAACCTGCTCCATACAGTTCTTAAACTTATTTGCCGTGTCTAGTGTGTCATCTGTAATTGAGACCACGATTTGGGTATCATCTGCATAGGATACTGGAAAGAACCCACATGCTCTGATGATCCCAGGTAATGGTGCTACATAAAGGTTAAAAAGTGTCGCGCTCAGTGACGACCCCTGTGGAACCCCACACGGGGAGCTGAACGACTTAGATTTGAATTTTCCCAGTTCCACTGTAAAGGTCCTGTCATTCAGAAATGATGCCAGTAATTTTCTTGCATCTTGATGCAGTGAGGAAACACTCGGTGCGCTGTCAGTATCTACAAGTGGGGTGTGTGCTCGGGCGGGGATACCGGGATAGAAGAAACGGGGTTATCTATTGCGGAGGTCTTCCCCTTCTGCCCACCCAACCGGTGAAATGTTTGCGTACCTGCGCTAGCCACGCTCCTCCTGGAACGTGGCTGGCGACCCATGGGGACGTTGGCCTCCCGGCTCCCACGCTTCTTCAAGCTCCTCTCCTCATCCTCCGTATTCCGTCTGGTTCAGGCTGATCTTCACGCTCTCGCCTACTCCGACTCCTGCGGTGTACACACACACTGTTCTCCCGGCTTCCTGGTTTTGACGGCCCAGCCCCTTCCTCGTCATCATTCCAGGCGGGGTTCAGAGTGGGCTCTCCCAATTAAAGAAACAGTGTTCTTTTTCGTCGTCCTCGGAATAGGGTGGAAAACCTGGGTCAGTCCAGTTATCCTGTTGTTGGAAAAGAAAAGGAGATACTGTGTTGTTTTCATGACATCCGGCCTTACCACTTTGTGTCCCGCTCATGGCCAGTCCGCCCTTGTCACACACCACCACCCCTGGATTCTCCCGATTGGGGAGAGGAAACCTGGAGAGGTAGTCTGCACTACCGTTTTCTGTACCTTTGCGGTGTTTCAGCGTGAATGAGAAGGCTTAAAGGGAAAGAAACCAGCGAAGTACTCTTGGATTCAGAGAGATGTTTCTACTCATCCACTGGAGGGCCGCATGATCAGTGTAAAGGGTGAATGGGTGTCCCTCGAGATAGTATTGCAGCTTGTCTACAGCCCATTTTATTGCTAGACACTCCTTCTCGATCGTAGGATATTTCAATTCTCAGGGAAAAAGCTTCCTGCTTATGTATAGAATGGGATGGTCTATACCCTCAGGAGATAGCTGTGGCAGACGGCCCCTATTGCATAGTCTGAGGCATCAGTGTAGAGTATGAAGGGCCGGTTGAAGTCAGGGGAGGATAGCACGGGACTGGTGGTTATGACCTTTTTTAACGCATTGAATGCTTTCCACATTTCCGGAGTGGGATGTGAGAGGACCTCGGCTTTCACATTTTGTTTAAGGGTGTCTGTCAGAGGGGCTGCTACTTCGGAAAATTGGGGGGTGAAACAGCGATAGTACCCAATCAAACCTAGAAATGCTCTAATTTCTCTCTTACTGCCAGGAAAGGGGGTTTCTGCGATGGCTATGATTTTCTCAATCTGGGGTTCTATCATACCGTGTCCTAACATGTAGCCTAAGTATTTCACTTTTTGATATGCAACCCTCGATTTTTTTGAGTGTACGAGTAATCCGGCCTGTTCTAATACACCCAAGATGGTTGGGAGGTGGCGTATATGGGTTTCCCAATCTGGGCTGAACACGACTATGTCGTCCAAGTAGGCTGATGTAAATGACTGATGGTCTCGAAGGATTGTGTTCATGAGTCGTTGAAACGTTGCCGGGGCCCCATGAAGTCCGAAGGGGAGCACATTAAATTTGAATAGTCCATCCAGGGTGGCAAAAGCGGTCTTCATCCGGTCTTCCTCTCTCAGGGGTACCTGCCAATAACCTTTGGTCAGGTCCAAGGTGGTTATATATTTTGCTTCTCCTAGTTTTTCTATGAGCTCATCTATCCTAGGGAGAGGATAGGCGTCAAAGGAAGATATGTCATTCAGGGCGCGGAAATCCATACAAAATCGGGTGCTCCCGTCTGGTTTTGGCACCATAACGATTGAGGAAGACCACTCGTTCCTTGATGGTCTTATGACGCCCAGGTGTAACATCTCTTGTACCTCCTTCTTGATTGCTGCCCTCTTTGCCTTGGGTATGCGGTAGGGGCGTTGCTTTATGATTTTCCCCGGGGCTGTTTCAATCCGATGTTCGATCAAGGTGATTTTTCCAGGTGTATTGGAGAACAATGAGGCAAATGGTCTTAAGGTATTCTGTAGGTCCTTCTTTTCTTGTTCTCTGAGTTCTTCATTGATCACTAAGTCGCCTAGGGTAGATGAAGAGATGGGGAGGGTTGGTAGGGTGAGATGGGTTGCTTTTGGAAGGGGTCCCAACCACTTTTTCAATAGGTTTATGTGGTATGTCTGAATCTTCCGTGCCAACACTTGTATCTTATAACTGGTT
Source organism: Lissotriton vulgaris (assembly GCF_964263255.1). Taxonomy (NCBI): domain Eukaryota; kingdom Metazoa; phylum Chordata; class Amphibia; order Caudata; family Salamandridae; genus Lissotriton; species Lissotriton vulgaris. Next base: position 616,591,066 of record NC_141697.1, read on the forward strand.
TTCCCTATGGTTCCGACGACTTTGTAGGGTCCCATCCATTCAGCTTGGAAATTCTTGGTGCTTGATGGTAACAACACCAGGACCCAATCGTTGATTTCCAACTTTCTCCATTTCTTCCCTCGGTCATAATACATTTTCTGTTTTCCTTGATTCTCTCCAAATTGGAATACGCCAAATCTCTGTTTTCCTAGTTTTGCTTTAAGTACCTGGGTATATTCTAACATACTATGTTTCTCCTCTCCCTCCTCTCTTTTCCAGGCTTCTTTAGTCATTTCCAATTATGATTGTGGTTGGAGCCCATACAGCATTTCAAAGGACGAACATCCTAGCTTCTCTGTTTTTGACCTCTTATGACATATAGGGCGAGAGGTAACAGTTGGTCCCACTCTCTTCCGCTTACTTCAAGCATTTTCCTTAGGGTGGACTTAAGGGTCCCATTATACCTTTCGACGAGGCCGTCGGTTTGGGGGTGGTAGGCTGATGTTCTAATCTGCCGAAGGTTTAGCAATCCACAAACTTCCCTCATTAGTTTTAACACGAATGGGGTGCCCTGTTCAGTCAGGATCTCTTTGGGGAACCCTACTCAAGAGAACAGTGCTAGGAATTTTTCGGAAATCAATCGCGTTGTTGGTGCTCTCAGCAGAAATACTTCTGGAAATCTAGTGGCATAGTCTATGATGACCAGCGCGTATTGATTCCCATGTCCTGTCTTCGGTAGGGGTCCTATCAGGTCCATCCCTACTCTCTCAAATGGGATCCCAATTATGGGGAGAGGCTGTAGAGGCACCGCTTGGGGGTGATGAGGGTTCCTCTTCTCACAGACGTCACATGCTTGACAATGGGTCTTTATGTCACTATATATCCCAGGCCCAAAAAAATGTCTTCAGACATTTTGAGTAGTTTTTTCACTCCCCACATGTCCTGCTGTTAGGTGTGAATGAGCGAAGAACATGATTTGTTCCCTGAATGTCAAGGGTACTAGGAGCTGATGGGGTTCCTCTTTATTGCCCTGACGGTACAAGAGACCATCCTTGATGAGAAACCGGGGATAAACAGGGTTATTGCATTCCTGTGTACTGTGGGCCTGTTCCCAAGCGTTGAATAAGGAAGCATCATTCGCTTGGGCGAATCTGAAACTTTTGTCAAGGGCTCAGGGGTTATCAGCGCTGGCATGGGAGTGTTGGCTTTCTGTCTCAAGGGAACCTGGGGATGAGATTTAGTCTGGCCCTGTAAGGTATGTATGAACAGGTCTAGAAACATATGATTGTCCGTCCCTATAATCAATTCTTCGGGCAACAACTCCATCACCCCAACCCGTATCACATAAGTCCTACCATCTGACAGGTCTAGGGATATAGACGCAACCGGGTAGGGCTTGACATCGCCATGAACACATCTAATAGGTACCATGGTATCGGGGACCACCTGGTTGGGTTTTATAAGCACCCCCTGTATTACAGATTGCCGGCAACCTGAGTCGAGAAGGGCTTTTATCTCTTTTCCATTCACCCGTACACTCACGTGAAATGCATTCCCCAGCTCAGCGGTGTAAAGAATTGTCTTGGGTATGTATCCCACTTCCATCGGTTCTTCAGCTGGTTTTCTCTGGGGGAAGAGTCTGGCGATATGTCCCCCGGCCCCACATTCAAAGCATTGGGGCCCTTTAAACAAGGGGATTTCCGGTCTATTTGCCCGTGGATTGATGGCTTCCGTTGCTATGCGAGGTCTCTTCTCAAATTTGCTGGTTAGGGGTTTATTTGGTTTTTCAAGTTCTCCACCATATAGTTTTGGCTGGGCTCGAGAAAAGGTGGCGGCCATGTCAATTGCTTGTTCCGGCGTAAGATGCGAGTGCTGACGCAACCATTTCTGAGTGTTGAAAGGAAGAGGGTCTAAATACTGCTCTAGATAGATTTTGTTCATGATTTCTTCCTTGCTGCTTGTGTTTGGCATTAGCCAATTATCCGCTGCCATCTTCAAGCGGAAAAAGAGGGTTTGGGGGTTTTCCCCAGGCAAGCCCCGCTCCCTGCAGAAACGCACCCGACAAGCTTCTGCGTCCAGTCCTAGGTGATCAAGTATCACCATTTTTATCTCGTTATATGGGGTGTTTCCATCTGCATTGGCCACCTGGTAGGCGGCTTGTGCCTCCACGGTTAACAAGGGTGCTAGAAAGAACGTCCATTTCTCCAGTGGCAATCCACAGGCCCGGGCAGCTCGTTCAAAGTTTAACAAGAAAGCGTCAGGTTCCTCCCCTGACACGTACTTCTGTAGTGAAATACCAGAGGCTCCTGAGGTGGGGTTTCGCTGTTCCGGAGGTGCAGGGTGGGAGGGATCTGTCATCATCTCATGTAAGCCCTCGATTTGGGCCGAGATGGTATTTTTGAACGTGTCTCTATCTGCCTGGCAGAGTCAAGTTGTTGCTCTAATGCCCATCCGAGCTGCTCCTGGCCCTTCACCAGGTGTTGGATTAGGATATCCATCTTGGTGTCGCAGATGGCGGTCAGGCTGCCCGCATTCTCCACCAGTTGTGGTAAGGCGGGAGGAAGCACAGGGACTTTACTTGGGGTTGACAAGTGTTTTATTGGCCTAAACACCCTTATTTGATAAGGCACTGGTCTGTAATAGGGTAGAGGGGGCTCTGATGTCTTCTCGGGCGGCTCCCTGTCCCTCAGTGAGATCCGTCCTCTCCTTCTGCACTCCCGTGCAGGGCCGTCAGGTTGAGGATCCATCTTAGGGAGGCATGTAGGAAAACAAACAAAAGGGCTCGGTTTGAGTATGGTGCTCAACAACTTAAACTGTGATGAAGGAGGGTAAGTGAGGAAACACTCAGTGCGCCGTCAGTATCTACAAGTGGGGTGTGTGCTCGGGCGGGGATACCAGGATAGAAGGAAGGGGGTTATCTACCGCAGAGGTCTTCCCCTTCTGCCCACCCAACCCTTGAAATGTTTGCATACATGCGCTAGTCACGCTCCTCCTGGAACGTGGCTGGGCGACCCACGGGGACGTTGGCCTCCTGGCTCCGACACGTCTTCAAGCTCCTCTCCTCCTCCTCCGTATTCTGTCTGCTTCGGGCTGATCTCCACGCTCTCGCCTACTCCGATTCCTCCGGTGTACACACACACAGTTCTCTCCCGGCTTCCTGGTTTTGACGGCCCAGCCCCTTCCTCGTCATCATTCCAGGCGAGGTTCAGAGTGGGCTCTCCCCAATTAAAGAAACAGTGTTCTTTTTCGTCGTCCTCGGAATAGGGTGGAAAACCCGGGTCAGTCCAGTTATCCTGTTGTTGGAAAAGAAAAGGAGATACTGTGTTGTTTTCATGACATGGCTTTTGTAGTTCGGACTGGACTGTTCCCATGGGGCACAGGGTCAGAGCTGATTTGCATATCGCCATTGTCTAACCCAGGGTGGTGTGGAGTGCAAAAAAACGATGGATTTGGGCCCAGATCTTTGGACTGGGATGAGTGTGTGACATTGATCCACATTCGGTCCATCACCTGTTTTGTTTGCAAATTCCGCCATAAGTGCGCTGGGGATGCTCAGACGTGGGTCCCAGGCACTCCACACCACTGGAGTCAAGCTAGCCGGGCTGATGAGAGGTGTTACCTCGAAACCGGTCCTGTCCTCGGATGCTTGATTCCGTTCTGGGAAGGACATGGCTTTTGTAGTTCGGACTGGACTGTTCCCATGGGGCACAGGGTCAGAGCTGATTTGCATATCGCCATTGTCTAACCCAGGGTGGTGTGGAGTGCAAAAAAACGATGGATTTGGGCCCAGATCTTTGGACTGGGATGAATGTGTGACATTGATCCACATTCGGTCCATCACCTGTTTTGTTTGCGTTTTCATGACATCCGGCCTTACCGCTTCATGTCCCGCTCATGGCCAGTCTGCCCTTGTCACAGGGATGAAGTGGAACTTGCCCATGTTTTTCCTGTTAAAGTGTGTCCAAACTTATGTCCTCATTAATTATTTTTTTCATAATCCAGTTTCATCCATAAATGTTTTCTGCGTCTAGAGTATAAGCTGTGTCTCCCTGTGCTGTGGCACAGACAGAGTTAAAAACTGTGGAATCGAATGTTCACAAATCGAATTCCCTTCAATGTAAAATGTTTGTTTCTAGCAGGTGTGTCACTTGTTTTTTGCCCCGGACTCTACGCCTGTGTCATAATGATCAAAACCTTTTATGAAGGCGAACAGGAAAGTGATAACAGGCTGAGAGGCCTCCGTTCACGTCTAAAGCATGTGCTTGTCTTTTTTCAGGAGCCGTTTCTGACCTGCTTGAGGGGCACGGTTTCCCACCGAATAGCAGTGCAGATGGAAGAGAAAGGACTAAGGACCTTCCTACAGAAGGTACTTTAGAAGTTTGCATTGTATGGAATTGTAGCATTTGGGATCACATTCACACTGCTTGACACCATCTGAAAGTAAACCTGCCTTACTGAATCGGATTGTGCTACTTTTCTTTCTGCATGTTCAATGTAGAGTTAAAAAAAGAAACCACTTATCACCTTCATGGCCACATCCGACTCCTAACCCTTCTTTAATTGATTTATTAATAGCAATCACCCTTCATTTAATAACCTCCAATTGGAAACAAGCAGATAAAGTTACTTTTAGAGCCTGGTGGAAAGCTGTTTGTTTTCATCATAGACTGGATGCAAGCAATAATGTGCCTATATCAGTATTGATTAAAAGAGACCTGTTATGGCTCCCTTTATCCACTTACCTAACGGATATAGCCTCATCTGCCACTGGTACAGTTAACTCTTCGGATGAAGTTAGAAAACCTCCTTGATTGTTTTTGTTTGTTGTCTTTTTACTTAAGCATAGTCCTAGATTCCTTAGTCAATCAGTAATACTCCTTTTTATATAGTCTATTAACTATTGTATCTTCCACTGTTTATGGTTTCAATATGCTTCCCATTTTTTCTGATTTATGCAATGATGATTACAGTTTTTCACTCCCCCCCTTTTTCCCTCTCTTCTGATACTTTTCAATTTATTTTATACTTACAATATTCTTATATTGTGGCTTCACTTATTTGCTGTTATATTACATTGTGAATTCGCTTATTTGATGTTATATTATTTTGTTATCACAACTTCTTCTTTAATAAACTTTTAAACTTAAAAAAGAAACCATTCTCTGAATGTAACAGTTGTTACCAACCCCACTCACATCATATCATTTTAATATGGGACTAGGGGCCAGATGTAGGTGACCATTTACCGTCCGGTCGGACGATTTCGGTAGTTACCGACCGGTAAATGGGTTTTTTGGATGTAGGGGGCCAATTTTACTGATTCGGTAAATTTACCGAATCGGTAAATTTACTGAATGTGTAAAATACCGAATCGGTTACTTCTAGATGTAGGTGGGACTCTTCTGAGTCCAAGAGGCCTTTCAGAATCGGTATTTTACCACCCAATCCAATTTGGTGGTAAAATACCGAATCCAGGTGTGCATGCACACCTATGCCATGTGACAGACAGACATGCCCTTAGGGCATGTCTGTGTGCCACATGGCACACATGCCTGTATTTGGGGTGCTAGAGGGTGTCAAAGTGACACCCCCTGCACCCTTGCTAGAATCGGTATTTACCAAATCGGTAAATGCCCATTGATTCCTATTGGCTTCAATGCCCATAGGAATCAATGGGCATTACCGATTCGGTATTTACAGAATCGGTAAATACCGAATCTTAACGATTCTGTATTTACCGATTCTGTAATACCTACATCCCCCCCCTCTATTTTACCACTTCTTAAATACCGAATCGGTAAAATTCGGTATTTAAGAAGTGGTAAAATAAAATTACCTACATCTAGGCCTTAGTCTTTTCGTTAAATGAGTGAAAACTTTGGCCTCCTTTATGAGTTCAGTGTGATTCCTGTTTCGGCCTGAAACACTGTATTGGAAAATGCAAGGGACGAGGAATACAGCATCTCTGCAGCACTCCTACACCCAGACATTTCACGAGGTAAAAGCTGGTGAAATTTGGTGTATGGAAGGGTGGAAAATGGGGAGTTATCAGAGGTCGTCAAACACTGTATTTCCCAGCACCACAGTAATTACCAATTCTTCAGTGGAGTCTCGGGGTACAGTTTGTAATTCTGCGGTATTCCTGTATCCTAAATTGCGGTCCCAATGGTATTGGTAATGTTGGGAGTGGGAATACCGATACAGTGTCCCCCTGTAACTGGTGGGGATGCAAAGCATATTGAGCTCCGCTCAGGGGACTTTTCGGATGAGCCTCCACCAGAGGAAAGCATGCAATGCTTACCAGAATGGTGAAATCGAGGACCGGGTATCCCAGGGGTTCTCTGCCATAGACTTCGATTTTAATAAATATATACTTTTTGAGAACCTTGACTTTGGAGACAGGCATTGTAAAGTACACCATCTCTTTCACGTGACTATGTTGCACTTTAATTACCACCTTGTGAGATCAGCCACTTGCAGGGTGTTGAATTGAATCTTCACAGCTTTTCAGTAAGGCCAATCTGGATTGGCGATAAAAGATTCCAACATTAAGGCAGGGTGTGTTGTTAAAAGGTCAAATGACAAATTGAAGCATTGTGAACCTTTGTTGCATGAAATGTCACTGCTAAAATGTGTTTCGTTCTTGGTTCTTATTTAATGAATTGGACTCTGGCTGCAATTTTTGGTTTGGTGTTAGCCAAGACCTTTTGAATTTTCTAAAATGATATGTATAATGTATTTACTTAAAGGTATTTTGAGCCACCTTTCTTCATTTAATGTTCTGTTGTCATTCACATCTTGCTTCAGCCCACTACAGCATGCAGCGTGGGGCAGTCGGTCAGCCTACTTCAGCCACCTTCTATTGTCACTTTGAGTGACTGCATTTTGCTCTGTCACAGTGAGCACATCCACACACAAGGTAGTTCCCTTCAGTGCTAGTGTTTTGGTTGTTTTTGGTTTCTAATAACTTTAGTGTTGCTTTAATATTTACAGCCTGACCTGAAAACATACCATATTCTATGCTTTATTAGTTTCTATCTCCTGTAAATGCTGTTGTAAATTCCTTTTGGAGTCTCCTTTGTTTATCTGACTGTTGGTATTTCACAGCATCGTGAACATATGTTGTATGAAATGTCACTGCTGCGATTCTTAGTTTCAGGGTATTATTTAATGAACTAGACACTGGCTTCTTTTTTCTTCATTGTCATATTAAACATTCAGATGAATTACTGTTAATTTTCCTCCAGAGAGATTGCAGCCCATAGCCACCAGGTAGCTTGGTGACCTGCCAGACATCCTTAACAGGTCCTGCGTTTCAAAGTGCCGCTGTATAAAACCTCAGATCTGGCCTAAGGTGTCAGGTAATACCTGGAGTTCTTATGTAGGATTGTCCTCCAGATAGCTAATGTCCGAGGTATAGCCCGAGATTTCATTGTATGGCAATTGTTTGTGGTGCAAGGGATTACAATATCCCTGCCACCCTGGGGGAAAATTGTTTATTGCGTAAATGCTGATTTCTCGGCTTCGGTATTTACGGAGACCAATCTGCTGACCTCCATATAGGGGAAAAGAAGTAATTGCCCATGCTCTACCCGTTCAGTCGTGTGCAAACATGTTGTCCTCATGATTTTGCTTGTAATCCTGTTTCATCCTTAAACTCTTATAGCATCTAGAGTATAATTAGGCCGTGGCGTGTTTCCATGTGCTACAGCGCACACAAGAGTTACAAACAATGGATTTGAATGCTCACGAAGAGAATTCCCTTAAAGTTTGAACATTTTTGTCTGAAGCAAAAACTGTAACTTTTTTGCCGCATACTCTGTTTTGTGCAGGCCAACAGAAAAGTGATCACGCACACTGAAATGCCTCAGTTTTAATCTAAAGCACGTGCATGTCTTTTTTCAGGAGCAGTTTCTGACCTGCTTTCGGAGTAAGTTCAGTTCCAGACCGAACAGCGGTGAAGATGGGAGAGGAAGGATCAGTGAGCCAGTTTCAACATACAGGTACTTTTAATGTTCGCATTGTATTGTAGCATTTGTATTTAGACGGGCAACAAGAATAATTTTTCCAATACATAAGATATACTTTGAGTGGGGTTTGGGTCAGCCTCTTTCTCGTGATTGGATAGCTTTGTTGTCCATCTAAATTGTCTGCTCAATTGTCTGCTCATGATACAATGGGTTTCCTCCCTTTTCTTGTGTTTGTCCTGCCTAGAAGCATGCGTCTCACAGTGTTCGTATTGGATGACTTGTATCCTTCTATTGCAAACTTGAGGGAACTTTCTTTTTTAATTTAATATTGAGCAACTGTGTTTACTTGCCTTCTCCCTCCACCTTACCCGCCCTTCCTCCTCCTGCATGTGCTCACTTTTCACTCCCTTGAAAGGCCCCGCTCCCATGTTCCAATATTTGTATATTTGTTTGAGGGCCCGGAAGCTACAAACTGCTGCTGATTTGATTGTTGCTGATTTTTCTTTTAACATTTCATGTAATCGTTCTAACTATATCAGCCACCCACCATGTTAGAACTGTAAATCAAAAATAGGTGCCTCATAATGTTCACATCGGTGGACATCTTAGAGTGGACTTTCTTTACTAGATTTTATTCAGAGTGGTTCATAGCGGTTTCTGAGCCTAAACTCAGGCTTCCATAGGCCACTTTTGTACAATCCTTCTCACCTTGCAAGTTTAAGAGGCACATTTCTGGTAGTGGGGGCGTTAGTGCTGAATTCTCACTCTGCCAGAGAGGAAAAGTGCCAGTAAAGTAGGAATTGTTTTCAATATTTTTGTATTTAATGAAATTGGGTTTCCTTTCTGCCCTTATATCTTCACATTTCTATTCAATTGCTTAAAGAATGTATCTTCTTTTATTTGTCCTCAGAGCATTTTACTGTGAATGATACTTTGAATTTACTGTGGCTGATATTTTCACAGTAACTGTTTTTAAACCACTAGATTATTTTCACAATAACTGTTTTTAAACCACTAGATTATTTTCACAATAACTGTTTTTAAACCACTAGATATTTTCTAGTAGAATTTTCAGTATCGGGGCTTCTTAGTGGTCAAGAGGTTGGTTTTCAATGATGTTCATTAATCAAAGACTATTTAAATGTTTAAACCGCAAGATGTAGGTGCTGTGAAGTATTGTGTAACCTGTGAATGTTTAAATTGCACTTTAATTACCAGACCTTCTGTTTGCAGGGTGTTGATGAGGTTGCATACAATAAATGGCATCTCTTCAAAGCGCTACTGTGATAATGTAATTGGCTACAAAAGGTGCTCACATCTCTATCTCTCATGTGCATTCTTATAAAAAATGATTAATCTATAGCCACTTGTTCTGTCCATTTCTAACGTCAACTATCGCTATTACAAAGACGTTCTGAATTTGAGTTCCTATTTTTTATGGCCTGGCTTAACAGCGTAGCTTTCGCCAAACAAATATGTGAGCATCACTAGAGAGGTGCCTTGGCTCCTTCCACTTGTGGAGAGCCAGGAGTACATGTTTTGATTGGGCAGAGTTGTGTGCTTCCACAAAAATATGCTTGCCCAACACACAGCTGTAATCATGATGTTTATTTATCCGTCTGCTTGAGCTTGAACTTTCAGGGGCACACCCCAGTGGTAATTTTATTAAAGCGTCTCAATAATTTATGGTGTTTTTCTCTGGCAGCAGCACAGATGCGAGGAGGGCAGTCATCAACCTACATGGATGTTTAGGTCTGGCTTAACAGTGCAAATGTTACCTTACCTTTTAACTATAACCAATATTATCCTACAGTTCTTTGTTTCTGCACAAATACATATCTATTCCCGTGCTATTTACTTGTAAAACATTCGTATCAATTTGCAATTCCTAGCCCTTCTCAGTGTTACTTTCAGCAATGGTCTGCAAGAATCTGTTCATCTAGCAGTGTACAGGCAGCACTCCACATATGGTGACAATCATAACAAGCATTTGCAATGCAATAGGTCTCGCATTAGGAAAGTGTGTGCTATTGGTACTGTAAATTACAATTTATTTTAATATGTGTTGGTTTTGAAAATATATAAATTAATAGCATTGTTCTCTACAAAGCCAATAGCTTACACTTTCTTAATGCGATTCCTATTGGCTATGGAAATGCTTGTTGGTAGCAAGCAAGGACAGTGCTGTTGTGGTGCTGAGTGATGCTGTTGTGGTGCTGAGTGATGATGTGGTTGGGCTGAGTGATGTGGTGGTGTATTAGAGTGATGTGGTGGTGTCCCTGAGTGATGTGGTGGTGTATTAGAGTGATGTGGTGGTGTCCCTGAGTGATGTGGTGGTGTCCCTGAGTGATGTGGTGGTGTCCCTGAGTGATGTGGTGGTGTCCCTGAGTGATGTGGTGGTGTCCCTGAGTGATGTGTGGTGTCCCTGAGTGATGTGGTGGTGTCCCTGAGTGATGTGTGGTGTCCCTGAGTGATGTGGTGGTGTCCCTGAGTGATGTGGTGGTGTCCGTGAGTGATGTGGTGGTGTCCGCGAGTGATGTGGTGGTGTCCGTGAGTGATGTGGTGGTGTCTGTGAGTGATGTGGTGGTGTCCGTGAGTGATGTGGTGGTGGCAGCAGTGTGAGGCGGGCAGCAGTGTGCAGCATGCAGTAGTATGAGTAATGCAGCAGTGTGCAGCGTGCAGCAGTGTGAGGTGTGCAGCAGTGTGTGGCGTGCAGCAGTGTGTGGCGTGCAGCAGTGTGTGTGAGGGTGAGAGTGTGTGTGAGGGTGAGAGTGTGTGTGAGGGTGACAGGGTGTGGGGGGTGAGGGTGTGGGGGTTTGAGGCGTGAGGGGGTGTGAGGGGTGAGGGGGTGTGAGGGGTGAGGGGGTGTGAGGGGTGAGGGGGTGTGAGGGTGAGGGGGTGTGAGGGTGAGGGAGTGTGAGGGTGAGAAGGTGTGTGAGGGGTGAGGGGGTGTTAGGGTGAGGGGGTGAGAGGGTGAGTGAGGGCGAGGGTGTGTTAGGGTGAGAGGGTGTGTGAGGGTGAGGGTGTGACGGGGTGTAGGGGTGTGAGGGTGAGGTGGTGTGAGGGTGTGTAGGGGTGGGTGAGGCGAGGGTGGGTGAGTATGTGTGAGGGTGGGTGTGTGTGAGGGTGAGTGTGTGTGAGGGTGAGAGGGTGTGTGAGGGTGAAAGGGTGTGTGAGTAACGAAGTAGTGGCCTCTGTATGGGATACTAGAATCTTTGGTCAAAGCCAGAGAAAGGCTTGAACAAAATGGCTGCAACTATCTCAAGCCTTCCGCAACACAACCATGGAAGCGCACACACAGACGCAGAAATTAAAGAAAGGCGTGCCACTCACAGGCATGCAACAAAAAGGATAACTCATCAACAAAGTACCTCTGCTGAGTTGGACAGGAAGAAACCACAGACATCACAGAAGAGGCTTTGCTGTAGATACTAGCCCGAAAGAATGTGGCCAACACTTAATGGCCATCTAATAATAGGAACAAAGAATTTATGGGAAAGCAGGGAAAGGCACATGGAGTCACTGTTCAGTGTCCCGTGGAAAGGGATCTGTGAAAGTGATATTCAGCCCCAATTCTAATGACGGGGCCAAGGACAATAGGACACCCGTAGATATACTGTAAAATTGCAGCAAAACCCTACACCTCATAGGTGGAGAACCTACATCTGATTCGGTGAGGAAGGAATTAAGTAATTTTGAATTTGGTTTCATTATTTAAAGTTTCTAGACAAGATGAAATCCAATAAAAATGTAGTGTAAGTTATGATTCAAAAGAGAATAGATAACACAATTTCCCATGCTTTCACTGAGCCTTGCAAGACCAAAACACGTTAGACACAGGGGCAACAGAATCACTGCTTAAAAGCATCAAGCTTCAGAAAGACATGATCTCACTGTACAAATATTCAAGGTCAGACAACACATGGTCAAATAACAAAATGGACCCTGCTTCAAATCCCTTTTCAACTGAGCTAAGTTGGCATTAAGTTTCGACCAAGTCAATATTCGCTAAATGAAGGAATTTTACTGATCAACAAAATGATCTATGAACAAGTTCAATTACTTTTCCACTCACTCAAAAAAGCACTGCAGCCCTGGCCATGTGGTGAGGAAGTACAAAATAAAATGCTCAGGGAGAGCCAAACAAGCCTGGATTTCTTGGAAAACCAAGACCTAGCAGGACACCTCATTGCAGACAAGCAGCAGCAGCATCTAACATTTAAAGTAGCAACTTTTTTTAATACAGTCAACTTAAGCTCCACAAAATACCTATGTCTATGAAGGGTTCCTTAAGTAAGTCATGAGTGGATGAAGGAATTTAATAAGAAAACAAGATGATCTGCTAATAGCAATGGCCTTGGGGCCAAATTAACCTTTTCAAAGAAAGGTGCTGTCCCATCAAGATAGGACATACTGTGTATTTCATGGTGTAATCGGACAGATTATGTTTACGGATACAAATTACAAAGACATTGACTCAATTCAACTGTACTAACTAATAAAGAAACAGGAGATGCAGCCACTGGTCTACAACTGAGCACCTAAATTTGGGCCTAGAGACATGCAAACAGGTAGTTCAGGTGCAGGACAATCTGTATAAATGTCATCAGTTTCACTTACTTTTGTCACCCCTTAGCCTCAGAACTCTCTGGATCCCCTCTCTCCACATGCCATCTACAGTCCCTACATCTTGAGCTATATTTTTAGCCACATCCGGCATTTACTCCATGCAGAAATATATATATATATATATATTTTTTTTAAAGCCGTATTCATTCTAGTTTTAAATGCTGATTGACATGTACATGTCTCCGCGGAGTAAACAGGCACAACAGCTACGTTTAAGATATGTGCATCGGTCGCTGAGCTTGGATCATGCAAAGAAGTAAAGACTGGGGAAGCGGGGCAGATCTGCGAGAACAGCGCTACATCTTTAAGCTCGGTAAATTAATTCAGAGTTTTCTTCAGTTTTTAATACCAGCCATTGTATCAGAGTCGTGTGCTGAAAGTTGCCAGTTATGTAGACAGTTAATTCTCGCCATTTTAAAGGAAGTAAAATAACACTACATCCTCTAGAATTCACTGATTTTAGAAATCAAATGTTAAATGAAACCCAGGACTGGAACTGTGATGCCCTGTAAACCAGATGAACTGTCAACTATTCTCATGCTGCCTTTGGGACCCCCATCTGTGCAGCTTCCCTCCTACAGGCTACAGCGGGCTCTCACCTGCATGCTGCTTGGCCAGCTCTGCGATGTCCTTCTGGCTGAAGAGGTAGGTCTTGGAGCTCAGCCACGTTTGCAGCAGCTGAATGACCACGGCCAGGGCTGCCAGCGCTGCCCGCAGTGCCCGGGAGCTGAGTACAGCCATGCTGCAGCCGGAGAGGACCTTGGGGTGCAATGCTCCACCTGCAGCGTGCGCTGACTCCCTTGCCCTGGCGCAGACGGCACACGCCCTAGCGCGAGACGGGAAGAGTGGCCACGAACGGGGGCTCCGCGCGCACGCGCCCATCTGGAGACGTCCCGAAAGTCTAGCATGCACAGGTTACCAGCTGCCAGTCATGGAAGAGGTACCAGACAATGTAACTAAAGTAGGTGCCATCTTGGAAGGGCGTAGCTTCTAGTTAGTCTCTTCCAATGTAAGGATAAGAGCACTTATTTTCTCTCTCTTTCCTCCGTATTTGAGGGCCTATGTGTCTCATATATGAATAGTAACAAAATGTCGAATCCCATAAAGAATGCCTCCACCCTGTTTAATTTGATGTTAATATGGCCTACTAAGCACAGACTCTCTCACATTAAAAGAACAAGACGTGCGCATTACGAAAATGGCCGTGGGGTGGAACTTCCGTTTTGTGCTGGAAGCTCGCGCCCACGGAGTGGCTGGCGAGGAGAGGAGCAGTGGAGACGCGGGGCTCCCATGCCCGAGGAAGAGCCCCGCGGTGGCGGCTGAAGTCCGGAGTTGCGCTGATGCGGTAAGTGGGGTTTAGGTGTAGTGGGGGTGGCGGCAGGGGAGGGGGGAGTGGGGGGGTGTGCGCGTGTGTGGGTGTAGCTGTGCGTGTGTATGTATATGTGTGATTGCATGTCTGTTAGCTGTGCGTGTGTATATGTGGGGCTGTGTGTCTGTAAGTGCGTCATGATGCATTGTGCCGGCATGTGTGTTTGGGCGCATGCCTGAGTGTGGCTGTGTGTGATTGAGAGAGGCTGTGAATGTGAAACAGGAGATGGGCACGGCGCCGTGCGCGCCCACGAGGAGAAATCGGCGCTCGCGCCCATCTCCTGTCTCAGATTCCCAGGAAACTGAATACAATAGTTGTCGAGCTAGACCGCATACTACGCATGCGCAACTCTAGCTCGACCTAAAAAGAAACCTTTAATCATTCCCTGATGGAGATCCTTTTTAAAGGACGAAACGCTATGGCTGGGCTGGATGTTCTCTATGTGAAGAATAAACTTTGTTGAAGACTAACCTCTATGGCTATCGTGTATTTATGGACATGGAAGAATTTCTTCACCCATCTGGATAGACATTTTTTTACATTACGTTTTCTGTTCATTTTGTTAAATATTCATACTACATCAGAGCCCCAGTGGCCTCACTCAGGGCTTGCGTTTCTGTTAGATTTCTAACTTTTTCTATTTCTTGCTTTTTGCATTTTAACATTTAAAAGTACCCATTTTTTATTTTAACTTTCTCACTACAAGTCATCTCACTTAGGGTCTGAATTGGATGGCAGTGAGACCGCCACCGACAGCCCATCGGTGGCCGACACACCGCCATCCTAAGCAAGCTTCCCGCCCACCACATTAGGATGGTGGGCGGTTTGTTGGCGGTCGGAACAACTGACCGCCACACATCCGATGGGCTCCTTGAGCCTGCCGGTGTGTCGCACGGGAATAATATCCCTACAACGGTGGCGGTGCCTACCAGGCACTACCGGAGGAATTATGATGTCCCTTTCCGTCCGTCTTTTCATGGCAGGTAACCCGCCATGAAAAGGCAGGCAGAAAGAGACTTTAAGGGCTTGTAGCGAGCCCCCTTCCCCCTGGACCTCAGACATGGGCCCTGGGGGGCACCTATGGTGCCCCGGACACATACCTGCACCATGTGGTTCCTGCCACTTAGTGCAGGGATATGTGCTGTGACCCCTTTTTGTCTTGCCGCTTGTGCTGAAGCGAGCAGCACCCGTTGCAAAACAAAATAAGGCATCGCGACCGCCGCAGTGGTGGTCACATTGTAATGCCTATATCAGGACCGCCGACAGCCTGTCAGGCGTACCGTTTCCAATAGGTGTGGCCATCCTAATCAGCCCCAAAATTGCGAACTTACAACCTAGCTCCACCTAAAACTTTAACTTTCTCCCTCTGCTTCTGTTTGCATTAACCGTTTCTGAATATTTGTATTGTTATGAATGTTTTCCTTGTTATCTATTAATTGCTTCTCTACCCGCTTGACTAACTCTACACTACACAAACACATCAAATAAATATATATTTAGGATCTAGGCTTTTAATTTGTCCAACAGCGCTTACAAGTAAAAATATTTTCTCTTCCAGGGGATCTTCATCAATAGTCATAAGCATTAGAATATTCCCGCCCATGCGCGGGACCCCGGAAACACTATACTATATGTGCCCCACATATATATATATCCATATATATATATCCATATATATATATGTATAAATAAGCAATTGCAGCCTACTAAACACCAGAGCTGAAACATGCTGTAAAGAATTTCCACCATATATGAATAACATGCATTAGAAACATGAGAAACAACAACACAGTTTGTTTTCAAAACTGTTTTAATGCTCAGAAAGCAGTAGAAATTCTTATAAAACACTGAAAGCATAGGAAGCTCCCAGGCTGCATTGCAAACACACAGTCTAAAAAAGACTGAAAAGCTAACCTGTAACTGCATGCAATAAACTGACACCGTGCCTTAAAGGCACCCCTGAGCCCCAGCTTCCCATCATGCCTCAGGGGTGACAGTTAGGTCAGTTTTCACTTTTGACAACTTTTATTCCTTACTTCGACGTTTTTCATCTGTAGAAGTAAGAGGCTGTCTTTTTTTTGACAGGTTGGGGCATTTTTAACACCTTAAAATGCCATCTCTTTTTGACTCCTGCCCTTCTTGTAGTAAAAAGAAGGCCAAAACAGACTCTCATGAAGTCTGTGTTCTTTGTCTCCCTGAAGATCATGACCCAAAGGCCTGCCCTCACTGCCAGAACCTGTCCAGAAGAACTTTGAAGGACACGGAAAGAATTCGCATTTATGGCCTGGCAGAGAAGTCTAGAGGAAGGGCTCCAAGAGGTCTAGAACATCTTCTAGAAGTAAGTCCTGGCGTCCTTCAGCCTCAGCGTCGGGCTCGGCGCTGAAAGAAGATCTTCAAGTGGGTCATTTATTGAAGAAAAGACCCTCTACAGCGGGCTCCCCGTCGAGAAAAGGTACGTCATCGTCGTCGAAGATTCGAGATCCTCCGCCGTTGTCAACCCGGTGGCGATCGGCGTCGAGAGACAGGACCCCTCCGCCGGCGTCAACCCGGTGACGATCGGCGTCGAGGAGCAGAGACCCTCCACCGTCGTCATATCGGCGTCGAGGAATGTCACCCCTCCGCCGTCGTCAACCTGGCGACGATCGGCGTCGAGGATCAAAACCCCTCCGCTGTCATCAACTCGGCGACGATCGGCGTCGAAGTGCAAAGTTCCTCCGTCGGCTTCGGCAAGGCGTTCGGTGCCGAGGGCAGGCTCTCTTCTGTCATCACAGTCCCATGAGCGATCGACGTCGAGAACTAGGACCCCTCCGCCGTCGTCAACTGGGCGACGATCGGCGTCGAGGATGAGGTCTCTGTCGTCGTCTCAACGGTGTTCAGCGTCGAGGGCGAGAAAAACCCCTCCGCCGTCGTCTCACAGACCTTCGACTTCGAGACTGGATACAGCTCTGCCGTCGTCTAGAAGACACTCTGTGTCGAGTGAGAGACGTCTTCTGTCGTCGGCTTCTCATCGCCGTTCGACGTCGAGACAGCACTCGCATGCTTCTCATTGGCACCGGTCGCCGTCGAGATGGCGTTCGACGTCGAGAACACGGCAGGAACCTAGATCGACGTCTGGAGTGCGTGCAGGTTCAACGTCGAGAGCACGTTCGACGTCGAGACAAGCCTCAGTGAGGTCTGGAGATGGATCGGTGGTCCTGGTGACGGTATCAGCCTCGCGCCATTCGTCCTCTAATTCTTCCAGAAGGGCTTCTTCCAGGTCTGCCACCTCGGAACCTGCTACACGCGTCCGCAAGTCTCCTTCAAGACTAAAAGAGGCTCCTGCTGCGGTTCAGTTGTCCCCAAGATGGTATCTACCTGTAAGTCATTGGCAGGACTCTGGGGCAGCAAGGCGGATGCAGGAGTATGCCAGTTCTGTGCATAGGTCTCCTCTTCAGAGACTGGTAGACGAAGCGGACAGAGCGAGCCCTCCTAGACACAGGCATGAGAGGTCTCCAGAGAGAAGGCACAACAGGTCACGTTCTCCGAGACGCGAGGAACGCACTGTGAGATCGAGGGAAAGGAGAAGTAGTGCACACAGACGAAGTAGGAGAACACCATCTACTTCCTCGACTTCCTCTACCCGATCCCCCAGGAAGGATTACTCCCCCACACTATCGGACAGCCCGATTTCCAGGGTCTCTCACATAGATGACATTAACACCTACCATGAGGTTCTGCAGAGAGGGGCGCAGAAGCTCAATATTGAGATGTCTGTCCCGCAAGTCACGACAACAGTGATTTTTGAGACTCCATCAGAAGACAGCATCTTGACCTTTGCTACCATTGGTTCCTGGGATCCTTGAACCGGTCATGGACACTTTTTTAACTCCAGCAACCATTAAGGCGGTGCCGGCTCGTCTCTTGAAGAAATACAAGCCGGCTTCCTCGGATCCAGTCTTCGTCAAGACGGATCCTCCTGCAGACTCTGTCATTGTGACGGCAGCGAAGAAGACACATACTGTTTCGGCCACTTCTTCTGTTCCACCAGACAAAGAGAGCAGGTCCCAGGACTCGTGGGGTCGCAGGGCCTGCACTTCTGCTGCTGCATCCCTTAAAATCTCCAGCGCGGCTGCGTTGCTTGGCAGGTATGATAGAGCTCTCTGGGACTCTTTGGAGTGTTTCAAAACCAAGCTCCCAAAGGAAGACCAAAAGGATTTCGCTGAAATAGTCACAGAGGGATCTTTGGTGGCTAACCAGGTGATAAGCACGGCGGCAGATGGTGCAATGCTATCAGCGCACTCTTTCGCGCATGGAGTATGCGCCAGGAGATCGTCCTGGTTGCGATTAACAGGTCTGAAGCCAGATGCTCAGCAAAGAATCATGAACCTCCCGTTCTCTGGCTCTTCTCTCTTCGGCACTCACGCTGACGAAGAGATGAATAGGATGAAAACCGAGTTGGACACGGTCAAGGCGGTTGGGTTGGAGAAAAAGAAGGAGTTTAAGCGCCGCTACAAATCCAACCAACGCAAGGGGCCTCAACAGAGGGTTCAAACCTCTCAGTGGTCCCAAAACAAGAACCAGGAGAAGACCCAGTTTTGAGAGGAAAAGTCCAACAGAGGTAGAGGTGGTCACCATCAGCAGTCCTCTACCACGACGAGAGGCGGGAAGTCATGAGCAGTGGCTTCCTCCGCCGCCGTTGCCCACTCCATTGGGAGGAAGTGCTTCTCAACATCTAGCAGAGTGGGCAACCATCACAGGAGATCGCTGGGTGCTGAATATACTACGCAATGGATATGCGCTACGTTTCAGTGCGCTTCCGAAGGACATACCACAAAAAAACTCTCGTCCTCATCAGTTAAAGCTGCTTCGAAAAGAGGTGAGAGCTCTTCTCCAAAAGCAGGCAATAGAGGAGGTTCCATCCTCTCAAAGAGGAAAAGGAGTTTACTCCAGATACTTTCTTGTCCCGCAAAAATGATCAGAAGGACAAGTTTTGACCAATTCTGGACCTTCGACTTCTGAACAAGGTCATAGTGAAGGAGAAGTTTCACATGTTGGTCCTTCACCAAATATGTCCACATCTGCAAGTAGGGGATTGGATGTGTTCGGTGGACCTCCATGATGTGTACTTCCACATCTCCATTACAAAACGTCATCGGAAGTACCTGCGGTTTGTGGTCGGCCACAAACATTATCAGTACAAGGTCCTGCCCTTTGGACTGAAGTCGGCTCCGCGAGTCTTCACCAAATGCATGGCAGTGGTGGCAGCCTTTCTTCACAGAAAAGGACTCTTCGTCTATCCATACTTGGACGACTGGCTGCTAAAAGGTCCATCCCCACTGCAAGTGAGTCACAACTTCCAGGTCTGTCTGCAGCAGCTGCACGACCTCGGGCTGCATGTCAACATGGACAAGTCAGTGCAGCAGTCCAACCAGTCCATCCACTACCTCGGCTCTGTCCTGGACAGAAGCGTGGGAAGAGCGTATCCTTCGGAGGAGAGACTGTCTTCCATGAGACAGAGATGCAGGCTTCTGCTCCAGGTGCAGAATCCGACAGTCCGACAGGTAGCATCCCTGCTAGGATCCATGGCGTCCTGCATCTTTCTCATTCCCAACGCCAGGCTGAGGATGCGTCCTTTGTCGCAGACTCTGGAGGACCAGTGGGATCACTCGACAGGTCGCTGGGAGGATCAGATCTCTGTCTCCGAGGCGGTGAGATCCTCCCTCTCATGGTGGACTCAGCAGCAGAATCTGATGGTGGGAGTCCCTTTTCACCAGCCACTACCAGTGCAATCGGTGGTGACAGACGCGTCTCTGCAAGGCTGGGGGCACACATGAGGTACCTTCAGATTCAAGGACGGTGGTCGGCGAAAGAACAGGCCTACCGCATCAACATGCTGGAGTTACGAGCAGTCCATCTGGCTCTGAAAGCTTTCCTGCCTGCAATCGAGTCCGATTCAGTCCTGGTCCAGACCGACAACACGACGACCATGTTCTACCTGAACAAGCAGGGTGGAACTCGGTCCCGTCCTCTCTCCCTGGAGTCACAAGCGATCTGGCACTGGCTTCTCGCCTGGAACCTCTCGGTGGTAGCGGTGCATCTTCCAGGAGAGCTAAATGTCAAGGCAGACGCACTCAGCAGGCACTTCGAAGATCAGCCAGACTGGGTGCTACACGACGAGGTGGTGGCGGACCTTTTCCATCGTTGGGGTCGTCCGGAAATAGATCCATTCGCGGACGACAAAAACACAAAATGCCACGCCTTCGCGTCCAGATTCCACCGTCCAGGGGGAATGCTCTCTTGATGGACTGGTCATGGACATATGCCTACACCTTTCCTCCTCTGCGACTGATCCCGAAGGTGGTGTCCAAGCTACTAAGATCCAACATGACCATGATTCTGATAGCTCCAGACTGGCCACGGCAGTGGTAGTACCCGGACCTTCTACATCTGTTGGTACTTCCACACAGCAGACTACCTTGCAGGCTGGACCTGCTGACCAAGATGGGAGAGAGGATTCTTCATCCCAACCTTCCCTCACTGAACTTGACAGCATGGCTCCTGAGGTCCTGCAATACGGACATTTAAATCTGCCTCCTGATTGTATGCATATTTTAAAAGAAGCAAAAAGACCCTCCACAAGTACGTCATACTCGTTTAAGTGGAAGAGGTTTTTTCTTTGGTGGTTTGCTATCTAAATCTATTAGAGAAAGATTTAAAAAAAAAAAGATAAACATCTGGAATTTTGTGCATTAAATACCAATCCTGCATGCAATGCCTCAATCTCATGCCAAAACTCAGAATAGGAGATATTTGCCACACCTGGTAAATACCCCACCCTGACGTATTGATATTTATTGGATGCAGTAAATACCCCATCGCTACACACTTAAGGGAAAGAAGTACACGCTAAATAATCCCTCCATACATGACTATTACCTCAAAAAAGAAATAAGGAATACCGATATTCATACAGACTATATCTGTACAAGGGTTGATTTTACATCACAATTTATTACCTCAGCCTGCCCTGTTGACCCTTAGTAGTAATATCTCTTAATCCTGCATCCAATTCGATAGTGAACAATCTGTGTGAAGAATGGTATCATTCACCTCTCCGGAGATACAAAGACATATAATGGACCTCTAAAAAAACTCCTTGTATGGGATGTCGCTCAAAGCCCCTTGTGGCCTCACCCACTAATTGTCTCATGCAGGTAGATGTATTTTTAATCAACACCAGTATGTTCTTCGGTGGAGTAAATTCTCCTGTTTGTGTCATTTGTTTACTTTTTCATGTATATGTATGTGTCGGCCAAACGCTGTTGTGATAACACTACTGATTAGGTGTCCCCCCACATCAACAAGAGCCCACATGTTGTTTTGGGTATATGCATACCTGATAATCATTCCATTTATAAATAGCTTGGGTGGTAAAATGTCAAACATATCTAATAATGCCACCCAATGAGGGAGTTCCACCATTTTATTTAGCCTGTACGTGATGACATGCTTAGATACTGCGCTGAGGCCTTTATTCAACCCTATTTGTCAAGTCTGTGACCACCGGAAAATAATTAATTGAATATGTTTCTTATAGGGGGGGTTCTAAAATGAGACACAGAGGGTGGTGATAGAGATGCTGGTGTAATAACAGCATTTATGGGAAGGAATTGAAATTTGCCATATTTTTTTTAGGATCAAGGCTGCTAGATTCTGGTCACGGATTGAGGGAGGACCTTATTACTGCTCCTCTGATCATTTTAACATTTGTGTACATGCCGTTGGTCAGCATACATGGGTATGTCAAGAGCATTCAAGAGTCATGTTGATACTAATCCTGGCTGGTGTTAGAAAGGGAGTCAGGGGAATATTTTTGACAAGCTAGGTGACAGACTAACAGGTTGATCTTCTTAGGCAGTTAGTGGCTGCCCTGTGCCAAACTGATGAAGAACCTATTAGGCAGCAGTAGGAGTAAAGTTTCCTGGATATCTTCATCTTATTTGTCACCATCCAGCCTGTCTCCACTCCTGTTGTCAGTGAACTGCTTGGTATCTTGCAAAAAGCTAAAAAAACAGAACAAAATGAAGGCATGACCAGAACAGCCAATATGATGGGCGTAATCTTGCGAAGTTCATTGGTCAGTGCCTAAAAATCTTAAGCTATCCTGTTAACATTGCTAATTAGACACCTCAACGGCCCAGGGTGGCTGGCAGCGTGGCAAAAGCAGATGAAGCAGACCTCCTGAATCAACATCAACTCTCCATTGGACTGTGCACACCGACTTGAGCCACATTCGGGCCTATAGAGAGAAACTCCAAACAGCAGGGCCCTGTGGTGGTCTGCCTTCCTGGAGTGTGGCATTTGAAGAGCAGAGTGGTGGGCTGTTTGTGACCTTCCTCATCTGATTGCGCCATTGTTGCCCTCGGCAATCTGTAGCGAAAAAAAGGCATGACAACAACCGTAAGCCACAAAGAGTCCAGAAACAGCTGCAGCATCTCTTAAGCTACTACCCTCACAAAGTGATGCCTACTATAGAGTGAGCCGGACTAGACATGCACAAATTGGAGGGGAGTTAGGCTGCAAGACTTTTCTTCGAATATGTGATGTTGCAAAGCATGCCTTTACAACGCATGCCTTTACAATGCTGTGATTACAACGACCGCGTTGTTTCCACATGTGTTTTTGCATCGCAAGTCGTATCAATGGCTTGCTGTAGGGGGAGCTCTGGACTTAGAAATAGTATTAATTACTATTCCTACTCCAGTTTCAGCAACAGCATGGAAGGTGTTGGATTTAAAATCCAACACATTCCCTGGTGTTGCACGCCCCTACAGAAAGTCATTGATACGACTTGTGATGTAGTGGCCAGCGTGGTAACAACGCGGTTGTTGTAATGACCATGTTGTAAAGTTTCCGCGTTGTGTTTATAGCATTGTAAACGCTGTTTCCCTTTCCTTCTGTCAATAACCCGAGACACTGCCTGCACTCGGCGTTGGTGAACACACAAGACAGCGATTTGTTAACACCGGCGCATGAGGATTGGGAAGGCTCCTGCTTTATAATCAGTGCGTAGGCCCTGGGACTGCTGGAGTCGGAGGTCTTGGAGGAGAGGGCAAATCTGGCCCCCAACTTGTGAATCTCCCCAAAGCTGTTGGGAGTTGAAATGAGAGCGCCTCTGGCTCCTGAGGCCTGACTTGAAGCTTAGTGGAAGGGTGGTGAGGCTGCGCGATGGAACTGGGCCCTGAGGCATGGATGGGGCAGAGGTATGATGCCCATGGTATATTTGCTAGCCCGTGGCGCCATATAAGGGTGTAGTGATCAGCCTGAGACCCAACACTCCTACTACACTTGGGGGTAGAATCATTTCCTTTTGCACTCAACAGGCTGGGTGATCCCCCCCACACACACAACGGGCACACACAGGAACTGGTGGCCACAGGCGAGCTGCGGGTCGCTGTAGCCGTGGCAATGGGTAAATCACAAGTGAAACACACTGGGAACACCCCAGAGCATTAGGAGGATCTTCAGGAACAAGCATGGGCAGCCCTGAGCCCCAATCAAAATCAGACCCTATTCATCTGCAATTGTTTAAGATTCTGGAGGCCATTTCAGACACGAATGCTATGCTACACCAGGACATCAGCACAGTGATGGTGGGCTTCGGACTCCTCAGCGCAGAGCATCAAAAGTTAAGTGAAAGGGTGAAAGAGGTGGAGTCTGGACTTGAGGAGCTATCTCCTGCACCAAAGGCCCTCACGCAGCAGGTAGCGGAACTTACTGACAGGGACTGGATCCTAGAACGTCGAGCTGAGGATGGAGAAGGACGCAGTTGTCGAAATAAAGTACGGATCCTTGGTCTACCGGAAGGGATCGAGAATGGTTATATGGTGGCGTATTTGGATCCGTGGCTCAGGGAGGTGGTGGCCCCGGTGGCTCTGACATCATCTTCACCCTGGAAAGGGCGCATCAGGTGCCGGCCCGCCCTCTTGACCGGTGGTGGCTAGACTATTGCATTATAGGGATAGAGAAATCCTATTGTAGAAAGCTCGCACAGATGGCCCCTTTGTGATAAATAATGCCAAAGTCTTGATGTTCCCTGACTACACCCAGGAGGTCCAGCGGAAGCGTGCCTTGTTCCTGGAGGTCAACAAAACACTTAGAGATGAGGACCTCCAGTACTCTCTTCTGTTCCCTGCCCGGCTCCGCATTGTCTTAGATGGTAAGACTCACTTCTGTGATGATCCCAAAATGTCCTGGGATTAGATGGAGGTCTATCGAACGGAGACACCCCCCCGGGGCCGGCACCAAAACCCCATCGGGTGACAAGAGCCAGGAAATGATCCCAGCGAAGATCTGATCGCTTAGGGGCAAAGAAACCAAATTCCTCACAGACGGAGCGACAGAGCGCCGCGGCGCTGCAGGCGGTGGCTGAGATCGCCCAGAATAGTGGTTCCCCTTCAGAGGCGGGATCGAGATCCATGAAGGGGACCGAGGGCTCAGAATCAGACACTTCCGACAGGAATAGTTTGGAGATCCCAGTGGTGACCCCGAACACTGCAGATTAAATCATATAATAAGGGACAGCCTGCTATGACTGGTCACATACCTTGGGCACTGCTACACATCACAATGTTCTTTATAATATTGCTGTACTCATCGCAGTGCGCTGTCTTATGCAACCACGACTCCCTGAAGGCTCTTACTGTGACTGGTTTGGGCCTACACTGTTTTGCACTATGATGTATTTGGAGTTTGGGAAGCTGGCCATTGCCAGAATGCTCTGGTGCTCTGGGGCCAGGGAGTTGTTGTAAGTTGGGACCTTTTGTGTTTGATTTGTTTTGTTCCTCATGCATGCGGGGATGCCTCACTTCCGTTTTTTAATGACCTAGATGGGGTGGGAAACACCAGATGGGAGGGAGCTTGGAACATACAAGATGGCAGGCACACACCAGGACCTGAAGCTACTTACAAGGAATATTAGGGGGATGGAGTCCATGTTCAAGCGCCACACATACCATAACTACTTGAAACGTCTGGGTATACAGATAGCGCTCCTGCAGGAGACACATCTCACCCAGGGAGAGATGGGAAACTTGTGCAGGAGATGAAGAGGGCAGATCTTTGCCACTACATTTTCAGCATACGCCCGGTGGGTGCTGATATGGATCCGTCCAGGAGTACCCTTCAATGCATCACGCACATCAATTGATACAGGGGTAAGATATGTGTTCCTTATGGGGAAATTACTAGGCCAGGAGATTACACTGGGCTGCTGCTATGCCCCCAACCAAGACTAAATTGCCTATTTATCCTCCCTCTCTGCCCGCGTAGCTGACATAAAAGTGGGACAGATGGTGTTGGGGGGGATTTCAGTTGTGTAGCTGATGTACAGCTGGACCGAACTCACCCCCCTCTTGGGGTCCCAGGTACACAGGACAGCGGCTGGACTGCTGGAGTGGATGGCACACTTGGAACTACAAGACATATGGCGGCTTCAACATAGTAGAGACAGGGAACACTCCTTTTACTCCCACATACACCATCTCCATACGAGATTGGATGCATTCTGGTGCTTCCTAACAATCGGTCGTTCTGTTAAACATACTGAATATCTTGGTCGGACATTCTCAGACCGTAGCCTCTGTTAATGTCATACCAACCCTATGGGCAAAGGCCCCAAATCCCTATGTGGAAGCTTATCCCCACGTCACTGGAGGATCCACCGATTGCGGAATCCCTGTGATCCATGATAGATACATATTTTGCCAAGAACGCACTCACAGCGTCTACTTTATTGGTAGAATGGGAGGCATTTAAGATGGTGGTGAGGGGGCACTGCATGAGGCAGACGACTGGAATACAGAGGGAGCTGCACCGGGCGCTTTTGGGCTTGGAGGGAGAATTGCATACACTGGACAATATGCAGGGTCCGGGCACACAGGCACATGCGCAGCTATTGACCACACTGAAACAATATGATGAGGTTCTGGAGCAACTGCGGTCCCATGACAATAGGGCGTATATGGATAGAGTGCAGAACGAGGACGGGAAGGCTGGACACTTACTGGTGTGGCTAATTAGGCCTGAGTCCCGGGGTTCCCCAATAACTCGCATTAAGACCGATACAGCACAACTAAATTTGACCTGGGCAAGATTAATGATCTCTTCCAGAGATACTATGAACGATTATACACCACCCCACAGGGTGCCCCACAGGCGGGGCTTAGCTCTTTCCTGGCCCCACTAGATCTTCGTGCTGTTGATGACAAAATTGCGGAGGAGTTGGATGGCCCCGTTACTTTACAAGAAGTCAGGGGCGCCAATGCTTTGATGGTGGGCGGTAAAACGCCGGGCCCTGATGGCCTCCCGGCCGAGTTCTACGCAAAATATGGAGCAGGACTGGCCCCCCACCTGGTGACTATGTATAACGAGGCTCTCCGACTGGGACATTTGCCAGCCTCTACGCAATCAGCATTGGTGATACCACTCCCTAAAACAACGGGCCCTGATACTGGGGTGAAAGATTTTAAGCGTGTCCATGCTTAACACTGACTTTAAATTATTAAGTAAATTCCAAGCAAATCGACTACTCCCACATATGAACCACCTGGTCCATCCAGCCCAAAACTGACTCATCCCCTCCGGCAACACCTCGTATAACCTACGCAGATTATACTCAGCTTTACAACTCGGATCCCCGGACTCTCGTAAATGGGGGGGTCGACTGCACCAGCTCTAGCAGAAGGGAAGAAGGACATGGACTGGTGATTTGTGACGGAGAGGGCGGTCTATGAAGGAAGGGGTTGCCCTAAAAAAATGGGAGAAAATCTAGGTAAAATGGAATACCTACATGGGAAATGTATGCACCCCCTCCCTCTATACACGGGTGGGAGACCTCAAGAATGACCACACATTATAGACCAAACAATACAGCTTGAAATAGATTTCTAGTTAGTGAATTAGATACATTTATTACTATATACCAATGACACTTCAAATGTATTTGGCTGCTTGACAATGAAATCTTATGTATGCTCTAGTGCATGTTTAATAAAGAGAAGTATAAAAATAAAAATACATTGTTTTTCAGAAAACTATGATAAGCAGTAAGATCCTTCTCATCACCTTTACAAATTACAAAAAATGTCATCAATATATCGTCCCCAGTAAATAACTTTATCACTTTCATGTCATGGACCAGTCCAGGTGTCCTTCCTCTCATACCACCCCATAAATAGGTTGGCATAGGAGGAAGCAAAACTGGACCCTATCGATGAACCCCGCAGCTGTTGATACAGGTAATTTTGGTACAAACAGAAACTGTTGGTACAGATCAATTAACATACAAGAGTGTAAAAGAAAGCTGGCTGATTTAGTATACAGAAAGTCCCTTATAGCTTCCAATCCAAACGTATGTTCTTTACTAGTATGTATAGACCGTTCATATCTATGATTACTATATAGTAATCTGGATCCCATGTGACATCATTCATTAGTTTATGAAATCCCTTAGTGTCTTTGGTGTGCGAAGGCAAAGTTTTAACAAATGAAGCTAGAAACATATCAATATATTCAGAAATGTGCTCATTTAGTCCCCCAGTGGCAGCAATAATCGGACGGCCAGGTGGTATGTTCCGACCTTTATGAATTTTGGGCAAGAAATGTATCACAGGCGTTTTGGCATTCTCAACCCATAGATAGCTAAATTCCTCAATGTCAATAAGTTGTTAATCTGCATAAATGTTCAATTTACTTTTAATCATGGCTTTAGATTGATCACGGCCTCCTACTTCTACCATGGCATAGTTAGTTCTGTCTTTAAGTTGTCGATGTGCCTCATGATCATACTCTTTATAGTTCATTATCTGAAAGAAACACGTTAGTGTTAGATTCCTTTCCTCAGAATATCCCCAGGCGTCAGACTGGATCCGAAAAGTTTTCTTCAGCAGTACCCCTGCGTCTGGTAGGAGTCGTCTGCGGCTCCGTGTCCGTCGTCGTGATCGCCGGGATGACGTTGCTGGAGTACTTAGACTCCGCCCTCACGCGCTGACGTCAGTTCTCCTTTTCTCCGCGCCAGCAAGCGCAAATCCGGGAAGAGCGTACCCTAAGTCATTTTTTTTTACTAACTTTTTGGACATTTTCGACTCGACTCCTGGTGCCGGTAGGAATGCCCGGGTTCAAGCCGTGTGACGCCTGTCACCGACTGATGTCAGTTACCGACCCCCACCGCCAGTGTCTCTACTGTTTAGGGGCCGACCACGATGACAAGTCGTGCCCCGACTGCCGGACCTTGACGTCGAAGGCTAGGCGGGAGCGTTCCCGTAAGCTACTCGTGCTCTGGCAGTCGGCTCCGTGCCGCTCGAGGTCCCGGTTGAGGAGGAGATCGAGGGACCGGTCGCGAAGCCGAAGTCATCACCAATTGTCAGGATCCAAGTCCTCGCACTCAAGTCGAGGCATGTCAAAAAGAAGTCGAGGAAACACCATCGTTCTTTGACCTCACCGGTCCCGCGACTTGGCCGACGGTTCAGGTGGTGCCGCCCTTGAGGCTCCGGCGGAGCCAGCACTGTCGCATCAAGCCCCACACCCTCCGGTCCCTGAGCTCAATGTGACTCCGGAGCAGATTCGAGACTTCCTCGTGGTCATGAGGACTCTCTTTCGGCCTGTATCCCGGTCGACGCCGGTTGACCTCACGACTCCTCCGCCCCGTGCCATCGTCGGCCGGCTCCGACGCCGACTGGTGAGTTCTTTACCTATGCCCTGGCTCCGTCATTTCTGCCTGTTTATTAGGACACGGATAAAGGGGAGGACTGGGAGGGGTCTGAGGACCCTCTGGCACAGCAGTGCCAGTTAAATCAGGACTGGGCAGATGATATAGGGGAGGCCAGTGGTCTAGACACTTCGCCTGACACTGGTTTTCTCTCTCCTCCATCCGTGGCTACGGAGGAGGGAGCTACTTATGCTGTGGTGCTGCGCAAGGCGGCCAAGGCCTTGGGCCTTGAGCTCCCTGCAGCGGCCCTGAGGGCTAACCTCCTCACTGAGGTGCTTCAACCTCCAGTAAGCTGTTCGGAGCCTCTGCTGCAGTTAAATGAGGCCCTCACTGACGTTCTGATGGGTACTTGGTCCAAGCCCACCACAGTCCCTCCTGTGGATCGGATCGTGGCCCGGCCCCACCGCCTGCTCCGAGCGACCCCTGCTTTCTGTCCACCCACCCCACCCCTGAAAGTCTGGTTATCCTGGCCTCCATGTCCCAAACCGCCTTCCTGACCGCACCTAAGGACCGGGAATCCAAAAGGCTGGAACAGTTTGGCAAGAAACTGTTTTCCTCCATCAGTCTAGGGTTGCAGTCCATTAATACTGCATGCCTTTCCGACCGTTACACCAACTCTCTGTGGGATAAGGAGGCAGACGTGCTGCCCCAGTGTCCAGAGGAGCCCAGGACACGGCTCGTCCAGGCTCTTGCTGAGGAGCGGGACGCTGCACGGTATTCCATTCGATGTGGACTTGACACCATGGACTCGCTGGGCAGAGCGATTGCAATGATGGTGGCGATTGGTCGTCATTCCTGGCTGAGGTCCACAAACTTTTCAGGGGGTGTCCAGAGCACTCTCGTGGACATGCCTTTTGATGGCCGTCGCCTTTTGGCGACAAGGCAGATAGCTCGCTGGAGCGCTTTAAGGACTCCAGGGCTACGGCCAAGTCCTTGGGCCTGTCGGCCCAGCGCCAGCAAACTTCTGCTTTTCGCCCCTTTCGTGGCCACGGAACGGGCATCCCCCGCACTTTCGTCCAGCCACAGGCGGCAGAACCAACCTCAGCGTGGATGTGCATTCTGCCGCGGCACAGGGGGACAGAAAGCCGGTCAGTCCACAACCGCTCCAGTAGCATCTGCCTCAAAGCCTTCCTAGTCCGAGCTTTCAGGCCTATTCCACACCAGTTGGAGGCAGAGTTTGCCATCACCTGCTCCACTGGCATACCATCACTTCGGACAGGTGGCTGCTGCAAATCGTCCGAAGGGGCTACTCCCTCCCCTTCGAGACGACCCCTCCAGCCATGCCACCGCAGTACCACCGCATGTCGGGGGGATTAATTGCAACTTCTACAGGAGGATGTTACGACCCTCCTGGTCAAGGGGCCCATTGAGCGCGTTCCTGGCCCAGAAGTAGGACGGGGTTCTGGTTCCCAAGAAGGGCAAAGGGGGCCTACGCCCTCTCTTGGACCTCAAGAGTGTCAACGTCTTCCTCCGGAAGGAGAAATTCAAGATGCTGTTGTTAGCTCAGGTTTTGGCTGCCCTAGACCCTGGAGACTGGATGGTAGCGCGTTGGACTTGCAGGATGCTTATTTCCACATTCCCGTCCTGCCGGCCCACTGGCGTTACCTGCGGTTCACAGTAGGCCACGAGCACTTTCAGTTTACTGTGCTCCCCTTCGGCCTTACCAGTGCCCCTTGGGTGTTCACGAAAGTGATGACGATGGTCGCAGCTCATCTGCGCAGAATAGCGTTTTCAGTCTTTCCCTATCTCGATGACTGGTGGTAGAAGGCGGGCTCGCCGCAAACAGTCATCCCCCACCTCCAGACAACGGCCGACCTCCTGCATTCACTGGAGTTCTCCATCAATGTGCCGAAGTCACATCTGAGTCCCTCCCAGAATCTCTTCTTCATAGGAGCGGTTCTGGACTCGGTGCAGTTTAGGGTTTATCCTCCCGAGTAGCGGGTTCGGGATATTCAGGCTCTGATTCCGATCTTTCAGCCTTTATCCCGAGTTTCGGTCAGAATGGCACTACGGCTGCTGGGTCTGATGGCCTCCTGCATCCTGCTGGTACATCACGCCAGGTGGCGGATGCGGGCTCTGCAGTGGGACCTGAAGTTCCAGTGGGCACAACATCAGGGCAACCTGTCCGACCACGTCCTGATCTCGGAGGGCACTGCAAGACAGTTGCAGTGGTGGCTCATGGACCACGATTGGGTCAGTGGCTGATTCCTCTCCCTACCCCAACCGTAGCACACGGTGGTGACGGATGCATCCCTCCTGGGATGGGGGGGCCACATGGGAGAGGCGGAGATCAGAGGCCTCTGGTCTCCGGCGGAGTCCCGACTCCATATCAACCTTCTGGAGCTGCGGGCGATCTGACTTGCACTGAAGGTATTCCTTCCCTCTGTCCGGGCAAGTGTAGTGCAGGTGTTCACGGACAACAACACCGCCATGTGGTATTGCAACAAACAGGGCGGGGTGGGGTTGTGGACCCTTTGTCAGGAGGCTCTGCGCCTCTGGGTATGGCTGGAACATCAGGGCATCACCCTGATGGATCAGCACCTGGCAGGTTCTCTGAACGCCAGGGTGGACGAACTCAGGTCGGTGCATGATGGATCACGAGTGGCGTCTGAACTCGGACGTGGCGCAAGGTCTCTTTTAGCAGTGGGGAGAACCTTGGTTAGATCTATTCGCCACCGAAGACAACGCGCAATGTTATCAGTTCTGCACATTGGAATTTCCAAGGTGGCACTCGCTCGGCGACGTTTTTCGTTGTGAGTGGAGTTGCGGTCTGTTATACGCCTTTCCGCCTATACCACTTCTGCCCAGAGTGCTGAAGAAGATCAGGCGCGACCGGGCCCAAGTCATCCTAGTGGCTCCAGATTGGGCATGAAGATACTGGTATCCCGAGCTACTCAGTCTGTCAATCGATCTCCCGATTCGACTGCCTCTTCAGGAGGATCTTCTGTCGCAGCAACAGGGGACGGTCCTCCACCCGAACCTGTCCAGCCTCCACCTACATGCGTGGAGATTGAGCGGCGGCAGTTGATGCCATTTGACTTGCCTCCTGAAGTCTGTGATGTCATTCTGGCAGCCAGGCGTCCCTCCTCAAAATCTGTATACGCCTGTAGGTGGAACAAATTTGTGGCATGGTGCACAGCAAAGGCTGTGGATCCCCTTTCCGCCCCTCTTTCTGAGGTTTCCTCTTTCTTCTTTACCAGGACCAGCAGGGCTCTGCTCTGGGCACCATTAAGGGATATCTTTCAGCTGTTTCAGCCTTCTTGAGGCTTCCTGATCAGCCTTCTCTTTTCAAGTACCCTGTTGTAAATAGATTCTTGAAAGGCATTGCTCACATGTTTCCTCCTGTTCCCTTTGTAATGCCTCAGTGGGACTTGAATCTGGTGTTAACCTATCTGATATGTTCTCCCTTTGAGCCATTTCATAACTGTCCTCTTCGTCTTCTGACTCTCAAGACTGCTTTCCTGGTTGCCATCACCTCTGCCAGGAGAGTGAGTGAGCTCCAGGCTCTTTCTTCTAAGCGTCCTTTCCTCTCTGTCCATCCGGACAAGGTTGTTCTGAGGACTCGACCTTCTTTTCTACCCAAGGTGGTTACTGCCTTTCACATCGGCCAGACTATTACCTTGCCCACCTTCTTTCCGCCCCCACATCCTTCGAAAGAGGAAGAGAGGCTCCACCGTCTGGCCCCAAAACGTGCGCTTTCCTTTTACCTAAACTGCACACAACAGTTCCGGGTGGAAGACCAACTTTTGTTGGCTACGTAGGCGCTAAGAAGGGACGGGCGGTGCACAAACGAACCATCTCTCGGTGGGTCATTTTGTACATAAAGATCTGTTATTCTTGGCTAAAAATGATCCTCCTGAGGGGCTGCGCGCTCATTCCACTGGGGCCACGGCGGCTACTACTGCCTTGGGACGGGGAGTCCCTTTGCAAGACATTTATCAGGCAGCTATATGGGCCTCGCTGCACACATTTGCCAAGCATTACTGCCTGGACAGTCAAGTCCAGAGGGACGGCTTCTTAGGCTGTTCCGTTCTCCAGGACTTTCTGGTGTGATTTTGGTTTGCAGACCCACCACTGGGGTTGGCATTGCTGGGGTATGTATTCTAAGGTAAGGAATCTAACACTAACGTGTTTCTTTCAGATGCACAAGTTACTTACCTTCGGTAACGATATAGCTGTAAGAAACATTAGTTAGTGTTAGATTCCTTACCGCCCCACCCATCCTCCCCGTTCTGCGAACCGATATCTAGTGTTAAGGACATCCCTTTCAGGGCCCTAGTTTCATGGCACCAGTGTCGGTTTCTTGCATGGCTCTGTGTTCCTGGCGCGGAAAGCTATGTACAGAACTGATGTCAGCGCGCGAGGGGGGCGTCTAAGTACTCCAGCGACGTCATCCCTGCGATCACGACGACGGACACGGAGCCGCAGACGACGTCTACCGACGTGCAGGGGTACTGCTGACGAAAACTTTCCGGATCCAGTCTGACGCCTGGGGATATTCTAAGTTAAGGAATCTAACACCAACTAATGTTTCTTACAGATATATCGATAACGAAGGTAAGTAACTTGTGCATTACAGCATTGCCACCCTTACCAGCTTCCTTAATAATGATAGATCTATCATTCCTCAGATCACATAAAGCTTTTAACTCATATGTATTCAAATTAGATTTATCAGCAGTCACTTTGTGCAAATCAAAATCATTACTAATAAGATTCTGGGAAAAATCCATCACATGATCTGCTTTGCCTGAAGCATGAAGTTAAATTTGTGCTTCGGACCACTAGATTTACAGCCTCTGTATCAATTTCCAATTGTAATTCCAAATCTTAAATGTCACATTCTTGTTGTTATTCTAAGGTCATAACGAGTGCAATGTCATACAATTTATTAATCAATATGTGACTGGCTTCCTTTACTATGGGTACTGCTTGTTTCTTACTAGGTTTATCAAGAAGGAGTTTTTTTTTCAACTCAAGCTGACAAACAAATTTCACCAAATCCTCCTTAGCCAAAAGATCATTAAATTTGTTGGTTGGAGCAAAACTAAGTCCCTGATTAAGAACTGACATGTCCTCTTCGGTCAGTACTCGATCTGAGAGATTCACTACTATATTATCTATGTCTTGGTTTTTCTCATTCTCTTTGCCCTGGAGCTGACTCCCTCTTTGTCTTTGTCTATGTTGGTTCCTTGTTCTTCCACCCTTCTGTCCGCTAGTTCTTTTCTAAATGTTTCCCTTTCTTGATCACTGCCTCCCAATTGAAACTGGAGCATTCTTATTCTCTTGAGCTCCTGTAAAATAGATGGTGATTTGGACTCATTAAATTGTCTAAACGTGGATGGATTGTCCAAGTCAGATTCACTACTGCAAAGAGCAGCACTGGAAGCTCCACTCACAATAGTAACCTCCTCCCTGGTACTTTTACTCTTACTAGAGTCCTTGTGCATCGCACCGTTACATTTTTTAGCATATGTGTATACTCTACATATATCTATAGTCTCTCATCCCTTAAGAATTTGACCCTTTATATATATATATATATAACACCAAATAGCAGTCGCCACTGGGTAGTTATAGTAAGAGTCATGTTTCCACAGGAAATGCATTTTTTTTGTATTGCTAATAACTTTTGCATACAGGACGAATCTCCATGAAACTTTCCCAAGAAGTGCACTGTTTGACTAGTTTGCGCATCCGTCAAACGGTGGCAGAGAAAAATTGGGGGTCCCAAAATGCGTTTTCCCCATTCATTTTCCCATAGGAAGTTCAGACACGGCCAAATCCTAAAACGCGGAGTGGATATATACCAAATTTGGCAGAAAGCTAGATGTTGGTCCAGTCAGAGTGCTTTTTGTGTTTTGGAGTTAATCTGTTTCAGTAGTTTTTGAGCATTCATTCTCAAATACTTTGTACCTGTAGGTAGCTCAACAGACAACAGATCTCAAGCTGAGATCTGATTGGCTGCCACCACATCAACCAGGAAGTGGTGGCAGCCATCTTAGGATTCAATCCTGAGTCCTAAAAAGTATGGGGAGGGGACAGTGTAGGGATACCCTGACCGCCCCGCCCCCCCCCTGCCCCAGGTCTGCTGGTAGGCAAGGGCCTACATATTCTTCAAGAGGAGGGTGCATGTGGCCAACCTCACAGAGCCGCTTTTGGTGCGACCGATGTTTTTTTGTCGGAGGGCGACATGTGCCTCTCCTCTCCGGGCTGTTTTCGGCCTTGGGGACCCCATCTCCCAGGGTCTGGAGTATTTTTAAAGGGAGGGGCTACCTCCCCGAGCCACTAAGGGCCCAGAGAACCCCATCTCCCTGGGCTGCTAACATTTTTAAAAGGGAGGAGAGCTGCTTCGCCCCCTTCCCAAAGCCATTAATGACCCCAGGGACCCCATCCTCTGGGGCTGGCTCACAAGCTATATCCCGGGTAGCTCACCCCTGGGACATAGCGGTTTCCCTGCCCTCACCAGGGTGGACAGGAAAGCCTGTGCTTTCTCCCCTTGGCGGGACCATTTTCAAATCTCCTGCCACACTGGAGCAAACACAAAGTATTCTTGCAGCCAGCGGGTTCTTTGAAAATGCTCCCGCCGCCTGGCAGCAGACTTTTGGTTTGTTTCCCTGCCTGCACTGATGCGGGCATAAAAACAGATCAAAATATTGCTCCCGCCCGTGGGTGAGCAGCATTAATAGCTGCTGCCTCCAGGTGGGAGCAGCGCTGGGCCCGTCTACATGTGAGGAGCTGTCTTGGGCTGGAGGGGCCTTAGGGCTCCCCCAGGGCCCCAACAAGTATATGGTGTGTGACCTGGTTGGGCCCTAGGACACCCACCTTTAAGTAATGAGGGCACCGGGTTATGGGGTCTCTATGGCCTAACAAGGCTCTAGGAGGGGGGCCATGCTGCCCTCGTCCCCTCTGATTAAAATAAATGGCCCTGGAGGATCTGGTCCCCAGGGCCTCACAAGCCCATGGGAAGAGAGCCATACTGCCACCTCCCCTTTCATTTAAAAAGAACAAGTCCCCGGAGGTGGACTTGGGTAGGTGACGAGGCCTAAGGGGTTCAGTGACCAACACTGAACACTCTGCTAATTTCTGTGGCACTTCTGGAGGCCTGATGCCAATGGATTGTTGATCTAGAATGATACAGATGGATGCCATCTTTGTGGCCCACTCACCTCTGCACAGATTAGAGCTTCAATGTATACATTTCCACCATTGTTCTTATCAGTGAAAAGTATAAAGCATTCTTACATCATGGCAGGATCAGTTCCTATAGGTGCGACTATACCATACACCATTAAATGATAAGGAAAACCCGGGGAACTTCAAATTTGGGGGTACCTGAAATATCATCCATGTCAACCCATCTGCCCCAAGTCATTATTGCTAGAGCATTGCAGGACATCTGAGACAGAAGCATGAAAAAGGAGGCTTCTCATAAGAGGGAATTTTCAAAAGAGTACTTTGGATACTAATGTGCCTAAGAGGCCCAAGGACTTCCCACATGATTGTGGACACTCCCTGTGATTGCCAGGTGGCAGAAAGAGTACACTGCAGTGAGGGATTTAATAGTGAAGTAACTTAGGTCAAGTCTCCCTGGGTTGAAGGTTAAAACATCACTGTGGCTGAATTTGGACCTGGAGCCAACAAGTAGGCCAGCTATATTCCTTTGGGATCATGGCAGATAGAGGAGGCTTTGTCGTCTCCATTAGAAAGAATCTTCTCTAAACTCCTGTGTGTTATAAAGTAAAATACTTTCTGTATTGCATTAGTAGGCATTGGGGTTGCATGGGCAAAGTAAATGCCTCAAAGTATGGAAAGACAGACCCCAGCAATTTCACTGATACCAGGACATCGAGAAGTTTAAAAAGATGCCAACAGCATCCTTTGAAGTTGTCTCCCCCATGGCGTTCAACCTCAGACTCCATCCAGAAAGGGGAAAGAGGGTGAACCAAGGAAAGAAGCGACAGGCAGTTATATTTTGTGAAGCTGAATGTGAAAGCCTCAACTCCATGAACAAAGATGTTTTCATACAATCCCATGCGAAAGCCTTGGGTTAAGAATCCCACGCTTAAACAAAAGATGTACTAGAAGGCTTTATTACTACAAATATAAGAAGTTTTTTCAGACTGGGTTCAATTATAGATAGTAAACAAATTATTATCCATTGGACGAGTTTTAGGGCAGGGCTCATGGTTGGTTGGTTCCACGATATAATAGAATGGACAAATGAAAATAGTGATATGAGATAAGTTACCACAAGATTTGATAGAATATGGCGAGATTATACAGGCTCTCTCTGACCCATTGGGAACCAGGTCTCCATGAGGAAAACTTTTACCTGATAATAAACAATATGATCTACAGTAACTGGGGTGGCTGCACATCTCTCGGGGTGGTCTAGGCACAGAGGAAATTTGGTAATGGACTGCTACCGAACAATCTAATGTAGATATAAGGGTAAGGGTTTATTGGGCAAATTATGAGCCATTACATGGATTGGATTTGTTGGGAAAACTGAATGGCTGCACCTAGACTACAGTTGTGAATCTGGCCCCTTGTCGACTCTGTAAGATATAGTTGCAGTGTTGTGGGGAAAAAAAGAGGAGAGCTCGCCTACTGATTAAGGAAATATCCTGTGTTTGGATATAGTTGTCTATTATTGGTTTGTTTTACTCTGGGTTTACTTTCATAGAAAATAAGGTAGACAATAGTATGATGCAGATGTAATAATGTCAATTGTATGTTTATTTGGAAAACTCAATCCAAAAATATACTCAAAACAATAAAAAACAAATGTAAGAAGTCTTTGAGTCATAAGCCCAGGTTTGCTTTAAAAAAAGTAACGTGTTCACATGGCTCTCTTAGGTCGTCTCAGGTGCAATCACGTCACAGGGTGGATTGTACACAAACCTACTTTAGAAGGCTGACGTATCTGGATTTCCCTGGATTCTTATCATCCTATGGTGTGGGACAGAGAAGCTCCCACTGATTCTAGTCTTCTGTACAAACCTTAGCCAATTCGCTATTATCCAGAGGGTAGTGGCAGCTGGTGAAATGTAAATATGGGCGTCCAACTGCACTGGCCATTCGAAACCAACTTTCTTTATGAGGGTTTGGGTGTCACTGGCGGCTGGCATGGATCAGGTGTTGGCAGGCGGGGGGGCGGGTCTAAAAATAAAAATAAACTTACCTCATAACCGCGTCTCTCCTCCATCATCACTCCGTGTCTCTACCCGACGAGTTCGACTGGAACGGAAATAATAACCCCCAGACTCCCATAAGCCAATCACAACGCTGCTGTCAGCAGTGTCCTGATTGGTCTGAGCGCCGTGGATCAGCGCTCAGACAGGGACTGGGAGCATGTTCTCCACCCTGGCTGTGCAATACAGCCTGGGGGAGAACATGCTAAGTGTGCATGACTGTATGGCCGGGCCAACACGTCATGCCCTCCACTCCTCCCCCTGCTCTGTGAGCAGAGAAGCCCAGGCCCGCAAAACTGTCTCAGCAGGGAAAATTAAAATGATAATAAAATCGTGTTAGTATCATTATATTTTTTATACTGCTGAAAAGCAGTGGGGCAATGCTCCTCTGCCTTAGCAGAGGAGCCGCCACTGTTGGGTGTGTGCCCACTCGGAAAGATTGAATAAAGGTGTGGCCAAATCTTTAATTTTGCAGTACAGTTTTCACAGCTAGCAAAATGTAGGTTCTGAAGGGGCACTAATGAAATAGCCCAATAATTAAGTGTCAATTTACAAGCAGTGCCTCTCATTTTGAGTCCTGCAAACTGACTTTTGGGGTTCCATCCACAGTTAGACCCGGTTCCCCGTTTGAGAATTGCAGTCATGCTTTTTTTGTAGTGTAACATCTGTGCCTTGGCCTGTATGTTGGTATGCTTTCACATAATTTGTGAGCAATTGTAGTACAAGAGCCGAGAATGGAAAACTGTACTGAAAGTCAGCAGACATCTCACTCTCACAAGTGACAGTGCAGAGCTTGCTAATCACAGATTCAGGGTTTATCCATATCTAGTGATTAATACTATGGAAAAGTTTATGGTATAAACCTCTGTTTAGTTTTTCAGACAGCTGATCTGACAAAGAATGCAGAAGGTTCAATTGTGAACTGCTGAGCACAGGAAAAATCGTTTTTGACATTGAGGCATCCTGAAAACCTTGACACGGCTTTAGTGCTTGCATATTTTCAAATGGCGGCTTTGCTACTTCGAGCTACCTGCTGCTTGCACATTGAAATGAACTATTTGGATGATTTTGACATTCGAAAAGCCTCTTTGAAACAAACCTGAATCAAATGGCGAAGGGGCAAGAAGCTGCCCATGGCGTAGAAATTATTGGAGCTTATTTGAAATTTGATGGTAATTTCAGGTACATAAATTCCAAGGCGTAAATAACGCTTGCACCATCGATCAGCTTTTCGACCCGATGTAAGCTATTGCAGATAAAATTAAGCCTATCTGGAGCAGCAAACCGGATGGGAACTTGTTTTTTTTTTTTTTTACTCCTCATCTCACCGTCTTTGTGGAACATTTACAGCCGTACTCTCTCTCTGTAGGCCACCTGGCTGCCCACGCTTTACTTGGCAGCGAATAGGCAGGGAATAGGTGAATAGGCAGTGGATAGAAGCTCTCTTTTCCCTGGCCCTTCTTCCCCTTTCTCTTCCTTTCATTTCGCTTTTTCCCCTCTTTTCTTCCTCTTTTTGAAGTATGCTGCTTGGTTGGCAATATGCGCCAAAGCCGCAATATAGAGATTATTTCATGATAGATTATCCACAAAATTAAATTGAAAATAAAACTGCATCCAGGTGAGGGAGCCTAGCCAAATAGGCTTTGCCTATTGGAAGGGAGGGTTCCTCATGGGGGGGTAGGGCACAGGGGGAGTTGGCGAGGGGTGGGGTTACAGGGGGAGCACTTGGGGGGGGGGGGGGCAGCATCCCAAAAATCCCAAAAAATACTCATCTCACCGGATGGGAACTTGTTACTACTTTTTGAATGTTAAACGCTTGGTTTTTGACAGATGGTGTAAAAACGCAGCGCTGTAACGAGAGCAAACGAGATTGTCTCAACTCTGAAGCAGTATCTGTGCAAAAATTGGCACAAATTAATTCGCCTCCATTTTTGCAATACCTCCCATCCTTAAATGAAGCCGTTATTGTGGGGTCCATGGATGTAACTTTTTCTCGTTTGATCTTTTTACAAGTCCCCTATTCTTTTTTCCTGTCACTAAAGAGGATTCGGACTGTTGGTTCCAGAGTGAAATGATTCAAATCCAGTGGTCTGGCCTCAGCATTCTTTCCTCGTTATGCAATGTTCGTCTCCACGTGGCAACTACTTTTTTCTTTAACTATAAGTTTGTTGGTAATTTGACCTGTGAAGAATTTGTCTGTATTCCAGGACTACATAATTTGTGGGCGACTTTTCCCCTAGAATGTGATTTTCTTGCGCTTCATAGCTTTCAGTACCCTTTAAAGTGTACTTTCTCCCACGTTTCGAGGGAAAGAGGATCTTACAGCCGCCTAACAATCACATTGTTAGTCTCTCCATCTTTTGTGGTACCCTTGTGTTTTTTGAACACATAAAATCACACAGACTTCAAAAACCTCTACCTTCATCATTAACGTATCGTGTGTAAAGTTGTCCAATGAGTTCTGACCACTTTCGAATTTTGTTTAATCTGTCGTCTTTGTGGTCACAGCGACTTTAAATTTTTACTATCATGCCAATACAAAATTATGGAAGCCAAGAGTCTTGTGGATAAACATTTGGATCCTCATTCAGAGTTTTGCGGAGTCATGTTCCTGCTTTTTCTATGGAATTATTACAATAATTACAGATTTCTACCTGTAGAAAACAAAACTCTCTATATCCATTTCAGCAGGTGGAAGTTAGAGTGAGAAGGTGGAAATTAGAGTGAAAGGGCCCCCGAATTCGTGAGTCTCATGTTGTTAAGTATCTGGTAATGTCATGATCCATATGTTATTCCCCATTCTCATCCAAAATCTCGAAATAACTTGTAAATCGATGCTGATAACGGATGTAATCAGGCCCCATTTTACTGGCCAACTCATAATGTGGGCCTAAGGGAAGGAAGGGGGGAATACTTGAAAATAATAGAAACCAATTTTGTATTTAATAAATGAGGAATGGGAGAAGGGGGGGGGGGGGGGACAAAATACCAAACCTGGAAGGTACACAGGGACATATACTGCAAAGAGGAAAAACAGATGCTGAGCGAAAGTTGCATAATTGCTTATGGGAAAAGATTAAAGAAGAGGTAGGGGAGTGGGCAGTTAAGTGGATACATTTCAAAATAGCAACAAAGCCAGTAAAAAAGAGCGGAATGAGTGAACAGATAAAGATTGAAGGTTATGTGGACATTATGTTAGACCAATTCGATAGTAGCAGAAGAGTGAAGGATAGACTGAAAAATAGAAGTATATGCAGGGAAGACCCATTAAACTTGAGCGATGTAAGAAACTAACCCCCACATGCATCAACCTATTTAGGAAGTGCAAACGGTGCGAATCGGTAAATTCGGCCTTTGCACTTCCTAAATAAGTTTTTGGGATGCATCATGCATTTTTGTGAAATTCGCTATTTTTAGCGATTTCCAAATATGCGATTGCTTTTAAGGAATCGCAAATTTGCGATTCCTTAAAAGCAATGCATGATTGTTTTTCTAATTGTGAATTAGCAATTAGAAGGTGCAAATTACCACGAGGTTGAACCTCGTGGTAATTTGCGAAAAGTTTTGAAAATGCTCAAAAATGCATTTTTTAAACTTTCATGTTTCAGACACACATGTCCTTAGGACATGTGTGTGTGAAACATGCACTTCAAATTACATTTCTGGGGTGCAGGGGGGGGTCCCCCCTCTGCACCCTTGGAATGCATTAACAAATTGCGATTTTCAAAAAGAAAATCGCAATTTGTTAAAGCCTTCCCATTGATCCCTATGGGCCTTTTGGCCCATAGGAATCAATGGGAATTGCGAATTCGCACTTTGGAATTCCCATAGTATTTGCGATTCGGTAAAAATTGCTATTTTTACCGAATCGCAAATATTTTGCGAAAATATACATGCATCCCATTTTGCGAATTCCAAATTGCGATTCCCTATTTTTCGCAATTTGGAATTCGCAAAAGGCCGGGATGATGCATGTGGCCGTAAGAGCCAGATGTAGGTAGCCTAATACCGGTCGGTAACGGCCGAAATTACTGAATTTCGGCTGTTACCGACTGGTATTAGGCTTTTGAGATGTAGGTGGCCAATTGACAGATTCAGTAATTTACCGAATCGGTATTTTAAGGAATCGGTAAATTACCGATTCCTTAACATACCGAATCGGTAAATTACCGAATCTGCAATGTAGGGAGCACTCAAATGAGTGAATTGCATAGTTAAGGATTCAGTATTTACCACCAACTAAAAGTTGGTGGCAAATATCGAAAACCTTTGGAAAAGCATTTTTGTGCATTTCCTAAAGTGCCATGTGGCAGACATACATGTGTGCCACATGTGCTCACATGCACGATTCAGGGATGCAACAGGGTGTCAATGTGACACACTGCCACTCTTAAATGTGTTTCCCCCATTACCGAATCGGTATTTACCGATTCGGTAAATCCCATTCATTTCTATGGGCCTCCAGGCCCATAGGAATGAATGGGAATTACGTAATCGGTAAATACCGATTCGGTAAATACTGAATCGTACCGATTCGGTAATACACACAGAATTATTTCCTACATAGCATTTACGGATTATAAAATACCGAATCGGTAAAATTCGGTATTTTACAATCGGTAAATTAGGATTACCTACATCTGGCCCTTAGTCTCCTGCTTGAATCGAGGAGCAGTGGTGGCAGAATTGGTCCATGTCATAGCACTGTTGAATATACAGCGTTCACTCTTGATTTGATATTTTACATTACATTAAGGCTGCCTGGAACTCTGCCTGCTGTAGATAAACCATTTTCACCCTTTAGTTTGTTTATGCGAAGCAAATGAAGGCATTTGCAAATTCAAATCTCAGCCATGAGTATCTTAAGCAGTATTGGAAAATTGGTGGAATTCCGACATTTGCAAATTTGAAGGTAAAAGTTGTGTTTGGGTTCTCTCCAACATTTTTGGAGGTGGGGTGGGGGCACTGGGCAAGCAGGGGCTATTGAGCCTTGACTCTGGGGTTTGAGGTAATTTGCCTCTGATCTTCTGTAGTCCGCCCTACAATGACTTTGCAAACGATGGGTCAAGTACAACTCCAACACTTGACTCTCAGCAGAAGTGATGGTGAGCAGTTTCAGGCTTCTCAGGTAGCGTGGAGTGGCTCGAGCTCACAACTTAAAGATACAGCCTCGCAATAGATGATTATCCAATCTAGTGCTTTACTTCCAAGCAGAAAGTACTTTAATGCACACTAGAGCTAAATACTACACACAGATTTAGTGGTCTGAGCAATGAGGCCGGGTGGCACCTCTACCTGTTACTTCTTTCCAGATCCATTTTCTAGTCATAGGCAGATCACCCCAAAGGCCAAAGTAATAGCCTGATTGGGATCAGGTGCAGTTTAGTCCAGTACAATGTGTGGTCAGTCTCTCACAGTTTTACATTTACAGCTCTCATCATTGAGGCGAGGCTGCTCACTCCAGTTTGGATTTGGTTCAAGTGGGCAGTTGCCTGGCATGCTCTCCGTGCAATTTTTCTCCCATTCTGAGAGCGCGCACAGACAGCTGTCGCAGAGCCACCTCATTGTCTGTTATCGCCTGCTTAGCAGAAGAGACGTTTTTCTGAGGCTACTGTTTCACTTCTCTGATAACTTTAGAA
Source organism: Lissotriton vulgaris (assembly GCF_964263255.1). Taxonomy (NCBI): domain Eukaryota; kingdom Metazoa; phylum Chordata; class Amphibia; order Caudata; family Salamandridae; genus Lissotriton; species Lissotriton vulgaris. The sequence continues at coordinate 616,634,595 of NC_141697.1, forward strand.
AGCAGTTTCGCAGACAGGGATGGCAGTCCCCTCAAAAGGATGGATCACATATGGAAGTGTTGGACATGTTCTCAGTGTGACAACACTGATGCCACTCTCTTCCTGCCCACATGCAGGTTGGCTTTCAAGGGCATTGCGATGACACTCTCGGGCAAGGCTGCTCATTTCAGGCCATAGTTAATACTGGCATGACAGGTAAAGTCAAGCCGCGGTTTCTTCCAGGCTCAGCTGGCAGGTGCATGCAGTTTATCCCTAGGTACAATGGAGGTACATGCCTTACAAACTCAGATCCCATTACTAACTTTGCTATGACAATCCTCTGGTCAATCACAGTTTCAGCCAGGAACTGCTGGTGGAATTTGTTGCCTGCTGGCACAGGGGTACATATATTGCTTTCCTCATTCTTCCCCTTCTGGCAGACCCCACCAGTATCGGGTTCACATTATAAATTGCCCCTCTTGAACAGTCACTCGTTCTGTAGAGTTTGCAGACTACTTCCCTCTCTCAGCAGATAGGCTGACTTCTAGGCACTTCAGAAAAGCTAAATCACACTTTTAGCAAGGGATAGTCTCAGGTGATGTCTGGTAAGAGGGATGTAAGGCAGACACCAGCTCTGTTTGCACAGCAGTCCTACGTGTACTCTGTGAAGCACTCCCTCCCATGGGTATAGAGAACATGGAACTGGAACAACACATGGGGCAGTGACTACCTCTTGGATAGAATAACTTCTGACAAGAGATGTGTATCTTTTGTCTGAACTTTCAGAACCAGTTTGGGATGGTTCTCCTTTTAAGTGTCCTTTCCAGGCTGCTCTATAGGCACAGCATTTGGGTACTCAAGGCTGGAGTACTGGCAACACACATCGAACATAGGTGTGATGTATCTTCACTTGGATGTCCGCAGCCAAACGAGAAGTATGATCAAGTAAAGAGAAAAGGCTGGGCCTAAAGACCCCTTTCACCCAGCACAACATAATTTGCAGCCCACCTTTCACCCCCACCATCTACCAATGGCAGTATTTCAGGAAGACGAATCAGAGGCTCCTTTCCCACTAAAAGGCCTAATCACATTTCTAAATTAGCCTTGTCTCCTCTTCCGTCACTTTACTGTCTAAGTCTCATCCTTCTAGGTTCAGTAGTGTCAGAAATATATTTTCACTGTGTGCGCTAAGAGTTGAGTAAGGACAGAGAAGCAGAACTTTAAATGAGTGGGCTAGCAGGCCTCCTCTCCAGTGATACAGTTAAAAAGTTCTAGCCACAACTATGGATTCACACAACATAGTACACTGTCGCCATTACTGTATGCGCTAAAACCCTGGCTGGGCCACTAGTAAACTGTGTATCAATGAGAGTGGCTTGGCGTCCTCTGTATATCACAGAGTCTAACTCATGTCAAGGAACAGGCCTAGGCCTATGCGCACCCACTAGATTAGCTTAACACCAGAGACAAAAATTAAAAACCATGATACCAGACACACACATTTAGTAGACCGTGCAGGAGAAAACTACTGTACATCATGCTGGGGACATTGCATTTCCGGACTGAAACCAGAGAAGCAGGCAGTTCTCTTCGGCCGAATAGGGAAACAATTGTTTTCGCCGGGAGGACAAGACGAAAGCGCCCCTGGTTTCCACTTCTTTTAAACAGGAAAAGACGCTCTTTAACGAGCAGTATCGCCAAGCGCGTCACGTTTATCTGCAGGACTTTTAAACCGATAAACTGAAGTCAGTCAAATAAAAGTGTGAAGGAAAACTGATGTCAACCCACTTATCCTTAAGCGCACATTTCCACAACTGAACGTACAGGGAGTTTATCCAAACAAGAATTTAAAGGGTGATCGTTCTTGACCCCAGATACACGACAGACAAAAGATAGAGTCTTGATAAAGGTGGTCCAAAACTATTTCAACCACCGAAACGCGTCGACGCATTTTCAAGTACAATTCCTAGACTCGGATACCCGTGTTGATACAATATAAAAACTGTGCACAGCACATGGGTATCACATTGAGTTTGAATGTACACCTAGTACTGTAACAATTGGATGTCGTACTGTTGTCTGTTCCCCTTTCCATGTATCAATATTGCTGGTCGATTTTGATCTCCATGTATGTCAAAAAACGGTTTTAACAATTTTTCCTCCAATTTATTTGTTTTTATTTGTGTACAATGGCGCTTTTGCCCACTTGTGTTTCTTAATATATTTTGTAATATTAATAAATTGTGTACAATTTTTTTAACTTTATTGTCCTAATTGATTTGTTAATTAAGTTGTTTTATTGAATATCTCATTCAAGGGAACTTCTTCTCAGTATTAGACATTGCATTTCCAACAGCATTTCACCAAGGTCCATCTACGTTACTAGCAGAGGGACAAACGACAACACATCAGTGGAAACCCACGCTCTGACCACCCCGGGCCATGAACGCAGATTCTTGAAAAACATGAAAAATAACGAACCCACCGGCACCAACGGCCTCCCTGCTATTACATTCAAATGTGCCCTGGAAGACTGGGCTAAGTTGCTAACCTCCCTCTTTAACCATGTCTACATCGCAGCACGGATCCCCGACTCGTGAAGAGGCTTGACCTTATGCCCAATTTTCAAAAAGGGGGACCCCACCTTTCCTTCCAACTACTGACTCATTGCCTTATTAGATCTAGACACGAAGGTCTATTCTCGGTGTGTCCTCACATCGTTGGAAGAATGGGTTGTGGAAAAAAACATCCTATCCTATTTCCAAACTAGGTTTCGCGTAGCCACCTCCGCAATCGACAACATCACTGTGCTAGCAATCCTGAGTCATCGAGCATCCCAAAAAAGTTGACTTCCTCTTTGCTGTTGGTTTATAGACTACAGTGCTGCTTTTGACAAAGTAGTCCACTCTCTGGCGGAAGAGCCTGCTTAGAACTCTCATCCCTCTGGACAAAAATAGATAGGTGTTGGCCCTTCGACCGTTTCTACAAAAATTACCACCTCAGATGGCCTGAAGCAAGAATACGTTCTTGCACCCCTCCTGTTCAACATCTACACAGCTGATCTTAGAAGATGTTTGGAAAATAGCAGCTTGCTCCCTCCACAACTGGGCTACTCGAAATTGCCCATCTTACAATATGCTGACAATATCGTCATAATGGACCATTCCAAATCCGGACTCCAACGTGCCCTGAGCAGGCTCTACGAAAATTACAAAGCAACTCTTAAAATTATTCAGGACAAGACCAAGGTCCTGATTATCGGACGCTGCCACAAAATACATTTTTAACCTGGAGTATTGGAGCTGCCACAATCAAAACTACACCGAAGTACAACTATTTGGGGATATAGTTTAGCAAGTCTTTTAGACCATTAGTCCATCTAGCTGCACCTGGAAAAGAGAGCCGGAGCTATAACACACAGCCTGACAAGCTTTAACCAGGCTCTGCGCAGTGCCTGAGCCGTCCCTATATTCACTAACATGCAAGGCTGATAACCTGAAATTCTACATAAGAGCCCCGAATAACGCTCTCAAAGCCCACTTAAAAGAAACCTTCGAGAGCCCTGGGAACCCATGGAACCAACAAATACAAAAAGCTACATCTCTACAAATTTAAAAAACAGCGCTAAAATCGGACTCCATCCCCTACATAGCCTGGAAAGGGGTTATAAACAAGAACGTGAGACAAATTTCATATCAACAGGACATTCGGTCCTTAAAAATCTCAACTATTTTGTCTGCCTTGAATTATTCTTATTTACCAGGGATGCCTCAACCATACCTCTCAGACAGCCTAAACCAATTGGCCAGTAGGAATATCATGTTTATGCACCTCCTAGGCCTGTGAATCACGGACCTTAACCAATGGGCCCCATGTGGAGAGGAGGGGGTCTGCAGACTATGCAACTATATGACTGAATCATGGCTCCACCTCATGTGCATCTGTCCTTCCCTTGACGTCCCCAGGACATCTCTTCCGAAGCCACTCTATTTAAAAAGGGGCATCCATACATGCCCGGTGGCGTCAGCACTATGTTTCTCCCAAACAGACATTCATACTCAAGCAAGGTGTGGCATATATGTGAAAAACCTAGAAGACCTACTATTCCCTTGCTCAGCCCTTTCCACATCTGCTACCGACTGACTATTTCATGGCACGCCCCAGAGTTTTACTGACACACGAAACCCTGTTAGACAGGTTTACCAATCTGTACACCCCGTACTTTTTTCTTCGCTAGTCTGCCCATGGGGATTGGGCAGCCACCTACCCGCATGCTGCTTAACCACTCCTTGCTCTAATCTATTTTCATTAAAGCGCACCTTGAACATCTATGCAAGAAACCACTTTGACAATGCTAGTTACCAGCTGTTGGTTGAGCAATCCATTGACACACCAGGCCAGTCTGGCCAATACAGAAGTAACAGCAGGGTACCACGTACTTTGGGCCCCCGATCAACAGCATCTGCTGTACATGTCCAAAGGATACTGGTCCTCACCGAATCGGAGCAGCCCTCGATCAGCCCCTACTCGACCCTCAGCTTTGGCTTTGCACTTAGCATCCCAACCACAAACTTGCCTTTGCCATTCTTTCTCCTAGGAGCTGACCCGATTCTGCTCAAACCCTCGCATTGGCATTTTGACAAGGAAAAGACGACTACTAGCTGCTAGTGTAAGTTATATTTTAACATTGATATCAATGGTTTTATTCTTAGTAAGGACATAGCGTGAATACTTCTTTTATGAGTAACAATTTTATCCTAATATATGTGCAATACAGTACTACTAATGTACTTAAGGTTGTACCATTGGTGTTATTATTTAAATGCTTTTAAGTAACTGCAAATAAATAAATAAATTGTCAAATTTCACTGAGGTCCTCATACTATAAAGTAAATGAACACTGTGGGGGCGTGGCTTGGCTGGCTGCAAGATGGCCGCACTCTGATTGGGCTCTGCCGGCCAAGCTTCATTATTCAACACCATCCTGCAGACAATTTTATTTAACCTGGTTTCTAACTGCATTTCCTGATTCAGAGTTTCTGGTGTAGCCGTTTGCTCCTGCTCCGGTCTCCTGGTGTTAACTAGAGATCGAGAAACATTGCCCGACGTCAACACCTGCTCTGCGCGCCGAGGCTGACAGGATTTGGCCCTCCTCCATCGTCTCCCGAGCGGGGCTCTCAAAACTCCCTACCGCCTGCAGGAAGATGGTGGACTCCACGCCGCGAGATCCGGTGAGTGACGCCGCCATGCTGGCATTCTCTGGCAGGATGGGGTGTTCGCGGGCTGCGCCGCCCGGCCCCAGACACTGCGGTTAAGGTGCTATTTTCTCCCTCAACCCGGTCGCACTCCACTGTGGCCGTGCGTGCCTGGGCCGGGTGACGGGGGCGGTGAACCCCCTGTGTCTCCCTGCTGGTAAGGCCCTCGGTTGGCGCGCGTCCACCAGCCTCCCACCTGCTGTGGTGTGCAGGGTGCCCTCACCTCCACTTCTCCCTTGATCCTTCCGTCAGCGGCCCGGGTGACACAGGCCTAATCATCACTGAATGCCGGTACATCATTCCCTGCTCGGGGGTGCTGGCCTCTGGGCCTCCTACACTGCCTGGTGGGACCTTCCTGTGGTGCAACACTGCTTCGGCTCCTTGGGTCGGGCCTTGACTCGGGACCCTGGGATCTTTCTCTGCGACGCCTCTCAGCAGCCCACCTTGCCAGCCATTCTTGGGCCCCCGCCGCTGGTGCCTGAAAACTGTTGCGGATCCATAAACTGCGCCGGCCAGGCGCCTCACTTGTCGCCTTCCCCTGGAGGGGGACCTGCTCATTTTTGCTAGCTGCACCTGAGGTTCCGTGACAATTGTAAGTGGTGTTTTCGACTCACACGAATATGGTCGAGTCTAGTATCTATGAACCGCAAATGACGAGTTTAGCAAGTGTGCGCAGTTTCGCTGTGCTAACTTAAACCGTTCGTTTGTTATGTGGGTTTGTCATCTGTACCCACGGGTTCCATCTTAGATACGGCATCCATTTTGTCTCTTGCCCTCAAGTAGCCAGCGAACGGACGCTGTCCGCTTCGCGACCCTGGGACTCCCAAGATATTTGCGGAAGACACATGTTCTTTGAAAGTGTCTTTATGACGAGGGGGATGCTACTGTAAAACAGATGGCGCCGCTCGAGGCTCATCTTGCCGCACGGGCTTATTGTCTCAGTTGTGCATCTCATTAGGCACGTCCCTTTGATGCCTGTATCTCGTGCTTCTCGACACTCCCCTTTTACACCCTTTCCGATCTCCCCACTGTCTCCGTCTTCCTCTGCACCTGTCTTCGTTCCTGTTTCGATCTACTTTACTGCTGATTGGAATTTGCTAATGGTGGGAAGATGGGTTTTTACAGTTGGGAACCGCCAAATGTTTCCGCACTTATGTTCCGGATCTTGTGTGTTTCAAAGTGATCTAAGCGACCCCTCTGAGAGCGACTTGTGGGAACCAGGTTGTAAACTATTGTGTATCATGTTATCCTATGGGTAGAAACTGTATAAAAGGAGCGATCCACAAATACAATTTGAAGCAGTCTCCCCGAACTACACTCGATGTACTTCTTGTGACTTCTGTGTTCCCTGCAGTAAATAAACCTTGACTCTTTGACGCCGAAGGAAGTGTCCCGTGTCTCTGTGATTTGTACGCCGGAGCAGGTTACCCACGAAGGTTTCAGGTGTTGTGCCCTGGCACCGCTGGGTCCAAAGAACCCAGTCCTTCAGTTGGCGCCCAACGTGGGGCTGCATCAGTGGTACCGGTCCAAGCCTGACGATCGTGAGGAACTTCGTGTGAAATCTCCGAGGGAAGGTGCACCCCGCTTCATCGATCCTGTTGTCGAAATAAGTGGCCCGAAGACTTTTCCCGCGAAGATTCCCGCCTCCTAACGGCTGCGACGGACTGCTACCCTGACTGTAGACCTGTTTTGGCGCCTGGCGTAGACCTTGGTATAGCGAGACGATTGACGGGCCTTCCTGAGGACGCCATTGATCTTTGAGTTAAGTATTTGTGGGTCGCTCCCAGAGTTCTTGGTTGTAGACACTTTAGCGAGTGTCTTTGTTGTAAACACTTTAGCGAGTGTTTTTGTTGTAGACACTTTAGCGGGTGTCTTTGTTGTACACGCTGTGTGAGTGTTTTTGTCGGTGACACTTTGCTAGCGTACTTTGTTGTTGTTGTATTTGTTTGACGACTGCAGCCGCCAAAGACCGAGGGTTTTGTTCTTGCTGGGACTTGGTAAATCCCGTAACCCTTGAAGTTTGTGAAACTCGGCTAGTGTGCAAGATGCCTGGTCGCAGTACTTTGTTCAGTTGCTTTAGACCTTGTGGTGCGGATTCCCTGCTGGAGGACTCGTGTCCGATACCTCCGGTTGGAACTCCTACTTATGACCTATATAGCAAACATGGGCTAGGCCCGATTGCTTTTAACGATTATTGGATCAAATATACAAAGAAAGACGGCGATCTTCGTTGGCCACCTCACGGTAGCTTCGAAGCGTCGATCTTAGATAATTTGGAAATAAAGTTGTTCGAACGTAAATCAAGGCCGGCCATGTTTGATGCCTTTCGGTTCTGGCGCAAAGAAGCCCGACAGAAAGAGATCAGACAAAATAAACGTAGTCAGCGAGATACTGTTGCTACTATAGTGAAGAAAGCTGAGCAGTTTCAGCGTGATAAGGAGGATAAGGATAAGGAAGTGTTTGAGAGATTACAGCGTATGTCCATAGACAAATGCTATCCTGTTTTGTCTACGGAGTCGGATAAGAAGGAAGAGGCAGTTGAGGATTCTTTAATGTCCTATCTTATGAAGTCGCCACCTCCGTACGTACAGGGTACCGCAGCTCCTGTGGTCCCTGCCGTACCTGTTCCACCAGTTCCTCAACCTGCACTTGCTCTTCCGACTGTTCCTGCTCCTTTGCCTCTTTCTATTCCTACTGCTCCTCCGCTTCCACATACTCCTGTTCCCGCTACTGCTCACGCTACTGCTCCTGTGTTGTTAACCCCTGTTGCTGCTAACGTCTCTACTCCTTCTCTTGTTAGTCCTGTGTCTTACTCTTCTCCCTCTACTCGTAATCGTGATTCTCCCCTTGCGACAAACTTCTTTCAGTCGCTCGGACCTGTTTTTGGGTCTGCAGGTTCTGATGGTCCACAGAGACGTAGCCAGCTTCCTGGTAATAGAGAACGTGTTGCGCTATACAATATGGCGATGGGTTGGATGATAAACCCTGTTAGAAATCCACCTCGTGTTGTCCTCGAAACGTTTGATCAATTCAACATACCTACTCAGAGATATGTGTTTGATGAAATGTGCAAGTTCTTACATGATCAGATAGCGGCTGTTGCGCCTGACGAGGTGCTGACCGCCCTGTCTAATCTTCGGCTTCAGTTCGCAACTGGACTGATAGTCGATACTAATGTCCGACGTGCTATTGAACGGTTGCTATCTCTTCGTCCTGCTCCTATTCCTCATGCATTGTTCGTTGAGGACATTGAACAACGAGATGGGTCTGGCCAATATCCTATGCGAGAAGTTCCGCCAGTTTGGGTACCCGCTGATAATACTAATGCTAATGCTCCAATACCAGCACATTTCCAGAGAGTGTGGATACACCTCCCTTGGAAACGATCGGAAGTGCTTCAGGTGAAACAAACTTTGCCTGATCCTCGCAAAAATCCTGCGGGGTATTACAAAGAATTATCGCAGCTCGTAGACGCTACGATAATGAATCTGGCCGATATCGACATGTTGTTTGGCAATGTCGTACCGCAACCGGTATGGGCCAAGATTCGTCACCAAGATCACGCGAATGAATTAGGTGGTGATTGGGCTGCCATTACAGCGGCAGACGCTGGACAAGTGGCTGCTACTAAACCCGATCAGTTGATTGAACTTCTTCCCCAGCGAATCATTACGTTAATGAAAACGCTTATGCCAGCTATGAGGGTAAATTGGGACAAGTTGTCAGCCTGTAAGCAGAAGAAAGATGAGAGTGTTTCAGACTTCTTTACGAGGTTCGAGGAAACATTCGTCGATCATAGTGGGCAGGATATGGGTACTGAGGGTGGACAGAGGTTGTTTGTGGATAAATTTGTATCGAACTTATTGCCCGACTTGTGCAATAAATTGAAAAATTCAGAAAGTTCATGGGCCGTTTCTACCTCAGCTCAGATTCTGGCTACGGCACAATATTACGAAAATAGAGAAAAAGAGGAAAATGACCGTGCCGATAAAAAGACGAAAGAGCTGAAAACTAAAGTGTTGTTACAACAAGCATATCCGCCGCGTTCTAATCAGAATGCGCCTCAGCAGAATAGATCGCAGTCGCAATCAAATCGATCGCAGCCGCGTAATGATTCATCTTTTCAGAGATCTTCATTGGGGTACAACCAATGTGCTTATTGTAGACAGGAGGGACACATTAAATTCAATTGTCCTGCTTTAAATGACCGTAGTGGTGGTAATTCGTCTAGAGGAGGTCGTGGTGGTGCACAGCACGCATCACGTGGTAGAGGTCGTGGTGCTCAGAACGACTGTTCTGATAACTCGTCAAATTCTAATAATTGTTTCGACCAACGTGGATCATCGCAAGGACGATCTGCGCAGTACAATGTAGACGATTATTACGTCGATCAGGGAACTGACGATAGTAATTACTAGGACAGCCAAAGACAAGGAGAGGGAGTGGTATCAGTTCCGGTTGATCAGAGAGGGCCTTACGTCGCAGTTGCTACATCGGGCGTCGTTGAGCCTTTTCTGTTGGACACTGGTGCAGCGAAAAGTTCTATCATGCATTCGAAACTCCCTGGCGCACCTTTGTCTGGCTTAACAAATGTATCTGTTGGATTCTCTGGCGCCCCCGTTAGCAATCCAGTTTCGCGCCCTTTGCCCCTTAAAATTGGGCCTCGTGAGCTCGAAGCTCCGTTGATTTTAACCACTGGTTGTGGTGAAAATCTTTTGGGTCTGGATTTGCTTAAACGCTTGTATGCGACTTTGTATTGTTCTCCTGCGGGTATAAAGCTTACGTTAGGAGAGAGGGTAGTCTCTCCCATGTATTTGTCCCTCGATAAGCTTCCACCGGAATTGAGTTCTCTTCCTGCATCTTTGTGGGCGACGGGTCCAAACGACGTGGGCCTACTTGATATCTCCCCTTATGTTGTTCAGTTGAAATCGAATGTGCGATTGCCACGTATTCCCCAATATCGTATCTCCCTGGATGGTGAACGAGCTTTGTTAGCGATCATCTATGATTTGATCGAGAAAGATGTCATTGAAGAAACTCGGGGAAACGTGTGCAATAGTCCTGTACTGCCCATTCTTAAACGTACTGATCCTACCAAACCGCCTGTTTATCGTTTTGTTATTGATTTACGGGAGGTGAATAAAATTGTGGTTCCTCAATTCCCTGTTGTGCCTGACATTACGGCGCTACTGACTCTGATTCCAGCTACGGCTTCATGGTTTTCGGTGATTGATTTGAAAAATGCGTTTTTCAGCATCCCGATTGCCGAAGAGAGCAGGGACCTTTTCGGTTTCTCTCTTGGTGGACGTAGCTTCCGGTTCAAACGCGCTCCTCAGGGCTACTGTGAAAGTCCATCGATTTACAGTCAAGCTTTGAAGGGTCAACTAGATGCGTTTAGGTTGCCGGTTGGTGCGGCTTTAATCCAATACGTCGACGACTTATTGGTGGCTGCTGATACTCAGGACATTTGCAAAATTGCTACAGTGTCGTTGCTGCAACATCTCTGTGAGTTAAATCACAAGGTGTCACCTTCTAAACTCCAATATTGTTGTCAAGAAGTAACCTATCTAGGTCACTTATTGTCAAAGGAGGGAAGGAGATTGACCCCAGAGAGAATTGCAGCGATTGCGCGCATGGCTGTGCCACAAACCCAAAGAGATGTGCGTGCCTTTCTAGGTATCACATCGTACTGCAGGCAGTGGATTCCTAATTTTTCATTGCTAGCGAAACCATTGGTGGCTCTTACGTGCAAGGATGTTTCGACTCCTTTACCATGGACGGAAGAATGTCAGAAAAGTTTTTCTGAATTACGTGATTCATTGTGTTCGGCCCCTGTGTTAGGTACCCCTGATTACAGCAAGCCGTTCACGTTATATGTTCACGAGAGGGAAGGTTGTGCTTTAAGCGTCTTAACGCAACCTTTTGGTGGTAAGCAACGTCCATGTGCATATTTTTCCTCGACCTTAGACCCAGTAGCTAGAGCATTGCCGAGTTGTTTGAGAGCAACTGCGGCAGCTGCGGTCTCCATCCGACAATCAGCAGGATTGGTCATGGATAATATGCTTACGGTGATGGTTCCGCATGCAGTCGATACTCTTTTGAACCGTACGAAAACTCAGCACTTGACGAGTGCGAGGTTATCTGGGTACGAATTGACGCTCTTGGCAAGCCACATTCAGATAAAACGTTGTAATGTCCTAAATCCGGCAACTTTGTTACCAATTAGTGCAGAGTCAGATGTAGTAGCAGAACATGACTGCTACTTGCGTACAGAGGAGGAAACAAAAGGTCGTGTGGACCTTAAAAACACCCCATTGGAAGACCCGGATGGCATCCTGTATGTGGATGGGTCATGTTTTAAATTGCCGAATGGTGATGTGACTACTGCTTATGCTGTGGTGACATTGAATACTGTTGTTGAGACTGCGAGATTGAATCAGAATTCTGCCCAAGCTGCAGAGCTGATCGCTCTTACTAGAGCATGTGTATTAGCAAAAGGTAAACGTGTGAATGTGTACACCGATAGTCAGTATGCTTTCGGTGTAGCGCATAGTTTCGGACGATTGTGGCGAGAACGTGGTTTCTTGACGTCACATGGCACGAAAATACAGCATGGCCAGCTTGTGAACGATCTTTTGGATGCATTGACTTTGCCTGCTCAAGTTGCAATTGTTAAATGTAGTGCGCATCGTAAGGCGACGGATGATGTTGGTCGTGGTAATGCGTTTGCAGATGAGATTGCTAAGGAGACTGCCCGGAACCTTAGCACTCGAATGTATGTGACGAATTCGGTTAGGTGGCCTACAGAATCAAGTATGTGTGAGAATACTATAGAGAGTGTGAAAGCAATTCAGAATGAGGCCACCGACACTGAAAAGATGAAGTGGAAAGAAAGTACGGGAAGGTTGGATGTGAATGGTTGCTGGATTGATTTGTCAGATCAGAAAAGATGGATGTTGCCTGATGCGTATGTACTGGCCGTTGTGCAAATGGCACATGGGTTAGCACATATTAGCGCGAAAGGTATTTGCAAGTTGTTGGCTGATGTGTGGAAGAATGATGGAATTACTAAGTGTGCTGAACGTTTGGTGAAGAATTGTATGGTGTGTATAATGTACAATCCTGGCAAAGGAACCCCAACTCCCCCTGGCAGTTTTGCTCCTCCTTCGTATCCCTTTGAGGTGATCCAATTGGACTTCATCCATATGGAGCGATGCAATAACCTGAAATACGTTTTGGTTGTGGTTTGCGCATTCTCCCGATGGATCGAGGCCTATCCCCTCAAAGATAATACTGCCTTGTCTACTGCGAAAATCCTACTGAAGGAATACTTTCCTCGGTATGGAATGCCTAGAGTCGTGTGGTCAGATAACGGAAGTGAGTTTGTTGGAAGTGTGATGAGGAGTGTGTGTAAGGGCCTTGGAATTAATCAGAAATTCCATAGCGCCAATCATCCCCAGTCAGCTGGATTGGTTGAAGGGTACAATGGCACCCTTAAACTAAAATTAGCGAAGATCCAGGCTACGACTGGACTTTCGTGGCCTGACGCTTTGCCTCTAGCATTACTGTCAACTAGGGCGACTGTACACTCCCGAATAGGGCTTAGTCCCTATGAAATAGTGTTCGGCCGTCCTGCGAATGTGTGGGGGGTTCCTAGGCCAGGTATATTCGTTGATCTTGAGTACCCGATGTTGATTGACTACTTACATGACTTGACTGCTAAACTGAGGTTAATTCATCAACAGGTTTACGACGCCTTGCCGACGCAGACGGAGGGTCCAGGCCACCAGCTCCAGCCTGGTGATTGGGTTGTCACCCGAAATTTTTCGCGCAAGAAGAATCTGGACCCCCGCTTTGTTGGACCTCACCAGGTGCTTTTGGCCACGAGGACTGCCGTTCGTCTTGAGGGACGGAAGAACTGGGTACATGCTACCCATTGTAAGCGAGTCCCTATTCCTTTGCCGGCAGACCCGTGGGTGAGGAAAGGCATTGCGTCAACAGAAGCAGCGACATTGCCGGCGTTTGTACCTTTCAGTGACGCACAACTTGTTGGTGAACACTCAGTGCAGCAGAAAGCCATTGTTGGAACATTGTCAGCAAAAGACTCAAGACCAAATCAGCAAACTAATCAACAGGACGCTGTCTCTTCGACAGATCCTTTGTTCGACGTGCAGACACGTCCCGGGAAACATCGATATTCTTTGCGTTCTCACACTAAGGACAAATAAAAATTTTTGCTTGCTTTGCTGAAATTGATAACTGCAATATCTTCGTTTCCCATGATCAACTTTGAACATTCGTATCATTGAAAATTGTTTTGTATATATATATATATCAAGCTTCTTCCTTGTATCTTTTTCCTTCCACAGCTGAATTATTGTGCTAAATAAATACATATTGTGTATTGAGGGCCGTAGGGCCGCGCGCGTACTTCCTTCTGGACAGTAGGTCTTGACGCTAGGTTAAAGGCCGTCGGTTCCTAGGAACTCCTGGGAATTGACTATTGCTGCACAGAACGAAGTGCGTCAAGAAACGTTGCGGACGGTCGTAGGGAAATGGCATTTTCAAAGCTGAACGATTTGGAAGGAACGCAGGCGTATAGAGTCAAACTGCAGAAACTTAGTCGTACTAAATGTTTTGTATTCCAATTGTTTGTACTGTTTTTAACTGCTTCTGCATTTTTGGCGGGTGGGGTGTATTACACTATGTCTTACTTCTTACTTCCTACCCCTACTCCTACTCCTTACCCTAACATTACTTCTACTGCTTCTCCTCATTCCTTTCATATGTTACCAGAACACGAACAGGCTAGACGTGTAGAATTCCGCAACAATTCCTTTATCCAGCTCCTCCATCAGCATCAGTTAGTGGTTAACACTACTAATTGTTGGGTGTGTGGGTTGATGCCACATACTACGGGTAAGGGAATTCCATATCTGGTGTTACCGTATAGTTCCCAAGGGTCAGCTCGAGCATACCAAACAATGCTTCGAAGCGCACTAGGTTTCCACCCCTCTCCAGAACGTTCCCCCAAACCGGGTCCTACCTCATGGCAGTGGGTGGTATCGATGATAATACAGGATTTGGAAGATGAGATCTATGATGCTTATCTCATCCCTAAGGCAGAGGTACAAGCCTATAGGGCACCGAATAAAGGGGAATATAGTACGTTCACTAATGAAAAGCAGCTTAAAAGCTCGTCTCCAATATGGGTCGTACCCCACACTGGTAATCTTTGTCTTGTGGGTCGTGGCTCGCAAGCCTCACTTGGAGTAAGTGCTTGCACTGAAAGTTACGTTCTGTCAATGTCCCCGATCCCTGTGCTTCTGGCTGCCAAGGGTACGTACTTCATCTGTCATGATCGTGCATACACATGGTTGCCCGCAGACTTCATGGGCTCATGTTTTGTTGCAAATCTGTTGCCTCCGACGTTTACTGTAGATGCCGATTATCATAAGACTAGAGTTGTACGAGGCGTAATTAGTGAAGAGGATACTGCCGGTCAAGAGGCAGGAGACTTTTTCAAGGGTTTCCTCCCGTTTTGGGGACCTATGGTTAATAGTAGGAACCTGAGACATTTGACTCGAGTGGTAGAATCGACAGCTAACATTACTGCCAGTGCCCTTGGTAATATCACCACAGAACTTCAGGCGGAGAGACTTATGACATTACAAAACCGTATGGTTTTAGATGTTGTCTTAGCAGATCGCGGTGGGGTATGTAAAGTGATCCATTCGAGCTGTTGCATTTTCATTCCAGATAATGCTCCTACTGTCTATCAAGCCATCTCGAAGTTGCACAAGATCTCCGAATCCATACACGTGGATGTAGGGGATTGGACGCTACTTGGTTGGTTTTGGGGCCTGGTGTCGACTTGGGGTTGGAAGATTCTGATGATCATCGGGGTTGTGGTAGTGTTCCTGTTCACGTGTTGCCTTTGTGTGCAGTGTGGTCCTGCCTTATGTGGCCTCTGTGCTACAACGTGTATGAGACAACCATCTGTTACCAAGGGGACTCGGTTGGACAGAGCTATGCTACAACGACATCTTGATGGTCTGATGAATATCGAGTATGATTCCGACTAGTGCTTGCCTACATGAGGGCAAAAGGAGCGTCTGAGGTTCCGTGACAATTGTAAGTGGTGTTTTCGACTCACACGAATATGGTCGAGTCTAGTATCTATGAACCGCAAATGACGAGTTTAGCAAGTGTGCGCAGTTTCGCTGTGCTAACTTAAACCGTTCGTTTGTTATGTGGGTTTGTCATCTGTACCCACGGGTTCCATCTTAGATACGGCATCCATTTTGTCTCTTGCCCTCAAGTAGCCAGCGAACGGACGCTGTCCGCTTCGCGACCCTGGGACTCCCAAGATATTTGCGGAAGACACATGTTCTTTGAAAGTGTCTTTATGACGAGGGGGATGCTACTGTAAAACAGATGGCGCCGCTCGAGGCTCATCTTGCCGCACGGGCTTATTGTCTCAGTTGTGCATCTCATTAGGCACGTCCCTTTGATGCCTGTATCTCGTGCTTCTCGACACTCCCCTTTTACACCCTTTCCGATCTCCCCACTGTCTCCGTCTTCCTCTGCACCTGTCTTCGTTCCTGTTTCGATCTACTTTACTGCTGATTGGAATTTGCTAATGGTGGGAAGATGGGTTTTTACAGTTGGGAACCGCCAAATGTTTCCGCACTTATGTTCCGGATCTTGTGTGTTTCAAAGTGATCTAAGCGACCCCTCTGAGAGCGACTTGTGGGAACCAGGTTGTAAACTATTGTGTATCATGTTATCCTATGGGTAGAAACTGTATAAAAGGAGCGATCCACAAATACAATTTGAAGCAGTCTCCCCGAACTACACTCGATGTACTTCTTGTGACTTCTGTGTTCCCTGCAGTAAATAAACCTTGACTCTTTGACGCCGAAGGAAGTGTCCCGTGTCTCTGTGATTTGTACGCCGGAGCAGGTTACCCACGAAGGTTTCAGGTGTTGTGCCCTGGCACCGCTGGGTCCAAAGAACCCAGTCCTTCACACCTGTTTCTGCTTGGGGGCCTGGGCCGCACCTGGTAGATCTAGACGTGTTGCTGCCCTTGGACTGCACATCTGCGCATTGTTCGCTCAGCGCTTTCACAGAAGACGTTTTTGGCACTGAGGAGCCATCCTGCACTTCTTCCTGTCTTTTCAGCCATCCGCACAACCCCGCCGTCACTGGCTCTCCGGGGAGGTTTTTTACGCTGCGGGATCATTGAGGTGTTTGGTATGCCTGCTAGCCTTCCTTTGTGTCCTCTGATCCAGTGAAGCACAGCGCTGGTGGGGACATTCACTGTATTTGCGGGAGTTCCTCCGACTATGCTCAGAGTCACACCTCTCCGTCATTATTCTTGTGCCTACTGCTCCCAGTAGCCGGCCGTGGCTGTCCTCACCCTTTGACACTTTGTCTGTCTCTCCTGGTCTGGTTCACACCCGTTGTGAGGGGGAAGCCCGCCTGTCGTACTCACTTCTGTAGCTCATCTAGGTGGCTCCACATCTCTTCTGCCACTTGGTGCGGCCTGTCTTCTGGTTTTTATTATCATGGTGAGGACAGATCCAAAGCAGCCTAAAATTGCATTTGAACAACGCAGGTCGACTCGCCAAGACGGAGCAATTTCGGATGGTGGTGACTCTGTACCTATCATGGATGTGACTCCTGCTTGGGATGACGACCTAAAGGCAATCATGCTTGATGTGAAATCAACGGTCACCGGCATTGCAACTCAACTGGACCAACTCTCCGACTGCCTGGACTCGGTGAAGGCTCGTGTTGACTCCCACGACAATCGTCTCTTCCCCGTCGAATCCAGGGTCTCGGATGTCGAGGATGTCACCACACAAGATCACGAGAAACTGTTGCAAATGGACAAAGTTCTAGCGGTCATTCGTGAGAAAAATGAAGATTTGGAGCGCTCTTTCGTCGGAGCAATCTCCGCATAACTGGTGTTCCAGAATCTACCAATATCTCCAGCATGGAGGACTATGTGGAGCAACTTGTCAAGGAGCTTTTCAGTGACGTTCTCTCCTCAGATGTTATTGTTGAACGCGCACATCGTTTCCTTGGCCCACGACCTGGTCCCGGACTGCCGCCTCGCCACATCATCTCAAAAATCCTAAATTTTAGAGATCGGGATGCTATTTTCCGGTAAGTACGCGACATGGGCAAAATCACTCACCAAGGTAACTCATTTTTGTTTTACCCGGATTACACTCTTACTGTCCAGGTTGCCCGGCGTGAGTTCCTTCCTGCAAAGCGGATTCTTCAAAAACATGAGGTCTCTTATCCACTGGCCTATCCGGCAAAGTTGAGAGTCAGGCAGGCGCAAAAATACTTGTGTTCCCTGACCCCAGAGATGCTTTAGCCTTTGCCAAGAAACTCAACAAATCATCACGCTCTTCTCCATCTAGCTCTCAGCTTGCCACTACTGGACACCTTAGTGATAATGATTAAAATGCTGTGACATGTAAACTGTCATTTCTCCTAAACGTTGTCTGATGTTCTTCTAGCTTGACCACCCTGCTTTACTGCAGGGGTGTACGCTGAGTCCTGCCATGCCCTCACGGGATAATTCCCTCTCTTAATGTTGTTTCCTTTCTTCCCAGTTGCAGGTTCCTGGGGTGGGTTGAGGTGGTATCTCAGCCTGTTTGGGGGGTTGGAGTGGGTGCGGGGTTGGCGGTCCTTTTGGGTTTGCTTTTTGGGTTGCTGGGGTGGGGTTGAATCTCTGCCTGATTGGGGGGTTGGAGTGGGTGTGCGGGTGGCCGGTCTTCTGGGAACGTTTTCTGGGCTGCAAAGGTGGGAGGATCAGTTGGGCAGCGGGTTTTTCAACTACAATTGCCTACACTTTGTTTACTCTTACTCTGGCAGATTCTTGACTCAAGATCGCTGAAGGTTCGGTGGAGCAGGTGGGGTCGAGGTGGGGGGTTCTGCAGGTTTACCCACCGTTTTATGGGGGTTGGGGTTTTGTTGTTTTGTCTTTATTCGTCTTTTGTAACCCAAATGCATCACTTCATCACTATAATTGTTTTCTTCTGCAGCAAGAATGTGTACGTTTTACTCCTCTGTCCGATTGGCTCTGCTCCCCCCCCCTTTTATTTGTTCTCTGATATCTGCGCATCGGAGGTCTCCCCTATGCATGGGCCTTCTCATGCTGCTTGCCTCCAACTTGTCCAACTATCTGCTTAGGGCGTCAATCCTGCCCCCCTTTCGGTTGGAACCAATTTGCTGCAGCACACCAACTGGTCTTATCCCATTCCTGCCATTCTTGCTCTGTGCCTCATTTCACCTAGGCACAGCACAACATGACTGACACAATTTTGTTGTCTTAATGATCACCGAAAAGCCAGGCTCATCCATTCTCACCTGCAGTGGCACAAGGTAGACTTTTGTCTCTTGCAGGAGACCCACCTTCTGCCTGAGACCTCCTCCAGACTCCAATCGCGCTATTGGGGGGAATCTCATTCCTCGTATTATTACTCCTACACAAACGGGGTTTCCATTCTGATACGTGGGGGTCTCCCCTGGCATACTATTCAGGTACTTACGGATCCTGGCGGTCGATATATGATTCTCCTTGTTGTCCCAACCCATGACGATCGCTGCAGTGTACGGCCCTAACTCGGACGATCCTGATCTTTTTACCCATATATGGCACCTTATTTTTCCCTGGGCCTGGCGGCCCTTCTTTGGGGAAGGGGGATTTTAATGTTACCCTTTCGGCGGCCTTGGACCGTTCTGGCCCCCATTCTTCCCATCCTCACGCCACCACTTTACTTCAGTCCTTTCTTACGGACAACTCTTTACATGATGCCTGGCGTCATGTGTGGCCAGATGCCCGAGAGGGCACCTGTGTCACGGGTACTCGGGTCTGCTGGTCACGCATTGATTTATGGATCACCTCTCCGGATGTCCTCATTTGCCTCACCTCCGCTACTCATATGGCTCGCTCTTTCTCGGATCATGCTCCGGTTAAAATTTGTCTCCATCTCCCTCACTCTACACAGCGAGCATTCACATGGCGGCTCCCTCCGTATGCACTCCGCGATACCGTCTTTTGCGACAAAATCCAAACAGCGATCACCAACTATTTTGATTTAAATGTTGGTTCAGTGAATTCGGCTTCCACCCTGTGGGATGGCTTCAAAACAGTAATACGGGCGAGTGCATCTCCAAACAGGCCGGGGTCCTGCGTTCCATCCGCACCACATTGGATAAGCTGGAAACTGAAATTAGGGCTCGGGATGCTGCTCAATCGGCCCTCCCCAGGCCTGAGACCCTCGTGCTCTTAAGGCAAAAGCATACTGAATTTACTGAAGAGGGCGACAGAAAACTCGTCTTCCTGGGCAGAGAGGCCCGAGCCCGTTGCTTCAGGGAAGGTGATCGGCCTGGAAAGACCATAGCCAACCTACTTGCCGCATCGTATATTACGGCTCTGCGAGATGTTGGCCCCACTAGAACCAACTCTCCTAAGGAAATCAAGGCTAGTTTCACGGACTATTACTCGCAACTATACACCGCCAGTTCCCCCCTCCGCGCGTGAGGCCTTCGAACAATATTTTGAAACCATCGCGTTGGTCTGGTTGGAGGATTATCATCCGAAATTCTTAGACGCGCCCTTCACCAAGGAGGAGATACTTGCTGCCATAAACCGCATACCTTGCTTCTTTCTATAAGACTTTCACATTGCTCTTAGAACCACATCTGGCTGCCATGTACAACAATTCTTTCGAGAATGGGCTCTTCCCTCAGTCCCTCCGTGAGGCAATGATAAGGCTACTACTCAAGCCGGATAAACCAGCTGACTGCTGCGAATCCTACCGCCCCCTCTCACTCATTAATATTGACAATAACATCTTTGCAAAATTAGTGGCCTCCTGCCTTCTCCTCCTCATGCCCCTCATTGCACTACCTGACCAGCCTGGTTTCATCCCTGGCCAGGTCACCTTCCATAACCTCAGAACTATTTTTTTCGGTTCTTCATCAAATCAATCCCAGTCTCCCTGCTGTGGTCGCACTTCTCGACGCCACTAAGGCGTTCAATATGGTTGAATGGCCCTTTCTATTTTTTCTTTTACCACGCCTTGGATTTAGCAATATGTTCATACGAAAGATATCTCTTCGCTACTCTCGCCCCTCTGCTCGTCTTCGTAGAAATGGTCAGGTTTCGGATCCTATCTTGATCGAACGCGGCAGGGATGCCCTCTATCACCTATGCTTCGCCATTGCAATGGAGCCTCTCGCGGCCAGACTCCGGCAGCATCATACTCAGAGGGGTATAGATTTTTCGGCCCGCTTCCTCCTGGTCTCCCTGTATGCTGACGACATCACATTGTATGTTCGGCACCCCCAAGACATTCTCAGCCCTCTTGTGCGTGAGATAATACGTTTCGGTGGATTGTCAGGCATACAGGTGAACTGGAGCAAGTCAGTGTTGTTCCCGCTTACGGATGCCACCAAACCATTTACGCCAGATTTTCCCTTTGTTTGGGCCTCTGGCCCCACCCGCTACCTAAGTATCTGATTGAGCAGGGACTTGGATGACCTCTGGAGGGCCAACTTTGGGCGTGCAGTGGATTGGCTGGAGTCTAAAATTCTGCATTGGAGTTGGCTCCCGCTGTCCCTCGTTGGCAGTATAGCCATTGCCAAGATGGTGGTTCTCCCGAAGTTCCTTTACCTCTTTTTAAATATCCCCATTCTCCTCACCGCCCATTTCTTTTGTAAAATTCGCTCCTTAATCATCTCTCTTGTCTGGGCCGGCAAGCAGCTCAGGATTGCGTACGATATCCTCATTCTCCCCATGTCGGTAGAAGGTATGGGCGCTCCCAATTTTAAGCTTCACGCCTTAAGTGCCCAGGCCAGCTTTCTGCATTTTTGGTTTCACCCCTCTCCTTATCAGCCACACATGGCTCTGGAGACTGACATCACATCTCCCTGCCCGCTGACTAATGCCCTGTTTGCCCCGGCGAGTCGCCCGCATGCAGAGGTGGACACGGTCGAGACCCTGCGCTGGGCCTGGTCCAGACTGCGCCAACTCTCCAACGCCCCGATGCTCTCGGCTAACGCCTTGCCGATTGTACGGCATCCTGCTTTTCCCCTTTCCAACCAACCGGTATGTCTAAACATGCCTCCCGATTGGGTCTGATGACATTGGCAGATCTTTATCCCGGTGACACTTTCTTCCCTCTTCCCACCTCTTCTGGTCCGTTGGACATTTTACTCTTTTATCAGTTACATGCTATATGTATGAATTTACATCCAGCGTTCCCCCACCCTCCACCGTCGATGCCTGCTCTTGATTTCAAATATACATCCCCTACTTCTCATAAAATAGTCACTAAATAAAACGCCCTCACGTTATAATACACCACCATCTCCACGGATCGTGCATGCATAGCACGGGGCGAGGACTTGGGCATGGAAATCGCCCAGGCTAACGGCTCTACTGCTGCAATCAGACGAAGAAACTGTCACCCAACTATCGGCTCCGTCTTATCCATTTCAAATATTTGCATAGACTATATCGCACTCATGCTCAGCTCCACAAATTGGGACTCATACCTAACAATAGTTGCATGCGTTGCGCCGCCCCTGCGGCGGATTTTGTTCATCTAGCGTGGTTGTGCTCTATGGTGTCAGATTTCTGGCAGGCGGTATGCACCACCATTTCAGAGATTACCTCTGCACTGGAATAGCCCGACCAACCGTTGGGTCTGCTAGGCTTTGTTAGATTTTGCCCGAATGCTTCTCGCCACCTGATCGCAATGCTGCTCGTCCGGGCTAGGCGTAGGGCGGCCATGTGCTGGGGTCGCAGACCAGCGCCCCGGTTCGCTCACTGGCTTGAAGATGCCTCGAGATGTCAGACCTTGCTATCTGAATTCTGGGACTTACTTCCCACTAGATCTCTCCCAATTGATATATGGTGGCCCTTAGTGACATATCTTAATACCTGGCCCCATTTGAGCCGCGCTGCCTCCCCCGCGCTCCCCGCCGGCACTCATGCGGCAGCCGCTGGTGCTGGTCAGTAAATACCTCCCTCTATCCCCCCTGCTTCCCCTTCTGATCGTGCTTGCCCCCATCCCTATAGTGGTGTCCCCTACCTCCTTTAACAAATATGTTAGTTATGGTGCCATAGCAGTGCCTCACGGAATTCGACTCTTGATGGTATTGTCATTACATTCATGATATTCGACTAATAACCTACTGTGTACAATGCTCTGATCTGATGCAAAATGTATTGTGATTATAGTGAATTTGTCAATAAAGGTTTTGAAAAATTAATAAATAAATAAACACCGTGGGGACGGAGCTAGCCGCCATGCAGGATAGCCACATCTAGAATGGTACTCTATCAGGCCTGGAATTTTAACCTCATTCTGATACCCCAGAAGTACCCTAGGGCCCCTGGATGTGCTGCCTAACCCAATTGGACCCTCCCTTGCTGCACAGGGGAAGTTGGGGAACAGATGAGCACACAACGCGCAGAGGGTGCTGGCACGGCTCAGAGGGCGGCCTGCTGAGGTCAATGCCTCACACAGGTCCTGCTTGTTTTAAGGAGCCTCTCACCACACTATGGGACTGGGGCCTGGGTTTGTGGCTTCCTGCGGCTGCGTTTCGCTGGCTGTGTCACCACCCTTGACTTATTGTACAGCTTACTGGGGATATAAGCTGGCTGGTGAGAGACAGGCACCCTGGCGGCTGGAGGCTGGGTCTGTTGGCATTGGAGCTCTGACCGCTGCCTTACCGGACTTGTTTGGCGTGGAGGCCAATGACGGGCCCTTCTTAATATAGCCTCCTCTCCCTCTCCATTAGTGTCCAGAGGAGGTTTGGTGTGGCTGGGTTCTTAGAGTATGTCCTTGAGGTTGCTGCTGTCCCTGTAGGGGTCCTAAGGATGGAGATGAGTATCAGGGCCCACCTATGGTTGCTGCTGTGCCCCAGCATTTTGCCCTAACTTTGCCCCTTCACCCGTTTGCTGATCCATACATAAATCCTCCCCGCAAGTGGCGATCTGTAATGCTGAGACATGCCTCCCGCTTAAGTTAGACTCTGTCACCCCTTAGTTCTCCCCTTTGCCCTCGTTTGAGATTAGTTGTGTTTCTTCTCCCCAGCAGCGATTTCTCGGTGCACTGTGCCTCTAAGCCCTGCCCACCTACCACAGGCCTAGCAATTGGGAAAACCCAACACCATAGTGAAAGTGACAAGAGCTGTGCCCCGGGGAGGAGCATGCCCTCCACTCAAAAGGACAAGCTCAACACTATGGAGTCCGCCAATGACTCCACACGAGATGTCTTGGAGTCCAAAATTGACACGTTGGTGGTGGACATGGCCTGTTATGGGATGATCATTGCAAAATTACAGACCGTCTAAAATAGGTTAAGGAGGAGCTGAAGACACTAGGCCTCATGTCTAGGCCATGTCAACCGACCTAAATGCATTGACAAGGGGATCAGGGTACTGGAAACAAGCATTAAGGAGCAGGAGGGCAGGGCTCTGAGGAACAACATTTGGGTGATTGGCCTGCCAGAGCGAGTGGAGGGCTCATCGATGCTCACTTACCTGAAGGACTGACTACAGGAGGCCATTGCACCAGAGGGACTGTCTAAGAATTCGCCATTGAGAGGGCACTTAGGGTTCCTGCAAAACCAAATGCACCTCCATGCCCTGTCGTTGCTTCACTGTTGTTCTAGCGGCATCGAGACTTTATACTTCAACAAGCATGTACTGCTATGCCCTATATTGTGGATAATGCCAGAGTCTCCATTTTCCCTGATTTCACAATGGCTGCGCAGTGACAGAGGAATTCTTTTATGGCAGCGAAGGGGAAGCTCAGACAACTGAGAACTCAGCATGCCCTACTGTTTCCTGCTAAGCTATTTATTTAACTTGATGGGGACCCCCTGATGCGGTGGATCGAAACAATGTTTGATAGGTGACACCTACTCTGATATAAGGCTACTCACTTGGAATGTACGGGGTCTTAACTCCCCTTTTAAATGATATAAAGTTCAGGGCTACATCAAGTGCTGCAAGGTGGAGGTTGCGATGCTGCAGGAAATCCACCTCACCAAATCTGAGGGTCTGCCCTTACAGGAAAGTTGGCAGGGGAGGGTGTTCTATACTACTTATTCTGCCTTTGCTCGTGGAGTGTTCACTTGGATCCTAACAGGGGTGCCCTTTCTTCCACAACATACGATCCTCAATCCCTAGGGGTGTTATATTGTACTGGGAGGCAAGCTTGAATGGAGCGATGTGGCGTTCATAAACTTGTATGCTTCTAACTTTGATCAGCCTACCTTTTCAATGACCCCACATCTCCCCACCCTTAGCCTTTGGTGGTGGGAAGGGACTTTACCTGCATATCGAACCCATCCTCAGACATGGCACATCCCCCCTTCCCACCACATTGACATACACAGTGGCAAGGGCCTATTGGGACCGGATAAGGGAGTAGGACCTTGTTGATGTCTGCAGAAAGTATAATCCCCAACTTAGAGAATATTCCTTTTACTCAGGGACACACAACCTCTCTGTGCTGCTAGATGTACTCCTTTACAGGGGTTCACTCCGCCAGAGGGTCCTACACATGGAAAACCTTGCCAAAACAAACTCAGATCATAACTCTTTCATTCTCGCTTTCCAGTGGGATTCCCCTTGAACACATTTCCTGACCTAGTGAATGTCAGCAGAAATTCTTGAATGGCCTGTGTTTCACGTCTCAGTGGAGTTCATTATGTGAAACAAAATTTGGTGAACGAAGGGACTGCTCCTCTTCCATTGTGGAGTGGGAGGCCTTTAAGATGGTGGTCAGAGGCCATTTCCTGGTGCCAGCGAAAGTGATCCAGGTGCAATTACTGAACTAAATCACTAGTCAGGATGGATACTTAATCAAATAAAGAGGGAGAGCCCTGTGACCTTGCTGGCAGTCAGCAGATATTGGAGGCGTAGGAGATACTTTTGGAACTCCTGGGAAGGCTGAGGGGGTTTGACTGTCAACAGTATATCACGAAAACCCAGAGCAAAGGGGACAAGCTGTGGCTGCCAGCAAATACTGTCTCTTGTTCAAGCCTATGGGACTCTGGCATATACCCAGGCAGATATCAATTCAGAATTTCAAGACTATTATGCCCGACTCTATAGAGCTGTTCCCAGTCGTGGGCTCCAGGCAATGCATACATATGTTATGAATGCTTGGACCGCATGGAGACCCGTGGAGAGTGGGGTTGTTTATAGGAGATGTGCTTTGCTGTGTGGGATGGGGGAACTCTTTCTCTCACAATGCGGGAGGCTCCACTATTACCACTCTTAAAACCCTGGAGGGGGATCTGGTATTGTCCTAGAGACTTCTCTCCATCCTGAATGTGGATTATAAAATCCTCAGAATAATATTGGTCAACAGACTACAGCCCTACTTGTAGGATATTGTGCACCCTACTCAATCAGGATTTGTCCCGACCTGTAGTACCACATTAAATATAAGACAAAGACTGTAGTCTCCCCCTTAACACGCCATAGGGCATTGGTAATGGCTGTGGGTCTGGAATAAGTTTTGAATCCCTGAGTTTGGAATATTAATATATAATTCAACAAGAAAAATATGTCCTTATTTTGAGGTATTCGTTGTGGGTCAGGCAGCATTCTTGAAGTCTGCACTTGTTGAAATCCATGAACCAGTGATGCTTCTTTGCAGCTAAATAACTATTATAACAGGTAGATTATGTCCCATCTGGAGATCTTAGACTGTAAATTAAGCATTTGTGTAGGCCAAGAATGGTGCTGTTTGCTTTGTTGAGGTAAAAGAAGGGCCATGGTTGAATGTACCCGACTGGTACTTTCACATTAAAAAAAGAAACCTTTCCAAAATACTGCTTCTTCCAGCTTAAATCATAAATTGAAATCAAGCGTCGCGCTCAGATTTGAGACCACTTTAACCAGGTATAGATAGTTTTCCAGTGCAGCATTTCAGATGGCTTTGGGTAAGTGCATTGGTAGACTTGCCCCTATAATTGAGTTGTCCGATATGCATGGTTTATTATTAGATGGCGAAGCAATATCCGCCTGCTTATTTCTGTGAGGTAATAGTAGCCATTTGATGTAGCTTGCTCAATAGAAGTGTTGCAGGGATTCTGCTCAGGCACTATAGCTAGTGAGACTCAAGCTCTTAGGGACTGAGTAACCGTACCACCTCAGTACCTATGACCCGAGTCCGACTCGCTGTAGTGCCTCTTTTGCCTTCCTAACCTTACCAGAGAAGCAAGTGAATTGGCACCCCAGAGCACAACACTCACGACCCTCTCAGGGATCACAGTAACCGAACACACCCTTTCGCCCTCTCACTCGGACTCGTCCACACTAAGATAAAAAAGAGACACAAAGGAAGTTTAGAACAGTTATTTAAACTATTTTGTCCTAAAATGCAGTATTCGTGCCACAATTAGAAAACATATGCATACCGAAAATTCTGTTAGCATGGTCAATAAACCATATACCATAAAAAGCCCTGTCATGTTATAAGACATAATATCCTAAACCCCCCTCTCTTTCTACTGAAGCTGAATGATTATTTATCAAAGAACACTGAGATTAGCGGCAGACCCCATACCTTAGCATATAAAGATGGACATTCTACATCTCAGCTGACAAATCTTGTCCCAGAACCCTTGCTCCGTGCGTGTACATAAACTCTTGTGGTCAGCTTTATGACGTGTTCTCACAAACTGCAGCTGTGTTCTCGTGTTATGTCTAGGGGCTAATGTCTGACCAGAGAGTTAGAAGGGGTATTGTTGTTTGACCTTGTTCATGGTGTTCAGACTAAATCCCAGGAAAAGAACAGAACACGAAAACATTTGCAGGATCCGTGTGAAAGTACAGTGTGACACAAAAGCAAGCATGTTTATATAGTCACATGTACAAGAGAAAATGTGGCCCACAAAATGCACAATTAGGCTAACATAGGTAAAACTACAATGGGCCGTGCTGGAAACACACAACAGAAGGAATACATTTGCACTTCAGTTACATATTTCTGCTATAGTTGTAAACAAATTGAGACATTAGGCAGCGTGGGGCTTAGTGTTCACATTTAAAAACAAGCATTTGCAATGCAATAGGTCCCGCATTAATGCGTGTTTGAGCTATTGACATTGCAAATAATGCCTTTTTAAAAACATAAATAAAAGGCATTGTCATTAGCTTAAACTCGGGTAACTGCGAGACCTATTGCATTCCAAATGCTTGTTCTATTCTTTTGTGGAGGAGACCACCAGGGCAATCAGGAAATATCCAAAGGGCTAGTCTGACAGGCCAGTGAGTGGGACTTTGTGGGCTGTTTATCGACATTTTAATGGCCAGCAGGACGGTTTTTATTGTTGTTTTACTTGATATTACCACAAACATTGCATGCTGCAAGCTCAAAGCCATGCAGTCTTTATTTTTTTGCAAAACAGTAATATACCGTGTGTTTACACGTTTAGAAACAATCCCAGTTTGCAAACAAAGACCATTTGTTTGCTTTCTAATTCACTGGTGGGAGCCACTTTTATGTTGGTGCTTTGATCTATTTTCTGTCTTAGTCCGATCCTGGGAGCCATCTACCACAAACACCTCTAACAGAGATTATTTGAAAGGTAATTAAAGCCTCCCACCCCACCAAACCTGCTTCTCTACCCCACTATTTTTAAAGTCCGTTAGCTGCTGCCTTTTACCCGAGTCAATTGAGCTCTTCAGCTGCCTCAGAAGAAAGAACGGGTGTGTCAGACATGTTAGAAAGTAAAGACGCTATATCGGGGTCATATATGCAATACAACAGGAAGCCACTTCGCTTTGTTAAAACCCTTGCTTTACATAACCACGATTTTGTCCTTGTGTACTATGTTCCGATAGGAAATGTCACTGCCTCAAACACTAATAAAACTGTAAAAAGGCAAGTCACGCGCAGAAACGCACATTGGCCCTACTGCAGGGCTTTAAGTGGGCCGGGTCCTGCCCTGCTCGGCTCTGGCAGTTTTTTAAAGCAGGTGCCGAGGCGGGTCACTATCGGGCTCTCCATTTTCTGCCTTTAATGTAACTTCAAAGAGACCTGTTGTTCATATTTATATAGCGCAAACTTGGAGCGCTTTACATGAGCACCTGTTACATTACACAAGAGCATGCTCATTATTTGAATGACGACGTCAGGCTCATGCCTGTATCTCAGCTCAAAGGATTGCTGCACTAGCCTTACGCCACAACCTCCCCCACAAGAGCGAGCAGCATTTTGAATATTATCTACAAACGAAGTGATAGTTGCTTATGTATCTTATGCAAATTGCAACCATTTACAAAGCCCCTTGCTTGTTGAAGGTATAATGTTACTTGTTGTGTTATATATCTGGATGAAAGGACAGAAGCAGCAAAATATCTCTGGGGCAGCAGCACACTATGCTAAGCACAGATTTTTAGCTTAGTGTTCCAAGCCCGCCCTTAATTACAGAGACCACACCCCTATGTGAGACCTCCAGTAGTTTCATCCCACTTAAGGTCCTATCCTACGGGTCTGATCTATCTTATATTTAAAAATATCTTAGCAGCAGGGATGTTAACCACTAGAGCTATCAACCTGATTTCAGATGCGGGCTGGTAGCTGGCGGGCTCAAAGGGATCTTTCCTAGGAAAGGGAGGTGGAGGAGACGATGGAGTGAAGGAGAACGATGCTATGAAAGAAGGCTGCAGGTGATGCTTTGAAAGAAGGCTGCTCGGTGATGGGATGAAAGAAGGCTGCTCGGTGATGGGGTGAAAGAAGGCTGCTCGGCAATGGAATCGCAGCTCCCGTGTAATGTCTTGCTGATCGGATTTTCCCACACAGAGGCAGCGGCTTGCTACGCATCAGGGTTTCGTAATATATCTGTTGAAAGCCACGTGCTCCTATCGATGCTCTCGGAACACAAGAGGTTAACACAGAAGCTTGCTAGGCCTCCGCTTCTGTCTGCTGATCCCACTTTACGTTCAATTTAGGTTAGAGCTGCAACCCAGGATGTTGGTGCGTCGGAAATCCAACATTTCATTAAAAGAACCCGAATCCTGCTAATTAAACAGCTTGACAGCATCTCGTCGACACCAGGTCGCAGAATAACAAGGAATCCCTATTGAATCAACCAGGCAATACTGCTACAGACACCGTCCAAAGACTGCACACAATGCATAGCAACAACAAGCGCGCGCTCCTCACGCTGAAAGGTTTTTTTTTTTAAAGCGTGCAGGCTGCAGCGGGGAGGCGGAGGGGTGCACCCGCGAGTGGTGTGTGCGCACGCACTTGGAACGGCAGTCAGCTCATTTTCAAGCACTGCACTCGTGCTTGTGGCGCGCCCCTGCGCGCTCCCGCAAGGTGGATGCCGCCACACGCATAAGTGTGTGCTTGAAAATGACCAGAACAACGGCTAAAGGCCCTCCTTTGCAGTGCATGTGCGCTGCGTAGGCGAGACCTAAAGAATTGGAGGGAGAAATCGGATTGGTTGAAACTAGTGCAAAAGTACCGAACAGCAGATGTGCTGCTAGATAACATGGCTAAAAGACATTCACATTGACAAGGCCAATAGCTCGGGCTTTGCTGAGACCTATTGGCTTAGCCAATGCTTGTTACGTTTTTAATGCTGAAGTCTTTTGGTCCAGTTCTTATCCAGTAGTATGGCAAAGCTGAGAAGTTGTATAATGAAAACATAATATTGATGTTACATAAATGAGCTGCCTTTGTTCTTTTGTACGTAAACAAAGGCGTTGGTATCGGTGGATGTTGGGAACATATTGCATTTATTTTCTGCTTGGCACAGTTTTTTTCATCAAAGCATGTGGCAGACTAACTGCAGAGTTAGATATTTTGACAGGGTTTAGGGGAATCATGTACAAGTGCAACATTAGAAGCACCTCTTGAGCAGTAATGTTAATTTGTGTTTTTTTACAGTTCATAGTACAGAAAAAAAGAGATGTACTTTCTATAATAAGATCGTCTCCTGATTTTTCCACAGTTTTCTAATACTAATTATATTTTGCTTAATATATCTTTTGATATTGCAGACTTTACATCCACTGTATATTAATCTTGTCTGGCCCTTTTGATTCGTGATTTTTACTTTATTTACTTAAAGAAAGAGGATTATGTTAAATGATCATAGTAAAAATAAGAAACTGAATGTTGTCCTGTAGTTCAGAGTAGAACCAGCAGGCCCTCTGAAATATCTATCAGAGGACCAGAAATAAAATATCCAGCTTGATAGCGCACACAATACGTTTTATAGAAAGTCGGGATTTGAGTTTGCAGTGTAACTGACCAGGAGGTAATTAATTATCTTTTCCCCGTTTATTTAGTATTGACCCACATTCAAAGGGAGCTAATTTACGATTTTGTCCACTATTGGGAAAACATAATTAAATGATTAATTCAGCTAAGTGGAGGGGAGATATTTGTCAAGGAGTTATTTTACATCTGGACATCCGCTTTCTGATTGAAGCAAATGACCCAGTTATTGGGGCTCTGTTGTGCACACGTCTTTACTGTTGTGGTTAGTTGCTATTACTAGTAGTTAGCACTTTTGTAACGCACAATCTGTCATATGGCATTGCATTGGTTTTCATTAGTCCAGGGTATGACTTTCTAAAGATTTGTATTGTAGATCAGAGTCTGGTTTAGTTTTGTGTACCTGTGCAGTTAGTAGAGTACTGTTCACACTCGTGAATTTTGAAGGGGTATCGTCTACTTCACTTACCATTGGTTGCAGTGGGTTTTGGTCGAACAGAGTTTTCCTTGCAGTTTCTGGAAGGATAGGCAAGTGCATCTAATAGCATTTATAGCTTTATCCCGAGCCAAAATAGTTGGAGCACAGTGTTTATTTGTGAAATCATGCCAGTCGTTCTAAGAATGTAATGATCTTTCTATGCTTTCGAGAAACTACATGGACGGTTAACCTCACTACTAACTTCTCCGACCACATGCAATCCTTGACCTGGTAGCTGGTGGTCAGACCTATTGTGGTGTATCTCAAAGATGCACAGTAAAAAAGAGAGAAGAATTGGATCTGGTGGATTCACTTCTTCTCAGTGCGCCTTTCTCTACGTGTATCGTAAATGTTGTGCTGTGACTATGGACTACAGTATCTTGCAAACCAAAGAAGAAATACCTTGGAAGCTTAAGTGTACGCTTGACCCCGACATTTCCCCGACCCATATATCTGCTTCAGTTCTTTTTTTATTTGATCTTTTTCCTCTCAAATCCTAAGCTGGAGTTTTTCTTTTCCTTCAGATTCCTCTCTGGGTTTGTTTGCTCCTCTCTGTGTTGCAGATTGGTGTAAACAAATGTGTGCACATCTCAGCACTAGTAGGCTGACCCAAACTGCTGGTGTCTCTGGTTTATAAGCTCACAACATCCTGTCCACGCCTGTAGTTTGTGTTTCTTTCTACAAGGAACAGTTTGCTATATCTAGGTGTGCTCACTTTGTCAATTTCGAAATTTTATTGTGAACAAGCAGTATGTATGTTCATACCTTTTGCAGGTTTTTTGTTTTTTTTCTTTAAAGAGCAAGTCCTAGTTTAAAGTTCTGCCACATTATACAACAGAACTAGCTAGAGCCCCTTTCGCTGGGTATGATTTCAAGGTGTGTAGAACCCCTTTCACTGGGTATGATTTCAAGTTGTATTAGAGGCCTTAGACCTTTGTCACCCACTTGATGTCCATAAATCTTAAGACTTTGCAGAATCTAGAGGTGTTTCTTGGCGCATAACTTGTGAATGATGTAGGTCTGCAGTGATCTAAAGCTCTGTTCCACATCATTTATGTTCTTAATTAATGTTCGTAACTCTATCATATCTCCACCTATTTGTAGATCCCAGGATATATGTTATAAAAACAAAAACCTTTCCCTAAATATTTTACATGTACATACATGATGGTACCAATTCTTTTTCTTTGGTATATGTGAAAATTCAGATAAGCTCGTGATCTGTTTAGGGCTTTTTATACTCTACCTTCTGAAAGGAGAAAGTTATTTGATAACTATGCATTTGCTTCATGGAGTGGTCATTTTACATTGTGAGTTTAAGTTGGGCAGAGTGCTTGAGAGTTCAGCTACAGCATAAATATTCCTCATATCTTTTTTCACCCCGGGGAGCAAGGATCATTGAACACCAGGCTTTGCTCTTTTCAGTTTTTTACTTTCAACCATATTTGAAGTCGTTTTTTTCCCTTGCTTTAACAATGTAGATTGTACTTTATTAAAACCATTTTCCGTAGAAGTAAAGTTTATTTTTCCAGGCTTTCTCTTCGGGTGGCTTATTTTCAGATCTTTCTGATACGCCGCCTCTGGTGGAGAAAAAAACTGAGGAAAACAAACGTTTTCTGCACAACTTGCCTTGCTGACATTTATCCCACAGCTAAGTGTCCATTGTGTTAGGAAATGTCATTTAGAAGTCTGATGATGACGGAAGGATTTTGGTAACAGTCAAGCTAGGATGTTTTGAGGAAGCACTCCATATCAACTTTGCAGTATGTTCTCCAAGTTGCCTTTTTCTAATTCAAGGCACTTCCAGTGGCCTACCTCAGAGACCTATGGTGGATGACCAGATCCTGGAATCAAACACTTGCCAGAAAGTTCCATGGGATTTTCACACAGTCATTGAACGTTTCAAACATTTATAATTCATGTATGCCAGAGAAAGTCAAATCCCTTTTAGTGCAGAATAGCCAGGATGGGAGACCAGTTTCGGAATTGAGTGTTCTCTATAAAGACACTTCTAGCCACCAAAATGATATAGTTCTTGAAGCCAGTTGTTGGACTTCAGCCAGACAGCTCCTGTATTTTCTTGAATTTGTGGCTTTCTTTATTATCACATTGTCTGTCTCATGTGTAGCTGCAGAAGACCTCTACAAGTGTGTTTTTTCTCTCTGTTTACTGATGATAACATCTGAGAGATATTATGAAAACCTAAGGAAAACACCCAGGATGGTTTAATATCTTAGCTGGTGTTTTCAGATTAACACATGATCTGTGGAATAACATTCCAGAAGCAACTTCGTCTTCATTTAGTATTAACATGACTCTGCAGTTAGGGTTGGAGTTCACATGGATCACCTGACAAATCTATCATATTTCAAGGAAAATACCTATCATAGTAACATGATATGATCCGAAGTTTGCCCATATAGATTCCAAGTCTTTTTATTGCTTTAGTAATAGTTATGAAAGTGATGGTTTAAACATTCAAAACACTAACATTTACTGCTGCCCAATTAAGCGGGGTGGAGCTAATTAAAGGACCATCCACAGCGAACCAAATAAAGCAGCAACTATATCTGCTGCAAGGCCTTCTGATCACAATAGTTTGCTTCATTCCAGCAGCAACAC
This sequence comes from Lissotriton vulgaris, assembly GCF_964263255.1. Classification (NCBI taxonomy): domain Eukaryota; kingdom Metazoa; phylum Chordata; class Amphibia; order Caudata; family Salamandridae; genus Lissotriton; species Lissotriton vulgaris. The sequence goes on from NC_141697.1 coordinate 616,668,217, forward strand.
ACATAACAATGAGACCTGTCCAGGTACTGTAACCCAACTCCAAGAAGAATGTTCTTTTGAAGAGCTAGTCAAAGTTTTTATGTTAGCTCGCCCCTCCTCCCCCTCTGAGATCACCGCCAACTTTATTTGTCCTTTCTCAGGTTGGAAGAATCCAGATTAGATATGGTCCTGTTCCCTCTGATATTTTGTGAATATTCTGATATTACTTTCAAGACATCTTCCTATTTTCATTATTGCTGTACATGAGATTTTCATCTAGGCTTGATCTCCAATCCAGACTCAAAGCACACATCCTGCATTACTGCCTTCCTTTGCTGAACTTGGCTGCCTGTCCTCTGAGGGCAACTGACCTGCTTCAAGATTTCCTAAGTCTTCGAATGGAAGTAAAAGTGTATATGATACCTGGGCAAGAAGAGTTACCCTCATACATGCTATGCATTGATCCATTAAGTTTCAAATATCCTTTTTCAAAAACACTGTTTTGCTATTTCTGCACTGATAGATTTTTTTTCTGAGGTCATTAAAATCAAAGTCCACCCTTCTACAAGCACATCTTCGCGTCTGGTTCTGAATGTAGTCCTTTCAGGGTTGATGGACCCTCCTTTCGAAACATTGTATAAATCTAATATACACAATCTTTCGTGGAAAACACTTCTCAGTTACCATGACATCATCCTCAATTGTTTGCTTGATACAAAAAACACTAGACAGCATTATGTGAATCCACCGTTAAGAGTGTTACCAGAGGTAAGTAGGTTGCTCATCATGGTGAGATGTCAAGAAGCAGTAGCTTGTTGGGGCCTGCGGTGGGGAACTAAACTAGTCTTCCTTTTGTCAGTGGCATGTGGCATATGTCTTCAGTTATTCCATGTCTATTTAGGTGATGATGGGTGGTTTAATTGCTATAGACTGCTACAGGACTGGGTAATGGACATGTCTCATAGCAGTTGTATCTTAAAAGAGTTCAGGAGTATCAAGCAGTATAAGGGAATTAATACTTAGGCTGTAAAAGCTAAAGTCGAGTGCCCAGGTGATGAGGATTATGGTATTAGTGAGCCAGGAGGGTTGTCTATTGTATTGTAATTGTATGTGTTCAGTGCTTACTATCCCTGATGAGGCACAGAAAAACTTCATGGAGAGCAGCACGTGCTTCGAGACCAGAGGTTAATACTGGGTTTTTCAGCAGTTTTGTTAGTTATTGGGACTGGACTTCTGCTCTTAAGGTACCATTCCATGCATTTCCTCCAGTTTCTATGTTATGGATTAAATTAACAAGAGTTACATACATTATTTTGTGGGGGAGGGGTATGTGAATTTATGCAAAGTGTTGCTTATATTGGTATATGGGCTAAAGGTGATTGGCTATTGTTAGATTGCAGGGGTCTGACTTTTAAATAGAGAGATTTTGATCTTTGATTTGAGGTGTAGGCAATTTCCAGAAATACAATGATCTGGATTAAGGCAGACATGCAGACATGCATGTGATTTAGATTAAGCTGTGCTCAGAAAGAAGGCATGTAGAGGATGAAACGTAAGAAGATAATTATTTGGAAGAAAAGAAGAGGCAACAACTAAGAGCCTGATTTAGATCTTGGCGGACAGGTTGGTCCATCGTGACGGATAGCCCTTCCGTGGAAACATAAATCCCATTATAGCCTAAGGGATTTATATTTTTTCTGAGGACAGGCTATCCGTCACCATTGTGGCTGGGTAACCCATCCACCAAGATCTAAATCAGGCCCTACATTTTTGAGTCAAGGTCAATTTTCATTGGACTACAGAGGATGATTTTTTGAGATTGGATACAACAATCTGAGGATATACAACTGTAGAAAGAAACATTATTTGCATCTGAGATCGTTTTTCATCAGGTACTTTTCATAAGCACTACAATCAGGCGAACAGTCTTATCTCCTGAAAGGCAACCGCTAGATCATTACTTTAGCAAGGTCAGCTGATCAGCTCGAGGGCTATAAGCACAAAGTAATGGCTGGATGCAGATATAGACAACTACTGAACGGTTTAGGCTGCTCTCAAAGGCAGTATCAACCTCACAATCATAGCAACATTTAAGAGTATACTGGCTAAATAATGCAAACATTGAAAGGGAGATTCTGCAAATGCTGGAGGAAATATCTAACCTGGTAGAGACAGAGTTAAAGCCTTTGGAAAATGGTAAATATTCTTTAATATGGTCCAGTTTCAGAGATGGACAGTGTGGCAAAGCTCAGACTGAAAGTTTTGCCAGAACATCTCTTACTGCCATTTCACTCACTACGATTTTTGGATGCACCTCAGTGAAATATCAGAGTAGGCAGTACAGCATGGTGCACTAGCAATGAATTATTACATCTGGATGCCATAGAAGTGGAGATGTGTTTGGAGGTGACAGAAACCCACAGGAGCTTGCAAAACAATTGGTCCTGTTTTGATGTTGGCATTGGAGAGGGTGGAGTCGGAGGTGGTAGGTCTGCAGTATATCTGCTTGATGTTAGATGGATGGGTTTGTATAAGATGATGCACAATGATTCATTAATCATGATCACTCTCCCTTTGTTCAGGATCCCCACAGATCTACAGCTTGCCCTCACATGGGGCCAAAGTTTGTGCAAACACTGCCCCCACTTGGAGTTATTGTAGGGAAGCAGAGAAAGAAAGTGACTCTGCATTCCAGGTTGTATCTCAAGTTGTGTTTGGCATCCCTTAAAATTTAGTGGATGCTTCGGACTCGAGGTCTCACATTTTAAACAGATCAAAAGGAAGTTAGTGTATAGGATGTTAACTAAGTGACTCAATGGGAGCAGGGTGCCTGTGTTGAGTGGGGAATATTTCTTATTTTACATCGCGTCATATTCTGTTCCATTGTGTTGTGGGTGGTTCAAAATCTACTCCAGTATGGGTTTCATGGTCATAAACATTGCCAGTGTGAAAATGCGAAATGTCTCAGGTAGAGTGATGCTGGAGAAATCTTGCGCATGACCTGCTGTTTGGCCTGGTATAGAGGCAAAAAGTGAGGCACTCTTTTATAGAGGCTTTCAGGAATAAATGCATATGTGACATCTTTCATATTCAGCTGTACCATGCTACCTTAAGAGGCTTATGTGCTATAGTATATAACACATAAATTGGATGCCCTAATATCAATAGCTTGTTTTTATCTGCAGAACTTTATACAGCACTTCTGCCTTTTTTAGTAGCATAGCACACAACGGTGTTACTACCACTGAAACCAATGCGACTCAATTTCAAAAATTCTGAAGGGTGAGTTGACTTTTCTGTTTCAACAGCAAGCTTTACTCTCACTGGACTACCCTGCTCACTCGGTGTGCTGCTGCAACAACAAACCTGTAATAACATTAATAGAAATGCTGCCGCTTGTACTTCTACTTCTAAGAATAACAACAGCAATCATAACAATGTTGTAGTGTAGTTCCTATATTCCCAATAGGCTCTGCGTATTGGAATAATATATCCTATAGATTAGACGTAGGACTGAGGTCGACTAGGTCTCTATTGAATATATTAGACTTAATTGTGCTTGCCAGCTAGCTCAGAGGTCACTAGAAACTTTCTCGAATTAACAAGAAGGGATTAGTCGCTGACAACCGCATAAACATGACAACTTTGTTTCCCCAAGATAAAACGTATCTTCAGAGTTGTGGAAACAATAGATAGATATTTTACTCAGTCAATCGTGCATGCTTCGTTTCACCAGAGGTGCAGAGGAATAGAGAGACGGGCGTTTTCTATCAAAGGTATTTATTGAACAGTCTTTTTTCTCATGCAGAAGAAATTAACTGCTACAATCGTAATACTGGCTGCAAAGTATAATGCGTACAGCAAGAAGAGTATTATGAAATAATACTGTAAAAACATGCTATGGTTTCTAAGCCATAAAATACATAGAATACATACATGAATAAATTAAGACTAAAAGTACTCAACTGGTGCTTCTAAAATACGCCTACCCCGAGGTACCTAACCTAGGTCTAGTACGAGGGAAGAAGTAAGTGTGATGTAGCATAGTTTTAGTATTCTTTTTGCCAAGAATCTATCCAAGATTTCTCTTAGGGTCTATTCAGCTCCGTATCTTCGTTTAGAATGAAGGAGGTTTGGTATCTCTCTGTCTCAGGACTTGATTTCCCAACAACCCGCAAGGGTAGCTTGGAAACACTGGAGCTGGATTTCTCGGCAAGAGAAAAGACAGCGCCTCTCTCTCAGTGCGTTTGCTGGAGGGTCGACTTCCTTCGGCACTTGCTGTAGCGAGCTGCGTGGGGCAAGTAGATAGTCGAACTGCTCCAAACCACCGTGTGCTTGCTAGGGCAAGTGTGGGCATATTTAAACCTTGAAGGTGCCGAGTTTGACATAAGGTTGCACATAATAACGTCATCAAAGAGTCTCAGTTCTTTGAAAACTCCATACGTTCTTGGACAAATCAATATTCAAGCAAGGGGAAGTCCCTGACTGCTGAAGGCGAGTTTTCCAAGAAATCGTTGTGGCTTTTCGGAACTAGTGGAAGTAGCCATGCCGTATTTGGACTGCATGAGCAATGTATAAATATGGTTATGATTTCTATGCCTATATAAGGATAGGGTGATTTATACCTATATAAGGGGGTATGAATTGGGAAAAATACACTGGGGTCCTAAAATCCTATACAACAATTTTACATAGTCTACCCCAGCTTTATCCAAACGTACTGCATGCCGCACAAAGATAAAAGTAACTGTAGATGAAGGTATATCAGCATTGAAATCAATGACCACTAAATGATCACACATGGAACTTGCCCTCAACTGTGCCTTCTTATTTGTCCAGCAAACGTCCTACGACGTAGGCAACATTTGATCTCCCCTGACTTCTCAAATTAAAAGAGAATATTTTGTCAAGTAATTTTTCAGCATTTCTTATCTCAATATCATGATTTGGCAGACACAGTTTATTGCAGTAGGTGTCAATTATTTGCTCGAGGTACGAGTAACGAATCACCAGTACATTTCAAATTCCTTCTTAAAGATGTATCTCTGTAAAGATTGTTTCAGACACACGTCCAACAAAAATCTGCCTCCCAGAGAAGTTCCCTTCTATCACTCCAACACTGAACATGCTCAGGCGAGGCAACTTTCCAGAGGGTAGTGGAGCGCATTACTTCTACCATCGGCATAATACCTCTTGTAATGTTTAACATATCAAACTGGATAATGATGTTCAGATAACAGTCAGTTTGCAAATATTTCACCTGCACCCCTAGACATGATTGAGAGTCAGACTTGTCACTACGTGGAGTGGGTCCATTTTTGAAGTTCTCATCAACAGTTTTACCAATAACTGCACACATCAAGTAGTGTTTTAGAGAATCTAATCATCAGGGGGCTTAAGAGGAGCAATTGATGTACATCCAGATTTCTGACCCTCTGGATATCCCTGGTCTGGCAGATATTCTTCTATTGCAGGATAAGTAAGGAGCAATGGCAGACAATCTGTATGGGTCCGGGTTTGTGTTGAAATTTGTTTAATAGGTACCATTTTGTGTAAAATAGGGTATTTTACATAACCATCTCGTTTAGCTGTTTAAAAATATTTTTCTTGAAATACCACATGAATATTCCATTCTTTAATTAAAGTAAATTTCCTTAATATTCTTTGAAAACTAATGGATGTGTCTGCATATTAAACTCTTGTTGCAACCCATGTACCATGCCTATGCATGTAGGAAAATTCTTCAGTTCTAAACACTTTCTCAGTCTTGGAAATGATTTCCCTTTATCTGTCTACAAATCTCTACTTTCAGATATATTTACGTACACTTTTTAAAAGGTTCAAGTTCCTGAACACAGTTTGTTATTCTTGCATTACACAACCTACAAATAAATCAAGTCACTAAATAAAGCAGTTGATTCACCATGTTCCGAGAGGCGGACACATGCGTTGTCCTCATCAATCTTCTAAATATATTGCTACTTTTGATGGCTGAAGCTTACCTGTGTTTCTTTTTAATAGTGTTTTGAAGATCGGATGGCAAATTATTAATACAGCTCAAGGAAAGCATTGGACTGACATTTGAGGATTGCGGAAAAATTTTGGCAGAACATCTCTTGGAATCAGTTGTCCCACAATGATTTGAAACCTTCCAGTGGGCAGAGGACAGAAGTGCATTGGAATTCCAGAAAGAGTGATCAGCAGCTTTCGTAACGATTGATCTGCTGAAAGAAGAAATAGTTATTTCTCACTGTCCTTCTGCCTTTTGTTGCTGTACATGATGCATTATGTATTGGCCTTTATAAATAAATGTTTCTATGTACATTATTTTTCATTTTCTGTAAATGTAAGTAAAAAATCACTGGTCCTTTTACATAATATGACTTTACTATTTGTGAAAGGGTATTCTACTTTATCTATTGCAATTTATGTTCCTAAAACCAGTGTATACCTTAGCAGTGTTAGATGCACTAAGAACAGTTAAATAACACATTGGGAAAGCACTTAATTCAATCTCAAAATAGTGCTTGCTTTCTGTTGGTTTTAACTTAATTCAGTTTTTATTATGTTCTCTCTCATACACTGGTGGCACAGAAGATCACAGTACAACTGTTTTTATTGTTTCCTATTCTATGTTATTCATAGTGCATTGCAGTGTGATCAATGCAACTAGATATATGCTACTCAAGGCTAACTGGAGAACTGTATGTGGCACCTAGTTATAGCCAGCACCTTGTAATTGCCAGTGATGTGCAAAAAAACTATGTGGTTGGCAGATATCTTGATCTAGTGCCAGAAAAAATCTTGGAAGATTTTTCATGGAAAATGTTCTGTTAACACTGCTGAGACATCTGTAATCTTATGCGGCCATTATATCAAGATGTAAAAGTCATTGCTTGTCCAAGGAACATTTTAGGTTCTGTTTGCAGTTACTAGAGGAATTCTAAACACAGTGGGCCAGTTTCACAAAGGTAAATCTACATGGAGAAATATCTGTACACATACATTTCTGGGTGCAAATCTAAGTTCTGCCATTCTATGATGGAGATTTATTTTCAGTATAGGCATATTTTCATTCATGCTGATCTTCAGATCCCTCCCTCATTTACATTGAAGAGGTGGGAGAGGAGACATAAATGACTGAAAACATGCCCATAAATTGACTACTAGTAACGCCGGAGTCAAGCCAGAGTCCTGCCCGTCTGCGCCCGTCCGCGATCGACCGGGGCGCGGGGCAGGACACCCTGGACCCAATGACTTAGCTCTGGCAACTAATAGGGCGAACTCTCAACAGCGAACCCATTACACACGCGCTACTCTACTAGAAATAGGTAAGACCCCTATTAAACCATGTTGGCACTCCGCGGACCCTAATGCGCTTCCACCACAATGTACTACATGTAATCATCTATTTCAGACTGTTCCATACTGCAATTCCCATGTGCCTAACCTAAAATTGATGCTATTAAACTGTAGATCCATGATAAAACATAAATTGGAACTACGTGAACTACTACAGAAACAAGACTTTGACGTTCTGTTTCTTACTGAAACTTGGTTAGAGGAATCATCATCCCCCGATATACTAGAGACAGTCCCTTTGAATTACAGCTTATTGAGAATCGACAGACCCAAACAGCGGGGCGGAGGTCTTGCAATGATTTTCAAAAAGGAATTGGAGTGCACCCTCACTAATAGAGCCATTATTAATAGTGAAAGTGGAACATTCTCTATAAAAGTGAATCCGTCAATGACCATTATTGGTCTTCTCATTTATCGGCCCCCGGGCAATGCTACCACTTTCTGTAACCAGCTCATAGAAACAGCCACGCAATTAGCCATAAAATATAACAACTTTATGATTCTAGGTGACCTGAATCTTCACTTCGAAGACACTCATGCTAAGGAAGCCCAATTACTCAAGACAGCTCTCCATGCACTGGGAATAACACTGCTTTCTACCCTTCCCACACACCAACATGGTCACCTTCTTGACCCTGTCTTTGCCACCTGGGAAGGTGTCGAAATACATCCCCCCGTTCCAATAATTTGGTCTGATCACTACATGATTACTTTTAACATACCTACCAATAAGACTACGAATAGTGTGAACAAACCCCTGTACACTAAGCGTCGTAACTGGAAAAATTACACCCCTGAACGTTTTATCAACGAATTAAAGACTCATCCCCCACCACCAGGACAATCCCTACAAGACACCTGGAATAATTATGAACTATGGCTGAGCATGGCACTAGATAAAATTGCCCCATGGACTTCCAAGCCCCCAGTCAGGAGAACAAAATCTGAACCTTGGTTCTCAGAAAAATTAAAGACAGCTAAAGCCCGCTGCAAAGCGATTGAAAGAAAATGGAGAAAAAATTATTCTACTGAACTTAAGGAAACCTATAAACTGGAACTAAAATCTTACCAGAGATTAATAAGAGAGGAAAAAAGTCTCTTTTATCAAAGCAGAATCGAAGAAGCCACCAATCCTACAAAAGAACTATTCCGGATATATAAGGAACTTACAGATACCTCTAGATTAGATATCCAGGACACATACTCCAACAATTTATGCGAACAAATAGCGGATTTCTTTGTCCAAAAAGTAGAGAAAATTCACGCTACCTTTCCCATCCCCTCTACATCCGGAAAGGAAACGTCCCCCTCTCAAAAAACCTTTCTCACCCAATTTAACACACCTGACAAAAAAAACCTGTCTAGCATAATTAATAGTTTCCACTCTGGCTCCCCTAACGATGTGTGCCCTCTAGAAAAAAGCAAGGATATCATGGATCACACCCTCATGGATCAAATAAGTCAGATGATAACCCTCTCTTTTAAAGAATGCTATGTTCCGGAAACTTGGAAAACTGCTCAAGTTATCCCTCTCAAAAAAAAGCCCAACATCCCGGTTACCCAATTTCAAAATCTTAGGCCAATTTCCCTCTTGCCACAATGTGCCAAGATAATTGAAAAAGTAGTAAATAAACAACTGATGGCTTTTTTAGAATCAGAAAACGTACTCCACCCTACTCAATCCGGCTTTAGATCTAACCATTCCACGGAATCAGCTGTTTTGTATTCCACAGAATACATCCGCAAGATGGTGGACGAGGGTGAGACAGCAGCGTTGGTCATGCTAGACTTAAGCGCAGCTTTTGACACTGTGCTACATGCCACGCTGCTGTCCCGACTCTCAGACATCGGAGTGAAAGACCATGCTCTGGCGTGGATTAAATCTTTCCTTACGAAAAGATCTTTTCAGATACACTGCCCACCCTTTAAATCATCTTCTCGAGACGTGAGCTATGGGGTTCCACAGGGCTCCAGTTTGAGCCCCACACTGTTCAATATCTATATGGAGCCCCTGGCTCAGGTCGTAAAGAACTTTGGGGTGGGCATTGTTAGTTACGCCGATGACACCCAGCTCATGTTTAAGCTCACTCCTGACACCGAGAAATATGCCTCCAATTTCTCAGAATGCATGGCTGCTGTCGCCATGTGGATGGATAACAACTGCCTCCGGCTGAATGGAGATAAAACAGAGGTGTTGGTAGTAGGAAATAAAACCTCTCTATGGTCGCAGGCGTGGTGGCCCACAACATTGGGCAATTTTCCACACCCTGTTGAAAAGGTGAAAAACCTTGGGATTATGATCGACTCTGATTTGTCAGGAAAATCCCAAGTTAACAAAATAATAGGCAAATGCATCGGTACGCTAAGAATTTTAAGAAAAATCATTGATCTCATCCCTATTGAAGCTAGAAAAACCATCGTACATGCGCTTATTACACCTCATTTGGACTATGGGAATGTTCTCCTATTAGGACTGAACCAAAAACATCTTCACCAGCTTCAATGCTTACAAAATGCGGCCGCACGCATGGTACTGGGCCTTCCCAAAAGAACATCTGCCAAGGCGGCCTTGTCCAAATTGCACTGGCTCCCTGTTAGGGAAAGAATCAAATTCAAGAGCCTTTGCTATGCCCATAAAATTGCCCATAACAAAGGTCCCACCTATCTAAGAGATCTTCTGACTATCCACCGCCCAACCAGAGACCTTAGGTCCTCAGGAATGTCACAATTCAAAATCCCACGTGTCCACAGAGCAAAAATAGGCGGCCGCTCTTTTCGATATCTTGGAGGAAAACATTGGAATGCTCTACCTGTTCATTTAAGAATGGAACCCTCAGAGACTCTTTTCAGAGCCAAACTAAAAACCCACCTCTTTCCTCAATAATTGTTTTCTGTGACCGCCCCATATGTATTCTCTGTGAGTTTTGTTGGCAATTAGCGCGGGGATACACAGTTGTGCAGCCATGCGCTTTACAAATCTTTTATTATTATTATTATTATTATTATTATTATTATATTATTATTATCATTATTATTATTATTATTATTATTTATTATTATTAACGTGCCCGTTTCAGTGGAACATGACCAACATAATTGAGATGATGGAGGTGAAAATTTACAAATGTTAATAGGAGTAATAAGTGCCCTTTGATAAATAAAATACAAAGATTGAGTTATACGAGCAGCAGCAGAAACTTTAAATAATTTGGACCATAGTTTGTCCCAGGTAATAACAGATAAAGAAACGGATAAATCTGTTACCCATGCATTCTCAATTGGAGACTTAGGGCGTTCAACAACAATTGACAATAATAACTTATATACAATAGCGGCTTTAGGTCTGTGAGTTGATAATAAAGAATATAAAGGTGTGGAAGGGGATATAGACGGTACATGAGATGGGAGGAAAAAGTAAAAAGATGAGATTGTATGGCATTAAGAATAATATCATACTCATTAAGAGAGGAATCAGGTAATTGATAATGTACCTGTAAGGTAGAGAAGGACATAATAGAGAAGTTGTGCAATAATTGATGAACAAAAACAATACCCTTTTCCTTCCAGTATTTGTAGTAAAATGATTTACCTTTATATTTGAGAAATGTATTGTAATTTACACTGGAAGACTAAAAGCATTGGAGAGCAGTAAAATCCTTAGAAAAAGTATTGTATAGCAAAGCTCAGGAGTATTTTAAACTGGGATTTGTAGACAATATGGTACAATTTGACATAAAAATTACCTGTTGAAAAGAGAAATCTTTCAAGAGCGAGCGTTCAAAATGAACCCAATTGGGAACAGGGCTGTCCACAAAATCATACGCTAATGAAAATGATTGTTTAATCAAAAAAGCAGAATGATAAGCAGTAAAATTTGGAAAACGCACACCACCCTCATCCTTAGGGCGTATAAGCTTGTGTAGATCAATTTGTGGATGTTTATTATTCCATAAAAATTTTATGCAAATAGAATTTATTTTAGAAAAATATGTATTGGGAATTTTAACAGGAAGCATAGACAATGTATATAAAACATGAGGCACAATCATCATTTTAATAGTATCTAATCTGCCCCACCAGGATAGATAAAGGGGTGACCAAATGAGGAGGAGTGATTGAATTTTATTTAGTAATGCATCAAGAGTGAATTTAAGTGTGTCGTGTAGGGAAGACGAAAACCAAATGCCAAGGTATTTAATTTTAGAGGGCCACCAAGCAAAGTTAGTATCACAGAACATAAATTGATAACATGAGGAATTTAGGGGTAACACTTAAGTTTTGAGAGGTTAAGTTTCTATCCGGAGACACTGGAATAAAATCGAACCTCATTTAAAAAATGAGGAAGGGAGTCAGTGGGATTGGACATATAAATGAGTATGTCATCTGCATAAGCAGATAATTTAGTTTCTACAGAGTTATGTTTAAAACCAGCAATCTGAGAATTAATACAGATGTGTTCTAGGAAAGGTTCAAGGCAGAGGATAAAAAGTAAAGGGGAAAGGGGGCAATCTTGCCTTGATCCTCTGGTAAGAGAAAATGAACTAGAGAAGTGATTATTAACAAAAATGCTGGCTCGAGGACAAGAGTACAAAAGCTTAATATAAGAAATAAAAGAGGGTCCAAAACCAAACCATTTAAGAGTGTGAAACATAAATTGCCAAGTAATACGTTCAATGGCCTTTTCGGCATCTAAGGGGAGATGCAAGGGGAGATTTATATTTTTTGCCATAGGAAATGATATTAGCAAACATCCGAGCATTATCAGATGCTAATCTGCCCTTCATAAATCCAACTTGATCAGTCTTAATCAAGAAAGGAATAATAGTGTCAAGTCGTTATGCGAGAATTTTGGCAAAGATTTTACAGTCATAATTAATTAACGATATAGGACGACAAATTTTACAATAGGAATGATCCTTATCAGGTTTGGGTATGATAACAATTAAAGCATCCATAAAAGACCCAGACGCTTTTGCGTCAGCAATAAATGAGTTAAAAAGTTGAAGAAGTTTAGGGCCAAAAATGGAATTAAAGGTATTGTAAAATTCAACAGATAAGCCAGCAGGACGCGGGGCTTTTGATTTCTTTAGGGCTTTAATGGCATTAGTTATCTCTTGAGGAGTAATATCTTTTTCTAACGCATTAAATTCATCAGGTATAGGTGGAGGGGAGGGGAGGCCTGAAAAGAAGGTGTTTAAGTTCAAATCAGTGGGCAATGTATCATCGGAATAAAGAGATTTATAGTAATAATGGAAAACCTCAGCAATATCTTTGTCCGATGATACTAGTTTATTAGTAGATTAATTAAGAATAGGGCCAATAGTCTTACGTTCAGATTTAATCTTTAAATAGTTAGCTAACATTTTCCCCGCTTTGTTTTGCCCACCATGGTACTTGGATTTAATCTTAAGCAAAATGTGACATGCATCAGTCGTTGCCAATTTGTTAAGCTCAGATTTAGCCTTAATTAAATCATGAAGGGCATTAGAGGAGCGGGAGAGCAAGTATGTATGTACTACGTTTTTGAGTTGTGGTAGTTGATCTTCATATTTCTTTCTGGTGGATTTCTTCTTCTTCAATACAAAAGAGATGGTAAATGCTCGAAAAGCAGCCTTAAAAGCATCCCAATTGTTAGGAACAGAGGTGTCTGATGGTTCATTAGGACTAAAAAATTCATTAATGAAAGAGGAAGCTTCTTTGAGAAAAACTGTGTCATTCGACAAAAAGGTATTACGTTTCCATCGGCTAAATTGAGGGGAGATATGTGTAAGGTCCAAAACAGCATAAACAGGAGCATGATCTGATATGAAATGGAACCAATTTCAGATTTTTGGAGAGAAGGGAGCAAACATTTACTGGTCAAAATATAATCAATTCTGGAGCGGGTGTGATGTACATTATAAAAAAAGTAAATTCAGTTAAGTCAGATTTACAAGTCTTCCAAACATCATATAATGGACGAGAGGCAATGGCTGACTGAAAAGCTTTGTGAGATTTATCGGGTTGAAATTTACATTTGGATACTCTATCTGAAAAGGGATCTAACCATTGGTTAAAGTCGCCGGCAACAATAATATTGGGACAATCAATTGAAGAAAGGAGGACTTTAATATCGTTCCAAAATTTGGGATGAGGCTTAACAGGGCCATTGATATTTAATAGAACCAACGTTTTATTTTGTATCACAATCTTAGCCATTACCCATCGTCCATCATCATCACATTGTGAGGATAAAATGTGTACTGCTAAAGCTTTATGGAACAGTATAGCAACATACTTATTTGCGGATAGCAGGAAAAAAAACAACTTGGCCCACCCATTGTCTTTTTAGTTTAAGAGATTCCCCATCATTACAATGAGGTTCTTGAAGAAAAGAAATGTCTGAATCAAGTTGAGACAGTACCTTTTGTCGCTTGATTGGATTCCCAAGACCACGTACGTTCCATGTAACAAAATTACACATAATGGAGGTAAAGGAGGGTAGAACACAGTTGGAGGTGACACATCTCAAGGGCAAAACTGTAAGGGAAAATACACCACAAAAAAATTACATATCAAACAAAAAAGAACACACCGTACAGAGAAATTGCAGGAGGACAAATCAGCAAAAAAAAAACAGTACTAGGATACACGAACCCAAAGGCAATAACAAAGAACACTAAGGAATAAATTGAAATACAGAAAAACAAAAAGATTACAATCAAAGAGAGATCGGAAAAAGATAAAGAGGAGGAAGAAGAGAATAAAGCAAAAAAAGAAAGATGAACAGACAGATCAAGGCAAAACAGCCAGACCTGTAGGAAGAGAAGATAATGAAGAGGAAGCATGGTGGCACAAGGCAAGGCGGATCACAAGAGAAATAAGATATAGGAGGTAAAGACTCATAAAGAAGAGCGTCAAGGCAAAAGAGAGTACTAAGGAAAGAAGATTAGAGAGGATTATCCAAAGAAGGATACAAAAATAAGAATAATACAAAGAATCAGAAGGAAAGAAATACAATCAATGTCAGAAAGACGTGAGTAAGCGAAACAAATAAATTTAAAGAACCATTCCTGAAGAGTTAAAAGAGACAAGCATCAGAGAGAAATCAGGAGTTTGTATCCATTCCATTGGAGGAGAAGTCACGAAGAAAGGTTTTGAGCTTATCTGAAAGAAACACAGTAGTATTAGATTCCTTACCTTAGAATATCCCCAGGCGTCAGTCTGGATCCGGAAACTTTTGCGTAGCAGTACCCCTGCGCGTCGGTAGGCGTCGTCTGCAGGCGTCCCCTGCGGCTCCGCGTCCGTCGTTGGCGTCGTGCGCCGTGATGACGTCGCTGGAGTATATAGACGCCGCCTCCGCGCGCTGACGTCAGTTCTTCTTTTTTCCGCGCCAGTAAGCGCAGATCCGAAGAGCAGTACACCGGTCTTTTGACCAAGTTTTGTCAACTTTCTATATCTTTTTGGTGCCTGGTAGGATGCCCGGTTTCAAGAATTGTGACAGTTGTGACCGCACGATGTCGGTCACGGACCATCACCGACTCTGCCTCCGGCGCCTGGGCCCCGACCACGACGTGGACGCCTGCGTCGATTGCCGGGCTCTGACTAATAAGGCTAGACGGGAGCGGTCCCGCAAGCTACTCGAGCTCCGGGTGTCGGCCCCGCGTCGGGAGCGGTCCCGTCCGGCCGGAGGTCCAGGGAGCGTTCGAGGGAGCGGTCGCGGAGCCGCGCCGGACGCTCCGGAAGTCGTCACCATTCGTCGGGCTCTTCAGGTAAGAAACACAAGAAGTCGGGGCGTCGTCATCGTACCCCCGACTCCCCCCGACGCTCGCACGACGCGGCCGGGGGTTCGGGTGACCCCAACCCCGCGGCTCCGCGAGAGTCGCCGGCGCGGCCTGCTCCATACCCTCCGGTCCCTGGGCAAGATGCGACGCCTGAGGAGATTGAGGCGTTCCTCATGGCCATGAGGGCGCTCACTTCTCCGACGGGGCCTACGGCGCCTTCGGGCCCAGTGCTACCGTCTGGGGGCCCTGGCGGTTCGGGTGTCCCTGACTCGACGCCATCGGGTGCTCCGGCCCCGGTGCCGCCGACGGCTCCGACCCCGGCGCCGCAAGGGCCTTCGGGGTCGACGCCGGGTGGTGTGCCGGCCGCTCCGGCGCCGATTCCATCGGGGTTACCCCCGACGCCGTCCCCGCGCGGCGCCGGTTCTCCTGTGCCGGCTCCAGCCGGCGCCGGGGCTCCGGCGCCGGCTCCGGGCAGCGTCGTCCCCATACCCTCCCCGACTCAGGACGCGGAGTCGAACCGGCGTCGCTCGACTCCGGGCTCGACGCCGATGGGGCCTGTGAACCCCGAGGAGCCGGTCTACATCGTTGACTCCGAATATGGAGATGATGAAGAATACGGGGAAGGTTGGGAGGGGTCTGAGGACCCTCTGTCACGTGAGTGCCAGTATGACGTGGACTGGACAGGTGATTTGGGGGATGCCAGTGGTCTGGACGACTCTCCTAACCCTGGCTTTGTCTCTCCTCCTTCCGTGGCATCGGAGGAGGGAGCTGCTTATTCAGTGGTGTTGATGAGGGCTGCCAAGGCCTTACACCTTGAGCTCCCCGTCGCGGCCGTGAGGCCTAACATCCTCACTGAGGTCTTCAAACCGCAGTCATGCCCACAGGAGCCACTGCTGCCGTTTAACGAAGCTTTGTCAGACGTTTTGTTGGGCACGTGGTCCAGGCCCTCTTCAGGTTCGCCTGTTGATCGGAACGTGGCCAGACGCCACCGTCCTTGTCCGGACGACCCCAAGTTCCTGTCCACCCATCCCACCCCTGAGAGTCTGGTGATCCAGGCCTCGACCTCCCAGACCGCATTCCCGTCGGCCCCGCCCGACCGGGAATCTAAGAGGTATGACCAGTATGGCAAGAAGGTCTTCTCGTCCCTGAGTTTGGGACTGCGGTCTTGCAACACCGCTTGCCTCTTGGGCCGCTACACCCACTCTGTGTGGGATACGGTCGCGGAACTGCTGACAGAATGCCCCATGGAGGTGCGGGCGAAACTCGGCAAGGCTGTGGCTGAGGGCCGAGATGCAGCAAAATATTCCATACGGTGTGGTCTTGATACGACCGACTCGCTAGGCAGAGCGATGTCCACGACGGTGGCGATTCGTCGCCACGCCTGGCTGAGATCCGCCAACTTTTCGGCAGATGTCCAGAATGCCTTGATGGACATGCCGTTCGATGGCTGTCGCCTGTTTGGTGACAAGGCGGACCACGCGCTGGAACGCTTCAAGGACTCCAGGGTCACGGCCAAGTCCTTGGGTCTCTCGACCTAGCGCCAGCAAACGGGTTCGTTTCGCTCCTTTTGTGGCCAAGGAAGGGGCGTCCCCACACGTGCTGCCAGCCACGCGCCGCAACAATCTTTTCAACGCGGTGGCGGCCGTGGAAACCGCCGTGGAGGCGGTCGGGGTCAACGGCGGGGTCAGGCCACGCCTCCCCCCGCAGCATCTGCCTCCAAATCCTCCTAGTCCGTGCTTTCAGGCCCATGTGACGCCAGTGGGTGGCAGGGTTCGCCATCACCACGCCCGCTGGCGCACAATCACATCGGACAGGTGGGTGCTGCAACTCGTCCGAAGGGGCTACTCCCTCCCCTTCGAGACCACTCCTCCAGCCATGCCACCGCAGAACCACCGTGTGTCGGGCGACCACTTGACACTTCTGCAGGAGGAAGTTACGGCCCTCTTGGCCAAGGGGGCCACTGAGCGCGTTCCTGGGCCAGAAGTAGGGCGTGGTTGCTATTCCCACTACTTTCTGGTGCCCAAGAAGGACAAAGGGGGCCTACGTCCTATCTTGGATCTACGGAACGTCAACGGCTTCCTCCGGAAGGAGAAGTTCAAGATGTTGACATTAGCTCAGGTCTTGGCTGCTCTAGACCCGCAAGACTGGATGGTAGCGTTGGACTTGCAGGATGCGTATTTTCACATCCCCGTCCTGCCGGCCCACCGGCGTTACCTGCGGTTCACGGTAGGCCAGGAGCACTTTCAGTTTATCGTGCTCCCCTTCGGCCTTACCAGCGCCCCACGGGTGTTCACAAAGGTGATGGCGGTGGTCGCAGCCCATCTGCGCAGGTTAGGGGTTTCAGTCTTCCCCTACCTAGACGACTGGTTGTTGAAGGCGGGCTCGCCCCAGACAGTCGTCCACCACCTTCAGATGACGGCAGACCTCTTGCACGGCCTGGGGTTCTCCATCAATGTGCCGAAATCACACCTGTGTCCCTCTCAGAAGCTCCTTTTCATCGGAGCGGTTCTGGACTCGGCGCAGTTTCGAGTTTATCCTCCGGAACGGCGGGTCCGGGATATACAGGCTTTGATTCCCATCTTTCAGCCGCTATCCCGGGTTTCGGTCAGGTTGACGCTGCGGCTGCTGGGGCTGATGGCTTCCTGCATCCTTCTGGTGCATCACGCCCGGTGGCGGATGCGGCTCTGCAGTGGGACCTGAAGTTTCAGTGGGCCAAGCATCAGGGCAACTTGTCCAACCACGTCTTGATCTCGGAGGGCACTGCGAGACAACTGCAGTGGTGGCTTACAGACCACGATTGGGTCAGAGGCAGATCCCTCTCCCTACCCCAACCGGAGCAGATTTACAAGTCTTCCAAACATCATATAATGGACGAGAGGCAATGGCTGACTGAAAAGCTTTGTGAGATTTATCGGGTTGAAATTTACATTTGGATACTCTATCTGAAAAGGGATCTAACCATTGGTTAAAGTCGCCGGCAACAATAATATTGGGACAATCAATTGAAGAAAGGAGGACTTTAATATCGTTCCAAAATTTGGGATGAGGCTTAACAGGGCCATTGATATTTAATAGAACCAACGTTTTATTTTGTATCACAATCTTAGCCATTACCCATCGTCCATCATCATCACATTGTGAGGATAAAATGTGTACTGCTAAAGCTTTATGGAACAGTATAGCAACATACTTATTTGCGGATAGCAGGAAAAAAAACAACTTGGCCCACCCATTGTCTTTTTAGTTTAAGAGATTCCCCATCATTACAATGAGGTTCTTGAAGAAAAGAAATGTCTGAATCAAGTTGAGACAGTACCTTTTGTCGCTTGATTGGATTCCCAAGACCACGTACGTTCCATGTAACAAAATTACACATAATGGAGGTAAAGGAGGGTAGAACACAGTTGGAGGTGACACATCTCAAGGGCAAAACTGTAAGGGAAAATACACCACAAAAAAATTACATATCAAACAAAAAAGAACACACCGTACAGAGAAATTGCAGGAGGACAAATCAGCAAAAAAAAAACAGTACTAGGATACACGAACCCAAAGGCAATAACAAAGAACACTAAGGAATAAATTGAAATACAGAAAAACAAAAAGATTACAATCAAAGAGAGATCGGAAAAAGATAAAGAGGAGGAAGAAGAGAATAAAGCAAAAAAAGAAAGATGAACAGACAGATCAAGGCAAAACAGCCAGACCTGTAGGAAGAGAAGATAATGAAGAGGAAGCATGGTGGCACAAGGCAAGGCGGATCACAAGAGAAATAAGATATAGGAGGTAAAGACTCATAAAGAAGAGCGTCAAGGCAAAAGAGAGTACTAAGGAAAGAAGATTAGAGAGGATTATCCAAAGAAGGATACAAAAATAAGAATAATACAAAGAATCAGAAGGAAAGAAATACAATCAATGTCAGAAAGACGTGAGTAAGCGAAACAAATAAATTTAAAGAACCATTCCTGAAGAGTTAAAAGAGACAAGCATCAGAGAGAAATCAGGAGTTTGTATCCATTCCATTGGAGGAGAAGTCACGAAGAAAGGTTTTGAGCTTATCTGAAAGAAACACAGTAGTATTAGATTCCTTACCTTAGAATATCCCCAGGCGTCAGTCTGGATCCGGAAACTTTTGCGTAGCAGTACCCCTGCGCGTCGGTAGGCGTCGTCTGCAGGCGTCCCCTGCGGCTCCGCGTCCGTCGTTGGCGTCGTGCGCCGTGATGACGTCGCTGGAGTATATAGACGCCGCCTCCGCGCGCTGACGTCAGTTCTTCTTTTTTCCGCGCCAGTAAGCGCAGATCCGAAGAGCAGTACACCGGTCTTTTGACCAAGTTTTGTCAACTTTCTATATCTTTTTGGTGCCTGGTAGGATGCCCGGTTTCAAGAATTGTGACAGTTGTGACCGCACGATGTCGGTCACGGACCATCACCGACTCTGCCTCCGGCGCCTGGGCCCCGACCACGACGTGGACGCCTGCGTCGATTGCCGGGCTCTGACTAATAAGGCTAGACGGGAGCGGTCCCGCAAGCTACTCGAGCTCCGGGTGTCGGCCCCGCGTCGGGAGCGGTCCCGGTCCGGCCGGAGGTCCAGGGAGCGTTCGAGGGAGCGGTCGCGGAGCCGCGCCGGACGCTCCGGAAGTCGTCACCATTCGTCGGGCTCTTCAGGTAAGAAACACAAGAAGTCGGGGCGTCGTCATCGTACCCCCGACTCCCCCCGACGCTCGCACGACGCGGCCGGGGGTTCGGGTGACCCCAACCCCGCGGCTCCGCGAGAGTCGCCGGCGCGGCCTGCTCCATACCCTCCGGTCCCTGGGCAAGATGCGACGCCTGAGGAGATTGAGGCGTTCCTCATGGCCATGAGGGCGCTCACTTCTCCGACGGGGCCTACGGCGCCTTCGGGCCCAGTGCTACCGTCTGGGGGCCCTGGCGGTTCGGGTGTCCCTGACTCGACGCCATCGGGTGCTCCGGCCCCGGTGCCGCCGACGGCTCCGACCCCGGCGCCGCAAGGGCCTTCGGGGTCGACGCCGGGTGGTGTGCCGGCCGCTCCGGCGCCGATTCCATCGGGGTTACCCCCGACGCCGTCCCCGCGCGGCGCCGGTTCTCCTGTGCCGGCTCCAGCCGGCGCCGGGGCTCCGGCGCCGGCTCCGGGCAGCGTCGTCCCCATACCCTCCCCGACTCAGGACGCGGAGTCGAACCGGCGTCGCTCGACTCCGGGCTCGACGCCGATGGGGCCTGTGAACCCCGAGGAGCCGGTCTACATCGTTGACTCCGAATATGGAGATGATGAAGAATACGGGGAAGGTTGGGAGGGGTCTGAGGACCCTCTGTCACGTGAGTGCCAGTATGACGTGGACTGGACAGGTGATTTGGGGGATGCCAGTGGTCTGGACGACTCTCCTAACCCTGGCTTTGTCTCTCCTCCTTCCGTGGCATCGGAGGAGGGAGCTGCTTATTCAGTGGTGTTGATGAGGGCTGCCAAGGCCTTACACCTTGAGCTCCCCGTCGCGGCCGTGAGGCCTAACATCCTCACTGAGGTCTTCAAACCGCAGTCATGCCCACAGGAGCCACTGCTGCCGTTTAACGAAGCTTTGTCAGACGTTTTGTTGGGCACGTGGTCCAGGCCCTCTTCAGGTTCGCCTGTTGATCGGAACGTGGCCAGACGCCACCGTCCTTGTCCGGACGACCCCAAGTTCCTGTCCACCCATCCCACCCCTGAGAGTCTGGTGATCCAGGCCTCGACCTCCCAGACCGCATTCCCGTCGGCCCCGCCCGACCGGGAATCTAAGAGGTATGACCAGTATGGCAAGAAGGTCTTCTCGTCCCTGAGTTTGGGACTGCGGTCTTGCAACACCGCTTGCCTCTTGGGCCGCTACACCCACTCTGTGTGGGATACGGTCGCGGAACTGCTGACAGAATGCCCCATGGAGGTGCGGGCGAAACTCGGCAAGGCTGTGGCTGAGGGCCGAGATGCAGCAAAATATTCCATACGGTGTGGTCTTGATACGACCGACTCGCTAGGCAGAGCGATGTCCACGACGGTGGCGATTCGTCGCCACGCCTGGCTGAGATCCGCCAACTTTTCGGCAGATGTCCAGAATGCCTTGATGGACATGCCGTTCGATGGCTGTCGCCTGTTTGGTGACAAGGCGGACCACGCGCTGGAACGCTTCAAGGACTCCAGGGTCACGGCCAAGTCCTTGGGTCTCTCGACCTAGCGCCAGCAAACGGGTTCGTTTCGCTCCTTTTGTGGCCAAGGAAGGGGCGTCCCCACACGTGCTGCCAGCCACGCGCCGCAACAATCTTTTCAACGCGGTGGCGGCCGTGGAAACCGCCGTGGAGGCGGTCGGGGTCAACGGCGGGGTCAGGCCACGCCTCCCCCAGCAGCATCTGCCTCCAAATCCTCCTAGTCCGTGCTTTCAGGCCCATGTGACGCCAGTGGGTGGCAGGGTTCGCCATCACCACGCCCGCTGGCGCACAATCACATCGGACAGGTGGGTGCTGCAACTCGTCCGAAGGGGCTACTCCCTCCCCTTCGAGACCACTCCTCCAGCCATGCCACCGCAGAACCACCGTGTGTCGGGCGACCACTTGACACTTCTGCAGGAGGAAGTTACGGCCCTCTTGGCCAAGGGGGCCACTGAGCGCGTTCCTGGGCCAGAAGTAGGGCGTGGTTGCTATTCCCACTACTTTCTGGTGCCCAAGAAGGACAAAGGGGGCCTACGTCCTATCTTGGATCTACGGAACGTCAACGGCTTCCTCCGGAAGGAGAAGTTCAAGATGTTGACATTAGCTCAGGTCTTGGCTGCTCTAGACCCGCAAGACTGGATGGTAGCGTTGGACTTGCAGGATGCGTATTTTCACATCCCCGTCCTGCCGGCCCACCGGCGTTACCTGCGGTTCACGGTAGGCCAGGAGCACTTTCAGTTTATCGTGCTCCCCTTCGGCCTTACCAGCGCCCCACGGGTGTTCACAAAGGTGATGGCGGTGGTCGCAGCCCATCTGCGCAGGTTAGGGGTTTCAGTCTTCCCCTACCTAGACGACTGGTTGTTGAAGGCGGGCTCGCCCCAGACAGTCGTCCACCACCTTCACATGACGGCAGACCTCTTGCACGGCCTGGGGTTCTCCATCAATGTGCCGAAATCACACCTGTGTCCCTCTCAGAAGCTCCTTTTCATCGGAGCGGTTCTGGACTCGGCGCAGTTTCGAGTTTATCCTCCGGAACGGCGGGTCCGGGATATACAGGCTTTGATTCCCATCTTTCAGCCGCTATCCCGGGTTTCGGTCAGGTTGACGCTGCGGCTGCTGGGGCTGATGGCTTCCTGCATCCTTCTGGTGCATCACGCCCGGTGGCGGATGCGGCTCTGCAGTGGGACCTGAAGTTTCAGTGGGCCAAGCATCAGGGCAACTTGTCCAACCACGTCTTGATCTCGGAGGGCACTGCGAGACAACTGCAGTGGTGGCTTACAGACCACGATTGGGTCAGAGGCAGATCCCTCTCCCTACCCCAACCGGAGCACGTTGTCGTGACAGACGCGTCCCTCCAGGGCTGGGGTGGCCACTTGGGAGAGGCAGAGATCAGAGGCATCTGGTCTCCGGCGGAGTCCCGGCTCCATATCAACCTGTTGGAGCTACGGGCGATTCGTCTAGCACTGAAGGCCTTCTTCCCCTTTGTCAACGGGAGTGTAGTGCAGGTGTTCACAGACAACACCACCGCCATGTGGTACTGCAACAAACAGGGCGGGGTGGGGTCGTGGACCCTTTGCCAGGAGGCTCTGCGCCTCTGGCAGTGGCTGGAACATCAGGGCGTGACTTTGACGGTTCAACACCTGGCGGGTTCTCTGAACGTCAGGGCGGACGAACTCAGCCGTCGGTGCTCGATGGATCACGAATGGCGTCTGAACTCGGACGTGGCGCAAGGCCTCTTTCTGCAATGGGGAGAGCCTTGGTTAGATCTATTCGCCACAGAAGAGAATGCGCAATGTCATCAGTTCTGCGCGTTGGAGTTTCCAAGACGGCGCTCGCACGGCGACGCCTTTCGGCGCGAGTGGAGTTGCGGTCTGTTATACGCCTTTCCGCCTATACCACTTCTGCCCAGAGTGCTGAAGAAGATCAGGCGCGACCGAGCCCAAGTTATCCTTGTGGCTCCGGACTGGGCTCGAAGGTACTGGTATCCCGAGCTACTCAGCATGTCAGTCGGTCCCCCGATCCGCCTGCCCCTTCAGGAGGACCTTCTGTCGCAGCAGCAGGGGACGGTCCTCCACCCGAACCTGTCCAGTCTCCACCTCCATGCTTGGAGATTGAGCGGCGGCAGTTGAGGCCATTTGACTTGCCTCCTGAAGTCTGTGATGTAATTCTGGCAGCCAGGCGTCCCTCCACAAAGTTGGTATACGCCTGTCAGTGGAACAGATTTGTGGCATGGTGCACAGCAAAGGCTGTGGATCCTCTTTCTGCCCCTCTTTCCGAGGTTCTTCTGTTTCTTCTCTCTCTTGCCCAGCAGGGCTCTGCTCTGGGCACTATCAAGGGCTACCTTTCGGCCCTTTCAGCCTTTCTAAGGCTTCCTGATCAGCCTTCTTTGTTCAAGTCCCCAATTGTAATGAGATTCTTGAAGGGCATCACACACATGTATCCACCTGTTCCGTTTGTGATGCCTCAGTGGGACTTGAACCTGGTTCTAACCTTTTTGATGTGTGCTCCCTTTGAGCCCCTTCATTCTTGTCCTCTCCGTCTCCTGGCTTTAAAGACGGCTTTCCTGGTTGCCATCACCTCTGCCAGGAGAGTGAGTGAGCTCCAGGCTCTTTCTGTCGAACCTCCTTTCCTGTCCATTCATCCTGACAAGGTGGTTCTCAGGACTAGACCTTCTTTCCTGCCCAAAGTAGTTTCTGCTTTTCACATCGGGCAGTCCATCACCCTCCCCTCCTTCTTCCCGCCTCCGCATCCTTCAAAGGATGAAGAGCGGCTCCATCGTCTGGACCCAAAACGTGCGCTTTCATTTTATGTGGATCGCACGCGCCAGTTCCGGGTGGATGACCAACTGTTTGTTGGCTACGTGGGTGCGAAGAAGGGACGGGCGGTACATAAACGGACCATCTCTCGGTGGGTCGTTCTGTGCATCAAAGCGTGCTACTCTTTGGCTCGGAAGGAGCCTCCTGTTGGGCTGAGGGCCCATTCCACTCGGGCCACGGCGGCTACTACTGCCCTGGGCCGGGGAGTCCCCTTGCAGGACATTTGCCAGGCGGCTACGTGGGCCTCGCTGCACACCTTTGCGAGGCACTACTCCCTGGACAGTCAAGTCCGGAGGGATGGCTTCTTTGGCCGTTCTGTCCTCCAGGACTTTCTGGTGTAGGAATGTATTGGTTCACAGACCCACCACCGGGGTTGGTATTGCTGGGGTATCTATTCTAAGGTAAGGAATCTAATACTAACGTGTTTCTTTCAGATAAACAAGTTACTTACCTTCGGTAACGATATATCTGTAAGAAACATTAGTTAGTATTAGATTCCTTACCGAACCCACCCATCCTCCCCGTTCTGCGAACTGATACCTAGGGTTAAGGACATCCCTTTCAGGGCCCTAGTTTCAAATGGCACCAGTGTTGGTTCTCACATGGCTCTGCGTGTTCTGGCGCGGAAAAGCTGTGTGCAAAGAACTGACGTCAGCGCGCGGAGGCGGCGTCTATATACTCCAGCGACGTCATCACGGCGCACGACGCCAACGACGGACGCGGAGCCGCAGGGGACGCCTGCAGACGACGCCTACCGACGCGCAGGGGTACTGCTACGCAAAAGTTTCCGGATCCAGACTGACGCCTGGGGATATTCTAAGGTAAGGAATCTAATACTAACTAATGTTTCTTACAGATATATCGTTACCGAAGGTAAGTAACTTGTTCGTCAGGATCATCAAAAGAGTGTGAGCGCCCATCATAAGTAACCTGGCAGAGGCATGGATGAAGGATTCTGTACTGAATATTAAGCTGTCTCATCTGAGGGCGTAGAGCAAGGAATTCCTTATGACGGGCATTAGTTGCATTGGAGATATCTTGTGAGATGTAAATGTTATGACCAGACCAAACAAGACGACGCTTGACCTTGGCCGCCTTCAAAATAGTCATTAGTTCAGTAAACTCCAGAAAAAGCATGATTATGCCACGA
Organism: Lissotriton vulgaris; assembly: GCF_964263255.1. Taxonomy (NCBI): domain Eukaryota; kingdom Metazoa; phylum Chordata; class Amphibia; order Caudata; family Salamandridae; genus Lissotriton; species Lissotriton vulgaris. Next base: position 616,693,473 of record NC_141697.1, read on the forward strand.
GGTTTCGTAGGGTTGACGGAAAGGCGACCCACACGGTGAGCTCTCTGTATATTGAGAGGAGTAGAAGTAGATGGAAGACCTAAAAGCTCAGGCAGGAACTTCTGAAGGAACAGTATCACGTTAGAGCCCTCAACATTTTCCGGAAGGCCAAAAAGGCGTAAGTTATTTCTACGATTTCTATTTTCAAGATCCTCTGTGTGTAGTTTCAGTTTATGAATTTCCTGTTCAAGCAATGGAATCTTTGTAGAAATATCTTGAATATCACTAAAACGTTGCTCCAATTCCAAAACGTTGCCCTCTATGACAATCCATCTCTCCTCTATTAAGTGCAGTTTTTCGTTTGTTGCAGACATAAACGGTTGGAGACCTCGAACTTCTTCCAGAATAGAGTCGAAAACTGGGTTTGGAGAAGAGTGAATCGGAGATGGCAGGTCATTTTTGTGTCTCTTTGGTTTCGTACCCGTAACAGAAGATCTGATTAAGTGAGATTCATTGGGCATGGTAACAGATTGGCAAACTCAAACTGTCAGTATGACTGGAGTGGAAAGCAAAAGTTAAGAAAGAAGTTCAAAAATCAGCATTACCACTCTTCAGGAAACACCATAAAAATCGTCAGATGATAGTGGCATAGTAGGGAGAAAGCGGCATAAAATATACAATAGAGGAAATAGCATTATTGCAACAGGACCATGGTGACGGAATAACAAATGAGTGAATAGCAAAACATGGGCTCAGCGACCAAAAGAGGCGGCCACGCACGCTTCAAAAGAAGATAAAAAAGGCCATACTACCACGGGCAGGCTAGAAACAGAGAAGGCAGGGTCAGTGCATACCCAAATCGATGCACAACACCAATACAGTAAATACAGCACTCTGTTTAGCAACAACAGCCTTCCCCACAATAAGATCAGATAAAAATTGTCCAAATAATTAATGCCACTGAGGGATAGATTGCCCAGAAAGCTCCATATAGACACTGCCGATATCCGAAATGTCCAAAAAAGACAGCAATGAAGAAATAGGACCTGGTTAAAATGGCGGCCGTCCGCGCCTCAGCTTAATAATGCTACAACAAAAACAAAAAAAAACGCATACCCACAAAGAAACAGTAGAAAGGCGTTGCCAGAACATTGAGACTCTTGAAAAGGGCAGCGTAAGGCAGAGAAAAAGAAATACCAGGAATGAATGAGGAGAATTTGCGGGTGCCGCGATCCAAAATGGCGGCCACCCGCGGCTCAACTGACGGAAAAGACATCAAAGCTCATATCTTGCAGCACAAGGTAGAGAGATGCTCCAAATGCGGTCCGATGACTCAACGCAGAATCAGGAGTCGATGCCCAGCATCCCTGACAAAAACACGGCAGTAAAGCGGCTACAGGGTGAAGAAGAGTTCCGCCGACTCGCGGAGCTCAGGCAATGTCTGCCATTACGCCTCGGCGCTCAAGCCACGCCCCGACATGCATATTTCTAAGTGAAGATATCCTAGCCTATACAGATTTACGAATTGAAAAAAATTCGAAAACAGCCATCACCAGAGGAAAATCATACAAGCCTAACAACTCTTAAGATTGGAAAACTTAAATGCAGCCCACACCCTGGCCTTGAACTCTTCCTCATGTACTGTGTGAGAATTTGGACACCAGCTACAGCCTTCAGAATGCAGACCATCACACTTAGGAGAAAAAGGAAACTTCACTGAGGGGTCAGTACTTACAGTAAATTTGGTGGTGGATCAGTACCGGAAATAACATTATTCACTTCTGATCAACTTTTTTTTTTAAAGATCTTTTTATTAAGAATTTTATGATCACGTCAACATCAGTTATCAATAGCACTGTCTCACATCTTAGGATACATTCAAGAATTGTCTGTAGCCCCACATACTAACAATCTGCACTCCCCACTTGTTTCACTGTTACCTCGCAGCTCTCTGCTGACTTGTCGCACTCCCAATAGTAAAGTCAGAGTCCCTTTGGATCAGTCCCCTACCAGAGTTCCAACTACTCCATATATTTTCTTCCATTCGCGGGGACGTCCCTTACCCTCATTACCTAGTTTTTCAACTAACATGCACCAGGCCATCCATGTCTCACTTCCATGCCTTCGAGGTCCTGGACCTGTCTGGCACCCCATGCTTTCGCTACATACCTCTTCGCCACCATCATGCCCAGTATAATCCATGTCTACTGTGCTTTGCCGATCCCCACTTCACCTCATATATTCAGACCACATTGTTTGTCAGAGACCTTTAGTCTCCCTCCACCCTCCCTCACCAGAGATTCCACAATGTTAGACCAGAAGTCACTTATTATAGGGTAGTCCCATAGGATATGGAAGAAGGATCCAGTTTGTCCACAATCTCATAAGTCCAGCTCAGTGGTAGCCCTCCCCATCTTAACCAGGGTCGCCCAGGAATTGTATGAGTGGTGGAGAAACCAAACCTGCACTAAATTGAAACCTGATCATATGGCTACCTCTCTTGAGGCACGAAGGGCCTCCTTCAATTCCCAAGCTCCCAGTCCCATTGTCCCCGCAAGTATTGTAGGACACCAGGGGTATGGTTTACAATCTCTTTAAATGTCAGTGACATGACTTTCCTGGGCATGGGATCCCCCAACAACCTGTCCTCAAAAGGGTAGGATTCTGCAAGCTCTGTAACCCTCAGCAGCATTGTTCTAAGTGCGTGCCGGAGTTGCTAATATCTACAAGCCTCAGAAAGCACTAAATGGTATTCTCGCTCTAAGTCGGGCAGGAGTGCGACATCTCCTAGAACCCAGACAACCCCCACTGTGGAAATACCAATAAGGGCTCACTTGGTAAACCCCAGTTGCCTCAATAGGATACCTAGTATCTCCACATCCCAAAGTGGAGTTGATTACGTAGCAGTGTTCTTTCACCCCAGGTATGCTGTAACAGCTTTCCAGAGTTTAACCACTACCCTGGTAGGGTCAGGCAAGTCGGTCAATTTCCTACCGCCATATAGGGCCTCTCTCTGGGTGCCACTCGACCACCCATTTGTCTGCGGTAGGAACGCGCAGTCATTAAACTTGCTCAACTGAGCCACCCAGCAATATTTCTTAATATCCAGCAGAGCAATGCCTCCATCATACCAACCTCTTGTAAGTTTGGGCAGTACCATTCTTGCTGGGCCTCCATCTCACAGCAGCGATTGGACCTCTGCCTTGACCGCCTTAAAGTTAATCTTGGGGACCTTATAGGTGGTGTCTTGTAAAGTGTACAAGAAACATGACAGTGACATTTTAAATAGCACTGCTCTGCCAGCACCTCACATCCCTTCTTAATTTGGCAAGTAGCGGGCAGATTGCGCTTGAAGAAACGTTCCACATCAGGTGTAATATATATCTTTGAGTTGCGGAAGCCAGTCTGCACCATGGTTGCTGCACAGCCCAGTGGCAGCTGCGGAACATCACTCCAGAGCTGGTAGATTAAAGACTTGTGCTAGTTGATAGTATATCCGAAATATTTACTAAAATTAGTGATGATCTGCATCAATCTAGCCATCGTTAATTTTGGGTCGGCGATTTAAAGATGCATGGCGCACGCATACAGTGATTTTCTATCTTCCCATGGACCCCCTCTCCCATTGCAATCCTCTGGCCAATGGATCCTGGCATATCCACACCGCACTCTCAGTCACCGCAGGTCGCCACAGCTCCGGGAGACAAGCTGTGGGGGCGAAAATTGGCCGAAGTTCGCCCCAGACTTTCCATAAACCGAAACTGGCCAGCAGGATCTGTCCAGTCACCGCTTCCAGCAAGATTATTATCAGGATGTTCTTGGAAGCGGGGGAGCTCTCGGCTCAAGCAGCTTGGTTGCGAGCTAGCTCCGCCCCCGTAATGTTTGGTTTTATCCCCTCCGCTATCCAACACTTTCCCTCCTGTTGCACTCATTGGAGTGGGAATTTCCCCTCCGCTATCCAACACTTTCCCTACTGTTGCACTCACTGGAGTAGGAATAGTAATTTGTATCCCTCCGCTATCCAACATTTTCCCTACTGTTGCACTTGCTGGAGTGGGAAAAGTAAATTATTCCCCTCCGCTACCCAACACTTTCCCTACTGTTGCACTTGCTGGAGTGGGAATAGTAAATTATTCCCCTCTGCTATCCAACACTTTCCCTATTGTTGCAATTGATGGAGTGGAAATAGTTGTTTTTATCCCTCCGCTATCCAACACTTTCCTTACTGTTGCAATTGCTGGAGTGGGAATAGTAAAATATTCCCCTCCGCTATCCAACACTTTCCCTACTGTTGCACTCCCTGGAGTGAGTACAGTAATTGTTATGCCTCAGCTATCCAACACTTTCCCTACTGTTGCACTTGCTGGAGTGAGAATAGTAAATTATTCCCCCTGCACTATCCAACACTTTCCCTACTGTTGCACTTGCTGGAGTGGGAATAGTAATTTTTACCGCGCCGCTATCCAACACTTTCCCTACTGTTGCACTCCTTGGAGTGGGAATAGTCATTTTTATGCCTCCACTGTTCAACACTTTCCCTACTGTTGCACTTGCTGGAGTGTGGATATTCATTTTTTTCCCTTCACTATCCAAAACTTTCCCTACTGTTGCGCTCATTGGAGTGTGAATAGTACATTATTCACCTCCGCTATCCAACACTTTCCCTACTGTTGCATTAATTGGAGTGGGAATAGTAAATTATTCCCCTCCGCTATCCAACACTTTCCCTACCGTTGCACTCGCTGGAGTGGGAATAGTAATTTTTACCCCTACGCTATCCAACACTTTCCCTACTGTTGCTCTTGCTTGAGTGGAAATGGTATTTTTTTACCCCCCTGCTATCCAACACTTTCCCTACTGTTGCACACCCTGGAGTGGGAATAGTAATTTTATCCCCTATGATATCCAACACTTTCCCTACTGTTGCACTTATTGGAGTGGGAATAGTAAATTATTACCCTCCGCTATCCAACTCTTTCCCAACTGTTGCACTCGCTGGAGTAGGAATAGTAATGTTTACCCCTACGCTATCCAACACTTTCCCTACTGTTGCTCTTGCTTGAGTGGGAATGGTATTTTTTACCCCCCTGCTATCCAGCACTTTCCCTACTATTGCACACCCTGGAGTGGGAATAGTAATGTTATCCCCTATGATATCCAACACTTTCCCTACTGTTGCACTTATTGGAGTGGGAATAGTAAATGATTCCCCTCTGCTATCCAACACTTTCCCTACTGTTGCACTCATTGGAGTCGGAATAGTAAATTATTCCCCTCCGCTACCCAACACTTTCCCTACTGTTGCACTTGCTGGATTGGGAGTAGTCATTTTTATCCCTCCGCTATCCAACACTTTCCCTACAGTTGCACTTGCTGGAGCGGGAATAGTAAATTATTCCCCTCCGCTACCCAACACTTTCCCTACTGTTGCACTTGCTGGAGTGAGAATAGTAATTTTTATCCCTCTGCTATACAACACTTTCCCTACTGTTGCACTTGCTGGAGTGGGAATAATCATTTTTATGTCTCCGCTATCCCAACACTTTCCCTAGGGTTGCACTTGATTAAGTGGGAATAGTAATTTTTTTCCCCTTCGCTATCCAACACTTACCCTACTGTTGCACTCATCGAAGTGGGAATATTAAATAATTCCCCTCCACTATCCAAAACAATCCCTACTGTTGCATTTATTGGAGTGGGAAAAGTAAATTATTCCCCTCCACTATCCAACGCTTTCCCTTCTGTTGAACTCGCTGGAGTGGGAATAGTAATTGTTACCCCTCTGTTACCCAACACTTTCCATACTGTTGCACTTGCTGGAGTGGGAATAGTAATTTATTCACCTCCACTATCCAACACTTTCCCTACTGTTGTGCTTAATGTAGTGTAAAATGGAGTTTTAAAAAATAATAAATATTTCAAATATTTAATTTACAACATATATCTTTTGTATGTATATATATATATTCACTGAATAAACCATAGGTTTTATTACTGTTATTAGTTAGCTGGACATTTCACTCGTACAAAACCATTGAAATTCCTCCGTTATAGTTAGTTCTGCAAACTATAACTTGCGCGCCCGCAATGCACTGCTGATGATGTCACATATTACATCATTCATGACATGGTCAGTGACATCACTGATGACATCTCAAATGACATCACTGCTAACATCATCCAGTGAATGCGGTTTTGTTTGATTTTTAAATATATATTATATATATAGCAATCTGCACTCACTTAAACAGTTAATCACACAGCTACTAAATCCTCCATGCAGACACTATCTGAAAGAAACAGGTTAGTATTAGATTCCTTACCTTAGAATATCCCCAGGCGTCAGTCTGGATCCGGAAACTTTTGCGTAGCAGTACCCCTGTGCGTCGGTAGGCGTCGTCTGCAGGCGTCCCCTGCGGCTCCGCGTCCGTCGTCGGCGTCCTGCGCCGTGATGACGTCGCTGGAGTATATAGATGCCTCCTCCGCGCGCTGACGTCAGTTCTTCTTTTTTCCGCGCCAGTTAGCGCAGTTCCGAAGAGCAGTACTCCGGTCTTTTGACCAAGTTTTTTTTAATCTTTTTTGATCTTTGAATCTTCTACGGTGCCGGTAGGATGCCCGGTTTTAAGAACTGTGACGACTGTCACCGGACGATGTCGGTCACGGATCATCACCGACTCTGTCTCCGGTGCCTGGGCCCCAACCACGACGTGGACGCCTGCGTCGACTGCCGGGCCTTGACGAATAAAGCTAGGCGGGAGCGGTCCCGCAAGCTGCTCGAGCTCCGGGTGTCAGCCCTGCGTCGAGAGCGGTCCCGGTCTGGCCGGAGGTCAAGGGAGCGATCGAGGGAGCGGTCGCGGAGCCGTCACCATTCATCTGGTTCCTCAGGTAGGAAGCACAAAAAGTCGGGGCGTCGTCATCGTACCCCCGACTCCCCCCGACGCTCGCACGACGCGGCCGGGGGTTCGGGTGGCCCCAACCCCGCGGCTCCATGTGAGTCGCCGTTGCGGCCTGCTCCATACCCTGCGGTCCCTGGGCAGGGCGCTTCGCCCGAGGAGATAGAAGCGTTCCTCGTGGCCATGAGGGCTCTTTCTCCTCAGGTGGATTTTGCGGTGCCTTCGGGCCCTGTGAACCCGTCCGAGGGCCCCAGCGGCTCGGGTGACCCTGCCTCGACGCCGTCGGGTGCTCCGGCCCCGGCGCCACCGACGGCTCCGATCCCGGCGCCGCAGGGGCCCTCGGGGTCGATGCCGGCTGGTCAACCGGCTTCTCCGGCGCCGATTCCATCGGGGCAACCCCTGGCGCCGCCCCCGCGCGGCCCCCGTGCGGCGCAGGTTCCCCGGCGCCGGCTCCGGCCGGCGCCTGTGCTCCGGCGCCGGCTCCGGGCGGCGCCGTCCCCAATCCCTCTCCGAATCCGAACGCGGAGTCGGACCGGCGTCGCTCGACGCCGGGCTCGACGCCGATGGGGCCTGTGAACCCCACGAGGAGCCGGTCTACATTGTTGATTCCGAGTATGGTGAGGATGTAGAATACGGAGAGGGTTGGGAGGGGTCTGAGGACCCTCTGACACGCGAGTGTCAGTACGACATGGACTGGACGGGTGACTTGGGTGACGCCAGTGGTCTGGATGACTCCCCCAACCCTGGCTTTGTCTCACCTACCGTGGCTACGGAGGAGGGGGCTGCCTATTCAGTGGTGTTGATGAGGGCTGCCAAGTCCTTAAACCTTGTGCTCCCCGTCGCGGCCATGAGGACTAACATCCTCACTGAGGTACTCAAACCGCAGTCATGCCCACAGGAGCCACTGCTGCCGTTCAACGAGGCCTTAACTGACGTTCTTTTGGGCACGTGGTCCAGGCCCGCTTCAGGTTCGCCTGTTGATAGGAATGTGGCCAGACGCCACCGTCCGTGTTCGGACGACCCCAAGTTTCTGTCCACCCACCCCACCCCTGAGAGTCTGGTGCTCCAGGCCTCAACCTCCCAGATCGCATTCCCGTCGGCTCCGCCCGACAGGGAATCAAAGAGGTACGACCAGTATGGCAAGAAGGTCTTCTCATCCCTGAGTCTGGAACTGCGGTCTTGCAACACCGCGTGCCTCTTGGGCCGCTACACCCACTCTCTGTGGGATACGGTCGCGGACCTGCTGCCTGAATGCCCGCCGGAGGTACGGGCTAAGCTCGGCAAGGCTATGATTGAAGGCCGAGACGCAGCAAGATACTTCATCAGGTGTGGTCTTGATACGACCGACTCGCTGGGCAGAGCGATGTCAACGACGGTGGCGATTCGTCGCCACGCCTGGCTGAGATCCGCCAACTTCTCGGCTGATGTCCAGAATGCCTTAATGGACATGTCGTTTGATGGCAGTCGCCTGTTTGGCGACAAAGCGGACCACGCGCTGGAGCGCTTCAAGGACTCCAGGGTCACGGCCAAGTCCTTAGGTCTCTCGACTCAGCGCCAGCAAACGGGTTTGTTTCGCTCCTTTCGTGGCCAAGGAAGGGGCGGTCCCACACGTGCTGCCAGCCACGCGCCGCAACAGATTTATCAACGCGGTGGCGGCCGTGGAAACTGCCGTGGTGGCGGTCGGGGACAGCGGCGAGGTCAGGCCACACCTACCCCGCAGCATCTGCCACTAAATCCTCCTAGTCCGTGCTTTCAGGCCCATGTGACGCCGGTGGGAGGCAGGGTTCGCCATCACCTCTCCCACTGGCGCACAATAACATCGGACAGGTGGGTGCTGCAGCTCGTCCGAAGGGGCCCTCCCTCCCCTTCGAGACAACTCCTCCAGCCATGCCACCGCAGAACCACTGTGTGTCGGGGGACCACTTGGCACTTCTGAGGGAGGAAGTTACGGCCCTCTTGGCCAAGGGGGCCATCGAGCGCGTTCCTGGGCCAGAAGTAGGTCCTGGTTGCTATTCCCACTACTTTCTGGTACCCAAGAAGGACAAGGGGGGCCTACGTCCTATCTTGGATCTAAGGAACGACAACGGCTTCCTCCGGAAGGAGAAGTTCAAGATGTTGACTTTAGCTCAGGTCTTGGCTGCTCTAGACCCGCAAGACTGGATGGTAGCGTTGGACTTGCAGGATGCGTATTTTCACATCCCCGTCCTGCCGGCCCACCGGCGTTACCTGCGGTTCACGGTAGGCCTCGAGCATTTTCAGTTTATCGTGCTCCCCTTCGGCCTTACCAGCGCCCCACGGGTGTTCACCAAGGTGATGGCGGTGGTCGCAGCTCATCTGCGCAGATTGGGGGTCTCAGTCTTCCCCTATCTAGACGACTGGTTGTTGAAGGCGGGCTCGCCCCAGACAGTCGTCCACCACCTTCAGATGACGGCAGACCTCCTGCATGAGCTGGGGTTCTCCATCAATGTGCCGAAATCACACCTGTGTCCCTCTCAAAAGCTCCTTTTCATCGGAGCGGTTCTCGACTCGGCGCAGTTTCGGGTCTATCCTCCGGAACGGCGAGTCCAGGATATACAGGCTTTGATTCCCATCTTTCAGCCGTTATCCCGGGTTTCGGTCAGGTTGACGCTGCGGCTGCTGGGACTGATGGCTTCCTGCATCCTTCTGGTGCATCACGCCCGGTGGCGGATGCGGGCTCTGCAGTGGGACCTGAAGTTTCAGTGGGCCCAGCATCAGGGCAATCTGTCCGACCATGTCTTGATCTCAGAGGGCACTGCAAGACAACTGCAATGGTGGCTTACGGACCGCGATTGGGTCAGAGGCAGATCCCTCTCCCTTCCCCAACCGGAGCACGTTGTTGTGACGGACGCGTCCCTCCAGAGCTGGGGAGGCCACTTGGGAGAGGCAGAGATCAGAGGCATCTGGTCTCCGGCGGAGTCCCGGCTCCATATAAACCTGTTGGAGCTACGGGCGATTCGTTTGGCACTGAAAGCATTCCTCCCCTTTGTCAACGGGAGTGTAGTGCAGGTGTTCACGGACAACACCACCGCCATGTGGTACTGCAACAAGCAGGGCGGGTGGGGTCGTGGACCCTTTGCCAGGAGGCTCTGCGCCTCTGGCAATGGCTGGAACGTCAGGGCATGACTCTGACGGTTCAACACCTGGCAGGTTCTCTGAACGCCAGGGCGGACGAACTCAGCCGTCGGTGCTCGATGGATCACGAATGGCGTCTGAGCTCGGACGTGGCGCAAGGCCTCTTTCGGCAATGGGGAGAGCCTTGGTTAGATCTATTCGCCACAGAAGAGAACGCGCAATGTCATCAGTTCTGCGCGTTGGAGTTTCCAAGATGGCACTCGCACGGCGACGCCTTTCGGCGCGAGTGGAGTTGCGGTCTGTTATACGCCTTTCCGCCTATACCACTTCTGCCCAGAGTGCTGAAGAAGATCAGGCGCGACCGGGCCCAAGTCATCCTTGTGGCTCCGGACTGGGCTCGAAGGTACTGGTAGCCCGAGCTACTCAGCATGTCAGTCGGTCCCCCGATCCGCCTGCCCCTTCAGGAGGACCTTCTGTCGCAGCAGCAGGGGACGGTCCTCCACCCGAACCTGTCCAGCCTCCACCTCCATGCGTGGAGATTAAGCGGCGGCAGTTGAGGCCATTTGACTTGCCTCCTGAAGTCTGTGATGTGATTCTGGCAGCCAGGCGTTCCTCCACGAAATCGGTATACGCCTGTCGGTGGAACAAGTTTGTGGCATGGTTCACAGCAAAGGCTGTGGATCCTCTCTCTGCCCCTCTGTCTGAGGTTCTTCTCTTCCTTCTTTCCCTTGCCCAGCAGGGCTCTGCTCTGGGCACTATCAAGGGCTACCTTTCTGCCCTTTCGGCCTTTCTGAGGCTGCCTGATCAACCTTCTTTGTTCAAGTCCCCCATTGTAACAAGATTCTTGAAGGGCATCACACACATGTATCCTCCTGTTCCGTTTGTGATGCCTCAGTGGGACTTGAACCTGGTTCTAACCTTCTTGATGTGTGCTCCCTTTGAGCCACTTCATTCCTGTCCTCTCCGTCTCCTGACTTTAAAGACGGCCTTCCTGGTTGCCATTACCTGTGCCAGGAGAGTGAGTGAGCTCCAGGCTCTTTCTGTCAAACCTCCTTTCTTGTCCATTCATCCAGACAAGGTGGTTCTGAGAACTAGACCTTCTTTCCTGCCCAAAGTAGTTTCTGCTTTTCACATCGGGCAGTCCATCACCCTCCCCTCCTTCTTCCCGCCTCCGCATCCTTCAAAGGATGAAGAGCGGCTCCATCGTCTGGACCCAAAACGTGCGCTTTCATTTTATATGGATCGCACATGCCAGTTCCGGGTGGATGACCAACTGTTTGTTGGCTACGTGGGTGCGAAGAAGGGACGGGCGGTACATAAACGGACCATCTCTCGGTGGGTCGTTCTGTGCATCAAAGCGTGCTACTCTTTGGCTCGGAAGGAGCCTCCTGTTGGGCTGAGGGCCCATTCCACTCGGGCCACGGCGGCTACTACTGCCCTGGGCCAGGGAGTCCCCTTGCAGGACATTTGCCAGGCGGCTACGTGGGCCTCGCTGCACACTTTTGCGAGGCACTACTGCCTGGACAGTCAAGTCCGGAGGGATGGCTTCTTTGGCCGTTCTGTCCTCCAGGACTTTCTGGTGTAGGATTGTATTGGTTCGCAGACCCACCACCGGGGTTGGTATTGCTGGGGTATCTATTCTAAGGTGAGGAATCTAATACTAACCTGTTTCTTTCAGATGAACAAGTTACTTACCTTCGGTAACGATATATCTGTAAGAAACAGTAGTTAGTATTAGATTCCTTACCGCCCCACCCATCCTCCCCGTTCTGCGAACTGATACCTAGGGTTAAGGACATCCCTTTCAGGGCCCTAGTTTCAAATGGCACCAGTGTTGGTTCTCACATGGCTCTGCGTGTTCTGGCGCGGAAAAGCTGTGTACAAAAAACTGACGTCAGCGCGCGGAGGCGGCGTCTATATACTCCAACGACGTCATCACGGCGCACGACGCCGACGAAGGACGCGGAGCCGCAGGGGACGCCTGCAGACGACGCCTACCGACGCGCAGGGGTACTGCTATGCAAAAGTTTCCGGATCCAGACTGACGCCTGGGGATATTCTAAGGTAAGGAATCTAATACTAACTACTGTTTCTTACAGATATATCGTGACCGAAGGTAAGTAACTTGTTCTATACATCCACTCATTGTTCAATGCAGATTGCTATATATATATATAATACATATTTAAAAATCAAACAAAACAACATTCACTGGATGATGTTAGCAGTGATGTGATCAGTGATGTCATTTGAGATGTCATCAGTGATGTCACTGACCATGTCATGAATGATGTAATATGTGACATTATCAGCAGTGCATTGCGGGCGCGGAAGTTATAGTTAGCAGAACTAACTATAACGGAGGATTTTCAATGGTTGTGTACGAGTGAAATGTCCAGCTAACTATAACAGTCTTGAAACCTATGTTTTTTTCAGTGTATTTCTAAGGTTTTTTAAATGCTAATTCCTAACTATAAAGTGCCTGAAACCTATGGTTTTTAAGTGAATTTCAAAGGTTTTTTAAATACTACTTTCTAACTATGTCTACAGAGGTAGGATATGTGAAGAAAGAAGAAAAAAAGCACAGAAAGAAGCAAAAGAAATGTAGGAAGAAGCAACCAAAGTCCTCAAAGACGAAGAAAGGTGCAGGAAGAAGAAAGACATGTGCAGAAAGAACCAACAGAGGAGCAGAAAGAGGCCTTGTTACAAAATCATCCTGTGTCCACAACTTTTTCAGACGGATACTGGTGGTAACTGACTCTGACTAACCAGACCTAGAGCCAGTGGTATGCTAAAAGACGCTTAGAATACAGTGAAACACCTACATACACTAGATAACACTATGCTTTGGGGTACCCCTGTGATTAGCATGACCTCCTCTGTAAGCCCCTAGTATATAATAGGGCAGGGGGATTAAAACTACCTCTTAAAATGCGCCATGGGGTGCGTTTGCACACTGTTGAAGGGGGGGGGCCTGAGAAGAAGTGTGCAAACAGGACCTGTGGGCGTTTTAAGTTGGGGGATAAAGTCCCCTTGAATCCTGAGGGTCCCTGGGGCCAACTAACCCATCAGGTATGTCCAGTAAGTGCCAGAGAGTTGCACTGCAGTTACGTGTAAAATGGGGCATGGCCTCGAACCACCTTTCTGCAACGCAGCTCTTTGGTGCTCACTGGAGGTACATGGTGGACTAGTTGGACCCAGGGACTCTCAGGATTAATTAGGACTTAATTCCCCAACTTAAAACGTGCCACAGGGCATGTTTACACACGTCACATCAGGCCCCGTCCCCTCCCTTCACCACTGTGTAAACACGCTCAGTGGCCGTTTTAATTTGGGAGATTAAGTCCTCTTTAATCCTGAGGGTCCCTAGTGTCCAACTAGCCCACTAGGTACCTCCAGTAAGCACCACAGAGCTGCGTTGCAGAGAGGTGTAAAAAGGGGCACAGCCTAGTCCACCTCTCTGCAACGCAGCGCAGTGGCGCTCACTGGAAGCACCTGGTGGGCTAGTTGGCCCCCAGGGGCCCTCAGGAGTGAAGGGGAATTATTTCCCCAACTTAAAACGCGCCACAGGGCGTGTTTGCACAAGTCACCTCAGGCCCTGTCCCCTCCCTTCACCACTGTGTAAACACGCTCTGTGGCCGGGGCCTAAGGTGACATGTGTGCAAACATGGCCTGTGGTGCGTTTTAAGTTGGGGAATTAATTCCTCTTTAACCCTGAGGGACCCTGGGGGCCAACTAGCCCACCAGGAACCTCCAGTATATGCCAGGGAGCTGCGTTGCAGGGAGGTGTTCAGAGGCCATGCCCCTTTTTACAACTCTCTGCAATGCAGCTCTGTGGCGATTACAGGAGGTATCTGGTGGGCTAGTTGGGCCCCTTGAATCGTGAGGGTCCTTGGGGTCCAAAAAGCCCACCATGTACCTCCAGTAATTGCCACAGAGCTGCGTTGCAGAGAGGTGTTAAAAGGGGCGTGGCCTCTGAACACCTCTCTGCAAAGCAGCTCCCTGGCGCATACTGGAGGTTCCTGGTGGGCTATTTGGCCCCAAAGGACCCCCAGTATTCAAGGGGAAACACTTCCCCATCTTACAACGCACATGGGGTCGCGTTTGCAGAGTGCTGCAGGGAGGAGGCGGGGCCTCCGGGGCGATGCCGGTCTTTTTTTTTAAGAAGGGGGACTATGTAGCTCCCCTTCCTTTTCTATGTTATGGGCCCTGGGGACCCCATCCCCCAGGGCCTCACCCCATTTAAAAAAAATAATGAAAATGTTACAGGAGGGGGGCCGCGTGGGCCCCCTCCCATAGCCGATTCTGGCCGCGGGGACCCCATCCCCCGGTGCATGGCCAAATTATTTTTTTATTATCATGGAGAGGGGCTGCGTGGCCCCCTCCTAAGGCCTCTATTGGCCCCAGGAACCCCAGCCCCCGGGGCCTAGGCATTGCTTTTTTGTTTTTATTTTTAGGAGGGGGGGCCGCGTGGCCCCCCTCCTCAGGCCTATTATGGCCCCGGGGATCCCATCCCCTGGGGCCGGGCTGCCTTTACTTTTTTTTATAATAAGGGGAGGGGGGCTGCGTGGCCCCTCTCCCGGGCCACTATTGGCCCTGAGGACCCCATCCCCCGGGTCCGGCCCTATCTGTTGGGGACCATTGGGGGGTCCCCAATTCCCCCACGGTCCTGCCGGCTCCCCACCTCCTGCAGGAGCAGGCATTGCTTTTCCACAAGGGGAGCTGCTGACATGCAGCTCCCCTTATGGAAAAGCAATCTGCTTTGCTTCCTTGAAGCGAGAGCAGGTTTCCCTGCTCTCGCTTCAATGGAGCAAAGCAGAGTTTGCAATGACAGGGCATGAGCCGCAAGCCCCCGGACCTGGCCCACCCGGGGGCTTTAATAAACGAAGCACGGGAGTCCGCGCTTCGTTTTATAAAATTTTTGCCCTGATCCACGGATTCTCCACGCATCCCGCATTTATTGGCCCTGAGGGTCCTTCTAGGACCCCCTGAGCAGGCCTAGGGGGTCAGGGTGTTTCAACCCTGCCCCCTTTTCGTGTTTTGCGCACTTTTTTCTCTTTTCTTGTGTCTCGGTTCTACCGAGGCACAAGATGGCTGCCAACACTTCCTGGTTTGGAGTGTTGATAGCATATTAGCATAAAGCTCGTGATCGTGAGGGTGCGCGGATCCTCCGCGGCCATAGATATTGAAACTTTTTTAATTTTGGTTTTCTCAGAAACTACTGAACGGATTTACACAATTTAACAAAAAGGGATCTTTCTGAACCAAGGGCCACCTTTTTGCCAAATTTGGTGTAATTACGTTCAGCAGTTCGGGCTTCTAGCTGTGTCTAAAGTTTCCTATGGAAAATTGCATAGGGAAAACACGTTTTGGGACCCCCCTTTTTTTCGGCCACCGCGTGATGAATCAGTCCAATTTGAAGATAGGAGCGGGCCACGAGTTTTGAACATTTTGCGAAGATTCGTCAACCGACACCAAAGTTATAGGGAATAGAATGTTGCGATTTTCCTATGGTAACTAGGTCCTAACTATAACTACCTACTAGCGACCGCGAGTAGGTAATATATATATGTATGTATAATTTTTAATATATTTCTAACATTGTTTAATTTATTAAAATAATTATTTATTAATTATTATTAAGTAAATATATAGATTACATTTTATATATGCATGTTTAATGTATTTTTACATTACATTTATCACTTATAATTGTTAACATTTTATAATAATTATTAAAAAAAATTGTTATATGTATTATTTAATTTATTTTACATTATTTTCATATATTTAAAAAAACAATGTTTTGTACTTCAATATTTTTAAAAACTGTGGGGCCTATTAGGATGGCGGGCGGACTTACTTCCGCCCGCCACCCTAGCGGTGCTCGGAACGGCTGCCAGTGGTGCGGCGGTCCCGCACCGGCAATTAGGATGCCACGGTGGCGGTGGCATCCTGCATACATTGCATTGTGGCAGGGGGTGCTGGAAGAAGCACCCGCCACAATGCAATATATGCATGTTTAGCATTTGCATGCACAACGTGGCATGCCCGTGCGTTGCCTGTCACCTTGTGCATGCAAATTTCCCCTTGTGCACACCCCACCGCCCCAACACCCTGGATGCTCGCAACGGTCCCCCACAGAAAAACCGCATGCCTTTCCATGGCGGAGTCACCGCCATGGAAAGGCACTTCTCCGACATCATAGTAATATGGATGGCGGTGCCTTCGCCACTATATTGCTGTTCTTTTCCGCCTGATAGGCAATCGGGTGGATTGCCTTCCAGCGGAAAACCGGTGGACGGTCTTCCCATCCGCCGTGGTCCCCCCCGCCATCTTAATGTGGCGGGGAAAAGTCATGCAGGCGGTGACTTTTGGAGTATGGATCACCACTGCCATACGTGCGGCGGCGATCCGCCCGCTATACTAATCACCTCCTATATTTTTTTCGATATTTTAGTATTTACCATTATGAAGATAGGATGTAGATATTTTTGATTTCAATATTTATGTCCCGATATTTTGGGAACACAATATTTTGTCATTCGATATTTTGTCAGTGATCCCCGTCTGTTATAATAAATCAAGTACTGGGAACATGGGGAGAGGATGTGGCTGAACAGGCCAGAGCGGTCAATCTCAAATCTGGGAAACCGAGTTCGAGTCTCTGCAATGATGCTTAACATTCTGGGCAAATCACTTGATCTCCCCGTGCCTAACAAAAAATGAATGTGTCCTTGTGTAACGTAACTGGTGCTTATGTAAAGCGCTCTGATACCCAATACCTTTGGGTCAAGCTTGCGCTATATAAAACTCCAGGGAAAAAAACAGTACAGATTTATTAAGACAAGGTGTTTCATACCAAACACCAGTATCGTCAGTGAAGCCATCGTGTAGCTGGGTAACTCATGCTGATCAGTGGCCAGTGTCTTAAAATGGCTTCCCGGAGCACTTTTAATATCTAGTAATATGACTAGAGATCCCAGATATGCAGATATGTCCTCACATTGACTATAATGTACTCTTCCTTAGGGCTCTAAGACCTGATGGGGGGGTTGACTTATAGTGCATACAGTACACTTTGGCATGGCACAGGGTGAGTGTGCCATATCATGTTTTCAGAATGGTTGGACCATTTCATGCAGTCTGCACTGGCAGTCTGCATGTAATTTGTGTGTGGGTCCTTTAGGGTGGCATAAGTCAGGCTATAGCCCTTACTCTTTAGTAACAATGCCCTAAGTACCAGGACTACCATTTACTAGGGACTTATAGGGATGCTAAAGCCCTTGCCTGTTGGGTTACAATTAGACATTAACTTTTTTTAGGGAACAGAGCACTGGCACGGAGGTCTGGTTAGCAGACCTCAGTGCACTGTCCTTGAAATTAGAAATGGCACAACAACACACCTGGGTAGAGACATACACAACAGAAGCCTTATCAATGGGGTTCTCTGCAGGATTAATGGAACCCCAGCCAATTCCCAATTTGAATTTTCAACACATAATTTGTCATCCCCTTTTATTTCCCTACTCAACCGGGTACTCTCATATGTCTCTATGGAATGAGTAGACTTTCTAGATTTACAAACTGACTTATTGAGTTTTTCAAGAAAGATCAGACTTCTATCACGAAACAGAACCAAGTGGTTGCACAGATACCGCAGGACCGCGACCTGCCTCTACATTTCCACGCCAACGCCCCATAGCACCCCGTGAAATCCTTACTTCTGAGAAGCTTGTCTTAAGACATTCACGAACTTCAGCAAAGAAAAATCCTCACACCATATATTTCCAAACATGAATGTGAGACTTTGGGCCCGATTCCGATCTTGCTCGAAAACGCTCCTGGCGGCATCCGTCAGTAGCGAGTCTGAATCGTATGCGTGATTTCCGTGCAACTCGTAAAGCTGTACGAGCGAGCAAGTGCGATGCGATAATCGCCTCATACTCCGTGGGACTCGTACGCGCCAGCGATCCCCTCCAGACGACTCTGCCATGGCCGACACACACAGCGCAATGGGGCGGATTCCCGGATGGCCAAGTACGATGCGCGCGCTGAGCAGCTGTATCGAGTCAGAGGCTCTGACTCGAAAAAAGTTATTGGAAGTGGACTTCTGAGGTCCATAGCGAGCCCTCCTTAACCCGGGCCCCTAAGACTCGATCACTGGGTGGGACCCAAGGGTCTCCCCTACACGTGCATGCATGATGCAGGCGAGACTGAGGTGTCCCCGCGACAGGGGGCGCCCATGTCTGAGACGTGCATTTATTGTCTTTGGGAGCCTTTGTACGCAGCGTATACCGCTCCCATAGACTTCAATGGGGCTCGCAGGAGCCTGAGTCGCTCGGAAAGCTCTGCAGGCGCGATTCGGCCGTAGGGCTTTCCAAGCGAGATCAAAATCGGGCCCTATATATGATCTCAAAACCAATACATCTCTGATAATCAAACCAGCTGACAAATGGAGCAGCATAGTATTACAGGATATAGATACCTATAAGTCAGATCGCCAGTTATCTAATAAGGATCATTATATATGAATAAATAATGAGCACATCAGTGATATCCAGGTAGAAATTATTAAACTCAAAACAATTGCTAAAGAAGAGGGGATCCTCAGCCAAAATTAATTCCTTTTCCTGATATAAAGAACCCTTGTCCCACGGTGATTTTACACCTTGCCAAAAGTGCATAAAAACCAGTCCAATCACTTGGGCAGACCTACTGCATCTAGGTGTGGTTCTATACTGGAAACCAAAGGACAATATATAGATGTCTTTATAAAACATTTTACTCCCTTGACACTTTGATACATACAGGACACTATGGACTTTATTGAATTATTTGAAGAAATGCCTTTCTCACAATCAGAATGTCCATTAGTAACCATTGACATTGAGTCTCTATACACTAACATACCACAACAGGAAGGGATCCAGGACACTGGTGAAAATGAGTTCCCCAGCTACATGATGGATTCACTTAAAATAGTGATGTTTTGTAATCATCATCTCATATTGGTAAACCCACACTGATGCCACTGATGCCCCCTGAAAACCTACCAGCCTCTGGTGTGCTTGCTGTTTTCTGCCAGCCTGCCACCCGAGATGCTGTTCTAACCTCCTAGGTTGAGAGCCTTTGCTCTCAGGATACCCAGAACAAAAACCTGTTCAGTAAGAGGGTGTAACACCCCCTACCACAGGATGAACTGCTGATTAGCCTCCTTGGGCCGGCAAACTTCAAAGAGGCTGCCGCTTTTGGAATGCAAATCTGGCTCTCCTCAAAGGAGCCCCCTGTCCAGAGCCCCCTTGGCAGCTGAACAGATGGGAAAATTATCTAGTCTGGTGGGCGTGCCACCTCCAGGCTTGTACTACCCCCTAATGTGGGATTCTATGAGGTGGACATGATTTTTCAGAAGTAGCCATCTTTGTGCTGGCATGCTTAGGAATTCTGGGAAAGGGTTATGCCACATTCCAAAGGAAGTGGTCATATAGGGGGCGTAGTGACCCCAAAGGTCAGAGGCCCATTGGCTACTACCCTACACTCCCCTAATGCCCCTAAATCCAGTGTTTAGGGGAGTCCCTGGCACTAGAGAAGCAGATCCTGGTGACCTAAGAAGAGAGAAGACACTGAAGAGCTGCAAAAGCAGAGAGGAGAGAAGAAGCACCTGACCTTATACCAGCCCCCCCGGTCTGTTTGCATCCCTCGGCGAAAACTGCACCAAAGTCGGCTCTTTCTACAGCTATTGACTCCATAAATCTGGGAGGACTGCCTGCCTTTAAAAAAGAATCAAGACCTCCCATTAGAAGCGGACCTGTTCTAAAGAATTCCCAAAAGAGAAGACTTAGAGGCCTGCAGAACCACCAAAACCTGACACCCAAAGCCACCACTGCACCCATCGCCTCCGCGCCGAGTTGAAGAGGGCCACCAGTGCCAACAAAGCTCCCCAACCCTCCAGAGTTCGAGTCCATTGTGGTTTCACCCCTCTGGACTTATGACGTCGCTGGCAGCCTCTGCACGCAGGCCTCCTCAACCAAGATGCTCCGGTAAGGACAAACCTGATGCCTAAAAACACCCCTGCACCCATTTCCAACGGTTTACAGAAGATGACCAAAGGTGTCCCCGTGTTGCCAAGCATCACAAGGCCTGAGCCCATTTGCTGGTTCAGCCCGAATGGCTTCCTAGCCAGAACCTGCAGACTTTTTTTTTACAATGACTGATCCCCCTTGAAACGCATTGGGCTCCCAACGCTGATTTGCACCCTGCACCCGGCCAACCTCGTGCCGCTGATGGTGTACTGCTGATGCTTCAACTGGACCTTGCCCACCACCCATCTTAACTCCTGGAGATTGGTCCTGTAAGTGAATGTACTGTGCATGTTTGCAGAACTTGTTCTCCCTTCCATAGGATAACATTGCAGAACTCAGAAATTGCACTGTCAAACTTTTAAAGTGAAAATAATTCACATTTAAAAACGTACTTACCTGGATGATTTTTCTATGATCCCTAAACATATTTATAGGTAGTTGGTATTTTTATAAATTGCAGTGGATCTCCTTCTTGAGTTGTGTGTCCCTCATTAATCACTGTGTGTATTTTATAAATGTCTTGCACTCATCTGAGTTAAGCCTAAGACTTCTCAACCACACTACTCCCTAATAGAGCACTTTGGAATTGCATGGCAAGCTCCTGTTTATTAGTAAGGCAACCCCTGGACTCTTTACACGGTATATAGGTTAATTGATATCACTTAGAAGGCCAGCTTCCTACACTGTATATTGGGCAAACTACCCCATAAATTAGAATACGTATTTGTCAACATCGGAGTCGTATCTCCTGCAATGTCCACAATGCCCCCCTGTAGTACATTTAATTGCTGAAGGCCATACAGAGAATGACAAGATGGCAGGTGATCAGTGTTGTGAAATTACCTGAAGAGTTTACAATGTGGAGCAGCTACTCACTAAGGAGGAATTAAAATGGATCCTCATAATTGATACAATGAAAAACGATTGAACTGGCAAAACAAATGGATTAGCATATCTGATAGAGAGTTCTAGTCACAGATTCCTTAACCTGGAATTATCCCCAACCATCTGACTGGATCCAGAATTGTTTTGTGAGTAGTACACCTACATGCCGATAGGTGGAGTCATTCGGCTCTGTATGGCATCGTCCATTCTGGAAGTCACATGGGCGTTTATGTCAGTTCTTTTCTTTCTCTGCCAATCAGCACAGATCCGGCGAGAGCTAACTTCAGTCACTTTTTTACTCTCTTTTTTCAACTTTTTGTCAAAGCTTTTTTGAGGCTTGTCTCCTGGTGTGGCAGGGATGTTAACAAGGAAGGCTGGATTCAAACCCTGCGGTGCCTGTCACTACTGCCAAATCTGGTTGGGGATAGGAGAAGGGTCTACCTCTGGCCCAATTGTGTTTGTTAACCACCACTGCATATCTTTTGCAGTTCCCTCAGAGATCTGGACCGGATCACTGACATAATATTGACTACAAAAATATAGGCATTTAAAATATCGACTCCAAAATATCGACTACAAAAATATCGAAGTGCTATCTACAAACAGGTAAGTACAAAAATATCCAATCAAAAATATCGTTTAAAAATATGTACTTTGTAAAAATATCGAATTTATTAAAATTAGTATAAAATTAAAAATAAATAACTAAAATATACTTAAAAATACTTAAATAACCTTAAAATTATTAAATAATTAATTTAAGTTATACAAAAAAAACAATTTTATTTGTTAAAACATATATATATATATATTAACATATTATTATTAAAAAAATATACAATAATATTACCGTAGCATAGCAAGAGTGTTAAAATTGCTATTCCCACTCCAATGAGTGCAACAGTAGGGAAAACGTTGGATAGCGTAGCGGTAAAAATTACTATTCAGAGTTCAACCGTAGGGAAAGCGTTGGATAGCGTAGGAGTAAAATTGACTATTCCTACTCCAAAGAGTGCAACAGTAGGGAAAGCGTTGGATAGCGTAGGGGTAAAAATTACTAGTCCCACTCCAGTGGGTGCAACAGTAGGGAAAGCGTTGGATAGCGTAGGGGTAAAAATTACTATTCCCACTCCAGTGAGTGCAACAGTAGGAAAAGCGTTGGATAGCGTAGGAGTAAACATTACTATTCCCACTCCAGAGAGTGCAACAGTAGGGAAAGTAAATACTTCATATATTATTTAAAAAAATATAAATTAATATCTATAAAAAATTAATTAAAAATAATTACCAATTTAATATATAATATATAATCCCCTGATTTCCAGGTGGGATTCCGCTCAGGAACGGGGACCATTGAACAGGTCTTCAGACTGATGCTACTGCATTGGAAGGTGGTGGAGCTGGGCAAAGGCAGTCTTTATCTGCCTTCATTGACTTGAAGACTGCCTTTGACCTGGTTCCTAGGGAGGAACTCTGGAGGGTTCTGCAGGGTCTTGGGCTGCCCCCTTACATTCTGTCGCTCCTGATCAAACTCCACACAGATAACTATGCCCAGGTGCGTTGGGGCCAGAATGGGGAAAAGACTGATAGGATCCCGGTCTGCAGGGGCGTCCGACAGGGATGTGTGCTAGCTCCCACACTATTTTCCTTGTACGTAAATGGTGTGGTAGAGCACCTGCTTCAAGAACCAGCAGATGCACCCTCCTTGGGGGGGCATACGGATCCCTACCATGCTGTTTGCAGATGACACCCTCCTCATTGCCAAGACTCCCCAGGGTCTCCAGAAGCTTCTGAATCGCTTCCAGGAATTTTGTTTGGCAAGGGGTTTGGTGATCAATGTGGATAAGACAAAATACCTGATCATGCACCCACCACGGAAACTAGGACGTGCTCCAGTCCTGAACTCTGTCCCTCTCGAGAAAGTCTCTGAGTTTGACTATTTGGGAATACGTATGAGCGATACTATGAGCTGGACACCCCATATTAACAAGATGGTTCTTAGTCATAAAAGGGTGGGGGGTGCGCTGTTAAGGGAGTATCGCGCCTCATCTAAACAGTCCGTGGCACCTGCAATTGACATTTACAAAGCAAGAGGAGTCACTGCAGCGTTATACGGTGCGGAGCTGTGGGGGCTTTGCAACTTGGAGGCTCTATCCAAGTCGGAGAGCAAATTTTTGAAAGACCTGCTGGCTCTCCCCTTGAGCACCCCCACAGTTCCGGTGCTCTTGGACGTGGGCTGTAAATCGATCAAGGATCAGGCTCGCCTCCGGCCGCTGCTTTTATGGGCCCGCTTATGGAGGGTCCCAGAACTGAAATCATATGCCGATGGGCTGTCAGAGGTGATGGAAATGGGGGGCTGGCACAAGATCAAGTGGTTAAGGGATGTTAAAAACCTCTTGGGGGAACTGGGTCTGGGGGCTTCTTGGGCTACAAAATCTGCCCCACCTAAGGCTATCCTGAAAAAACTGTATTGGGAATGGGTCTCCTCTCAACTTATCGGTAATCCCCGTCACTGTAATTCCACCGCGGCCTTTCTAAGAATCAAGGACGTGGTGGCCTACGAACCCTATCTGGATTTGATTACCATGCCAATCGATAGGGCTCTTTACTTCAAGTTCAGAGTGGGCACTCTTCCGATAGGGGATCTCCTTTCCAGATGGAAAATGCCTGTGCAAGTATCGCCTTATTGTGCCCTTTGTTCCACAAGGCTCGAGACGGTGGCACATATCCTTTTCGAGTGCCCTGATTATTCCCGACCAAGGAGGTGTTGGCTCAAACCTCTATTCAGACTATTGGGGACACGCCAGCACATGGTGGCGCAATGTATTTTACTAACTGACACTTCCCCCCCTATAGTCTGTGGTGTCTCAAAATTTTTAAAATGGGCATGGTTGATTCGCTCTAAAAGACTGTCTATTTCAATTTAATTCACTTTTGACTAATTTATTGTATGTATCAATGGCATTTTTTACTTGTTTTAATTCTTGAATGTGTTTTTAAATTGATGATTTGCAGTTTTATACATGTATGTAATGCTTTTAAGATATATCTGCATATCGAAATAAAGCTATCAACCATAATAATTAATCAATTAAAATTACAAATTAAAATTAATTATTACAATTAGTTACCTATTAATACAAATTATTCACAAATTAACAATTAATTAACAATTAAAAATTAATTAACAATTAATTCAAATTAAATACAATTAAATACATTGAGTTATTTAATTAATTATAAATAAATTACTTCCCACCCTATTCCCCTATAAACCCACAACCCGCTACAGAAAATAAATTAGTAAAATTAACATAATTAGCAATTAATCAATTAAATAAAATTAATTGGCAATTAAAATTTAATTAATTACCCATTAAAAAATTAATTAACAATTAATTCTAAATAAATACCAATAAATAATTTTACATATTTAATTAATTATAAATAAATTACTTCCCACCCAATTCCCCTATAAACCCACAACCCGCTACAGAGAAGAAATTAGTAAAATTAACATAATTCGCAATTAATCAATTAATTAAAATTAATTGCCAATTAAAATGTAATTAATTACCAAATATAAATTAATTAGCAATTAATCAAAAATGAACACCAATAAATACATTTACATATTTAATTAATTATAATTAAATTACTTCCCACCCTATTCCCCTATAAACCCACAACCCGCTACAGAATTAAGTTACGCAAAAATTAAATAACAAAATTCATTAATTAAAATAAATTATTACATAAATACACACTTTTCACACATATAATAACATAAAAAACACTATAAAAAATTCGATATTATTAAAAATTCAATAATTTTAATAACCTATATTATATACTTCGATATTTTAACTTTCTATATTTTTTATTCGATATTACATTACTTACCTTAAAAACGATATTTTTGATGTCTATATTCTGTCCATTCGATATTTTGTCCATTCTATACTTTAAACTCGATATTATGTCCATTCGATATTTTTTACTCGATATTTTGACTGTTTACCATCTGGACCATATTGGAGAGATTCCCCTGATGCTGTGCCCACTGGAATTTCATTTGCAATGAGATTATCCTGCAAAATACACCTTGGCTTTAACTTGCAGCTCTAGGTCCAGAGACTCTGCTGAAGATTTTATCTGATAGATACTTTTACTTGCAGATTCCTTGCCTTCGAATTATCCTCAGGCTTCAGACTGGTTCCAGAATTTTTTGTGAGCAGTAGCCCCTGCACGCCGGTAGGTGGCATCATTCAGTTTGTGTGGCATTTTTATCATCGTCTGCGCTGGAAGTGACTTGTGCGGTACCTTCTCCACCCAGCTTGCTGACGTCAATTATTTTCTTTACAGTCCTGTCAGCTACCCCCAGTCATTTTTTGACTGACCTTTTTTCTGCTTTTTTTGAAGTTTTGTTTGAGATTTTTCTCATGGTGTTGTAGCGATGTCCACAAGGAATGCTGGCTTCTAGCCCTGTGGATGGCACCTGTCACCGGTAAATATCAGTGAGGGTGCCACACCTTGTCTGCCTCCGGTGTCTTGAGAGCGAGAGCAATGACAAGACCTGCATCAATTGTTGCACCATGCACCCCAAGGCCTTGAGGGAGCGATCCCTCAAGCTCCTTGCTACTCGATGTTTGACGCCACAATGGTCTTGATCCCAGTTGATAGGAAGGTCATGAGGTAGGTCACAGAGCCATCGATCTTCATCCCAGCTGAAGTTGTCCTATGGTAAGTCCCACAAGAATAAAAAAAGAGTAAGAAGTTGAAGAGGTCTTCGACTTAGCCCCATCTGTCAAAGTAATCTGATGAGACAAGGG
This sequence comes from Lissotriton vulgaris, assembly GCF_964263255.1. Classification (NCBI taxonomy): domain Eukaryota; kingdom Metazoa; phylum Chordata; class Amphibia; order Caudata; family Salamandridae; genus Lissotriton; species Lissotriton vulgaris. The sequence goes on from NC_141697.1 coordinate 616,719,237, forward strand.
AGCGTTGTCACTCAAGGCTTGACTGTGCATTTGAGACCACATCTGGGCTGTCTCCGTGCCTCGCCCAGTTCCGGGGGATGGAACAACTGCAGTCCAGTTTTGAGAGTTTTATGATGCCGTTCACCTCATTTTTGGGTGGCCTGTGCCCACTGGAGGACATTTGGGAGGGGCACTTACTGGTAACCTTCTGGAAGGTCCCTCCGGCACCAGTCAAGCCCCTTGGATCCCCAAATGGATCCGGACTGGCGCCAATCGTACCACCTCAACCTTCCCACCAATCCTTGTTCTTTCTCTTGCCCAGCAGGGCTCTGCTTTGGGCACTTAAATGGCTTTCTTTTCTGCCATCTTAGCCTTTTTGCAGTTGCCAGATCAGCCATCTAAGTTCAAATCCCCTGTTGTAAATAGGTTTATGAAAGGTCTTCAACATATGTTTCAACCTTCACTGCCTCAGTGTGACATTAATCTAGTACTCAACTTTCTGAAATGCGGTCCTTTTAAGCCACTGCACAACTGTCCTCTCAGGCTCCCTACCATCAACACAGCCTTCGTAGTGGTAATAACATCTGCCTGGAGGGTTATTGAGCGCCAGGCATTGTTACCTAAGGCCTCCACAGCTAAACATCTTCCAAGACAAGCTGGTTCTTCACACTAGAGCTTTCTTTCTGCCAAAGGTGCCAGTCCCTTTAATGTAGGCCAGCCCATCACCCTGCCTACCTTTTATGCTCTGCCACATCCCTCTAAGGAAGAGAAGCAACTCCACCGACTCAACCCAACAATAGAATTGTTGTTCCACCTTGACTGCATGAGAGTTCCGAGTAGACAACCAACTCTTCGTGAAGTAAGTCAGAGCGAAGAAGGGGAAGTCTGTGCAGAAACAGACCATCTTCTGAGGAATCGCCTCTGCATTTAAATCTGCTATGCACTGGCCAGGAAGCAACTCCCTGAGGGTGTGCGTACTCGTTCCACAAGAACTAAGGCTGTGACCACTGCATTAGCATACAAAGGTTATCCTCCCTGGTTTTCGGGGACAGAAAAATACCTATCCACTGCTACCTTATAAGGGCAGATAGCTGCTCCTTATTAAAAGCACCAGATTAGTTATCTTGCCCTTTATATGTGTCTTTACTCCATCTGTAAATGCAAAAAACAGAGAAAAGAAAACCATAGCGCAACTTTGCTTTTAGACTATAAACACTTCCAATTGGTGAAGTGCTTTTTAACACCCATGCTTGTCAAACAGGGAGGGTGTGTAGAGGATATCACACATCATACCAGCTTGGTACGTTTTACCAGAACTATCTTCAATTTCAGCAATTTGCTTTGTGTTATATACAGTGAAGTGGCAATAAAAATCACATTCTGCCACTATTCACACCTTAGTGTTTGTGTAGTCAATTCAAAAACCACTCCAGTATCACTCGCATCAAACCGCACATCATTACAATCAGTCACCATTGTTTTATGCACACACATATTTCTCACACACTATTCTCTCCCTTACCCCACTGGAAGAGTGTATACATCACTGGGGACTGCAGCGTGTCAGGGGTAGCCTTGTAGTCATACTCTGTTGGTTATTGTGTGCCCATTATAAATCCAAATGAGGAGGGAGACAAAAGAAGAAGAAAACTGCACCGCTTTTGCCATTAGTCACTCGTAATAGCATTACAGTGTCAATGCATACCTGTTTTGCAGAATTTTCAGCAGTCTGCCCCTATTGTACTTACTCCTTCAAGGGTCCTGCCCCGTAAAAACACCTACTTGATCTGCATCTACGGGCTTGTGCCCCGAAGGAACGTCTCGTCCTTGTTCTTAAAGCTGGCGTTTCCGCGTTGTTCCAGGAGGAGACCATGCCCACTGGTGTGTCAGCATGTCGGTACACCCGGCTAGCAGATGTGCGTATTAGGGAGACCTGCCAGATTCAGGGAATTGTAGTCCTGTGGTGCATCTAAACACCAGATCGCGTTCTTTCGGGAGGACGTAGTCCCACCTGAGAATCCCTCTCGGCCATTACGGTGCAAGAGAAGTTCGTCTTCTCTGATTGCAATAGTTTCCTTGTAGATGGAGTCTCTATCAGATAAGTCGTTATCAAAGGTAAGTAACTTGTTCATATCTGCCATTGACTGATAGCATCATGTTGAGTTAGCACACTGAGGACGAGATGCTCCATGTGATGACAGAGAAGGAAACCCTAAAAGCAGTAGATCTAGTAGAACCCAAAAGAGTCTACAAAACAAGTTAGCAGTAAAATTCCTTTATTACAACAGACCTATGTGGGCATAGCATCAGCGTGAACTGCAGCAGCAACATCAACACTATACGTACCATCAGAGACATGGTTCCAAGTCTGCTGTGCAAAATCAGCCTACAAATTCAGCTAGGATACCACTGTACAAGTCTCAGAAGCAACTTACTTATCCCCACCAAGCTGTCCTCCATACCTGTTGGGGTGTGTGTTTGGCTCAACATCTACAAGAGTGTCAAAAAATGACAGTTGGGTGCTATACATTGTGCGAGGTGGATACTCTTTTCCTTTCAAAGTTCTACCATCTTCAATTCCACAAACATTCAATGGCCAAACTGTGAAAGGAGACAATGTTGATTCTAAGGAGGGGAGTAATATAACCTGTCCCCACCACCAAAGGGGAAAGGCATCTATTCAAGTTACTTTCTTATTAGGAAGAATGTCCTTTATCTTTCCAGCAAATGGATCAAAAGAGAAATATTTTGCATACTGATGCTTCATTAAATCTTTCCTTAACTCTGGCAAGATGCGCAATAAATCTTCAGGACACATTTTTACATCCCTGTGGTAAAAAACATAGGATGTTTCTTAGACTGGTAGTTGGAAAACATGTAATTGGCTTTCCTAGACAGATGGGTGTGACGCTGGTGTTGCACTTAGCTGAGGTCACCTGTTCTGATCTGCACCTGTCTTTTCCCGTGGGCACCTGATTAGTTGGGTGTCTGTCCTGGTCATTGCCCCAGCCCCTGGCCAGGATTGGTCATTGCACCATTCTAGGTAAATATAATCAATGTGGTATGTCCTTGTGCTATTTCCGTTTCTTACCCTTCCCAGGTACCAATGTCTAAAGGTGATACTGTGATTTCTTACAAACTTTATGTCCTGCTGAATATATTCTTGCTTGTAAAATTTATGGTCACGAGATTGTGGCCCTTTTCCATTTGACTCAGAAAATCTCTCTTAGATAAAGGTTTTAATACTTTCCCAGAGTCTGTGGTTATTATAAGAAAAGTAAATGTGTTTAAATATTACCTGTCTATGCTAACTCTCTGATCCACAGGACTTATAGTAAGGTGACAAGGATTGGTAAGTCATGGTTTCAGGTATAAGTCCTAAATCAGACCTCTGGGCAAACTGATAGAGTGATTAAATTAGTAAATTGGTTAGGCAGGACTACTAGTTCAATGTGTGGAATGTTATATGGGCCCAAGGTGAGTATGGTAAAATTGAGCTAGTTGGTACCTGCGCGCTCTATCAGTATACTTTTCTTGGTAGCAGTGGTATGGTTAGGGATTAGTTAATAATAGGTAGTTAGTTGTGTATCGACTATTGAATATTGATTGTTTATTGTTTTTTATGTACTAACCAATATCTGTTTGTATTGTTAAATGTTGTCTGGTATATCCCGGGATAAAGGAAGTGGGTGGTAAATAGAAGCCACACTGTAGTGAGGTTACTTGCCTTAAGGAATAGGTTCGTAAAGTTAGGTGAAACTTGAAGCACTAGTTAGGGTTTATTTTTCCTAAGTATAATTGTGAGTGATTGGTAGCAGAGAAGTTCACTGGTGAAACTTTGGTTTTATATCACCTAGAAAGGGTAATCCTGAAGAAGTAGCAGGTTCTTTTTGCTTAAGTGAAGAGTAAATGAAAGGTTGTTTTACTCGCAGTGTCTGAAGAGTAGGCGAAATTAGGTTTACTCGTTGTGAAAAAAAGTTATCTTTTCTTTTAGTCAATCAGGCACAGTAGCGAATGTTTTATGTTGTCAATTGATGAAATGTATAATTGAATTTTGAAAGAAATTGAATTGTCGTATTACCTTGCAAAGGAGGGAGTCAGTCGCGGTGCTGCACTGACGTCATAGAGAGCTGCACTGGGATTGGTAGAAACAGCGGGTGTGTAGTTGTGAGAAAATTTTAAAGGAGGGGTGAGTGCAGAGAGTGAGATTCACGTCACAGAAAAGCTGCGGAATTATTAGTTAATGCTGCTTGTAAGTCTAAACCTCATTGGTCGTTAAAAATTTAAGAGACGCGCCGGTATTGGAGAATTATTTCTGCAAAGTAAACATACTGAGTTAATTAAATTCGCTGACATTACGTACAAAATGAAATAGCGGTATATGTGGAATTTAGATCCAGCAGTTATAGGAAACCGTCCTGATAGAAAATATTTAGGATTTGCAAGAGAACAACAAATTAGAGGAAGACCTTAATCATGTTCGGAGAAAGAAGAAAGATGTCACTTTTTAGTAGAATAAAGAATTATTTAAAAAAAGACAAAGTTATTAAAACTAGAGAAGGGATTATTATTCCACCACCTAATACGCCTGCATCATACATGATGGTAGAAAGGGGCTATCACACATGTGTGTGGTTAGAGAACTGTATAGAGTACACTAAGGAAGACGGTATTTTGGCATTTCCAGAATATGGTACCTTTAATGGTAGAATTTTGTACAACTTTAGAAATAGCATGAATAAATTAGATCCCAGACCAAGATTAACGCAATATGAAGCTCTAGAAGAATGGGAGACAGAGGCGTTTGAGCGAGACAGGTCCAGAAGTGACAGCAATTGGAGTAAGTTTTATCCCAGATTCCTAAAAGAGACACGAGATAAGCAAATGAAAAGGTGGAGACAGTCCATGCTAGTGGAAGGATTATATCCTGTTTTTACCACAGAGAACCCATCAGGAAGTAAAGATACAGGGAAAATGAAAAATGTAATGACTAGTGGTGATTCGGATGATGATTTATCAGATGACTTGTTAATTAGAAATCCACCACCTTATCAAGAAGAAACTCAGAGAGTTACTCCTAGTGCACAGTTTTACACCCACCTTTAGTTCCTCATTAGAAAAGGTACTTCAAGAGAGAGAAAAGGAAACATTGAATAAACAGCGTAGTGAATTAATTCAGAAAAATTCCCAATTAAATACATGTCCTGAAGCCCTGACGTTACCTGTAACAATAGGTCCTGTAGTTCATTTGTATGGAGATAAGCAAGTTAATCGTAAAACTCCTGTCCTGACTACACCTGTAGTACAGCCAAGAAAAGAAACCCTAATAGTTGATGATCAAGCAAGTTAATGTGAGTCAGTAATTTTCTTAATGGATTTACCCATATGAGAACCAGTAAGTGACTCAAACAGGAAAATTACACCTACAGGTTCAAAAGAGGTACATATTGAAACATCCTCTGGAATGAGGCATGCAACTGTAGTAAGTCCGGAAGAATTAGACAGATGGACTCAAAACATAGAGGAGCCTAAAACGCAACCGAAGGTATTGGACATATTTAAATTAAGGGTGGAATTAGAGGAAATGGTAGCAAGAAATGTGGGATTGGACAGACTGAACTCATTTGATGAAGACAAATTATTGTTTATGTGCAGAAGTATTACTCTCAATACAAAAATATATCATGAAAAGTTAATGAATTTGGCTTTGGAAATGGGAATTGACATTGGCAAATCAAAGGTATTGCAGAAACCATATAGAGCTAATTTTTCTGACAAAGATCTGGAAAACATGAATGTGTCAGGTTGTAAATTGCAGATAAAGGAATTGTTGTCGTTGTTGCGAAAATGGGGAGATTTAGACAAATGAAAAGTTAGATGGACAAAGAAAAAGGAAGAGGCACAGGTAAATAAAACGTCTTCTGAATACTTATTAAAAGAAGCAGAAAAGGTTGAAAGGTTGTGTCCGATGAGAGAAGTACCAGGAGGAGGTTATGTACATGTCCCATGGTCCCGACAGGATATTTTATCATTTACTAATGATTTCCCAAAGCTTAGAGAAAAACCTGTAGAATGGTACCAAGAAGTCGAAAGGTTCCTGAAGGTGTCGAAAGTATTGTTAAAAGATTTAAATGGTTTATTTGATATTGTTCCAGCTGATTTGTGGTCTGAGTGCAAGATCACTGTAGATTGGCCTAGTGAGGAGTACCTTAGAGACCAAAAGACAGGAGCTCCTTCAGGGGAGGTGATGAAGAAATATAAACAGGGGATAACTTATTTTTATTTCAAATCTGTTTTTATTTTACTAGATAGGAACAGAACACCGGGTCAGATACACACAGTGCTATGCCCACAACCCTATTCAGGGCCGGCCGCAAAACATATAACTAAAAAGGAGCGATAATGCGGTAATTTATACACAGCATGTCGCCTACAACCCATGTTGGGCCGGCCGCGTGGCAGCCAGTAAAAGGCAATACTGGTTTGGTGTGGCGTTTCATTGGACCCGTTAAAAAACATCAATACGGGGGGCCGTGGCCAAGATGGCGGAGTGAGGAGACGCTTTCTCCCGGAGCTCCTGACCCGGCCCGGGCCCTGAGCCTTTAATATAGCTTGTTCTCCCCCCCATCGGTGAGAAACCGGGTGGGGAAAGGTGCGGGAACGGTTCGGGCTGCACCAGAGCCGTGCTCTAGCCTTGGAGTGCCCAGGAATCGGCCCGGAGCACTGAACAACGCAGAGACCGGACGCGAGGGAGAAATGGCGTCCTGGCTGCGGTTGTCCTAAGTTTCTTCCCCGAAGCACGTCGAAGCCGGTGGTGGTACGGCGGAGGGCGCCACACTGAGCGCCGTGACGAGACCTGCGACCTGGAAAGGGGACGAGCTGCTGACGGAGACGACGCGCCCCTAGCTGCTGATCCCTATCAAATTGAGGCCGCCGCTTCGGCCTAGCTGATCGGAGACCCACGAGCCGGAAGGGCGGGGTCGCTGGACGCATAAGCAGCGACGGTGTTGCAGTGACGAGATGGAATTCGGGACCCTCTTGCTGTGGTGAAGGAGTCCGCATCTGGCCGGCTAGTGACTAACTTTGAGACGGGCTGGGTGACGTCCATAGCTGATACCCTCGCTGGAAGGGGAACAATGGCCTACAGGATCACTCGGAGGCGCCATTTTGGCTCTCGGTGATGATGAAGCTCCGGACGGCGTAGAGTTGAGCCTGTGAGACCTACGTCGGGGATGATCGCTTCACCGTAGCTCACTGGGCAGTGACCGAGGAAGAAACGGGCCAGAAGACCCGGTTTGCACGGCTGGGACCGACCTTTTGCCCCTGGTTGTAGCGAAACCGGAAGTGACAGCGCCCAGTCGTTGTGGTCGCCCCTCAGACGAGGAGGGTCCCGGAGAATCGACACGAAGTGGAGCCCTTCTAGCCGGACGAGACGAGCGGAGCCCCGGTGCCCAGTCGACGAGGTGCCAGTTCTTGGCAAGGTGGCCTGGACGACAGAATGACGAGTCAGAAGGGCAATAAACGAGGCGACCGCACGCTCCCCGAGATGCTTGGAAGGTCTCAAACCAGGGGCGACCGGAGCCAACCGTCCCCAAACGCAGCGAGTGTCTCCAATGCTACGGGCGGCAGTGATCCCCCAGTCACTCGGTCCTTTCTGGAGTCGCTTTTTGGGACTCTGAGAGACGACTTCCAGGCGTTGAAGCAAGAGGTGGCCCGGGAGGTCAGAGAGATCCGGAGAGAAGTGGACGGCCTTGGCGAGAGAGTGGTCACGGTGGAAGGCTCTGCTCAGAGGCAGGACGAGGAGATCACGCAACTACAACAGGAGGTGCTGCGTTTGAGGGACCAACAGTTGGACCTCCAGGCCCACAACGAAGACTTGGAGAACCGTTCTAGACGGAATAACATCAGGGTCCGGGGAGTACCATCCACGGAAGAGGGGACAGATGTGGCGGAATATCTAAGGGAACTCTTCAGAGACATCTTGGGCGAAGCAGCGGACTTTCCAGTGCGGATTGACAGAGCTCATCGAGTGGGGCCTCGTAGGCGTGCCTCGGGCCCACCGCCGGATATCCTTGCGTTTCTCCCTGACTTTCCCCTGAAAGAAAGAATCATGGCGGAGGCCAGGAAAAAACCCTCGTTGACGTTTAGAGGACACCCTGTAGCCTTGTATCAAGATCTGTCCGTCATCACCCTCCAGAAGAGGAAAGCGTTTAAAATCGCAACGGACTTCTTGAAACAACATGAAACGCCGTACTCCTGGGGTCACCCTTTCAGGCTTATTTTCCGTTGGAACGGTGTGCTACATCAATTGAGGTCCCTGCAGGATACGTGCGAGGTGTTGGGGATCACCGCGGAAGAGGAGGCCTCCGCCACACCCTGCAGGAGACGCACCTCTGGGGACGGCTGGCACAGGGTTTCAAGACGCAGAACATCAGCGGCATCCCAACGACCGAGTTTGCCTACCATCAGGGCTGAAATGGCGAGTGCTATTCAAGAAGCTTCCAGAGACACAGTGGTGCATGATGGAGTCGCACTAACAGCGTAAGACTGCTCCGGGGGGAGAACGACTTTGCATTTCTGTTTTTGCCGGCTTAGTGCCATGATGGGTTGGGGGGCGGCAGAGGGGAAAAGGTTGTGGCTGGACGTCCACTACGATAGGTTTCCACAGACTTGTCCGGACAGGACATGGCTGGGACAATTTGTTTGAAGAAGTTGGGGAGTTTTGGGGGTTGGGGGTGGGGAGGGAGGGGAGGGAGTTGGTGGTCCGAACAGGGTACGGGAGGAAGGGGAGTTGGGGAGTTGAGGGAACGGCGGGTCGGGAGTTGGGCGGGGGAGGGGGGAGTGCAATCCGTTCAGTGTTCTTGATCTTTTCACGATGGTCTACTGTGGAGACACAGGTGGTTGAAGCTCATGGGTTCCCCCCTACACTCAGGACCTACTGCATGTCACATTCTGTCTTGATTCTAGATGGCAACTCTTAAGGTGGTAACCCTTAATGTTAAGGGACTTAATAACCCTGTTAAAAGGAGGGCGATTTTATCCCTGCTAGAGAACACACAGGCAGACATTTGTCTTCTACAGGAGACTCATTTGCTTGCACGAGATTGCCATAGGTTGAGATCCCGCAAATTTCCCACACAGCTTTTTTCTTCGTCTAACACTAAGACGGCGGGGGTGGCGATCCTAGTGTCGAGCTCCTTTAGAGGGGAGGTCCTCCACAAGTTTGCGGAACATAAAGGGAGACTATTAGCACACAGATTCAAGTTGGGGGCCTTGACATTTACCATTGGTTCGATTTACTGCCCGACTGAGCGTCAGGATAGCTTTTTTCAATCGGCCTTGGTGGACATAACAGCATCTCCAGACAGGCACATCATCTTGGGTGGGGATTTAAATATGGTGGCAGACTCCACTATAGATAGGTCGGCACAGCGCTCTCCACAGACAGGGGAAATGTCACAAGCAATTAAATCCCAACTTGTGGACCTAGATCTTCATGACCTTTGGCGCCACCTGCATCCTGCAGACCGAGATTACTCCTTTTACTCTCATGCCCACAAAACCTACGCGAGGCTGGATCACCTCATAGTTACCGGTCCGGTACGTGATTTAGCTACGGCATCGGAGGTGGGGGTCTTATCTCTATCCGATCATGCACCGGTCTCAGGGAGCTTCTCTCTGCCGGTCGACCGGGCCACCCGAGGGGTCTGGCGCCTTCGAGATGCTTTGTTACACAGGAAGTCTGTGGTGGAAAGGATTACGGAGGTGATCAGGGACTTCCAGACGCATAATGATAACGCCGATACCTCGGCGGCGACGCAATGGGCCGCTCTTAAAGCAGTGGTCAGAGGGGAATTTATTGCGATCTCCTCAGCGGAAAACAGGGACCGGAGGCAGAAGCGGGACGAGCTCACCCAAAAGGTAAAGGAATTGGAGGACGTGCACCGCCGTACGGGGCCCCTAGGATTTGGAAACAGCTGAAGGAGGCAAGAAAGCTCCTGTCGTCCTTAGACATGGACAGAGCTGAATACGCTGCACTTCGACTGAAACACGCGTATTACACGGGGGGAGACAGGTGTGGTCGCCTATTGGCGAATAAGCTCAGGGTGGCCAATGAACGTCATCGGGTAAAGGAAATTGCGACTGAGACTGGCGGACTGGTCACGGGGGACGAACAGATTGCCGAGGCCTTCCGCCGCTTCTATGCGGATCTGTACGCCGGGGAGGATCTGCGGGATCAGGAGTCGGAGGACTACCTGGACTCGGTCACACTTCCATCCCTAGAACCGTCGCAGACGGAATATCTCGAAAGGGAGATACGGGTCGAGGAAGTGGTCGCTGCCATTTCCAGGCTTAAACATGGGAAGGCCCCAGGCCCGGACGGCTATATGGCGCTCTTCTACAGGACGTTCAGTGACAAGTTGGCCCCCATACTAACTAAATTGTTTAATTCATTCTCTGAGCCGGGGGCAATCCCTCCGGACCTCCTACAGGCCTCGATCTCGGTTATCCCTAAGCCAGGGAAGGATCGGACTCAATGCGGCTCGTACCGCCCGATCTCCCTCTTGAACGTGGACTTGAAACTGTACACGGGTATCCTGGCAGCGCGCTTGGCTCCCCACTTGCCGGGCCTGGTGGAACCGGATCAGGCTGGCTTTGTCCCCGGAAGGCAGACGGTGGATAACACCAAGAGAGTGGTGCACGTTCTGGAGAAGACCTACCGGATTCCGGGAGAAAGGATGCTCCTTTCGGTGGATGCCGAAAAGGCGTTTGACCGTGTGCACTGGCCTTATCTGGAGCGGGTTATGACGAGAATGGGGATAGGTGAAAAATTTCGGACCCTGGTCTTTGATTGTTACAGGTTCCCGTCGGCGGTGGTGCGGGTGAATGGCTATGGCTCTCGGAGGTTTGGCATAGAGCGTGGTACTAGACAGGGCTGCCCCCTGTCCCCGCTCCTTTTCGCCTGATATATGGAGCCACTCGCTCAGAGGCTCCGACAGAACGCGGACACTACCGGAGTGAAGATGGGGGGATATGTCCACACAGTCAGCCTCTATGCGGATGATGTGATCTTGACCTTGGAGGAACCGAGACGCGCATTGCCCGCATGTATCAGTGAGTTGGAGGCTTTCTCGCGGGTGGCTGGTTTCAAGATGAACATGGGAAAATCAACAGCACTGGATATCTCCTTGACTCCCGCAACACGGCGAGAGCTGCAGGACCTTTTCCCCATGCATTGGTCAGCTCACCAGGTCCAGTACTTGGGCATACTGTTGGCACCCACGTTGCAGGCCATGGTAACAGCCAATTATACAGCCTTGACTAGGAAGATTAAGGAGGAATTGGGGAGATGGGGCAAAGGGTTGATATCGTGGCTAGGGAGAGTGGCGGCGGTTAAAATGACTGTCCTCCCTCAGATACTGTACCTATTCCGGGCCCTACCGCTCCATCCACCTAAGGGCTGGTTTCAACAGACACAATCGATCCTATCCCGTTTTATTTGGCAAGGCCGCAAGCCACGGATGAGACGAGTTCTCTCCATGTTGGCACCGGAGTCTGGGGGGCTGGGAATCCCGGACCTGCGCAAGTATTTCCAGGCGGCGCAGCTTCGATATCTGGTTGAATGGAGCCGATGGGAGTCGGACAAGCACTGGTTATTTCAAGATCAGGCGGTAGCGGGTCGCCCTTTACAGGAGGTGCCCTTTTTGCGCAGGGCTCATCGCCCTCCGAATCTTTATGCGTCTTTTGTAACAAGGGTCCCGCTGAGGGTGTGGGATGCTACTAGCACGGCGTACGAGCTTACCACATTCCCTTCCCCGTTTACTCCTATTGCGGACAACCCGGACTTTACACCAGGGGTTGCTCAGGGAGCTTTCGTGCACTGGCGGGCCGCTGGATGTAGGGCACTTTTCCACGTGTACGGGCCGGATGGAGTTCTCCCTTTCCAAGCGCTTAAGGAGGAGTATGGTTTGGCTGAGACAGACAGGATGCGTTACTGCCAGGTGCGACACTGGGCTTTGCAGTCGCAGGTACGCGAGCTGGCAGATAGGAAACTATTGCCGTACGAGAGGTGGCTAGTGACGCGTGCTTCGGATGCTAAGCTCATCACAGATCTATATAAATTACTGCAGCCCTCCCCCTTACACTTTCATAATCCAGGTAGGGAACGCTGGAACAGAGAGCTTGGTAGAACGTTGAGCCACAAAGAATGGGACCAGATCTCGTATTGCGCACGGCATTCTGCATATCATGTAGGGCTTACTGAAACCTTCACTAAAGTGTCTACATATTGGTACTACACCCCGGAGCGATTGCACGAGATGGACAGGCATATTGATAATACATGCTGGCGAGGATGTGGGCACCCGGGCACATTGACACACATCCTGTGGGAGTGCCCAGTACTGAGCCTTTATTGGAAGGAGGTGCTAGATGAGGTTGACGCTCAGTTTGAAATAGAGTTACCCCGCTTCCCGGCATATGTCTTGTTGGGCTTGCCCAACGGGCTGATGTATCCATTGAAATCCCATAGGGGCAGACAAATTGCTATAGCATTGGGCTCCGCCGTTCAGAATATCCTAATCCATTGGCGGACCACCACTGTTCCATCTATCACGGGCTGGTTGCATAGGCTGTGGCACGTTCTGGGTATGGAAAAACTGTCACTGATGATGGCCGGGGAGGTGGAGCAATTTGGGGAGTTGTGGCAGCCCTTCCACACATTGTTGGCTACCGAATTCAGGGAACTGACCTGTCCGAGGTACTTGAGGCTCTTGAGATTGACACCACCGCTAGAGTTCACTGCACAATAACCATGGGTTGGATAAGGTTTGGGGGTAGTGGGGGGGGGCTAAACGCCGTGGGTTTGGCTAAAGACGGGACACTGGACGGGGGTGCTGGGAGGGTGTTGGGGAACGAGAAGGGGGTGGGGGGAGTTGGGGGGAACTGTTTTCTTTCAAAAGAGAGGGCACGGACACTTTTTTTTCTACCTCAGGGTGTTACTGTATGCAATGTTGATGGGAGAGGAGCCCACATAACCTATACTGCTCTGCCGGGACATGTAGCATTTACTTGAAGATGGGCTCCCGGGACTGCAGCACACTGCCATTGCTTGAATGTTATTCCTTTTGTCCTGTGTACCCTTTCAATAAAATACTTTAAACATAAAAAACATCAATACTATAACAGGGGCACGAGGTCCAGAAGAAAAGGAAGCGAGAGGAGTAGAAAGAAGGAAAATAGAGAAAGAATGAGTGAGAGCGTTTAGATAGTAGTAGAGGAAGAGAGCGTGTGAGTGGGCGGGAGGGGGGATGGAAGGGAGGCGGGGCCAACGATCTAAACCAGTGGGGGGCCTATGTTCTATACAAGGAGGTCACACGCAGCTTGTTGGGATCAGGCGGGCGGATAGCATCTTCGAAAAGGCGCAGCGCGCTAAGCTTGGTTGGACAATAATGTGCGTGTTCTAGCTTACAAAGATAAGTAATTAGGGGCTGCCAAACTGCAGTGAAGCGAGTATCACGCGCTTGCAGTCGCGCTGTAAAGAGCTCCATGGTTATGACATGCCATTGGTGCACGTACCAGGCGGCGACAGGGGGCGCCTCCGTCTTCTTCCAATATTGCCCTATAAGTTACTTGGCTGCTCCAAGCATGTGGAATGCTATAGTCCAATCGCTCCAGGTGACAGCCTTGAAAGTGGTCGGTTTGATGCCCAGCAGGATTGTGTTTGTAGACTCAGGCAGGGGGAAACCAAGTACCCGTTTGATATGACTAAGGACTTCTTTCCAGAACAAGGTCAGGAGTGGGCAAGCCCACCAGATGTTTATGAAATCACCAGATGCTGTCGAACATCTCCAGCACTTGGGGGAAGAGGCAAGGAAAATTTTGTGCAAAAGGTCCGGTGTGTAATACCATTACGTCATGATTTTATATGCGTTTTCCCTTTGTGGAATACTGCGGAAGACTCTAGGTATGTACGCCAAAAACGACCCCACTGTGCGGGTGAGATTTCTGTATCAGGCGTCAGCTGCCATTTGCGCTGGTATGGGTGGGTAGGCATCAAGGGGGGGTGTTGTTAAATCTGATACGTGCAGGAGATTAGGCCCTTCGACTCGTCAAATGAGCGGACCAGCCGCTCAAAGGGAGTGAATGGACGGGTAGCTGCCTCCTGCATCTCCACCGAGGCGACCCAATGTTGTAACAGTGCATACTGTAACCCAGTTCCCGGTGGGAGGTTAAATTCTTCTCTACACTGCGCAAAGGTTTTGAGTACTCCCCCCTCATAGAGGTCACAGATCACTCTGCATCCCCCTTGTACCCATCTATCAAAAGCCTGGGAGCGGTATGCCGGGGGAAATAGGGGGTTGCCCGCTATGGGCGTTTGGGGAGAGGGAAAGGTTGTGAGACCCCTGCGTATCGCCACTCTAGTCCAGATATCTAATACCGTTTTAGTGGGTACCGCCATGTAGGCACTCCTAGAGCGCGCTGCACGGTGGAGCCACTTAAGGTCCCAGATGGTGTGCCCAGTGACCATCCTGTCCATATGGAACTAGACCTTTTCGCTTTCAGTGGTTGTCCACTCCGACGCAAAGCGGAGATGAGAGGCCCAGTAATAGTCTAAAAGGTTGGGACAGGCTAACCCTCTGCTATCAGGTGGTAGCATGAGGATCTTGTGAGAAAATCCCGGTCTGCGCCCACCCCATGTGAACGTAGTAAGGTTGCGCTGTAAACCCTGTATCTGATGGTGTGGGGTCCGAGTGGGTAGGCATAGGAATACGTATAATATTTTAGGGAGGATGGACATTTTGATGGCGTTGAGCCTACCCAGCCATGACATCGTCAGAGGTTTCCACCATCTTAAGTACTCCAACACTGCCCTCCTCCATTCCCGCCAGTTAACTTGGGTCCATGTGTCTAAGGAGGGAGTTAGTTTAAGACCTAGGTATTGGATGTGGTCACCAGCCCACTGATACAGCGCAAGTCTCTCTAAGGTAGGTATCTCCTCCTTAGGAATTGTGAGGTTTAAAGCCCAGGATTTGCCATGATTGATTTTGAGTCCTGAATCCCGTTCAAAAGTCTGCAAGAGGGAGTGTAGAGCCGGGAGAGATGTATGCAGTCATGAGAATGTGAGGATGAGGTCGTCTGCGAATAACGCCACCTTGTTTTGCCGACCCTCCATGGTGATGCCATGTATGACCTTCCTCTGTCTGACCATTTCTGTTAGGTGTTCCACCACTAGGGAAAGAGCAGAGGCAACAGTGGACACCCCTTGCCGGGTGCCCCTATGAATGAAGAAAGGCTCAGTGAGTTGTCCATTAACCCTGACCCTGGCCTTCAGGGACAGATATGGGGCCATGATCCAAGAGATCATATTCTGGCCAAGACTGACTCTCTGCAGTACAGCCCGAAGGAAGGCCCAACCTACCCGATCAAACGCCTTCTCCGCGTCAAGCGATAGAAAGCAAGCTGGTATGTTCCAGGCGTGCGCCTTCCCCATCAAGTGTGTGAGCCTACGTACATTGTACGCCCCTTGACGATTGTGGATGAAGCCAACTTGGTCCGGCTCCATGAAACCAGGCATGTGCGGGTCTAGGCGCTTGGGGAGAATTTGGGTGTAAATTTTAAGGTCAGTGTTCAGGAGCGCTATGGGGCGGTAGGAAGCGCGTAGCGCAAGGTCCTTCCTGGGTTTAGGTATGAGCGCTATTTCCGCCATACCCATAGAGGGGTCGGTCCGGCTGTGTCCGAGAAAGAATTGTACTATCGCAAGAGGTGGGGTATGAGCTGTGTCTGAAACATGCAGTAGAAAGCCAGCGGTAGGCCGTCCGGACACGGAGTCCGTCCAAGAGGGAGTTCCTTTAACGTCATCTCCTCCGCAGTTAGAGGCCCTCCAGAGCCTGGGCGTGGTGGGGATGTAACGGATTCCAAGCACATTGGTTTAAGGCATCCTCAATGAGATCTGGTGACGGCGTTTCTGCCTCGTAGAGTGCAGCATAGTAAGCCCTAAAGGCCTCACATTTGGCCCACTCTGAGGTGACTCGAGTGCCGTCCGGGAGTTTAATATTAGCTATGTGAGCTTTCGCTGCCCGTGCCCTCAGACGCCTCGCCAATTGTCCCCCCTTCATAGTACCGCTGCTTCAGGGCTATAAGGGACCGTTCTGCTTTATTGGTGCGTAAAACGCGCAGTTGCCCCCTGAAGTTCGCGAGTCGCCTTTGGGATGCCAGCAAGGTACAGGCCTGGTCTTGTTTTTCTGCCGCCTTGATGTCTGCAGAGAGGCTATCCTCCAAAAGCCGGATTGATAGCCCGCGCGATCGAGAGCGAGGTGATGTGACCTCGAATCGTAGCTTTGAAAGCATCCCACACCACAGGGAAGGGCGTCTCAGGAATATAAGTGCGCGTGAAGTAAGAGTCAATGACAACCCGTATGCTTTCCACGTCTGCCGGGTCCAGCAGGATACTTGGCGGTAGGCGACACAGCGGAGTATGAGAAGAGCAAGCGGCTGGGTCCTGTAGTAGTAGTTCAACATGGGCATGGTCAGAGATCGATATAGCAGACATAGATGCCGCCAGCATGTCTCGCACCATAGCATGGGAGATAAATAGGTAATCAATGCATGAATACGAGCGGTGCACATGCAAATAAAAGTCCTGTGCCTCCTGCGAGTGGTACCGCCATGCATCCGTCAAGCCCAGGTCTGTTATTTGTTCACGGAGCATAGAAGACATGGCTCCCACCCCAGTCAAAAATGTTCCACTGCGATCCGCCCCACGGTCCCATACTAGGTTAAAGACACCCCCCAGGATCAGCGAGGGGTCGCCCTGTGGGACGTGGTCCCTCAAGAGTGCTCGGAGGTAGGAATCCTGCATCGGATTTGGTGCAAACACATGACACAGGGTAAATATGGGCCTCCCGATTTCGACCCCCACCTTAACAAAGCACCCATTTGGGCTTCGTAGACCTTTCATTTCCCCCTGCCTGACACCATTCCTGCACAGAATCGCCACCCCAGCCGTTTTAGTGGTCGCTGTGGCTCAAAATTGGAGTGGATATTTAGGATGCGCCATTCGTTGAACATCTTCATTTAAAAGATGAGTTTCTTGGAGGAATATGATGTCGGAATTGTGTTGGAGGAGGTAGCGCCACACCTGTCACCGTTTGTTCGGAGAATTAAGCCCCTTAACATTAAGGGAAAGCACCTTTAAAGGGCAAGGAAGGGTCATAGTCAGTTCTTATCCCAAGTTATTCCTTTAAGCCACTGAAGGGAGCAGCGCAGTTCAAGGGAAGGGGCGGGCAGGGTCATTTCCAGCCTGCCAATGGGACACTTGCCAGCGCCTCAGAGTTTCCCGCCCGCCACACTCAGGAAGATAAAAAAAGAAGAAGGAGAGGGGAAGAAAAGTAGGAAAGCACAACAGTGAAGAATAGTAAACCAGTAATGGGCAAAGGGGCCATATTATTCTGTTCCCTTCACAGGGCACACCCGAGGGTTCGGATGGGCCGAGGGATGTCACTCCCTCAGGAACAATTGGGGGTAGCTTATCAGCCCTCTTCAAGTTCATCCAGTGGGAAAGCCTCAGCGTCCCCCACCCTACAGACAAGAAACTGGGGTGCAGATCAAGATGGTGTAGTAACCCGCAAATCTAGTGAGAGGGGTGAATTTCAATAAGATTATGCTTCACAATCCAGTGCAGGCGTATGTTTAGTCGCCCTGTGGGACGTGGTCCCTCAAGAGTGCTCGGAGGTAGGAATCCTGCATCGGATTTGGTGCAAACACATGACACAGGGTAAATATGGGCCTCCCGATTTCGACCCCCACCTTAACAAAGCACCCATTTGGGCTTCGTAGACCTTTCATTTCCCCCTGCCTGACACCATTCCTGCACAGAATCGCCACCCCAGCCGTTTTAGTGGTCGCTGTGGCCCAAAATTGGAGTGGATATTTAGGATGCGCCATTCGTTGAACATCTTCATTTAAAAGATGAGTTTCTTGGAGGAATATGATGTCGGAATTGTGTTGGAGGAGGTAGCGCCACACCTGTCACCGCTTGTTCGGAGAATTAAGCCCCTTAACATTAAGGGAAAGCACCTTTAAAGGGCAAGGAAGGGTCATAGTCAGTTCTTATCCCAAGTTATTCCTTTAAGCCACTGAAGGGAGCAGCGCAGTTCAAGGGAAGGGGCGGGCAGGGTCATTTCCAGCCTGCCAATGGGACACTTGCCAGCGCCTCAGAGTTTCCCGCCCGCCACACTCAGGAAGATAAAAAAAGAAGAAGGAGAGGGGAAGAAAAGTAGGAAAGCACAACAGTGAAGAATAGTAAACCAGTAATGGGCAAAGGGGCCATATTATTCTGTTCCCTTCACAGGGCACACCCGAGGGTTCGGATGGGCCAAGGGATGTCACTCCCTCAGGAACAATTGGGGGTAGCTTATCAGCCCTCTTCAAGTTCATCCAGTGGGAAAGCCTCAGCGTCCCCCACCCTACAGACAAGAAACTGGGGTGCAGATCAAGATGGTGTAGTAACCCGCAAATCTAGTGAGAGGGGTGAATTTCAATAAGATTATGCTTCACAATCCAGTGCAGGCGTATGTTTAGTCTATCATGGAGTCAATGGGCGCGAGGCGGATTCTTCTCTATCCCCTTCAAGGGATCGTATGTGCCCGATGATATCCTGCTTGGCCTGCGAGGCAGATTGCTAATCCCTAGGCGGCGAACGGCGATGACGGGGGACAGTAGTCCAAGTTGGTTTGGCAGGCACCCGCTTCTGCCGCCGAGGGCAGGAAGGGCTGGCTGGCGGCGATGACGGCAGCCGAAGCAACTGTGCTGCCTCCAAATAGGACCAGCCCATTCTTCGCTTGGAGTACCATTGGATGATGAGGGCAAATGGGTGCCCCCACTGGTAGGAGATGTCCATGCTCCGCAGCTTCTCGGTCACAGCCTTAAAAGCACGGCATCGTCGCAGGGTGTTGGGTGCCAAGTCTTGGAAGATCTGGATCTTATGCCTATTGTAGCTGAGATCTGGCTTAGCACACCCAGCCCTGAGGATAGCTTCTTTCTCTGTAAAAAAGTGGACCCTGGTTAAGATGTCCGGGAAGAGACCCGGCCTCCCCGTGGGCCCAGACACCCGGTGGGCGCGATCCAAAGCCTGCAGAGAGGCGTCCTCATCCCCCCAGACCTCGTGGAGGAGTTGCGCCACGTGAGTCATGATGTCCTTCCCCTCCGTGCCAAGAGGGACCCCTCGATTGAGGAGGTTATTCCGGCAGCTCCGGTTCTCCAAATCCTCCTGCTTTACTTGCAGCTCAATGTGTTGCTCCTCTAGTGTGTAACAACAAGGGGTGGTGATGGACAGAGTTTCTGAATTAAGCAGAATACTCTCACCCAGTCAAGAGATCAGGGCTAGATCCAACACCGTTTTTTAGCTCACTGCACCATCCCAGCTCAGAACCTGGCTATATGCAAATTAGTCTGTTCCTGTCCCAGTGCATGATGGGAACAGGACAAATCAAACTACCAAGCCAATTCTTACACTGGGAAGGAAACAAGCTTCGGGGGACCGGTTTCTGGCATTTCAGCCGTCGTCGGCCCGGCTTGCTTGAATCCTGATGGTGCAATGAGCAAGGGACTCACATCTGAGTATACCCTTCCACGCTCATGGTGGACAAAATATTTAACAACAAGGGGTGGTGATGGACAGAGTTTCTGAATTAAGCAGAATACTCTCACCCAGTCAAGAGATCAGGGCTAGATCCAACATCGTTTTTTAGCTCACTGCACCATCCCAGCTCAGAACCTGGCTATATGCAAATTAGTCTGTTCCTGTCCCAGTGCATGATGGGAACAGGACAAACCAAACTATCAAGCCAATTCCTACACTGGGAAGGAAACAAGGTTCCGGGGACCGGTTTCTGGCATTTCAGCCGTCGTCGGCCCGGCTTTTGAATCCTGATGGTGCAATGAGCAAGGGACTCACATCTGAGTATACCCTTCCACGCGAGTCATGATGTCCTTCCCCTCCGCGCCAAGAGGGACCCCTCGATTGCGGAGGTTATTCCGGCAGCTCCGGTTCTACAAATCCTCCTGCTTTACCTGCAGCTCAATGTGTTGCTCCTCTAGTGTGGTCAGACCTTGCCACAGTTGTTCCTGGTCCTCCGTGCGGGCATCAACTGTCTTTTCCAGGTCGTCCACCCGGTCCCCCAATTCGGTAACCTCTTTTCTGAGTTCTCGCACACACGAGTGAACCTCTGTGCGTAGGGAGCCAATTTCCATCTTGAGCTCTGACATAAAGGAGGCCATAAATGCCTGGGTTACCGGCGTCGAGTCCCCCCGCGGCCTGC
Organism: Lissotriton vulgaris; assembly: GCF_964263255.1. Taxonomy (NCBI): domain Eukaryota; kingdom Metazoa; phylum Chordata; class Amphibia; order Caudata; family Salamandridae; genus Lissotriton; species Lissotriton vulgaris. The sequence continues at coordinate 616,739,537 of NC_141697.1, forward strand.
AATGCCACCTCAGTGGGAGCCAATGCTCCCGCCTTACCCCACATTGCCACCACGGAGTTGTCTCTAAGAGGCCGCAGCCAGATCTGCCTTGCCCCCTCTGGAATGCATCATAGCCAGTCTCTAAGTGTCCCATTGGCAACCGGGCCGTGTGGTCCATGCGTGTTCTCTGCGATGCACACTATGAGATCCTCCGCCCAAGTAGAGCTGCTGTATTTCCTATCTGGCAATGTCCGAAACTGCTGCAGGGGGGTCCAATGCGTAGGGTCCTCCACCCTGACCCTGTGGTAAACATATTTTACCATATACGAGTTTGCCATATAATTTCAGACAGGTACAAAGAATAGCTCAATCAAATGAGAGGCAGAGTCCGTGGTGTCTGAGTCAGAAGGGCTTTAATCAAAATGACTCGAGCCATGGAAATCAATTCCATCAATACAAGGGTTCGGGGTATGCAATGATGGAAGAAAGATGTCAACGATTTATTAACAGTACATGACATATATAGTAAAATGACACAATGGCAATGGATACAGTAGGCGTGACTAGTGAAACGTATATGATAAGAACACATGTGCGTAGCAGAAAAGGCGTGTACAAGGGTGTGCACGGAGGCGTGTACCATAAACGTCACAGAAAAATGTCATAAGTGGGTGGGTGCATAGAGAAATCTGCAAAGTCAGCAGGAAGTGCGGATGCGTGCGCAACTAGCATGACGTGACATAGACGTGTAACTGGGGAGAACTTTAACACTAGTAAAGGAGACAGAAGTCTGGGATGTCAGTACGACCTGGACCTATAACATATCTGGTATCTCATGTTTGGAGGATGTTTTATCTGGAGTAAAAGGTCTCTCGGGCAGAAGCTATACTACACTGAATGTTAGTGTGTGCAGATGTGTCTACGTGTCTAGGTGCGGGGCCATGGGCCTACTATGAAAACGGGAACTGTAAATTACTTGCACGGAGACAGGAGGACTTGCTCTTTGCTCTGCAGCCGGGGATATGTTTACCTAAATCACTAGACAGGAATGTGTTTTCGAGGAGGCTGGACAGATAACTTTGAAGGCAAAATACTGTTTGGCAGGCAGGCCAGGTCGAGCCAGGCACCGCTTCGCTTGGCAAGAAGTAAGGCAGAGGCCAGGGAGGCATCTCCATGCTGCAGCTTTCAGAGGCAGAGGCAGAAGTGGCTCGAAGGCAGAAATCAGGGCCTAGCTCGGCATAGCCAGGAAAAACGTGAAAGTGCACCATGTAAAGACGGTGGCACGGCATACTTAGGAACTGAATTATCGATCCATTCATGGTGGATCTGATAGAGGACATGTTAACGTTAGACGCAAATGTATTTGAGTCTTCAGATTCGGTTGTGGAGGGAAATTACATGCACTTAAAACTCGTACATGGAGTCGTTGGGGTACACGTTAGGGGACACATTTGACCATAAAAATTTCAATCACCTCATTCCCTCCTTGTCCCCTACGGACCCATCAGGATATGTCGATTTTCATGAGACCATCAATCTGTTCATATAACATCATCTGTTCTTCTTTCTTTATTCGGGAATGGGAACGTGAACTTGGATGGGGAACACAAGCGGTGGCACACAAGCCGCAAATCGCTGGCCCACATTGTAGACATAGACAACAACTGAATACTATGGCCAATATGATTCCTAGGAATGACAGTAGCTTCCATCCCCAGCCTGTTATTACACTCCAGAACCAACCGGACCAAGTCCAGGAGCCTGGATTCTGGTGTATCAGATGGGCAATTTCGTGAAGTCTAGTAATGGCCTTATAGACCGATGGCGCGTTATTAGGAATAAACACGCAACAACTGGATCCGATGACTCTACAAGCTCCGCCCCTATCGGCCAGGATTACGTCAAGGACAAGGCGGTTCTGAAGAACAACAAGTCTCATAGCAGACTGCTCCTCTGTTAAGTTGCCCAAAGCAGAAGTAGTCTCATTCACTACTGCTTCGAGTATTCTGGTTAATTTGCGTATCAGTTTATTGTTGGAGACCATGCCTAGATAGGGAAAGAATCCTTTATTGAAATCTGTATATTGTTCCCATGTAGTTTCAGTCTGATCGACTATTGGGAGACCTCTCTTGTGTCTAACGAGATCGAGGCGGGAATTCCTGTGATAGTCAGAGGGGGCTAGAAAAACTGGTGGCAATAGGAATGCAATGAAACAGGTACCATCCCAGTCTAGAGGTAAGCGGACATAAGCTGTCTGACCACATATGAAATAGGAATGTCGGGAAGCTTTGAATGTAGACTTGCCTTTATCACTGAATTCGACTACAGTAGTACAATCACTGTGACCTAGATGTACTGAACCATTCTTTCTAACACATAATACACCTTTTGCTGGTAAGACTGATATAGATGGCAAGTCTGGACTAGTCTCTGACTGAACGTTTAGAATCATGAGGTTAAGTGTAAAATTGCCTAATCCATATACTTCATTTTCTAGATCGGTCCCTGTCATTTGTGGAATACCTTCTTCGTTTGGGAAACATGCTTTGTTCATGACTGTGTTCAGATTTCCCCATATCCAATTGCCTTGGGAAACTCGTGATTCGGTGTCTAAAGAGGAAATTATACTAAACCATGCACCACAGGAACCATTATGTGTGAACGGGTAAGGAAAAAGGGGCAGAGCTCCCTTGTAGTTCTGATAGGGAGGGAGTCTGCCACATATCCAACAATTAGTAGCATTATTGATCTGGTGAGAATGGTGTAACATACGGATGAATGGATTGTTGCGCAGCGCAAGTCGATAAGACAATTCGTGTGGAGGAAGAGTACTAAACGTGTGCTCTACAGTGTCATTAGAAAAAGAATGTGCAAGAGGAAAATATATATATAACATCCAAATCATAGCGATAATCGTAAGACTCAGAAAAAACATAATAAGTAGTGTACAGACGCATCTGCTTCGGAGACTTTTACAATATTTCTGTTTCTTGGTCTCCTGTCTATCTCTCTCTCTATTGGGGTCTAACTTATACATGTCAAGAAACTGTCTAACCGCTTCACCCAGGGGGGGGACTTAAACAATTAAACTGTCTGACTTACTAGACCTCAATTTCATGCGATACTCCTGTTGAGGAGTTTTCTCTAACAGGGGGAGTTTGGTATCAGTTTCTGGAATGTGAGAGTCCTGGGAATCAGTCTTTGGCGGAAGTCCATAAAAACGTTTCACGTGACTGGAGTGGACCCAGCCCTTCCTCCCCTCTAGCTTCACTGCAGTCCTGGTTGTTAACAAGACGATCTTCGGCTCCTTCCAGCAGGGCTCCAGAGGGCTTGACCTATCGAAATTCCGGACTACGACGACATCCCCCGGGACCAATTCATGTGGTTTCACCTCGGTGTTGTCTGGGAAGGCTGCCGCAACCTGTGAACGACATGATTGTAGTGCAGACATCAAGGAAGCAAGGTAATCTGTCAGCATATTACTGTCAACATCAGTTATTTTACGCGGCATAGGCGTCCCCCACATATTAGGAGGTCTACCGAAGACCACCTCATACGGGGATAGCCCTGTCCTAGAATGGGCTACCATTCGCATATAAAAAAGGGCAACTGGCAAAGCTACTATCCAATCTACTCCTTTCTCTTTACACACTTTGGCAAGACGCGTTTTCAGAGTCTGATTGTGTCGCTCCACGAGACCTGCTGCCTCGGGATGTCGGACACAGTGAAACTTCCACTGGTAACCCAATAGAAGTGAAACCTTCTTCATAAGTTCAGATGAGAATGGCTGACCGTTATCTGAATACACGACACGGGGCAAACCGTACCGTGGGAAAAACTCGCGAACCAACTGCTTGGCAGTGGTCGGGGCAGTGTAATCTGGGACGGGATATGCTTCTGTCCATCGGGATAGGGCACATACAACTACGAGGACATATTTGAATCCTCGGCATCTTTCCATCTGGATATAATCCATCTGGAGGACTTCAAAAGGATGGTCAGGAGGATGAAATCCACCTCGTTCCACGGGAATACCTTTTCCTGGATTGAACTGACAACAGATCATGCAGGTACGCACTTTCTGTTTTGCTGCTGCTCGTAAATGCTTATTGAACCAAAGATTCTGTAAACTGTCTAACATGGCTTTTTCTCCTAGATGTGCTGGACTATGTGCTGTGTTGATGATAACTTGAACCATAGAGTCGGGGAGAAACCATGTGGTCTTTCCCTTCGTCATCCATCCCTGGTCTGTCTGGACCCCTCCTTGTTCAGCCCATTTCTTTATTTCATCTGGAGTAGCATGTGTCTGTATGTCGATGACATCTTGTGTGGGATCTCTGACTGTCATGCTATGTGTCAGTGAGGTTACGTCAGTCTTTGTCATGTCAGTCGTTTGAGTATGAGTCAGTGCTGTATGTTTCGCAGTTCGATCTGCAAAGTCGTTACCCTGAGAAATAGTGTCTGTGACTTTTGTATGTGCCTTGCACTTCATGATAGCTATGGGTGTAGGCAAATGTATTGCTTCCAATAGAGCTTGAATGAGGGGACCATGCTGGATCTTGGCTCCGTGAGAGGTCAGAAAACCTCTTTCTTGCCAGAGGACACCGAAGTCGTGTACGACTCCGAATGCATAACGTGAATCTGTGTATATGTTTACTTTCAGGTTCTTGGCTCGTATACAAGCTTGGGTCAGAGCAATGAGCTCTGCTGCTTGAGCTGACAGGGTGTCGATGCGATGTGTTTCTATGACTTCAGTTTCAGTGGTCACTGCATATGCGGCCACTAACTCTCCTGTACTTGTTCTTATACATGAACCATCCACATAAAGTGTCAGGTCTGGATTGGGTAAGGCTACATCTGTCAAGTCTTGTCTGGGCTTCGTAATTGTATTAATGACATCCACGCAGTCATGTGGAGTAGGATCTGTTGTGCTTGATGGTAAAAGTGTAGCAGGATTTAGCGTATTGCAACGTCTGATTTCTATGTGTGGTTGGAACAATGTCAATTCATAACCTGTCAGTCGTGCTATAGTCAAGTGTTGAGTCTGTGTTCTGTTTAGGAGAACTTCCACAGAGTGTGGAACTTGTACTGTCAATTGATGTCCCAATACAATGGAGTCACTTTGTCTGATTGCTAAAGCTGTTGCTGCAACTGATTTTAAGCACGCAGGCAAGGCCTGGGCTACTGGATCTAATGTACTCGAAAAATAAGCACACGGTCTGTGTTTGTCTGCTTGAAGCTGAGTGAGAACTGATAATGCTGTGCCATCCCGTTCTGTGACAAAAAGTGTAAAAGGTTTGCTGTAACATGGTTTCGCTAAAACAGGTGCTTGACATAAAGCTTTCTTCAATTCGTCAAAAGCTTGTGTATGTTCCTGAGTCCAAGGGAGAACAGTCGGAGACGCTGCCTCCTGTGTTGTCAACTGTATGAGTGGTTTGGCTAGAAATGCATATTGTGGGATCCATTGTCTGCAATAGGAAGTGAGTCCAATAAAGGCTCGTACTTCTTTCTGTGTCTTGGGTTGCGGTAATTGTGCAATTAACTGAATTCGATCAGGTGTCAACTGTCTACCCCACTTGGACAGCAAGTGCCCAAGGTACACCACTTGCTGGGCACAGAATTGTAGCTTCGAAGGAGACACCTTGTGTCCCTTGTCCGCCAGGAAATGCAAAACTGTCAGTGATGCTTGTTCACATTCTGGTTCACTACGGGCGGTGATCAATAGATCATCGACGTATTGAAGTAGGGCAGTGTTGGCAGGCATGTGAATACTGTCAAGTTGTCGTTTCAATGCTTGGCTATAGATGCTGGGGCTTTCTGTGAATCCTTGAGGTGCGCGTGCAAATTTGAAGCTACGGCCATTTAAACAGAATCCGAAAAGGTATTGGCTTTCCGGATCAATGGGGACACTAAAGAAGGCGTTCTTGAGATCGATTACAGTAAAGAACGTCACTTCAGAATCAATAGCTGTCAATAGGGACGAAATGTCTGGGACCACTGGATACTGTGGTACAATGCATTTATTTAATTCTCGCAAATCGATCACTAATCGATAGACTGGAGGTGCATTTGGATCAGTGCGTTTAAGAATTGGAATGATAGGGGAATTACAAACATTGGAGTCGGTTTCTACAACCACTCCTTGTGCAATGAGTTCGTCAATGATTTTCAGCAAAGCCACTACAGCATCAGGTGGTAACTTGTATTGTCGGATACGTGGTAGTACAACTCCTGGCTTGAGTGTGACACGGTATGGAGTAATGTGCATACAACCTACATCAGTGGGGCCTTGTGCCCATAAATGTGCAGGTACATTCTGTAACCTAGGATCAAAATCTCTCAATACAAAATGTCCCTTAAAATCACGAAGGAACAACCTTACTCCTTCCGGAGAACAACAAATTACGGCTCCTAGAGCTTTCAGGGTTTTTATACCAAGCAAGTTTTCTGGACATGATTTTGTGAGCAATAAATCTGTAGTACGGGATAATGGACCAACTGCAAGGGGAACTGGTTTCGATACCTCATTAACAATAGGCTTTCCTGAAAATCCAAGGGAAACATTCTGTGAGCCTGAGAGGGGTGCCCCTGGAACCTCGTCATGACTGATGGAAGTTCTGCTTGCCCCTGTGTCAATCAAAAACTTTCTATCCTTTCCTAATACCTGACTATGTACATAAGGACCCTCTTGATCTACAGGAACCTCAATAAGAGGCAAGCCAACCTCCCTCTCTAGGCTGTTTCATGTGTACTGCTGATAATCGGGGTAGTCGGATTGTGCATATTGGTACATCTGCTGTGTAACATGTTGAGTTGTGGCAATGGGCTGAGGCTGTGGTACCGCTACGGTCTGTTGTGGAATCTGCATAGGCTGTATATTCTGCGGAACGTGTTGTTGGACCTGGTCCTGTCTAGGTGGACGCGGTCTCTCTTTAGTTTTACCTGTAGCTATATTGTGTTTCAAAACTGTACAATCGTTTACGTAGTGACCTGGCTGTTTACAATAGTTGCATGTCCCTTTAACAGGAGCTGCTGAATTGTTGGACTGTGTCGTACCCCTTTTATGACCGTCAGCTGGAACCGACTGAGCAACTAACACTTTCATTTTCGTGTCTTTCATACGTCTCTGTTCATGATCATGTTCCTCCCTGATTCTGTTCTGGTGGTACTGTAACATTTGTAACATTTGGGAAGGCGTATTTGCTTGCCATGTGCTCTCGACTTTCAATACACGGTTCTTAACCTGGGGCAAAGAATTCTCGACTAATTTAGTTACAAAAAGATGTGGGTATGACTCGCTACTTGTTTTCAGGCCACTATTAATAATAAAACATTTCTCGAATCTGGAGTAAAAATCACTAGTGTCTTCATCGTGTTTCTGTTTGCAGGCTGAGATTGCATCCCAGTCCTCCTTTTTAGTTGTCAATAATCTTGGCAAAACCTGTACTAATAATCCTGGTAATGCTTTAGTTTTCTCCCCAAGACCTAAACCTGGGGTTCGACCAGTTTCTTCGTTTTCTAATTCAGCCCAATTGATCTTTTTATCTCCCACCTCCCATTCTTTTTCTTTGAGTTTCTCATAAATACCGACAGGCAATAACACTTTCAATATTTTCATAATGTCGGGATATGTGTAATCTCCCATGAGTAACATGTCTTTTATTTCGCGGTGAAAACCTGCAGGGTCTTTATCATGACTTGGCACTATTTTCTTCATTTCCAATAATTCCATTTTAGTTATGGGCGTGTATACAAATACGTGTTCAAGTGTATCATCTGGTTTCCGGATTGGATGCACTTCTCGCAAAGGGTTCTGTTTGTCTAGGTGATATGGATGTCTTACTGGGGGTGGGACGGAAACAAGATGTGGAGTCAAGAAAGTTCTGTATTTATGACGTTGTTCTAAAATGATGTCAATTAAATCGGTACCTAGACCTCTCCATCTTCTCAGGAGTAAGTCTTGCAATAGGTTATATAACGGACCTGGGTCAGATTGTTGGTTTTCATACTGTACAATGAGATGTTGAGTCATGTATATACCAGCTAATCGCTGTTCTTCTGGAGTAAGACTTAAAAATGTTTGCACTACTGAATCGTCTTTATATATGCTGTCATCCCCGGCCCATTGGACTGCGGACCGGGCTAGTTCCTGATCACGTAAGGTATTGAGTTCATGATAACCTACTCTTTCTTTCAGGATTTTATCAGTAATTTGGAAAACATGTTCAAGGGAACATCGCTCTGGTATCGGACAAAGGTAACGTTTCTTGTTTTCTAAACGAATAGGCCTGTCGAAGGGCCTATCAAGTGGATACTGTCTAGGGAGTTTCTCTCTACCTACGTACGCTATCAGACCTTGAGTCTCTGCGGCATTCTCTGGTTCTTCCTCCTCGGAGGTATCTTTATCGTCTGACTCGAGATGCTTTTCAGCCTCCCGTCGGACATGTATCGCTACTATTACTTTACGGACCTTTCTAGTCATAGCCTCTATACATTTCTCTTTGTCATGCTTACAATCTGCAATATTCTGACTCCACTTTGACAATCCCTCCATCTCTTCTTGTGGAAAGCCTGGCTGGTCTTGTTCCCTGATCAAACAATGAATCAAAACTCGTAATATTAAAGCTTGTGTCTCAACTTTCTGATGTGCCATGGCTTCACGAACAAACTCTGGTCTCTCTCCTGTTCTAATAAAATGATATATGTTGTCTAGATGTTCTGGCATCTCTGGTAATAATATCAAATAATCTGTAATACGGCGTAAACGTAATGAGGCTAACATCATGGGTCCTGTCTTGCCAGGTACTGTATCATATCTACAATCTGTAAGGTACTGTTTAAGTTTTTCGGCTGGGCTTGCTTTAGGTGTACGCTGCATTGCTAATTCTCTCATTGTCACCCGGTGTAATTGTGGCGGGGTGTGATAACCTCCTGTAGCACCTCCTGAGGCGGAAGCATGAGCATAACCTGACTGTGTGGCAGGTATTTGTAACGGGATTGAACCCTGGGTTGCAGCGGACCCAAAGGGATTAAGCGGATTAATAACAGGGGGAACAGTAGGGGAAGTGACAACAGGTGCGGGAAGTTGGTGACGTGGAGGGGTCGTGGCTTGATCAGCAGGTATCTGCTGTTGCAGGTTATTATTAGCAGGTTGTACGGGTACATTGGTATATGCGGGAGCTACATCATCTAAATAGGAAGAAAGGAAAATGTCTGCTGCGGTCTTTTTATGACGTAATTTTGTCGGAACCAATGGAGGGGGCAGATCTTTCGGTATTTCCGGGGTCGCCTTGGGCAGGCCCTCGGCCAGAACTGGATACAGTCCTGTTATAATTGTATTACTCTGTCTGTCGTGTTGTTCCATTCTGACTCGCTGTCCCTCTTCTAGTAGTTCCTTCTCTCTAGCTTTTTCGGAATCCTCTCTACTTTTCTCTGCTTTTCTGAGTGCTTTTTCTGTCCGTCTATGTGATTCTTTACGCCACAATTCAATGGCATCTTTCTGTGACTGTCTGGCTTTCTTTTTCCATAATGCTTCTTCTACTCTCATGATGCACTCGGCATCCCATGTCCCTGTAACGGGCCATCTCTGATTCTCTTCCAGGTCTTTGGTATAGTCCACCCATAAGTCTAAGTACAGTATGGCATCTAAGCCATGTTTATGGTACATAAAATGACCAGGTGTGTCCCTAGGTGGGATGGGAACAGCTTCTTCAAGTATCCCTTTCCTAGTCCCTATCTGTCGTAGTTTTGAGAACAAAGGCATCGCTACCTCGATCTAAACGCCAACACGGTAAACACAATTAAGAAATACAAACAATCACTCATACCACGACATTAAACACATTGAATACTGACTTAACACAAATACTGAATCACTGGATAACTGAATACTAGATGCACTGCTGAACAGTACAGATACACTGCTAAAACAGTGCAGACCCGATCTGTGTACCCAAACCCGTCTTGACCGGACACAAATTAATGCACCCGTCTTGATGCGTCCCCAGCAACGGTACTCATCGGGAAGCACGGAACGGAAGGCCTCGGAAACTCGACTGGACTGAACCGCTACGACGTCACTGCTGCTGCTGCGCACTACGCATGCGCCTCGACGCTACAGGTGGGCCTCACGATACCTCGGACACTGCTCTCTCGGCTGGGCTCTGGTCGGGATCCTCCGCACTCCTCACCGCCTCGTCTGGATGTCGACCGCAGTCTCCGTCACCTCCGTAGGCCTGAGGGAGATACAGGAAAACCTGCAGATGCGCTTGGGGTCCGTCACGGCTGTGGTAGGGGGCAAGGCCTGCGACGCATCGCCGGCGCGTGGGGTGGGGGAGGGGTTCCTATTCGGGCGCCAAATTATGTGGTAAACATATTTTACCGAAAAACGAGTTTGCCATATAATTTCAGACAGGTACAAAGAATAGCTCAATCAAATGAGAGGCAGAGTCCGTGGTGTCTGAGTCAGAAGGGCTTTAATCAAAATGACTCGAGCCATGGAAATCAATTCCATCAATACAAGGGTTCGGGGTATGCAATGATGGCAGAAAGATGTCAACGATTTATTAACAGTACATGACATATATAGTAAAATGACACAATGGCAATGGATACAGTAGGCGTGACTAGTGAAACGTATATGATAAGAACACATGTGCGTAGCAGAAAAGGCGTGTACAAGGGTGTGCACGGAGGCGTGTACTAGAAACGTCACAGAAAAATGTCATAAGTGGGTGGGTGCATAGAGAAATATGCAAAGTCAGCAGGAAGTGCGGATGCGTGCGCAACTAGCATGACGTGACATAGACGTGTAACTGGGGAGAACTTTAACACTAGTAAAGGAGACAGAAGTCTGGGATGTCAGTACGACCTGGACCTATAACATATCTGGTATCTCATGTTTGGAGGATGTTTTATCTGGAGTAAAAGGTCTCTCGGGCAGAAGCTATACTACACTGAATGTTAGTGTGTGCAGATGTGTCTACGTGTCTAGGTGCGGGGCCATGGGCCTACTATGACAACGGGAACTGTAAATTACTTGCACGGAGACAGGAGGACTTGCTCTTTGCTCTGCAGCCGGGGATATGTTTACCTAAATCACTAGACAGGAATGTGTTTTCGAGGAGGCTGGACAGATAACTTTGAAGGCAAAATACTGTTTGGCAGGCAGGCCAGGTCGAGCCAGGCACCGCTTCGCTTGGCAAGAAGTAAGGCAGAGGTCAGGGAGGCATCTCCATGCTGCAGCTTTCAGAGGCAGAGGCAGAAGTGGCTCGAAGGCAGAAATCAGGGCCTAGCTCGGCAGAGCCAGGAAAAACGTGAAAGTGCACCATGTAAAGACGGTGGCACGGCATACTTAGGAACTGAATTATCGATCCATTCATGGTGGATCTGATAGAGGACATGTTAACGTTAGACGCAAATGTATTTGCGTCTTCAGATTCGGTTGTGGAGGGAAATCACATGCACTTAAAACTCGTACATGGAGTCGTTGGGGTACACGTTAGGGGACACATTTGACCATAAAAATTTCAATCACCTCAACCCCAATCTACCAAGACGTATGTTATATCCTGCATAGGCCCGCTGCCTCTCCGCCCTCTCTACATCAGTATCTGCTGACTGGTCACTTCAGGTGTTGAAAAGCCCCCAACTCCGGGCCGGGCACCCCTCTTATAATAAGCAGATTTGAAGCTAGCAACACACCCCAACCAGCTGGGAGGCAACCATCGCCCCTCTCTGTGACCAGCGCACTGTCTCCAAAACCACCGCAGACCACCCTGCGCCACTCTCAGCCGCCTGCGCATTGTCCCCTTGTTCCGTGCCTCCTGCTATCTCCTAGCCAGCCCAGGTTAGATCGCGAGTTCTCAAGGCCTAAAGGCGGGTGACCCGGTGTGTCCAAGCCGCCCCTCTCTGATGTCACCAGAGGTCAGATGTGCCAGTCGTGCCCCCGACCTCTCACATGCTGCAATGCAATTGTCCCTTTCTCCCCCTCCACCTCTCAGACCAGCGCGGCGTGGAGCTCAGGCCTCTTTAGTGTTATGGCGGGCCACCCAGTGCCTCCAGGCTGCCCCGTTCAACGGACTAAAAAGTGCAGGACACCCACCTCAAGCCAGGCGTCCCCCCTCAATTCTACGGTTGCCAGTGAAAACTCGCTTCCCGCTGCGTCTCTCTGCGCCCCCCCTTGCAGTCTCACGGGGGATAGGGGCTTCGTGCAGGATACAGGCTCCTTGGGTGCAGCAGCGCAATAAAATTGTCCCGGTCTCCCCCTCCACCTCTCAGACCAGCGTGGCATGGAGTTCAGGCCTCTTTAGTGTTATGGCGGGCCGCCCAGTGCCTCCAGGTTGCCCCGCTCAATGGACACAAAATGGCGGGACACCCACCTCGAGCCAGGCGTCCCCCCGCAATTCTCCGGTTGCCAGTAAAAAGTCACTTCCCGCTGCGTCTCTCTGCACCCACCAGTCAGTCTCACGGGGGTAGGGGCTTCGTGCAGGATACAGGCTCCCCCGGTGCAGCAGCACACGGAACCCAGTGTCTCAAGGCCGCCCGGTATGAGAGTCTCAAAATGGCGGGGAAGCGTGCGTCTTGCCGTGCCACTCACCAGTGGTCCCCAGTCTTGGCTGCGCTGCACCTGATGTGACCTCCGATAGGCCCGAGAGGCAGCTGGAGCCTTCAGCCCTGTCAGGATCCACACCGCTGACGGCTTCCAGGCATGTGCCCCAGGGTAAGCGCTGCCAGGCCGCACAGTCATTCTCTCCACCAGCCTGGATTTCCCAGCCAATGCGTAGGGTCCTGGGGAGTCACCAGTCTACTGGGAGGGCTCCTCCAAAGGCCTCACCAGACGGCGGTCCTTCAACTGGCCCCCCGGTCACCACGATCACTATCCTCTTCAGGGGCGGCAACCACAGGTTCCAGGCGGGCATCGCAGTGCAGGCCCTGCCAGGCCACCCAGTCGTCCTCCGCCTCTGCGATCTCCGGTGCGGGCCCCGTCGGCCCGAGCCGCAGAGATGTCGCCGGTCCGACTGAAATGACTTGAGGTACAGTGGTTTAAAATAGAAAAGTAGTTTATTCAATAATACAACCCCAGAGGCAACCAAGGACCAACTTCTTCAGCAACAGTACATCTGCCCCCTGGATTCCACACTCTAGAATCCAGTGAACATGGCATAGCAACATAGAACATTAAGCAAGATACAAGAAGGTACCAAGATACAACATATCCCCCTTCCTATAAAATAACTAAAACAAAATAAATTTTTTTTTTAAATGACAAGAAGCATAAGAAAGAAATAAGACCAAAACTACGAGCATTTATAATCCTTCTTCCATATTGGTTTGAACTTCGGTCGAATGTACTTTTCCTTCACATCCATATTCGATGCAATGACTAAAGGTTTCAGAGGAACAGATACATCATCCCTCATCTCAACAGATGTTTTTGGAACATTGCTCCCCTGACTCAAAATATGTTTGTATTCCAAATCATTACATCTCGTTATACTTCTCACATTCCATCTCTTACCATCATCCAATTTCACAATATTTCCTGCGGCAAAAATAATTGGTTTTGGTCTAGACCATTTGGAAAAAACAGGTTTTTGATTTCCCATCTGCTGTGTGCGTACCCACTCACCAACTCTAAATGATCTAAAATAACTCTTGACCTTAACATTATGATCACGAACATATTTATTCTGATACACCTGTACCTTACTCAAAACATCCTTACCATCCACTGTTTTTGTGCTGTTATTTTTAGACATCCAAGTTGGTTTAACTTTAGACCTAGCCACTCGCCCCTTTAATAAGGAAAAAGGAGACACTCCCGTAGCAGTATGAGGAGTATTCCTATAGCACCATAACATTTCCTTGACAGCATCTTTACAATTACCATCATTGTTACTGGCCAGTTGAATGCATTCTTTTAACACTCGATTAAATCTCTCTACTAAACCATTTTCTCTTGGATTGTAAACAGAAGTGGTAATATGTTTCACACCCACCATATTAAGGTAAGCAGCAAATTCTTCTGCCACATACTGTTGACCATTGTCTGATAAGATCACACTCGGGTATCCTTCCCTACGAAAAATTTCATCACAAAACTCAATCATGTTAGAAGCCTTGATATCCCTTACAAATGCAACCTCAGGCCACTTGGGATGAAAATCCATCAGAACTATAGCATATTTATTTTCAATTCCTCTTACATGAAATGGACCACATATATCAATAGCGACTTTGTCCCAAGGTTTATCAGGAAAAGAAGTTTCAGATATAGTAGTTTCCTGAGACTTGTGAGATTTATCACTGCACATACACGCTAAACAATTCCGAACACATCTATCTATGTCTTTGTCCATACCAACCCACCAAAAGTCATTCCTAGCCCTCCTTTTCATTCTGGTCATACCACTATGTCCTTCATGCAATAGACTCAACATCTTGTCCCGTAGTGTTGAAGGTACAACTAATCTGTCACCTCTTCTAAGGATACCATCAAAAAAAGATAATTCCGACCAAACCATTTTATAATCAGCAAGAATAGTCTTGTCCAAAGATGACAAATCTACACCTACATGCAAATTATTGATTATTTGTTGTAACACATCATCATTGGCAACAGCTTGAATCCATTCTTGCTCACTTAATGCACTATTTCACGATTCTTCAATACTGGCTACTAACCATTCATTACCATCTTCTATTATATTATCCATATCACAAGGCAAAGGAAGACGCGACAAACAGTCTGCATTGATGTTTTTGTGACCTGGAACATAGTTTATCTGAAAATTGTACTCTTGTAGTCTGTACAACCATTTTGCTATTCTAGGTGTGGCCCTAGAAGCACCTTTTGTAGTAAAAATGTCAATGAGAGGTCTATGATCTGTTCTTAATTCAAATGCAGTTCCCCAAATAAATGTTTTAAAGTGGTCTACACCCCACCAACACGCTAAAGCCTCCTTCTCGATTACAGAATAAGAAGGTTCAGCACCTTTGAGTGTGCGAGAAGCAAAAGCTATGATCCGTTCGGCTCCATTGTGTCTTTGCATAAAAACAGCACCTAGACCATATGCGCTAGAATCCACAACAATAATAGAGGTGTGACTGGGATCATAAGGCTTTAGAGTAACTGCTTTTGAAATATCCATTTTGATATTATCAAATGCCTGTTGACACAAGGTGGACCAAACAAAAGAAGCACCCTTTTTCATCAACAATCTTAATTCATGTACCTTGTCAGCAAAATTTGGAACAAATTTGGAATAATATTCCACAAGTCCTAAAAATGATCGTAATTGATCTTTATTGATTGGGTGAGTTGCCTTTTCAATTGCATCCAACAATTTCATTTTTGGTTTAACACCCTCATTGGAAATGGTATGTCCAAGATAATCAATTTGTTTTACACCAAATTTACATTTCTCACCACACACAGTCAAACAGCATCTTGTAGTTTATGAAGAACATCATGCAATACCTTATTATGAGTAGATAAATCTTTACCCCAAATAAGAACATCATCTTGAAATACCCTCACATTCACTTCATCCTTCAAAATACTGCACATGACTCTGAAAAACTGAAGATGCAGATGCTAATCCGGACGGCATCCGAAGATATTGAAAAGCACCTTCAGGTGTAATGAACAATGTTAAATGCCTAGATTCCGCATGTAATTTGACCTGGTGATATGCATTGGACAAATCAATTGATGAAAAGTACATGGCATCCTTGATGCTGGATATCATTTCATTGATGTGTGATAGAAGATAGCGGTCAACCCATATATTTCTATTTAGATCTCTCAGGTCCACACACATCCTAATTTTGCCATTGGGTTTTCGAGCCAAAACAATGGGACTAAGCCAATCAGAAGCTTCAATAGGTTCAATTACTTTAGCATCGCACAACCTGTTTAACTCCTCTCTTAATATATCCCGTAATGCAAAAGGCACATTTCTTACTTTATGAACAGTCTGTATACTGTCTGCCTTAAGAATGATCTTATGTTCAAATTTAACTAAACATCCAAGATCCTTGCTGAACAACTTGGGAAATACAGATTCCCACTTTGATGAAGAGTTGTCATTGGTTAATAATACCTGATCAGAATACTCATCGGATAATAATACTTGATCAGGATGATTTGGATTTAATATTAATCCCATTTTTTTAAGATCCTTCCATCCTAATAAGGCCTGTCCTTGTTCAACAACATAAACTTTGCTCATACAAGATCTACCTTTAAAGGTTAACTGAGCATCAAAATAACCCAACATAGGTAATTTTATACCACAATACCCTTTGGGTCGTACATCAGATGATATCAATGTTGTTTTGCTCCCACCCATTTTCCCACATACTTTTATCAATGATTGTATATGGTGAGCATGAGTATGCCCAAAGTGCCATGTTATCCTGGTTTATTAGCACATTACATTTAGGAGGTTGATAATCTTCAGAAATATCATTCACGGTATCATCATGCACAACCATCACTTCAATATTAATCTCATTGTTTTCATTTTCATCATCCTCACTATCAAATTGAGGTTCAACAAGATTGACAGAACGTTTCCAATTACTATTATCACCAGTTCTGCACCATTTAGCGAAACTACCTATTTTTTTGCATTTCATGCATGTGACTTTAGTAGCAGGACATTTATTAAAATCTGCAGTATGTTTTTGACTTCCACATCTGAAGCAAATTCGTTTGTTGAAATTGCTTTTGCTCTTGGTAACATTAAATTTCGCATCTTTGTTATCACTTCTAAATTCTGTTTTTTTATTACTATTACTTATGGCATTAACATTACTAGACTCATCTTTATCTTTTTGTTGCAGAGAACCCAACTCTTTAACGTAATGAGAGGTGTTTTCCATTTTCCTAGCAGTGTCAAGAGTTTTTTGCAGAGAAGGATTTTTAAGTTCAAGTAAACGTTCTTGAATTTTGATGTTCTTAATTCTGTTAATAAATTGATCTCTAATTATTTCTTCATGTAAATCTTTGAATTTACAAGTAATGGCTAAAGTTCTTATACAAGCTACATATTGTTGCACATTTTCTCCTTGTAACAGTGCTCTAGAGAAACATTTGTGCCTTTCTACAACAATGCTAGTTTTCTTCCCATAATTTTCTTCTAAAGCTTTTAAAGCTTCAGAATAAACGTCTACCGAAGTGTCATTTGAACTAGTTTCACTGCCTTCATCAACAGTGTTAACAACTGTTGAAACAACACGATTAACCACAGGTAATGTTTTTAAAACTTTCCTCCCTTCAACTCCTAAGTTATGTTTTAATAAAGCCAATTTTCTAGAGGGTAGAAATACATCGCCACCAATTGCTTCTAGGTAAGTTTCAAATGATTCTGACCAATCTTCCCAATTCATAGAAGGAGGACCAGGGCTTTGTAAGAATTTAGGAGGAGCTGCAACAGAAGATGTAACATCCATATTAAGTTTACAAAATTAAATATTAAAAATTAATACATTCACAAAGTACATAAAAAGAAAAAGAAATGAACTAAAATAAATAATGTAGTCACCGTTGTCTAGATAACTCAAGTTTACTTCACTTTCCACACTTCACTGTGTTTACTTTTAATTAGTACTCTTAAATTGCTGTGTCAAAATTGTTGGTTTTTCAAAAAGATCGATGTTTAAAGCTTTTTCCAATATTTCTTCGTGAATAATCTCTGCTTTTAAGCCTTGTAACTGAGTATTTAATGTTTTATGATCACTGTTCCTTGTGGTGCTGCAATTATAACGAAGGAATTGCAAAGCGAAAACGATGAATGTAAATAGTTGCCATGGAGATTAAAGATGGCCGCCGTACGTCCGCCGTGCGTCAAAAACGTAGAGACGCGATGATGCTTTTCAAGATTTCAGCGCGATGACATGTAAATGGCAGGACAGCGATGACGTGGCAGGACAACAAACTTTGCAGCGCGTGAAGAAAGGAATGAATAGTTTGAAGATCAACACAGCGCGTGACGATAAGCTTGAGGCTGAAAATTGTATGTAAACAAGGTAACGATTTCCTGGCAAAAACGTCGCTTCAGGCAATTCGGTGCAATTATGAAAATCAATGGTTCAATATCAATAGTTGTTATCGATGAAATTAACAGTTTAACATAGTTTAACGAGGTTAATGCAGAAACAAAACTTCAAAGTGTTGAATACTCTTTATAACGATTAGAAGGTTGTTGCTAAAAAAATTATTTAACGGAGTTGAATTAAAAAAAAGGTTTAAAAATGTTCATCAAGTACCTTGTAAGTTCAGAATTACAATACCTTAGGGGTTGTAAGTAGATCACCATCAAGTCAAATTCTTCATAAAATCGATCCTGTAGATTTCTTCAAATCGATCCCATCCTCGTGGCCACTGAAATGACTTGAGGTACAGTGGTTTAAAGTAGAAAAGTAGTTTATTCAATAATACAACCCCAGAGGCAACCAAGACAGAACTACCCAAAATAAAGATGCATCTGTGCATGCATATTATGAACGCCTCTTGCAGGTATTTAAACAGTACAGTGGTTTAGAAAACATTGATAATAAGGACATGATGCATTTTATTTATCGCTTTGTGTCTGGACTAAAACCTGAAATTTCCCAAACGACTTGAGAACTTAAATTGTGTTGGCAAGCAAAGCCTGTTGATGAAATTCTCAAGTATGTAAAATACTGTGAGGATGAAATTGAGAATAAACAAAAGAAATTAGAAGAAAAAGTAATGTGGGCACAGGTTAAAATGGCAGAGCAACAGGAACTGCAGTTGAGTCAGCAAGCAAATAATCAGAAAAAAGGGGAAGGCCAAGGTGAAGGAAGTGGGGGCAAACCCAGAGGGAAAATGAGTAAAGAAGAGGCAAAGAAAAACTTTCCTTGTTATGGGTGCGGAAAATTAGGGCATTGGAGAAACGAGTATAAATTAATACAGAATAATAATGTCCAAACTCAAAATTTAAATCCACAGACCCAGAATGAGGTGTCAATGAGACAGCCGCAACAGGTAATAAAGAATCAATTGCCTCAAGCCCCTATGCCAGATTTTGTAAGTCAACCCAAATACAGTGTGTACACCGGATTTTGGGAGGGAAGTGGTAAGAAAAATACAGTAACACCACAGTTTGCTTTGCAGGACACATTTTTTTAATTTGAAGATTGACGGTGCCTGGCGCATCCTTACTGGTAGATAAGTCAGGTCCTTACATTGAAGGGAAAGTGGAGGGAAATGATGTTACTTTTTTGTTGGACACTGCTGCTACCCTTTCTACTGTGAGAACAGCAGGCATCCTAAACCTACCCCTCTCAGGAGAAGCGATCCAAGTAGTGGGCGTTTCTAATAAACAAATTAGGACCCCTGTCACAGAACATATGGAAGTTTGTATTGGCAACTTCAGAGAAATGCACAGATTTGTAGGAATCTCTGAGAGAATATCGACAGACAGGATATCGACACTCAAAATATCGACGTTGGAATATCGAAGGCAAGTATATCGACACCCTATCTACAACATGGTAAGTACAAAAATATCGAAAATAAAATATCGATGTTAAAAATATCGTAAGTAAATATATCGGTTTTTTTATTATTAAGAAAAGAAATATAAAGTAAAAAATACTGTTATATAATTTAACCTTATGTAAAAATATTTTAGAATGTTTAAAATGATTAAATAATACATATTTAATGTTAAACATGTAATTAAAATTTAGCGTCCAATATGTAATATATATTTAATTAATTATAATATTTATTATTTTTTTAATTAAATAAAAAATATTAACAAATACTATAAATTACAAATACATCAACACTCATAAAATGATAACATAAATATTAATAAATATTTATATTTAATACATAAAAACAATGAAATATACTTTCATTATTTAAAAAATTATTTAAACACAACATTATGTAACATAAAAAAAATATTATAAAATACATAAATAATTGTAATTCTATTGGATAGCATAAGGCTAAAAATTACTATTCAAACTCCATAGGGTGAAACAGTAGGGAAAGTGTTAGATAGCAAATAGGTAAAAATTACTATTCCCACTCCAGTGGGTGCAACAGTAGGGAAAGTGTTGGATAGCGGGTAGGTAAAAATGACTATTCCCACTCCAATGAGTGCAACATTAGGGAAATCGTTGGATAGCGTAAGGTAAAAATTACTATTCCAACTCCAAAGGGTGCAACAGTAGGAAAAGCGTTGGATAGTGTAGGGGGTAAAATTACTATTCCCACTCCATTGAGTGCAACAGTAGAGAAAGCGTTGGATAGCGTAAGGGTAAAAATTACTATTCCAACTCCAAAGGGTGCAACAGTCGGGAAAGTGTTGGATAGCGGGTGGGTAAAAATTACTATTCCCACTCCAGTGAGTGCAACAGTAGGGAAAGCATTGGATAGCGTAAGGGTAAAAATTACTATTCCAACTCCAAAGGGTGCAACAGTCGGGAAAGCGTTGGATAGCGGGTGGGTAACAATTATTATTCCCACTCCAGTGAGTGCAACAGTAGGGAAAGCGTTGGATAGCGTACAGGTAAAAATGACTATTCCAACTCCACTGAGTGCAAAAGTAGGGAAAGCGTTGGATAGCGTAAGAGTAAAAATTACTATTCCAACTCCAAAGGGTGCAACAGTAGGGAAAGCGTTGAATAGTGTAGGGGGTAAAATTACTATTCCCACTCCAGAGAGTGCAACAGTAGGGAAAGCGATGGATAGCGGGTGGGTAAAAATTACTATTCCCACTCTAGTGAGTGCAACAGTAGGAAAAGCGTTGGATAGCGTACGGGTAAAAATTACTATTCCAACTCCAGTGAGTGCAACCGTGGGGAAAGCGTTGAATAGCGTAAGGGTAAAAATTACTATTCCAACTCCAAAGGGTGCAACAGTAGGGAAAGCGTTGGATAGTGTAGGGAGTAAAATTACTATTCCCACTCCAGTGAGTGCAACAGTAAGTAAAGCGTTGGATAGCGTACGGGTAAAAATTACTATTCCCAATCCAGTGGGAGCAACAGTAGGAAAAGTGTTGGATAGTGTAGGGGTTAAAATTACTATTCCTACTCCAGTGAGTGCAACAGTAGGGAAAGCGTTGGATAGCGTAAAAGTAAAAATTACTATTCCAACTCCAAAGGGTGCAACAGTAGGGAAAGCGTTGGATAGCGGGTGGGTAAAAATTACTACTCCCACTCCAGTGAGTGCAACAGTAAGGAAAGCGTTGGATAGCGTACGGGTAAAAAATACTATTCCCAATCCAGTGGGTGCAACAGTAGGAAAAGTTTTGGATAGTGTAGGGGTTAAAATTATTATTCCCACTCCAGAGAGTGCAACAGAAGGGAAAGCGTTGGATATCGGGTGGGTAAAAATTACTATTCCCACTCCAGTGGGTGCAACAGTAGGGAAAGTGTTGGATAGCGTAAAAGTAAAAATTACTATTCCAACTCCAAAGGCTGCGACAATAGGGAAAGCATTGGATAGTGTAGGGAGTAAAATTACTATTCCCACTCCAGTGAGTGCAACAGTAAGGAAAGCGTTGGATATCGTACGGGTAGTGTTGGTTAGTGTAGGGGTTAAAATTACTATTCCTACTCCAGTGAGTGCAACAGTAGGGAAAGCGTTGGATAGCGTAAAAGTAAAAATTACTATTCCAACTCCAAAGGGTGCAACAGTAGGGAAAGTGTTGGATAGCGGGTGGGTAAAAATTACTACTCCCACTCCAGTGAGTGCAACAGTAAGGAAAGCGTTGGATAGCTTACGGGTAAAAATGACTATTCCCAATCCAGTGGGTGCAACAGTAGGAAAAGTGTTGGATAGTGTAGGGGTTAAAAATACTATTCCCACTCCAGAGAGAGCAACAGAAGGGAAAGCGTTGGATATCGGGTGGGTAAAAATTACTATTCCCACTCCAGTGGGTGCAACAGTAGGAAAAGTGTTGGATAGTGTAGGAGTTAAAATTACTATTCCCACTCCAGAGAGTGCAACAGTAGGGAAAGCGTTGGATCGCGAGTGGGTAAAAATTACTATTCCCACTCCAGATAGTGCAACAGTAGGGAAAGCTTTGGATAGCGTAGAGGGAAAAATTACTATTCCAACTCCAAAGGGTGCAACAGTAGGGAAAGCGTTTAATAACATAGATTTTTATTGTCACATATTTCTAAATAATGTTTATATTTGAAATAATGTATAATTACTTTTTCAAATACATCAACATCAATAAAAAACAATTAATGTTTAATAAAACCAATTACATTTGAATAATTTATTGACTATAAATTACCAACAAACACCAATAAATAATAATTATTCAATATTAATCACCAAATAATACATATTAAAGAATAATGTATTTATCATAACAATAAAATATTATTTAAATTTAAATCAATATTAAAAATTTAAAAACATTATACAAATTATTATTTTTAGTAACAAATAATGTTTAACAATTATTTACTTATTTTTTCTAGTTATTAAAAAATATTTACAAATTACAAATATTAATTGACAATTAAAAAATAATTATCTATTAAAATAAATAATTACCAAATAATAAGTTTTTTAATACATTAATTATCCATAACTAAAAATGTATAAATAATTACTTTCCACCCAATACCCCTATAAACCCACAACAAGCTCCAGTACTAAAACATAACATTTAATTAAAATTAAGATTAATTGCCAAATATATAATTAATTTATCAATTAAAATAATTAATTGCCGATTAATAATTAATTACAAAATAAATTATACATCAATAAATATTTTATTAATTACAATTAAATTACTTCGCATCCTATTCCCCTATAAACCCACTACCCGCTCCGGTAATGAAACATACAATTTACTTATAACAAAAATTATTAATATATAAAATTAGTAGACATATAATATAATTTATTTTAAATACTTAACTAAAACATATAACACATACATAATAAAAAATCAACAAAAAAAATATATCGATATTAGTGTCATCGAAATTAGTTACATCGATATATATGCTATCGATATTACTAACTTCGATATTACTTATATCGATATAAAGAATTTCGATATTACTTACCTTAGGGTCGATATTCTGTCCAACGATATTCTTGACATCAATATTCTGCACCTTCGAAATTTCAAACACGATATTTTGGTAGGTCGATATTGAAAACTCGCTATTTTGACTGTGTACCGATTTGTAGTGTGCAATTCTAGCCCCGTAAACTTGCTAGGACGAGATCTTCTGTGCAAAATGAACTGCACAATCTTTTGTACACCAAATGGTGTTGAAATTCAGACTCCAGATGAAGATGGAGTGTATAAAATTATGCTGGCTAGACAAGAAACAAAAGTTAAAAAAATGTCTCTAGAAGATTTACCCGGAGAACTAAAGACCTTTGTAAATCCTGACGTGTGGGATTTTACTTTGAAAGAAGTAGGCCGAATGGCACTTGTAGATCCCATAAAAGTGACAGTGAAAAAAGTTTACCCAAACATTCGACAGTACAAAATGAGTCCCGAAACAAAAGCAGGAGTTGCATTAGGAATAGGGCGTTTGGTTGAACAAGGTATTCTGGAAGAAATAATGAGCAGTCCTTGTAATTCACCTATAATTGGCATAAAGAAACCATATGGGAAGAACAGGGTGGTCCAAGACCTCCGCAAAATTAATAAAATTGTCGTCCCATGTTGCCCAGTGGTACCAAATGCATCTGTGATTCTGTATCAAATACCGTGGGGAGCAGGATGGTTCACTGTAATTGATTTATGCCATGCTTTCTTTTCCATCCCACTGCATCCAGATAGCAAATTTTTATTCTCATTCAAATTTGATGACCATGTCTACATTTGGAATCGTTCCACTCAGGGGTACATGGAAAGTCCATCCATCTTTAATGAGATTTTGAAAAAGTGCCTTGAATCACTAGTGCTGCCCGGAAAATCTGTCCTAGTGCAGTATATCGATTACCTATTGCTGGCATCGAGAACAAGAAATGACTGTGTGATCGATTCCGTTGCATTGCTGAACCATTTAGCAAAAGGTGGACATAAGGTATCTCCAGAGAAATTGCAATACTGTACCACCTCAGTAAAGTATCTAGGACACCAGATAGAAAGAGGGGTCAGGAGAGTGACATCTGAACGAATCAAAATAATTCGGAACATAAAATTACCCCAAACTCAGAAAGAAATCAGAATGTTTCTCGGAGTTCTAGGTTACTGCAGGCAGTGGATTGTGGGGTTTGCAGTAATTGCAAAGCCACTGATTCAAATGACAAAGAAACGAGCAAAAGATTCAGTTCAGTGGGACGATGAAAGTATGACTGCCTTTTTAAAATTGCGTAACAGTCTGTGTGAAGCTCCAGCATTAGGGATGCCAGACTATTCAAAAGAATTTGCACTATTTTGTGACAGGAGAGACAATTGTGCACTTTCAGTCCTAATTCAGACTCATGGGTTAATGCGATGACCTGTGGCATATTTTTCTGCAACATTGGACCCAGTGGCATATGCACTGCCAGGTTGTCTGAAAGCAGTAGCTGCAACATGCATGACTCTTGAGCAAAGTGAATCCATTGTTATGGGACATCCTGTAACAGTGTATGCTCAACATTCAGTTGTGATTCTGTTAACCAGAACACATACTCCGCACCTAACACCTAGTCGGATGACTAACTATGAAAGAATTATCCTTGGCTCAGAGAATGTGACAATAGTGAGATGCACTATTTTAAATCCAGCAACCTTGTTGCCCAATTCTCACTTTGAGAAAGTCAGAGAGGAAGTCGAACACGATTGTATCGACTTAACTGAATTCAGTACTAAACCTCGAGCAGACATACAAGAGGAACCTTTAAAAGATCCAGACCATGAGTTATTTGTAGATGGCTCGTGTATGCGCCATGAGGAAGGAGGACTAAGCGCTGCTTTTGCTCAATGCACTTTATCAAACATAGTCGAAGCATCCTATTTACCAGGAGTCAAGTCTGCACAAGTAGCTGAATTGATTGCTTTAATTAATGCAGGCAAAATTGGGAAAATTTGGAGAGTAACCATTTACACTGATAGCCTGTATGGTTACGGGGTTGTGCATGACTTTGGCCAGCTCTGGATGCAAAGGGAGTTCATGACTTCTTCAGGAACTCCTGTCAAAAATGGACAATATGTGAAGGAATTACTTGAAGCAATTCAATTACCTATAGAATTGGCTGTGGGCAAATGTGCTGCTCACCAATCTGGAACTGACAGAGTGACAGCTGGTAATCATTATGCTGACCAAGTGGCTCAACATTGTGTCAAGTATAAAATGGCAATAAACAATAAAATTGAAGCAGGTGGAAACAGCTGCCAACTTAGGCTTTTGTGTGGTGTGAATACATGGGAGTAGGTGAAAGATTTACAAGGTTAGGCAGTGCCCAAAGAAAAGGAAGACTGGAAGAAAATAGGGTGTCGAGTGAGACCTGAAGATGGCATAATAGTCTACCTAGATGGGAGACCAGTGTTACCTGACTGTATGCTTGCACCAATGGCTAGAATGTACCATGGGGACACACATATAGGGAGAGATGCAATGGTGAGGTTGTTTAGAAGAGACTGGTTCAATGCAAAGTTCAGGAACATAGCAGAGAGTCTTTGCCAGAGATGTCTTACATGCCAACGATTAAATCCTGGTATGAAAATTGTAGTGTGCCCTGGGAAAATTGGGAAAGCAGAAGGTCCTTTCATTAGACTACAAATTGATTTCATTCAGTTACCTGCTTGTCGAGGATTGAAATATATTTTGGTCATTGCCTGTTTTCAAAATGGGTGAAAGCATACCCTACTCGCAGGAACAATAGCATAACATTAGCAAAACTTTTCTTGCAGGAACTCATCCCAAGATTCGGTTTTCCAGTAACGATTGAATCAGACCGAGGAAGGCATTTTAATAATGGAATTATCAGTCTAATCTGTGAAGCATTCAAAATTGAGCAAAAACGACACTGTGCATATCGCCCAGAGGCTTCTGGAGTGGTAGAACAATTGAATGGCACAATAAAAGCAAGATTGGGAAAGATGTGTGAATCTACCCATTTGGAATGGCCTGATGCTTTACCTCTTGTTCTAATGGGACTCAGAAGCATTCCAGACAAGAAAACAGGCTTGAGTCCACATGAGATAAATGGGAAGGGCAATGAAGCAACCATGTGTGCCAGGATATCAGCTGTTAACTATATCTGATGATTTAGTGTTGGAGTACTGTAAATAGTTGGCTGACCAAGTGCGTTCTATCTCTCAGCAGGATGGGGAAGACGCAGAAGCCAGATATTCAACTCCAGCACATGACTTGAACCCTGGAGATTGGGTTGTGATAAAGAATCATACTCGGGAATCTTGCCTAGCACCAAGGTGGGGAGAGCCACAGCAAATGATATTGGTTACCACCACAGCTGTAAAGAACAAGGGAATCCCAAACTGGATCCATGCAAGCCATACCAAGCGGATACCAGAACCTGACGAAGTTGAGGCTGAAGGTTGTGCAGCTGAAGGGTCTCAAGAAGTTGATCCTGAAGTAGTTGACAAAGAGCAACCGAGCACCAGTCAGGATGAGTGGATAACAGTGGTTGACATACCTGAAATCAGAGTGAGAACAAGAAGTCAAACATACTTAATAGTCACACTGATAGTGAGGACGAGATAGGCATAGAAGAACGTACTCAGATTACAGAAATCCAAGCCAATGGTAATCGTGAGGAGGACCAGATAAGGAAAGAGCAATATACTCAGACCAACGACACACCTACCAGAACTCCATTGTCTGAGAAGGGACAGATAGGTATTAGTCAAAATGCACAGTCTGAAGACAATCAAGAATCTGCAAGACCTGTGCAGGACCAGACAGGATTAGTCAAAAGAATTCAGGATGAAGAAAACATTCCAGGCCCAACAAAGTCATATCCTGAATTAGGTCAGATTAGGATAGAAGGCTCAGTACAGGCAGAAGAGTCAACTGCAATAAGCCCCGGGGAAGGTGAGTTAGCGAGGAAACCTGAAGTTGACGAAAATCAAGTTGTGCCACAACTTAAAGAACACAAAAGAATACTTGAAGAATCAAAAAGCACAGTTCCAGCCAAAAGACTCAGAAAAGGTAATAAATGGCCTGGTTTTGTTAAAAGACTGAATTATCGCCTAGTGACAATAGATGAAGAACCTGAACAGGTGAACGAAGTGACAAGTCAAACTGAACCATCCACAAGCAATCAAAGAAGGAGAAGTCCATGCTTGAAAAAGCTGAATAATAAATTCAAAGGCCCTGAATGGACATACATCACCCTTGAAGATTTCGAAAATCTAGAAATCAGTGATGACAGTGATGAAGAATTGATTGCTGATCAAGATATTGAAGAAGTGAGGCCATCTTGAGATAAAACACAGGAATATTCTGTGAAAATTCTCAAAGAGGGGTTAAGCCTCCTTAGTCAAAAATGGCTGATAAAAGAGTTACTGGAAACTCGAAAATAAGTTTCATAAAGACATGCTGTAGGATATGCATATGTAGTGTATTGATAGTACTTATAGTATGGCTAGGACTGACAATAGCAATACCGTACTTGATGGCTGCTAAGCATAATGACAAAAGTATACACGGAAAGATAGCGCACCACAAACAAGATAGAGTAGACTTAGAAGCACCAGATGAGATAGAATTACATCACGTTAAAAACATAAATGAAACTGAGATGAATGTATTTGCTAGTCTATCAGTACATTACGTAGAGACTATGCAAATTAGTGATTGTTATGTATGTATGAAATTACCTACTTCTGCAGCTGAAGGTGTTACATTTACCCCTGACTTATGGAATTTCCTGTAGCATATTAACTAGTCTGTTTTATAAAACTGGAAGGTTGCAGTATTATTATTCCAACATAGATGTTATTTTTCCTGAAATTCCTATACATAGGAGAATGAATCCTGTCCTTAGTGCTAAAGATGCCCAATTGTTTGGTAAATTTTTCCTAACAATGAATGAAATGGATATAGCTAATGCACACAAAGACAATCTAACGTGTAGTGTACACCAAGAAAAGGAATTTTTAAATTTAGTAGAGAAAAGGAGACAGGATCTCCATAGAAAAGCCACTGAAACGAGCCCCAGATACCCAAATGGACTGAAAGCGAAGAATTTATGACAACTGGCAAACCTCGTGCTGCTATGTCTTTGGACTTTGAAAAGATGGGGAAAATCTGTCTCCATAGAAAGAAAACTGAACAATGTATTCATTGGTTCCAGTGAATGTGAACACAATTTCCTCATAACTGGGGGTTGGGGACTAAAAGGGGGAACTGATCCAGTATTTCCTGGAGTTTATTATATCTGTGGCAATAAAGCTTATTTTAAGCCGCTTGACCATTGGTACGGGAGTTGCTATTTCGGAATAGTATTATCAAAAGTATACCATGTAAAAAGAATCACTGGAAGCAATGAACACGAAAATGAACTAACACGTTATAAAAGTGCTAGTTTTGCAGAAATTGTAGATGATATATTTAGTGCATTGATACCTTCAGTGGGAGTGGTTCTGAATACACAAAGGATTTGCAAATTATCTACAGTGGTGGATCGCTTATCGACTGACACTGCTGGAGGATTCTTATTGATTAATACTGAATTGGTTGCGATCAGATCAATGGTTTTACAAAATCGACCTGCTCTTGACATATTATTGGCAAAAGATGGTGGAGTCTGTAGAATGTTGAAAGAGCAACATTGTTGCACTTACATACCAGATAAAAGCATTGAAATTGGAAGGTATGTAAGGAACATTACTCATTTGGGAGAAGAACTGAAACCACTGGAAGTTGATAGTGCATGGAAGAGACTTACTGATGGTCTCTCTTCTATTTGTACTTGGATATCTAATGTAGGTAGAAGTATTGTTTGTAAAGTACTGATGCCAATAATGGGAATATCACTAATAATATTAGTGATAATGATTTGGTGCAAATGCTGCAGAAATAGAAAAAGGTACACTATTAATGAGAAAACAAAGAAACAAAAAATTCATGAAATTCAAATGGAAGAGTTAAAAGGAGACATATATAAGCGAATGAACGTTTATCAGAATAATGGTAAAAAGAAAATTCCCAAAGTAATTGAAGAGATTGAACTGGGAGAGTGTTGAAGTTGGCATCTGGTTCCTTAATTTGTGATGATATAAAATATCAAAAAGGGGATTGATGGAGCAAGGATGCACATATTCCGAAACTTGCTTGTATTCAGCCCTCTCGAAATAACTTCTAATATATTAACCAACATGTTTTGTTTACTAATATTTACATTTCACCACATTTCCAGCATCTAGGGGAAGCTTGCCTATGTGCTTTTATTAACAGTAACTCTAATGCATTAAAATGGCCGCCGAAAACACTGGAACCCTTCTGCGCATGCGTCTGTCACATCTACGTGGCATGACGTACCTCTCTGCTTGGTGGGAAAACTTTGCTTCTGCACACTAGTGCCAGAAATGGCTGCTTAAATCTCACATGCTAATGCTTATGCTGCAGCATGTACTAAAATTGCTTGTTCTGCTTAATCATTAATGCTCGTTAAAATAAAGTAATGGGGATAGAGTAAAGATCAGTAGTATACAGTGCATTAATTTATTTCTGTATTCTAACATGTTTCTTTTTGACTTTGCTACTAGCTCGTACTTTGGGCCTGACCCCTGATGCATCTTCCATCTTGGATGACTCTGCACATGTGCACCCTGACTGAATTTGCTGAAGCACTGGTATTGAACCCCTGCCAGCCCACTTCGTACCCACGATGTGCCTGGGAACCTGCTCATCTGACCTCTAGAAAGGAAGCTACCAAATACAATGTATTCAAAATATGTACCAATATTGTTGGGCGGAATAAAATCATGGGAAAAGTAAATTGCGGGTGGGGATTCAATCAATATGAATCGAATTGAAATTACATCATCTTAGTATGGTGTGATGACCTCTCCTCGTCTTTCCAACCAATCACTGAAGGGGAACACATAGATTTGCAACATTTAGGGGTGGTACATTGCCCTCTAAATGGTATAACTAAGGTAGGCTCAGATAGAGAAATTGTCCGACTTGTCCGAATAGCTGACCTGTCACTGACCCAACGCACTCAATAGGCGATCGAGAGCAGAGGTGCTGGTGGAGCACTCTGTTCAAAGAATCAATTACCTAATCGGGGTATTAATTGGCTTTCCTAGAGAGAGGGGTGTGACGCTGGCATTGCACTTAGCTGAGGTCACCTGTCCTGATCTGCACCTGTCTTTTCCCGTGGGAACCTGATTAGTCGGGAGCCTGGTCCTGCTCCGTATTTTGCCTCAGCCTGTGGCCAAGATTGGTCATTGCACCATTCTAGGTAAATATAATCAATGTGGTATGTCCTTGTGCTATTTCCCTTTCTTACCCTTCCCGGGTACCAATGTGTAAAGGTGATACTGTAATTTTTTACAAACTTTAT
Organism: Lissotriton vulgaris; assembly: GCF_964263255.1. Classification (NCBI taxonomy): domain Eukaryota; kingdom Metazoa; phylum Chordata; class Amphibia; order Caudata; family Salamandridae; genus Lissotriton; species Lissotriton vulgaris. The sequence goes on from NC_141697.1 coordinate 616,770,018, forward strand.
GTCCTGCTGGTTATATTCTTGCTTGTAAAATTTATGGTCACGAGATTGTGGCCCTTTTCCATTTGACTCAGAAAATCTCTCATAGATAAAGGCTTTAAAACTTTCCCTGAGTCTGTGGTTATTATAAGAAAAGTAAATGTGTTTAAATATTACCTGTTTATGCTAACTCCCTGATCCACAGGACTTATAGTAAGGTGACAAGGATTGGTAAGTCATGATTTCAGGTATAAGTCCTACATCGGACCTCTGGGCAAACTGAAAGAGTGTTGCAAGGATTTCTGCTCATACACAGAACTGTGCACAGAGACCTAGGACATTAGTGAATTGTGGTGTACCAGAAACTCACCTCAGTACCTAGAAAACCCCAACCAGCTAGCATCAGTGTCACATTAGCTCCCCGTCCTATAGCAAAGTAACCAATGATTAGACAACCTAGAACATGCGACTTAGGACCATCTCAGGAATGGTGGGAAGTGAGAACACTGTTTTGTTATACTCTCATACCAGTCCACAACAGGAGTAAAAAAGAGACAAGGTAAGGTTAAAATATTTCTTTTAACGATGTGATCTCATGCTCAGTATTTTAGTCAACATAAGCAGGCATATGATTAAGAATAAAATGGTCAGCATGGTTACAATTGCATAAAATACAAAAGGAGGAATCATATTACAATGATAGTGCAAACTGGTTATATAGTGCCTAGTTTTAACACCCTCCCTATATAGAAACTATGTATTATAAACTAAAGAAGGTCTCTTGGGCTTGTTTTGGGGGACCTCATTACCTTTCCGCTTTCTGGATCAGCAAGGTTCTCTGCATCCCTGGAATCTTCCAAGTGTGTGAAATTATGGCAAGTGTGCTATGATAAAGGCACCAGAATCTTGCTTGGCTCGCAGCTGCAAAATGTTGTGTCTAGAATGTGTTACAGGACATGCCGATAAACAGGCTCACACTTTATGATAACCTTGACGGCTCAGTACTCACTGTACAGACTAGGGGCACAATGTATGTCTAGAGATGTTGAAAAACAAACCTTTTCTCATGTATAGACATTCATGAAGGCTAACCTGCAAAAACAACCATGCAGTGTTGTGTGCAAAAGCAGCAAAAGGCAAAATGACGTTTAAACTTCTAATAAAGCCATGCCAACATAACATGCACGTAAATTGAGGTCCTAAACCATACTACACCCTCCCTTGTTCGGGGAACGCACAATAACTGGGGCAAACTTCATAGAGCGTAGAGTTCAAGTTCGAACGAGACAGAACCAAGTTCAGGAATTTTGCCAAATTTGAGAATTGGGAGTAAAAATCTGAATTAAAAAGTAACCAAGTCAGTGAAACAAATCACGGGTGGTCATAGTGTGAAAAACGCGCCTCAAAAATTAAGAAAAATATTAGGGCACTAAAATAAAAATGTTCACGAGTTCAGTACGTGTTAAAGAAGCACAAAAAAAATCTGTACTTCAATCCAACAGCGTATAAGCACCATACCTTGCAACTGCCTCCAATAGGAAGTCGTTGTTATCATCCATGAACATTTCAGCCATCCAATTAAGTAAAGGGAAAGAACAGACATGTTCCTTGATTGCCGGAGCCTCTAGTACCATCAGAGGACAATTCTGGCTTACTTCAAGATAACTATGTGCCAGAAAGTCATTGGCAGCAGTCCAAATGTTCCTAATTGCCTAGAACGCCATGAGCCGCTGCGCAGGCCATAATCCCGGCACTAGAACAATCTAGTTCATGAGCAACTAAGGGACTCATTAGTAGATTAAAATCCAGGTCAGGGACACCGTGTTGCAGAGACACAAATCCAGGGCCCATTCAAATCCACAATCCAGGCAATGGAAAACAGGCTGCACGCAAGTGAAGAATGAGAACCGGAAAGATAAACCATAGGCCACACTCAGAGTCACCAGAGGCAGCGATGCATAGTATTCCAGCATCCGGTTACGAAAGTGGAGCAGCTGGGGCAGATCGTCGTGGGGCACAGACTATGCATCCATTTTGCAGTAAACAAATTAACAGCAGTATACCCATGCCTAAAGCCAGGAGCAAAGAGAAACCGCCAAAGACATTCGAAAAAATACAATGAAAAAATGCAGGGATCACACCAAATATATTTTGAAATGAGGTCACAATGCCAGAACATACTACTTTAAAAAAATGTGTCAGACCAGTGGTCGACGAGGCATTTAAGATTGTGTGCATCAAAGCACCGAAATGCAGGGGGAGGTCTGTGTTTAATAAGGCATTTACCTCAGTATGAGTATTATTTGACTCATCTTGTTGTACTCTGCTTTCAAGGTCGGGATAGAAGGCCAGATGGAAACATTGAGCCTTCTATGTGGAGGAGTAAACAAGACATTCTTACAGCAAACTACATGCTGGGAAACAGTAACAATATAAGGAATGCCAGCATACATACCACAACAATCTTTATTACTTAATAACAAATAACTACTGTTTGCAAGCAACGTGAATGTCGGTGTAATGACTAGGGCTGGAGTGCCCTTTAAAACACATGCAAGGATTGGTGCAGTGATATTACAAGAACCGCGCAATTGCAGATTTCTGCACACTAATGAGTGATCTGGTGTGGTGGTGCAATCTTTGCAATTCAAATAAACTTCCTTTCCTTCCCTTAAACACCTGCATGTGAACGGGAGATTCCAAACTTCATGAAGATAAGCACCACCCAGGGGTTCAAATCTACCTATTGCATAGTGTTTCATGAAGGACTCAAATTTGAAAAGGGGAAAAGGTAGAGTTATCAACCCATGGATGAGCCAACCCGCCAAACTGAATTCTGCTACCGAAAAAGGTAAAGGTTCTAATTTTTCAATATGCTACAGTGAAAATGTGGCATCCTTCATTGATATAAATTGCTGTTTAACAGTCAAATTGAAAGGCAGAAATAATAAACTCGTGTTCATGTAATCCCATGGAACTCGGCCATTTTTCAACGTTTGTAGAGTCCATGCAAACAGCATAACAGAACGCAATTGATTCTGCCCATGATATAATACGGCACCATCTTCTTGCACAATATCCACCACAGATGACACAATATTATCTAGAGTGTAAATTCGGGAAGAAAGGGTGTTAATGCTATTATCTACAACGGCAAGCACTTTTTCTAAATTGGCCTGATCAATAGCTCTAAGCCTAGAAGCAGCTTCAATTTGCGACAGATTCCAAACCTCATTATAAACAGCATATATGCATCTTTTCGATCTGCCTGCTGCAGGACCTTCAACAAAATCATTTAAGTCGACAGTACCAGTGAGTTTGGATAAATGTAGCTTAACAGACGCTAAGGATGAATGTCTGAGTCAACTCTGGCACAATTTGCCTACAGAATAGGTAGTGACTGATTGTTGAGTCTGAAAGCGGGGATCAACTCTAACCTCTGTATAGCCAGGGGTCAGACCCAGAAAATGGTGCTGGCAGGAATCTGCCCTTTTTTGCCATAGCAACCAGCCTTCGGGATTAATGCTGAAAACATTTAAAGAGGAATTTCGTAACAGGGCTTGTAAGTCACTTAGGGAAGTACTGGTATAATTATTCCAATGGGGAAATTCACCCAAATCAGGAAATGAAGGAGCATTTATTTTTTTTAGAAGTAGCCAATCCAAAGCAGGTGGTTTGTGAAATAGTTGCATTCAGAAACAACATATGGTTTGGGATGAGACATGCATGATGCAAAGCCTCAGTGCCTTGCACTTGCCAACTTTTAGAACCCCAAACAGATTTAAGATCAATAGTATCTTTCCACAATTCATAGGCCCCAACAGTCAACTGGTTAATAAAGAACTTAGAATACAGTAATTTAGAGTGGGTAAGTCTAACCTTGGAAGAGGACTTCTCAGTCATCCTAAAATAAAATGCATTAGGGTTTCTTTGATCAAAATCAGTGAAATAGGAAACTTTTTCAAAAGTGTTTATCGAGCTGCCTTCCACAGGTGCGGGACAGTGTTCCCACTGTGTGTAGTTAACCACATTTCTAAATGAATTTGTCTTATGCAGAACGTGATTGCCAAAATGCTGGTAACATTACAAATCACCATAATTCGCAGATTCTAAATATAAATCTTCAGCATCGAAAGCAGCATAGTATTTTAAATCAGAAAATAAAGCTTCCACAGCTTTAACTTCCCAATCATCAGAGTGAATATTCTGTTTAACCATATCCCCCATAGAAACACGGAGTACATTGGGAACATTAATAACCTCTGTGGGACCATGTATCTGGAAATTTACAACATCCCATACAATCCCATCTAAAATGGGCCAAGCAGTTATATTCACAAATGTCTGGTCCCTCTTCATGATGTGCGAAGAGGAGTGGGGAGCCAAAGTTCCATCAGTCATCCTAATTGAAGTTCTTTCTTGAACGTAGTGTCCGTTGATAAAACGAAAAAAATACACCACAAATCCATGAACAAAATAATTGCCAAAAGTATCAGCCAAATATAAGTCCAGGGGGGAATTAAAAAATGTTTTTTAAACCAGGTAGCAAAAATCGAAACTTTTGAAGGGGACTTGGATGTGGAAGAGCCAGTGTCAACTGAAAAACGGGATTGATTAGCCACACGGGTCTCCAAATCAGGCATAGACAAGTCAGTGGGGTAAGTATATTCAGTGTCATTAAGAGGATCACCAGCAAGTAGATTCAATAAAGGATTCGTAAGTGGACTCATTTCAATAACAACATCAGGTCTGATGGTAGGATCTGAGGCCAAAACAGAGTGTCACACCATTGCTGGACACAAAACCACAGGTGTCATACTATAGAGAATCGGCCACCCTGTGTGGTCTGACATTGTCAATGGAAATGTACCTGTTCCTCTTTCACCAAGGAAGAGGAGGTAAAATGACTGTTCTTATACCCTGCACATCAAGCACGGCAACTGGAGCTCGATAGGAAGGACCAAATTCTTTCTAGTTGTCGATCTTCTCTCGGATCAATTCTCCAACTTGGGGTAGCCAGCCGACTACCAGAATCTGCAATGCAGCTTCAGACATGGAGGGCAAATGTTCCTTTGCAAGACTGCCTCTGGACTTTTGTAGGTTCTGTAAAACATTAGAATGTTCATCTACGTCAAAGGATGCGTCTCCCACCGCCATGTCTAGACCATCAAGGTCCGGAGCAAACATCTTGATGCCAAAGAGCATTTCTGCCCACCCAGAGACCTTCTAGGAAGATTATTTAGTGCACGTTGAACGCTATTGAGATGGGTTAGCCAGTCTCTGCCAGCACCTAAAACGTTCGCTGTCAAGGATTGCTTTAAGCCAAGGTTCATTCGCTCCAGAACACTATTACCCTCAGGCCGGTATGGAGACAAAAATTTGACCTGGACCCCCAATGAAGCCATGGCATCCTTGTACACCTTAGAGGCGAACGCTGGTCCCTGGTCCTAATGGAAGGTACCACACACAAAAATTCCCACAAAGACACGCAAATCCCTTACAACAGTTCTAGAATCAGCGCTCCTTTGAGGCCACACCCAGACAAAGCGCGTGCAAGAGTCAACTGCTACTAAAATGTACTTATACGCAGTATCAGAGGAGAAAGGACCACAGTGATCTTAAGAAACACACGTCAGTGGTTTATTAGATATGTATAACTGAGTTTGGGGCGGGTGTGCAGCAGAGGAAGGTTTAATTTGCTGACAAATGCCACATTGAAGGACAAAATCACATGTATGTTTGTACAAACCCCGCCACCAATATCGTTGCTGGAGAAGAGAAACAGTAGCTGACACGCGGGCGTGCGCCGTAGCCATCCCGGCGTGGGCTGCTGTAATCAAAGCCTGTCTGCGGTCCGCGTTCGCAATCAACTTGTCACCAACGTCGTTAATTCTCACATAATGAACTTTATCAGGACTTAAATGATAAGAGTACTTAGAAGGGAAACCCTTAGGGTAATTACCTCCCTTCTCTGTTGCGGCAATAGCTGCCAAGACGTCAGTCAATCTTACTTTTGGAACGTGTAACAGCTGCCACTGCAAATGTTGCAACTGCTGTCTTTGCAGCCTCGTCCGCAAGACAGTTGCCAACAGCGTGAACTCCAACACGCTGATGACCTAGAGTATGAATTACAAAAACAAGTGGTAGTCGTTCTTTGAGCTCGGCCACTCGAACCCAGATCATTTTATGTTTTATTGTGCGACCCATGGAGTCACGATAATCATTTTTAGTCCAAAAGGGCAGATTGTCATTGTATGACTGAACACAGTAATAAGAGTCACTCACAATAAGAGTAGTCACACTGGGATCGGCGTACTCCAATGCAAGCATCAGAGCACAAAGTTCTGCCAACTAGGTGTAACAGTCCCCTAATGTCTGTGTATGCACAACATCAGACTTGAATTCACCATCCACCATAGTACCAACCAAAATTGCGCAGGCCGAAGAATACTCGTGTTTTGAACCCGTAGCTGCTTGTGCACTGCCATCAGTGTAAATAATACAGCGGAAATCCTCAAGTGGGCGCATAGTCAGAGGAGCAGGATGAACAAATTCATACTGCAAGTAATCTTGAGTCTGCAGGGAGGAATCAAAAATGAACATGACATCCGGGGATGTCAAGGATGTAGCCCACTGTATCCACCGAGGGTGCAAAGCTCTGGAATTCGGTACACTGGCTTTTGTCACTGCCTCCAAGGCAGAATACGGAGTAACAACCAACATGCGCTTACCCTGCGACAGTGCACGTTTCTTAAGAATCGCCATTTGCCCTGCTGTCAAAACTTTTACCACAGTGGAAAACCGCAACTCAGCCAAAGTGTACAAGTGTGACTTGTAAGCAATAGGGACTATGTTGAACTCATTAAAAGTGAGGTACGTGAATCCCACCACCCCTGGCACGATTCTTATCACCAGGTTGGTGTGGTTATAACGAGTCGACAAAATTTAGATTAAAGTAGGTCAGCCTGCAAAGATTGCAAGATGGCTGAAAGTTCTGGCAGCCAGCATGATTTGGAAAAATTTGGTTGTATCAACACATAAAGCGGCTTGATATGCTGGGCATATTCCGGAATGTAGGTACGACCGAAATTCAAAAAACCCAGCAAAGATTGTAGCTTTTTCAGTGTTGTCGGAGCTCGCAAAAGTGCGCATTTCTCCAGGAAGTGAGGCGCTAAACCTCAACCTTCATTGATGAGCTCGTAGCCCAGGAACAACACTGTGTACTCTGCAATGTGCGATTTCGCAAAGTTACATTTATAGCCTATGTCCGCAAAATGGCAATTTATGCAGTCAACACGGCAGAGATGCGGCCATAATTCATCGTCTGCGAGATAAATGTCATCCACATATGAACATGCATCTGTGTCGAGCCTCTCCGGGAGAGAGACTATGCAGGCGGCAAAAACGCCGGGACAACTCTTGCAGCCCATAGCCAAACGGAGGAATTGGCACTGTTTGGCACCACTTGTAAAAGCCGTCCATTGACTACTAAGAGGGGACAGGTTGTGGGCAAAAAAAACATTGGATATGTCGTGTGGTTTTAAACCTTTTACGCACAAGACTATCCACAAGAGCAGAACTGTGAGTATTCTGCACCGTGCACGTACAACAATGTGAGTTTATGTGGCGGTAATCCAATACCAACGGTACAAGTCATCTGGTTTGGTCACAGTAAAAAGCGGGTTATTCATCGGAGAAACAGACGCTGCAATTACACCTTGATATTTCAATTGTTCAAGGATTTCTGCAAAGGAGGATTTTGCTTCACATTGCATGGGGTATTGGGGTTGAGACTGTGGCATCGACCGCAAGGGAATCTCATGTCGAGGGGAAAATTTGTCCCATCCACAGTGAGTACGGTACAACGCCGGCGCAAGCGCCTTTGCCCAATCTTCTGTAAACTGCAGAGCCTGCTCCTTCTACACTGTGTGCGCGAAAGCGGGGAGGATTACCTCCTCCCCTTGCGGAGCAGCTAAGACAGAGGGTGGGGGCCAGTCGACCTCCGCCAACAAAATATCATAGGTAGTCATTAGATTTTCCCCAAAAAAACCTTTTATGGTACATTCTATGTCATCTTCAATTATTAGGACAATTTCATAAAGCCTGTCAGGGGGAGCCACTCTACTGCCAGGTGTCTCAACTACAACGAAGGTTGCAGTCTCTGTCACCTTCAGTAGTGGACGCAATGCCTCTAGAACGATGGTAATCTTCGCCGCACTGTGCAGCAGCGCCAGCGCCGATGTCAGATACCGAAGCTGCGTTCTCACTATCTGTGGCATATCTCGCTGTTACTGCAGCAACTTTCTTCTTCTGAAACTGGGGCCTTTGACTCAGTGACATGTCCAGCTTGCCTTTTCCGTCAGCCTTGCGAGGCTGCTCACGGCTCTGTTGGGCACCTTGGCCTCTGCCGCCGCCTCCTCCACCAGTGGTTGTTACCGATGTTTCCTGCAAAGAGCGAGGAGAACGTTGTTCAGGAACCTGTAACCTATCAGGTGACTTAATAGTACTGCGGTCGCGCAACTCATATGTACGCTCAGCAGGGACAGGTGTAGGTGAAGCAGGACGGGGCCCCTGTTTCTGTTGCTGTTTCCCCTGTTTTTTGTTCTTACTCCAATTTTGTTTCTGAACCTTTGGGAGGTCATATTTATCAGATGACCCTTGTTGAGTTTGCTGCTGTTTTCTTTCTTAGCGACAGGCTTAACACCCAAACTATTATGGCCCACGGTCTTGTAAGCCTCTGTAATCATTTTCGGTAATTGACGGGGTTTGTCTGCGTCGGGGACATTGCGCAAAGCACTAGAGACCTGGAAACTTACCGCATCCCCCTTGACATTAGCAAGGGCGAGATCGCTTACCATGTCAAACGCTCCTACAAATCGCATTCCCAACTCCACAGCCGCCTCTGGTCCGTGTTCATCCTGAACACGTTTGATCACAGAGGGCAGGACGGTCATTGACGGGGTGCCAAAGCACCTAGGGTCAGATTTACAAGCCCCTTGCGCCACTTTTGCGTCATTTTTAACATGGGAAAAGTGACGCAAAAGTGGCGCAAGGGGCTTGTAAATATGCCCCCTAGTATAGACTGCTGCAAAAATCACATCCCAAGTTGTACATTCATTTATGTCGGGCTGTTTGAGTGCCATATGAAAAGGATGCATTTGCTACTCTATTTTAACATATATGACTAAAAGTCAACATGCTGAGCAAATAGTTGCTTGTGTTCCTGGTACAAAGTAGCGCTCATTATTGAAGTCACAAATTACCCTCCAATTTCCTTGGTGTATATCTTGTCTATGCTGGATAAAGATCTCAGCTTTATATTGCATTCTACTTCTCTGTTCAAAAGAGCTGACTCAGGAAGGCAGCTGCCAGTACAAAGCATCATGTGATTCCAACCCTTTGTCTTCTTGAGGCACAAGGTCAGACTGATTTGCATATGGCCATGTCTGAACTGGGGTGGCAGAGTGGGCTAAAGAACGGTGATGGATTAAACCCAGATCGGTTGACTGGGTGTGAGTGTTTGATTGGTTCAGATGCTCCCTCCATCACCACCTCCTTTTGTACCGCTTTGTTCGCCATAAGTTGGCAGGGTATGCTCAGACGTGAGTCCCTTGCTCACTTTGCCACTGGATTCAAGCAAGCCTGGCTGAAGACGGCTGTAATGCCAGAAATCGGTCCTAGGAAGCTTGAACCCGGTCCAGGGAAGGCATGTCTTGGCAGTTTGGGCTGGGCTGTTCCCATGAGGCACAGAGTCAGACTTATTTGCATATGGCCATGTCTGAACTGGGGTGGCAGAGTGGGCTAAAGAACGGTGATGGATTAAACCAAGATCTGTTGACTGGGTGTGAGTGTTTGATTGGTTCAGATGCTCCGTCCATCACCACCCCCTTTTGTACCGCTTTGTTCGCCATAAGTTGGCAGGGTATGCTCAGACGTGAGTACCTTGCTCACTTTTCCACTGGATTCAAGCAAGCCTGGCTGAAGACGGCTGTAATGCCAGAAACCGGTCCGAGGAAGCTTGAATCCGGTTCAGGAAAGGCATGGCTTGGCAGTCCGGGCTGGACTGTTCCTATGAGGCACAGGGTCAGACTGATTTGCATATGGCCATGTCTGAACTGGGGTGGCAGAGTGGGCTAAAGAACGGTGATGGATTAAACCCAGATATGTTGACTGGGTGTGAGTGTTTGATTGGTTCAGATGCTCCGTCCATCACCACCCCCTTTTGTACCGCTTTCTTGAAGACAGAGGCTGCCTTTTTTATTCTAATGCCAACGTTACGCTCATCAAACCTGCTTTTTCCTTTAATACTTACACCTTATAAGCAATTCTTTAGATAGATGGTATAGTTTAAGTTTTGTAAGTGGGCTAAAATTGAATTTTATCATTTCCAAGAGAAAATTTGGTCAGTGATGGACTTTCGAAGTTGTAACATAGCATTAACTATTTTACCTAAATTGTAGTTTAAATGTATTGATTTAAGTGTTTTAGTTTCCTCACGAACAGCGAGCAATTGTTCCAATATTTATAATTTCACTGATTATCTCTACAATGAAGAGAGGAACCATGCATCTTTTTTACCCCATTTCTCATTACTGACAAGTATGGATCCTTCAATCATTTTGTTCATCTGAAAGAAAATGGTATGCCCCTCTTGCACATTTATCCGCCCCAATATAAGTTGTTACACCTGTCTCATTTGTCCTTTGCCACAATTCTAAAGTTGTTCCTTTCTCTTTTCAACAGCTGCTTCTTCAAGGAACAGGAGCAGATGCCCTCAGCCCCCTTTGGAGTCTGTTGGTGAGCATCTTAGGTCAATGGGTCCATCCATACACTAAACCTTTGTGACACTGCCAACAAATCCTGTCCATGCCAATGGGCACTCCATGCAACTGTTATACCTAGATTCCATTTGTTTGCTTCTGTGTCTTTAAGTAACAGTACAAAATGCTTCTTATTGCCTCCACACCCTCTCAAATGTTGCAGTCCCAAATGTTATTTGTCTTCTCTTGTAGTACCCGCAGACAAGGTTGGAGGGTGGAGTTGGAATTGGAGGGTTGAGTTGGAGGGTTGAGTTGGAGGGTGGGGTTGGAGGGTGGAGTTGGAGGGTGGAGTTGGAGGGTGAAGTTGGAGGGTGGAGTTGGAGTTGGAGGGTGGAGTTGTAGTTAGAGGGTCGAGTTGGGGTTGGAGGGTGGAGTTGGAGGGTGGAGTTGGAGGGTTAAGTTGGAGGGTGAAGTTGGAGGTTGGAGTTGGAGGGTGGAGTTGGAGGGTGGAGTTGGAGGGTGGGGTTGGAGTTGGAGGGTGGGGTTGGAGGTTGGGGTTGGAGGGTGGAGTTGAGGTTGGAGGGTGGAGTTGGAGTTGGAGGGTGGAGTTGGAGTTGGAGGGTGGAGTTGGAGTATGAGGGTGGAGTTGGAGTTGGAGGGTTGAGTTGGAGGGTGGAGTTGAAGGTTGGAGTTGGAGGGTGGAGTTGGAGGGTGAGATGGAGGGTGGAGTTGGAGGGTGGAGTTGGGGTTAGAGGGTGGAGTTGGGTTTGGAGGGTGGAGTTGGAGGGTGGAGTTGGCAGGTGGAGTTGGAAGGTGGAGTTTGAGGGTGGAGTTGGAGGGTAGAGTTGGTGTTGGAGGGTGGAGTTGGATTTGGAGGGTGCAGTTGGATTTGGAGGGTGGAGTTGGAATTGGAGGGTGGAGTTGGAGTATGGAGTTGTAGGGTGGAGTTGGGGTTGGAGGGTGGAGTTGGATGGTGGAGTTGGAGGGTGGAGTTGGAGGGTGGAGTTAAGTGATGTGGTGGTGACCCTGAGTAATGTGGTGGTTTCCCTGAGTGATGTGGTGGTGTTCCTGAGTGATGTGGTGGTGTCCCTAAGTGATGTAGTGGTGCCCCCTGAGTGATGCCCCTAAGTGATGTGGTAGTGTCCCTGAGTGATGTGGTGGTGTCCCTGAGTGATGTGGTGTTGTCCCTGAGTGATGTGGTGGTGTCCTCGAGTGATGTGGTGGTGTCCTCGAGTGATGTGGTGGTGTCCTCGAGTGATGTGGTGGAGTCCTCGAGTGATGTGGTGGTGTTGTGTGGCGTTCAGCAGTGTGCGGCGTGCAGCATTGTGTGGCATGCAGTAGTGTGTGGCGTGCAGCAGTTTGTGGCGTGCAGCAGTGTGTGGCGTGCAGCAGTGTGTGGCATGCAGGAGTGTGAGTTGTGTGGTAGTCTGCAGCATGCAGCAGTATTGTTGTTCATACCCAAATGTCTATAAAGACATTTAAGGGGTGGAGGAGATGTGCACCCAGTAGTAGATGCTGACGAATGAGACAAAAATAATTAACTATAAGGAGAAATAACCAAATTAAAGGAAACCTGTATGAAAATGTAAAATAAAAGGACTCAACCAGCAGCCCTGGCGGTGAAGGGAACACCGTTTCATGCAGTTGTTTACATGTGTTTAGGCAAAACACTGTCTCAGCAAGAGAGCACGTGGCTTAAGTGGGCTTCCTTGCGCTCCATGTTGGATGTAGCGGAGGACGGAAGAAAATGTTAATGATACTGGAATGGACCTATGGTTTTTGAAGGTTCACCCAAGGCCCATAAAGGTAGTACATTTAACTATGCATGTATGCTTTGTGATGGTTTTTATCAAAAAAGCCTAGCACACAGCTAAATGTTGTCAACATGACTTCCCTAAAAGATCGGTATTTTCCTTCGAAAACAATGAAACCAACGTAGATTGGCATGTAATGCTATACTTCTGTAGCTGATATACACCATAATGCCACTACCGTGTGCAAAATATTAAATAAATTTAACTTTAGAGGCACCTTAACACTTCCACTTGTGACAAAAAATCTGGCGTCCGTAGTTCGGGAAGTAGAGGCGCTGGAAGGGCGTGTAGGATGAGAAACGGGAAAACACTTCACCAGCACACATGCGCAGACCACACAAAGAGCCTGCAATAAGAAAAAAGAAAGTTGCGAGCTTCATTGTGAGACTGTACGCGCGACTCCGATGACAGCGAGAGCGCGTGCGCACAAATTAAGGTAGTGACATATGCGCAGGTACCAGTTGCGTTTGGGAGTTCACACGCATGCGTAGTTATCCAGTTTGGCTTTTGAGCTTGTGCTCTGTTCTCAGTTGGTGCACAAGCTGCTGTACCCACTCTTTGTTTGGCTCAGAGCGGTGGCGAGCGCGAAGGAGAGAGGGAGAAAGGAGCGCAAGAGACCAAGGCAATGGCGACGCCAGAAGAGCGAGGGAGACGTTTTTATATAGCGCGCACTTAAACCGAAGGTGTCAGGGCGCTTCACAATAGGAACAGTAGTGATACATGAAGCAAAAATTACAAGTGAGCATGTTACAAAAGCAAACGTTACTTTACATGAGGCAATAGTGACAATTGTGCAAGTATCAAGAGCAAACAAAATACAAGAGGTAGCAAACAATATGTTACTAGAGGAAACAAGCTTCTCTGCATTGCTGTGTGGGGGGACGGTGTGATGAGCGAGACGCACGCACTGGAGAGGCAGTGGGGGGGATGACTGGGCAGCTGAATGCAGCGTGCACAAAGTGAAGAGCCATCGAAAGCTCTTGAAAAATATGCCTGTGGGGAGAATGCGCAATGGGAGAGAGGCTGTGGGCTGCGTGTTGGGGTGCTGGAGAGGGAGGGGGTGTGATGAGCGAGAGGCGCACGCTGGAGAGGGAGGGGTGGGAGGACTGGGCAGCTGAATGCAGCGTGCACAAAGTGAAGAGCCAATGAAAGCTCTTGAAAAAAATGCCCGTGGGGAGAATGCCCGTGATTGTGTTCACATGAACTGTACTAAATCCGCAATGATTCAAGAGCTTGTTTTGCCTACTATACTCTTGTCTATTTATCCCTGCGGGATAGAATAGTCAAGACCTAAAAACCTGCAGATGCTTGTCCCAGCTGCACACGTATCCCCTCCAACCACCCCACAGTCTGTAGGTACCTAAGCTGCCTCTGCTATTATGCCCTCCAATCCAGGTGCAACTCTAGTCTTCTCTCTGTCTTCTCACTGAGAGGAACCCCTAGTTGGGGCAAAGTTCTCAACTAGTGATCAATACCCACTGCATAACCACCCAGATGTCAACTCTAAACATGCAGAGCAGGAAGTACTCATGATTTATAGAATCTTGAACAAACATTTACTTACTAATCTCAAAGGGGGCTCACAGATAATTAAAATCATGGATTCTTTCCAGTTGAACACTCTCTCGATTAGGCAAAAGATCCTTTGTGGATTAAAAATGCACCAGATAGTTCAAACCCTATCCTCTACTGAAATAAAGCTGGTATATTTTCCAAATAAACAACATTTATCAATAGCAAGAGTTGCATTGATGTTTACCTGTTCAACTATCTGAAGCTACTGAAGAAGGATGATCGCATTGGATGGTAGGAGAGGGACCTGCAGTGACAAGAGAGGAGCACATGCAGATGATTGCACGCGAGATATAGGGGTAGTAAATAATGGTCCATGATCTGAGATATATGTTTATTTGATGTACTACGTCAATTTGACGGAAATGGCAGTGAACTACCTTCTTCGTTGATTCGATGAAATGCTTTATTTCTGTATTGTTTTAATGACAGAAAACAATGGCAGGACAAGTGATCCAACCCCCCACTGATTTAAAGATTTGAGCCAAAGGAAACTGGTTGGATCGTTGATTTCCTTCTCCCCCCCGCTTTGATTGAAGAAGAGTTAAGCTGCGAACAGCAGTGGGAGCTAACAGAAAGTACTATCGTTGGACAGACAAGGAAAACAGCAATACCTCGAGTAGCAACCGTCCTGGAAACAAAATGGCAGAACAAAATTTTGGTCTAAGCTACTCAATAGAGGAAATAGATGCCATACTAGCCAAACCACCAATCCGAGCCGAGGGAAACCTGACCCAAACTTTAGCCAATACAAATGAATGGGATGAACTAACAGATCTAAAGAAAGAACAAGTGAGGACAGCAGTCCACGGGATTATTATGACAGAATACCTAAGGGTAAACGCAGCACCTCGTGGACTCTGGGTAACTAACTCACCGCGAATATTTCTGAAAGATTTAGCATTCCGTAAAGACTGGTCTGCAATATCCTGGAAGTGTACACGAGATTATCTGGTCCTAATTATAAAAACAGCGACAAGATTAACAGCAGAACTAACAATAAAGATCCAGGTGATTGAAACGAAACTCAACAATATGGTGGACATAAGAATTTATAAGACGAAACTGGAAAACATCAACAAAGAGATGGGTGAAATGGAAGAATTCCTCACAGAATCCAAAATGCAAAAACTAACAAAAGAACTGAAAAAGTTCTCATTGGAAAAGATTCACCCATACAGTAGCAAAGACTACAGGACAAATGATAATGCTTCGAATTATGGTTCAAACAATAACTCATCAGGAGAAGACAGTGATTCAAGTGGCGATGAATATCACAACACAGGCAAAAGAGGGAATCAGAGCTTCAGAGGCAACCGAAGAGGACGCAATATGTGGCCCCAACATCAAATGGGTCCATCCCCATTCCAGCCATTTAACCCACACTTTCAGGGATGGATGAACCCGTATTTTCCGGGCCCCCCGATGATGAATCCCCAACAATACCAACCACGAAATGGATTAAACTTCAACCAACGGAATCCTTTTTTAGGGGTAGGCCGCGCACCGCAGAGACAACGGCGCAGAGGAGTGACGTGGTCAGATCAATCACGCCAGTACCAAACCAGGAGCGTGACAAAAGCAAAGGCAGGACCGAGCACGGCTCCCTCATCGTAAACCTTACAGATCGTGTACTCTCTCAAGAAGAGACAAATATCCTAAACAAAGGTTTAGGATATGTACCAACACCAACAGTTGACATCTTTAAAACCAAATGTGAAGTATCGGAATTTTGTCGTAAACTGAAACTCAAAGCCTTCTTCTCCAACCAGATGCCCCATGATAACGGAGATACAAAACTACGTCCAAAATCCAAATTCTGCCCACTAAATTCCCAGGTACCAATAGAAATTGGTACATTTGAACAAGCTGTTATGAAAGAATTAGACACCCTGAGCAAAGAAACCACCAAATCCTTCCAGAACTTGACCAGAGCGGAACGACAAGCTCTAAACACACTAAAGAAAGATGAGACAAATGTGATCAAACCGGCGGACAAGGGGGGAGGTATAGTCCTGTTGAGTAAGGACGGTTACAATAAACAATGCCTTGACCACCTCTCTGATCAAAGATACTATGAGATCATAACAACTGACCCAACACCGAGGTTACAGAGAACCATCTCCCTCATGATTGATGAAGCTGTGGTTAACAACTGGATCTCTACAAAGGAAGGAGAATTCCTAACTACAAAAACCCCAAGGACCCCATATTTTTACTCTCCGCCAAAAATTCATAAAGCACGTCAACCCCCTCCAGGCAGGCCCATTGTTTCTGGCATTGGGTCTGTACTGGAACCTTTGTCCCAATTTGCTGACGAATATTTGAAACCACTAGTGCAACAGACACCAACGTATCTGAAAGACACGAGGGATCTACTTAACCAACTGACCCAAATAACCTATACAGAAGACACAATGATCCTGATAGGATTGGACGTTGAAAGTCTATATACTAGTCTGCCACAACGAAAAACCTTGGAAACCCTGGAGAATGTACTGTTCGAAAAAGAGTGGAACTACAAAACTCCACGACATTTTGTCCTGGAATGCTGTAATCTAGCATTAACTGAAAACTTTTTCAAATATGAGAACACCATGTACAGACAACGACATGGTACATCCATGGGCAGTTCTTTCGCCCCTAGTGTGGCTGGACTTTACGTGAGCAATTTGGAAAAACAGATCATCAATACCCAACAAAATCCCTTCCAACACCAAATCCATTTCTGGAAGCGTTTTATTGATGATATTCTTTTAGTCTGGGAAGGTGATATGGAAAGCTTCGTGAATTTCCACACATGGCTAAACACACAAGATGAATGGCTGAAATTCACTTATACAGCTGATAAGAAGAGTATAGACTTTTTAGACATCACTATATTCGTAGAGAACAATCAACTGTACACAAAAACTTTTTTCAAACCCACCTCAAAAAACAGTCTCCTGTCCTTTAACAGTTACCACCCGCGCCCACTGAGGGAAAATCTTCCCTATAGTCAATTCTTACGGTTGCGTAGGAATTGTAGCAAGAAGGAGTATTATAAATCGCAAGCAAAAGACCTCTGTACAAAACTGAGAGCACGAGACTACCCAGAAAGAGTTATCAATAAGTGCAACAAGAGAGCTAAAAACCAGAATCGAGAGGGTCTCCTGGAGAATACGGAAAAACCCCCACAAGAAGATCTCCTAACATGTGTCACCACATATAGCCCAATAGCAAATCAAGTGAAGAAAATCATAAACAAGCATTGGCGAATACTTACATCAGCAAATATATCATGGCCAAAACCACGTTTCGCTAACAAGCGAACTGGGAACTTAAAAGACCAACTAGTCCACACGAGACCAAAACCTGCTGCCCTCCCAAGAGAAACGACACTGTGGAACTTACCACCGATTGTGGGACATTTCCCATGCGGCTCATGTTCGGTCTGTCCACTCACGAGACCGACAAAAGAACTACAACTCCTGCCAAATTTTAAATGGACTATACGGAGCCACACAAACTGCAACACTAGTCATATAATTTATATGATTACATGTCCCTGCAGTAAAATTTACATTGGGATGACATGCCGTAAGGCAAAAACAAGAATCAGCGAACATCGCAGCAACGTTAGATGTAAGAAGGAGACAACCAAAATGGCAACACATTATCTGGAGAAAGGTCATACAGTAGATGATCTTCAGTGGGTGATCCTAGAGACATTACAGACCAAGGACCACAATGCGGAACGCATACTGTTCGAGAAAGAACAAAGGTGGGTGCATCGATTGGGCACAGATGTACACGGTCTAAATGACAGCATCCCATGGGCCAGCATGAATAGATGATGAGCACTCATAAATTTCAAAATAACCAACTAAACTTTAACATCGATCCACTATAAGTAGCTATTCACAAAGAAAAATTCTAAAGAGTAACGACTGACTTACTTGTTAACCTAAATAATTTATGAAGAGTAAGAAAAAATGTTGTCAAAGAATGTTTCATTTACTAACGTAAAAAAGAATGCCCACATAAGTAGCTTGTCCCTTCGTAAAAACATTACCCAAAACATTATAATTATCCCGAAAAATAAAAAACAAATTACCCTTTTTGGTAAATGACAAGTAACGAGAAATTTTAGGATAAGTAAACAAACATAATGTATCAAAACTAAGTCGAAAGTCTTTTCACCATATCGATTGGGAAGGACAAACAGAATAAAAGGGAGCCAGGAACTAGGTAACACCACTGGGTCCTGGACGGCAGAGTCAGCACAAGTCGCAAAGGAGGATCTACAGGTAGAACGCGGGAATTACTCCAGAAAAAACAGATAAGTACAGCTATCCCCGCTTAACCTTAACAATCCCTGCCTCCAATTTTCTTAAATTTGAGATAAGACCTCCCAACAGACTCCCAAGGCACCCGTGGAAGCACGTATTAACACGTGCGGAGGTATGTTACAAGCATGCGATTGAGAGCACACCTTATGTTTGGGGCATGTAACCGTTTCAGGATAATAACACAAAAACTTAATCTGAGCACGCAATGAAACTAATTTGGAGAAATGTTTAGAATATGTAACTGAATATAAAGCAAGTAAAGTGAAAGAAGTCTTAGTGGACAATGTTAATATTTAAGAAAGGTATGAGATAAGAATCTCGTGATATTTTGGTGAATAGCGATGAGAAACTTCATTTCTGAATGAGGGTTGATGACAGAATAACTCTATGACTTAAAGTGTGATTTTAATTGGCACATTTTTGAGTATGTGGTTACCCAAGACAAGATTGTGGCGAAGCTATGAATGGTAAATAATTTACCCTAAACACAGAACAGATAGGTGAATTAAGCAAACGCCCCGTTTAAATACCCTCCCTTAAACTGACACATCCCCTTTTTCCACAGGCACAAAAGTTGACCTCATAAAGAAGGGGATATTAATGATCCCTTCTCACCTCCTCACCTGGTCCTGAAGAAAGCCCGACGATCACTTTGACGAATAAGGGCTGAAACATGTCGACCTTTTAACCCACGAAAATAGGTAGCGAAGAGAACCCTAATAATTCTCCGATCGCATACCAAGGATATTTTCAACTTCACAAGCTCGAACCCAGAATATTAAAATTCACGCTCTGGCTCTTCGAGTTATTTTAAATTCACCACTTTCACTAATCACTGGACACTACTGCACACAACCTTGGATGACTACCTCCGGGCGGAGGCTGCATACCAAAGAACCCTGTGATTATGCAGACACTCGATAAATTCAGCGGAGAATCAAGATAAACCGCTACCCACGATTCCATCTCGAGTGTATGAGGGTTTTTTACAGAGGGACGTACCGAATACCTGAGTAATCCAGGTTGGCAGGACAAGTGATCCAACCCCCCACTGATTTAAAGATTTGAGCCAAAGGAAACTGGTTGGATCGTTGATTTCCTTCTCCACCCGCTTTGATTGAAGAAGAAGAAAACAATAATAAAAATATATATTTTTTTTAACTATCAGAAGCTACATTAGCGGACCCAGAACTAACTACGTTTTCTGTAATAATACATATAAATACCTTCATTACCTTCTCTGGATATGGTATATATACCGCTGTTTTCACAAACTCTATATTTGTGTCACTTGGTTCTGGCGGTCAGAAACTAAGGGGCAGATTTACAATTACTGGTGCATCCCTACACATCGGCAGAGATGCGCCAGTAATTGTGCGCCGCAGTTCAGCCACCCTTGATACGCCGCATTTACAATGCGGTGCACCATGGAGCATAAGCGGCACAGATGCGTCACGCATCTATGCCGTAAAAGCGGCGCATTGTTTGAGTTGCATCGCAAGCGCGACGCAGCTCCAGCAATGATCAGCGGGGCCCCATGTGCACAATGCTTATTTCAATCCTTACGCCTGCTTCAAGCAGGCGCAGGGCTTTGACGCAGCATGGGCCCAAAAGTGACTGAGTGAAATCTTGTAGATTTCACTCAGCCACTTTTGGGAGGCGTTCCTGCGACGGAATGCCTCCCCCTGCGATGGTACGCCTCTTCTGGCGCAGGGCTTTACAACGTGACGCATCTGGGAGATGCATCAAGTTGTAAATACCCCGCACCATGGCGCATCTTTTGCGCCGCCGCTGCGTCACAAAAGTGCGATGTGCACACTAGATTAGTGATGTTATGGATATGTGGATAACGCTGTCGCCTCGTGGATGAAGATAGGACGACTTTTGTACCTACTGCGTAGAGAGGCCTAGTGCATGATGTTCAAGGCATCGTAATAATGTTGTGCAAAGTTGGATGTGTAAACAAAGTAGTTTCAGAGAAACGTATTCAACATTGTCATGCATGCAAATGTGTGCAAAGGTAATCACTGAAATGTTATCTTCTAGGACAATGTAAGGAATAAACTGACTCGTTACATGTGCCTAACCCGGGAATATAACACCCACTCCTCCACCTAAGGGTCAACATTTAAAAGCTATCTAAAAAGCCAGTATATCATAATATCTTAAAATTTGAAAAGGTAAAAACTACTCTTAACATCGTCTAAAAGCAAGCTTAGCTTAAAAATATCCACAATAAAAAGGTAAAAACTACTCCTAACATCATCTAACAACAAGCTTCCCTTTAAAATATTCATAAAAACTTTGAGGTCAGTATACTATTTTAAATCCTAATCACTCTGAAAACCATGGTGCCTAGGAAAAAAAAACTGTATAGGGCGAATTCTGTTTATAAAAACAAGCCAAATTGTTCCCACACAGAAAAAAGGCCAATTATTTCTTGTGTTTCGACTGGCAGATACAACATTGTTTTTCTCCATGACCGCAGACAATGATCCCAGAGGCACACCTCGAAGCAGATCTATGGAGCAAAGGTGATTCCATCCAATTCCCACAGTAGTCACTGAGGGAGGGACTGCATCATGTATGCAGTATCGTAGAGCCATTGACCAAGTCACTAGGAGCCGAACCGCCCCAGGGTGGCTCAAGAAATGAATTCATCAGCAACGGCAGAAGCTGGGGACAACAATACCCATGGGCTGTTAACCGGTCCAGCAGTACAACAATGTCTAATGGCGTAAATAGTTGTGATCCTAGGCTTATGCCTAATGTGCATTTGTGGCCGCAAAGCAGGCAGTAGAATACAGGTTGTATGCAGTTAAGCCATACAGGCCTGAATGACAAGAACCAGTGCTCGTCCAGTTCTCGAAGTCGAAGTGTGCCAAACATGTGAGCAATGTGCTCATGGCATCGTAGCACAAGCAGTGCTGTCTCTATTCGAAATGGAACTGGGACGTCCATTGCGGATCAAAAAAATGAATAATCAGGATTCCCACCAAAAGGAGCAGAACAAGCGGGAGCCCTCTAAAAACGCTTTCCAGCATGGAGTGTATGAATGATGGAATAACTCTGAAGATTGTATGAAAGGTGCTAACCAGTCCAGAGCTGATACATTTAAAAAAATGCACATTCCTCTAATATTAGAAATTATAAAGACACGATGGACTAGCTCCCCAAAATGCAGTGGGAAGTTAGTGGGAGTAGGGTCTGTATCTCAGACGAGGACCTTCAAACCTGGAGATCAAATGTCTCTCTGGTCGCAGTTAAGGCCACATACTGCTGAAAAAGTTTGGTTTTCAGTCTGCTAACGGAAACAAAGCCTATGTTGGAAACATTTATTGAAGGCCACATTTCTGCCTCCCAAATTTTGCAGGCAG
Source organism: Lissotriton vulgaris (assembly GCF_964263255.1). Lineage (NCBI taxonomy): Eukaryota > Metazoa > Chordata > Amphibia > Caudata > Salamandridae > Lissotriton > Lissotriton vulgaris. Next base: position 616,791,848 of record NC_141697.1, read on the forward strand.
GTGGAAACAGTACTTGTGTACAACAAGTGACTAAGGAATTAACCGTCACCAGATAAGCAATGTCCGATTCCATTCCACAGCAACCTTGATCATTCAGCATCAAGTAGCTGCCATTCAAGGCCAGTTTGAAAACCAAATGTATCATGGCAGCTGGAGAACCCTTCAGATAATAGGAAAAGTTTTCAGCAGAAGCATTGCATGCCCCGTGAAGTGAGATGTTTTTACAAACTAAGAACCCGCTTAATGGTTCCTCACAGTTGGACCCACTTAGAAAAACTTCTTTATCTTCTTTCCTGCACTTAAACCTGAACGGCAATTCCCAATACTCATGCACATAACCTTCCTCTAGTGCTTCGCACCTGCCTACCTGTTGGTATTGGAGATAATATTGGAAGTGGAAAGTTGAGACCGATAGGGTGATATAACCATAGATAACCCAGTCTGTGGATGGTGCATCTGCCAAGGTAAAAGGTAATGGGCCTAATTCTTCAGTGTGTAACATGGTGTATTTTGCATCTCTGCGTGCCATTGTTATCTGTCTTTCCCTCAGATCATATTCAGAAAACCGACTGGTATTGCAGATGTAACACCACGGCATGTGACCAGAACATTGTGTTTGCAACGTCCAGCTCAATATTACTATGGAGCGTAATTGTGACTGTCCATGTTGGAAATTGAAAGAGCACCTGGGCCGAGAGTAGAGAAACATCTGACACGGGTGGTGCACTGATACACGGTACGGTTACCCAGACACAAAACAGTTGGACCCAAGGCTGAAAGTATAATCTTCTCTACTTTGATGATGGGGAACAAGTGAATAGCTGCATCTCCGGTTATCTTACACAACTGCACCAATAGCACCTTCTCTGATAAGGTCTATCTAGGATCCAATAGTCAACTTACCTTTGTTGTGTAATAGGAACCTGTCTTTCAGAACCGAGGACAGTGATCACTCATTCCAGTAGCAAAAAGACTGACACATAATTTGCTATATCAATCATTTGATATTATTGGGAAGCACATAACTGATTGGGATCCGACCTACTTGTAGCTTCTCTAAGAGGGAGGTTCATATCTCTGATACACTTTTTGTCCTGAGGAAGGTGGGGTTTATTGTCGTAAGACCACCGAAACGTGTCGACGCTGCTAAATCACCGAATCCAATCACGGGAGAGATTATTGCAAAATAAATAAAGATGGACAGCAATAAAAACATGAACTCTACGTGAATAATTGGATCAGGTCCTGTAACAGTATCTTCTTGACTGTGCAATAGGGTATCCCTGTTAGGTTTTTGTTAAATAATTTCTTTCTTCTTATGTATATTACTGTGTAATATGTTTTTTTTAAATGACATACTGCTTTTAAGGTTTATATGTTCATTATAACAATTACAGGGAGTTGGTTTTAAATGTAGATTGGATTCACTGTGTTCTGAATTAACTGTTTCTAATGCCGATTGGATTTATTGTGTCTTTTTAGAATTGTGAGATTATTAATGTTTTTCAAATGCAAATTGTACCATCTAAATATGAATTTAGTTTTTACAAATACATAGGTAAAGCCTCTGATACTACATTCCTGGGCCTTCTGGAATTTTAGCTGAATGACTCCAGTATATGTGCATTTCTTGGGTGTTGGGATCTATGAGTTTAATTGAAGTTGTATCTTTATTAATTTGAGTTTGTTTTCCTTTCCAAGGGACATATTTTTTCTTCACCATGTTGTAAAATAGACATATCCTGCTGAATTATCTTGAGTGCAGGAGACACAATGTTGTCCAGTGAATACATTTTGGATGATAAAGTGGTCATACCGTTGTCAACCACAGCCAAAGCCTTTTCCATATTAACCCTGTTGATCTCACGGAATCTCTCTTCAGCTTCCTGCTGAGAATTCTTCCATAGCCTGTTGTATATTCTATACAAGTAGCTCTTTTGATGTGGGGTTCCGGGACCCAGTAAGAAATCTCTGAGATCCAGGTTATTAGAAAAAAGGGACAAGTGTTGTGTCACCTGGGAAAGTGTTGAGGGCTAGCCAATCTAGGCATAACTTCTCAACCCTATATGATGTCACCACCCCTGCATGTTCTGTTTGTACAAAGCGTAGGTCAGGCCTGTTGACCTTGAATCCTCCTGTATTACCCAGAAATCTAGACGGACAATTGGATGTGTCTAGAGGCCAAACCAACCTTGCTGATCGGGGTCTGATGTATTGTATGATCCATTGCGGAGCATGGCATCTAATGTATCCTCACTGTACTTTGTGTATTGTTGCCAATATTCAATGTGTGCAAATGTGGGAATTTGAGGTATGTTCAAATCTTTTGCCTTAGCTAAACCAAGCCAGGAAGTTTGTTGCACTGTTTTATTCAGGACAATCATTTGATGGGGTATGAGGCATGTTCTAAATAAGGCCTCATTTCCCTGAACCTGACAGATTGTGTGTCTATTGTGTCCTTCCAAAAGCCGAAACACTGTGTAGACAGTGTTTGTGAGCATATTCTTCTTTGCAGGTGTAGGTGCGAGCCTATAGTAATAAGAGGCTGGGGGCCAGATAAACGACCGTTTTTTGCCGTCGCAAACAGGGAATCGGGCCGTTTGTGACCTCAAAATAGGTCTGCACTATGTACAAACCTTATTTTGCGACTCAGTAACCTATTACCGACTTGCAAAATAGGGTTTGTCACTCGCTATTAGCACCTTGACTGCTAAGGCAATTCCCGCTGGGTGCTGAGCTTATATGAATACCATTGTTTCATGACGAGCTCAGCTTGTCATAAGCACACGACCAGTGTACTGCATGACGAGCTTAGCTCGACATGAGCAGCGAAGGGGTTAAGAAGGGGCGTGCTTTTCCGCTCCCTGTAGTGAATCTGTGACATTCAGTTTATAATCCTAAAATTTTGGACTCATTCCTGGTTCCTCCACTGGACATTCCTAAGCCTTTTTTCTCCTGGCCTTGTGCATCTTGCTGGTGCTCATGCCCATTGGCACATGCTGGCTCTGCAGCAGAACCTTCATCTCTAGAGGGTTCAACACTGCTGTAATTTCTTGGACGAAACAAAAGGGGGATGATGGACGGAGCGTTTGAGCAAATCAAACACTCACCCCCAGTCAACTGATCTGGGTTTAATCCATCACCATTCTTTAGCTCACTCAGCCACCCCAGTTCAGACATGGCCATATGCAAATCAGTCTGACCCTGTGTCTCATGGGAACAGTCCAGCCCGAACTGCCAAGCCATGTCTTCCCTGGACCAGAAACAAGCATCCTGGGACCTGTTTCGGATTCATAATCCTCATCAGCCAGGCTATCTTGAATCCAGTGGCCAAGTAATCAAGGGACTCACGTCTGAGCATACCCTGCCAACTTAGGGCGTACAAAGCGAAACAAAAGGGGATGATGAACCAGCAGCAACCACCTGAAGTGCATCCTGCTCAACACCCGCTCCGTCCACAGACACGCAGTGGAGCTCTGGAACCTCCTCGACACAACATCACCAGACGTCGCCTTCCTCACGGAAACCTGGATGAACGCCTCCTCAGCGCCCGACATCGCCATCGCCATCCCAGACGGCTACAAGATCATCCGGAGGGACCGCGACAACCAGACCGGAGGAGGCATCGCCATCATCCACAGGAACACCATCCGCATCACGAGTAACTCCGACGACACCCTCACAACTGCCGAACACCTGGACTTCCAGATCCACACCGACCCCAAGGCCACCCTCAGAGGCACCCTCATCTACAGACCCCCGGGACCACGCACACAATTCAGTGAAGACATTGCCGACTTCATCAGCCCGCACGCCCTCCCCTCCGCTGACTACATCCTCCTCGGGGACCTCAACTTCCACCTGGAGAACAACAATGACCGCAACACAGCCACCCTGCTGGACAACCTCGCCACCCTCGGTCTCAAGCAGCTGGGGACCACCTCCACCCACTACGCCGGACACACACTCGACCCTGTCTTCTCCTCCAGCAAAGACATCACCTTCAGCCACGCCACCGGACTCCACTGGACGGACCACAGCTGCGTCCACTTCAGCTACAGAAAGAACACGATCCACCACCACCAGCAACAGGTTGCATGCAGAAGATGGAACAAGATCACAGCCGACCAGCTCGCCGCTTCCTTGAGCCAGGACCCCCCCGCCAGCTCAGCGAACCCCAGCCAGGCCGCCAACAACCTCACGAAGTGGATCCGCAACTGCGCAGATGACCTCGCCCCACTGAGGACCCCGCCCAGCAGACCCGGCAGTAAGAAAGCACCATGGTTCACCGACGAACTCAAGAGCTCCAAGAGGAACTGCCGAGCCCTCGAGAGAGCCTGGCGCAGAGACCCAACACCAGACAACATGACCACCCTCAAGCTCACCACTCGAAAACACCACCAACTGATCCACACCACCATGAAAACCGCATTCAAGGAACGACTGGACAACAACGCCCACAACAGCAAGGAACTCTTCAACATCGTCAAAGAGCTCTCCAACCCCAGCGCCGGAAACAACAACATCACCCCATCACAAGACCTCTGCAACTCCCTCGTCTCCTACTTCCACAACAAGATCGCAGACATACACAACAGCTTCAGGACACAGCCAACGCACCCCACGACAGCACCTGCACCCCCCACCACCACCCTGCGCGCCTGGACCCCGATCAACACCGAGGAAACCCTACGCACGATGAACTCCATCCACTCCGGATCTCCAACCGCCGACCCCTGCCCTCACCACGTCTTCAACAAGGTCGACTCCGTCATTGCGCCTCACCTGCGGGACATCATCAACACCTCCTTCGACACAGCAACCTTCCCGGAGAGCTGGAAGCATGCCGAACTCAGCGCTCTACTGAAGAAACCATCAGCGGACCCCACCGAACTCAAAAACTACCGCCCCATCTCACTCCTCCCGTTTCCGGCCAAAGTCATCGAGAAGACCGTCAACAAGCAGCTGGCCGCCTTCCTCGAGACAAATGGATCCCTCAACTACTCGCAGTCCGGCTTCCAGGCCAACCACAGCACCGAGACCGCCCTCATCGCTGCCACTGATAACATCCGAGCCCTGCTCGACAACGGGGAAACAGCGGCCCTCATCCTCCTGGACCTTTCCGCGGCATTCTACACTGTCTGCTACCGCACCCTAGAGCAGCGCCTCAGCAACTTCGGAATCCAAGAGAAGGCACTAGAATGGATCATCTCCTTCCTCGCCGGAAGGACACAGAGAGTCCGCCTCCCCCCGTTCAGATCAGAAGCCACCAAAGTCATCTGTGGCGTTCCTCAAGGCTCCTCGCTCGGCCCCACCCTCTTCAATGTCTACATGAGCCCCCTTGCGGCCATCGCACGCCAACACAACCTCAACATCATCTCTTACGCCGACAACACCCAGCTGATCCTCTCACTCACCAACGACCCCGCCACCGCCAGAGCCAGCCTACACGAGGGGATGAAAGACGTAGCCGGGTGGATGAAGAACAGCCACCTGAAACTGAACTCAGACAAGACGGAAGTCCTCATCCTGGGATCTTCGCCCTCCGCCTGGGACGACTCCTGGTGGCCCCCCGCCTTGGGCAGGGCACCCAAACCAACAGACCACGCACGCAACGTGGGCTTCATCCTGGACTCCTCCCTCTGCATGACCAGACAAGTCAACGCCGTCTCCTCGTCATGCTTCAACATCCTGCGCATGCTACGTAAGATCTTCCGGTGGATTCCCACCGAGACCAGGAAGACGGTCACCCAGGCCCTCGTCACATATCGACTGGACTACGGCAACTCCCTCTACGCCGGAACCACTGCCAGACTCCAGAAGAGACTCCAGCGAATCCAGAACGCCTCAGCAAGACTCATCCTGGACATCCCCCGACACAGCCACATCTCCGGACACCTGAGAGACCTGCACTGGCTCCCGGTCAACAAGAGAATCACGTTCCGACTCCTCACCCACGCACACAAAGCCCTAGACAACCAAGGCCCAAAATACCTCAACAACCGCATCAACTTCTACACTCCCACGCGCCAGCTTCGATCAACCAACCACGCCCTCGCCGCCGTCCCCCGCATCCGAAGAGCCACCACAGGAGGAAGATCCTTCTCCTACCTCGCCGCCAAGACGTGGAACTCCCTCCCGACCCACCTCCGTCTGACCCAAGACCACCTCGCCTTCAGGAAGCAGCTCAAGACCTGGCTGTTCGAGCAGTAGCGGACCCCCCCCCCCAAGCGCCTTGAGCCCCTCCGGGGGAGTATCGCGCTATATAAATGCTGTGATTGATTGATTGATTGATTGATGAACGGAGCGTTTGAGCAAATCAAACACTCACCCCCAGTCAACTGATCTGGGTTTAATCCATCACCATTCTTTAGCTCACTTAGCCACCCCAGGTGAGACATGGCCATATGCAAATCAGTCTAACTCTGTGCCTCATGGGAACAGTCCAGCCCGAACTGCCAAGCCATGTCTTCCCTGGACCGGAAATAAGCATCCTGGGACCGGTTTCGGATTCATAATCCTCATCAGGCAGGCTATCTTGAATCCAGTGGCCAAGTGAGCAAGGGACTCACGTCTGAGCATACCCTGCCAATTTATGGCGAACAAAGCAAAACAAAAGGGGATGGTGGACGGAGCGTTTGCGCAAATCAAACACTCACCCCCAGTCAACTGATCTGGGTTTAATCCATCACCATTCTTTAGCTCACTCCGCCACCCCAGTTCAGACATGGCCATATGCAAATAAGTCTGACCCTGTGACTCATGGGAACAGTCCAGCCCGAACTGCCAAGCCATGTCTTCCCTGGACCGGAAACAAGCATCCTGGGACCGGTTTCGGATTCATAATCCTCATCAGCCAGGCTATCTTGAATCCAGTGGCCAAGTGAGCAAGGGACTCACGTCTGAGCATACCCTGCCAACTTATGGCGAACAAAGCGAAACAAAAGGGGATGATGGACGGAGCATTTGAGAAAATCAAACACTCACCCCCAGTCAACTGATCTGGGTTTAATCCATCACCATTCTTTAGCTCACTCAGCCACCCCAGTTCAGACATGTCCAAATGCAAATCAGTCTGACCCTGTGCCTCATGTTCGCCCTAAGTTGGCAGGGCAACGATTGCAGATTTCTCTAGTGAGCCAAAGCCTTTTGTCCTGCTCACTCACCAGGCCTAAAGGATTCAATTCCATAATCTCTTTTTAAACTAGCCTGGAGTGTACTATACTCTCCAGAAACCAGAAACAAACCCAATGTGTCAACAATGGGAGAATAATTTAGACTACTCCTTCACTGATAACCATTGCTTGCACTGCTCATCATTAATCGAAAGTGTATTTCTCAATACAGGCAGAGGCTCATACTTTTAAGGTTTATCCAAAGGTCCTGCTGTACGCCGGCCATGCTACGCAATTATGGTCTGGTTGAAGATGCCCGATGTCAAAGATGCAACTGGGGGGAACCTGATCTTGTGCACTTTGCTTGGTTGTGCCCAGTTCGTCAAACCTACTGGCAGAATATTGTCATCAAATTGTGCAGAATGATGTGTCACAGTATAGAAACAATTCAATTGCTGGCAATTCTGGGGTATATTAAGGAGATCCCAGCTTCAGTCACAAATGTACCACGTTGGCACTCTTGTAAGCGTTGTATTGCGAAGAGATTGGGAAGGGGCCCAATAGTCCATGAATGGGTCAAAGACTGAATGCATTGTAACAATTCTGTGGATGCTTTAAGACATTTCTGGCAGCAAAATCTAGGCCCAAAGTTATCTGGACACTTCTCTAGAAATACCTACTACTCTTATCTCATGAAGAGGATGCTGGCTGTGGGCTCTATTGATGGTGAGTATGTAATTAAGAGCCTAATTTAGAGTTTGGCGGACGGGTTACTCACAAACTTGACAGATATACCATCCTCTGTATTACAAGTGCTATAAGATGTAATTCACTTGTATTTGGCAGACGGATTACCCATCATGTTTCTGACGGGGCCTTCCATGTGGCAAACTCAAAATCAGGCCCTACATATCTAACTGACAAATTGTTTCTGGCTGTGTAAGATGCTATGAGGTTGATCTGTGCATCCAGGACCGGACTGGCCATTGCGGGCATCCGGCGTTTCCCCGGGAGGCTGGAAGGGTGAAGGCCGGTTTTATAGCAGTGGGTGCCGGTTATGTTCCTGGGGGCCAGTTTTTCAGCAATGCTGCAATATCGCCCCCCCCCCCCCCCCCCCCCCCGGTAACAAAAGCAGTTGTGCTGGGGAGTTTTGTTAAGCAGCAGCACTTGACACTAGCAACGCGGGGGCCGGTCCAACAAAATTGCCAGCCGGGCAGCTTTGGGTTCCCAATCTAGCCCTGTATGTATCCTGTGCTGTCATGACTGGATTAATGGACAGCAACTTAATGCACGTAGTATACATCTGTCAATGTTATGTGATTATGCTCCGTCAGCATTATTTAGAGAAATGTAAAGTGTGTTTCTTTGTAATCTGGAGAAAGAAAAACGTAATTATTTTATTTAAAACACAGACTTTGATATTTTTCAATATTCTAGACCCAACTATATTACGCCAAAAAATTAAGTGCCTTTCATACAAAGTTCCTGAAACAAGCAACACAGTTGTGCCATTCTTTATTCCAGAGCAGGCAACTGCCTGTGCCTTTAGACATAGTGTCTGCTGTATAAAAGAGAGTTTCTTCTCCATCAGGTTATTAATCCAGATACAGCTGGTTGGCTAAAATGTCTGCACAGCCAATGCGCCAGTAATGCATGCAGTAAGCTGCCCAGCATTGCTTGGCTACTTTATCTGGTATTTGCGGAATAAATGGCAAGTCTAAGGTACTATCGTTCAGCAGGGAAGCGGCAATCTGCTGGCAGAGGGACAGGCCGTGTTCCATTACACTAGCTGAGCATCATCAGATTTAGCAGATGTACCATCCAGAGTTGTGGCTCATGATGCCATCTTTATGAAGAGTTTCCTTATTATTTAAATCTCTGAGAGCAGAGGACCATGAGGAAACAATGATTCTTTCTTTTTCAGGGAGTACTTTGGCTAGGTGAGGTGCTCGTCTGTCTGTTGAGGCTCAGTCTGACATCTTGAAGCCACTGGGTTGATTGGAAGGAAGAAACATTCATTGACCACACCTGTTGCACGCAAGGTTTGTATTAAACTGAGGTATCAGAAAGTTTGATTGTCTCACTGCAAGCACTAGCAGTCTTTCAATCAGAAATACCTGTCATCACATCAAGAGGAGTGGCTTTATCTGAGACTGTCGCAACATCGTCACAGCTAAATGGGTTCTCAGCTTCTTTCATAAAGGATACACTGCAGTTTTTTGCCACTGTTCCGCAGGTGACTCCTCTGCAGGGGCTTCTCCTTCTGTAGAAACAAGAAGTTACTTTGATGTTTGAGAAAAAGGGTAGTCAATTAAGTGTTTAGTTAAATATGACAACAACCCAGAAAATGTCTCGTTCAAATGAAAACCTTAGTTGAAGTCCAAATACCCATCCTGGGCTTGATGTTTGACAGAAGATTATTCAAGAAAAAGAAATTGAGGATGTTGACCTTGCAACATAGAACTCCTTCCATTCACAAAGGGGACTGCCTCTATGCAGAAGTTCAGAGGGTATAAAAGTTGGCACTGTCTTACCCTTCCAAATTCCTACCGTTTTCTCTTGAGGCCTCCTCAGGGAGTCTTCTCCAAATGTACGCCAGAAGTAGATCCTGTTCTCAGTAAAAAGGGTATCTTTGTCTACTTTTATCTGAAAGAGATGCTTATATGATCAGATACGTTAGAGGGTGTGTAAGTCTCCATGTAATGCACATCACAACTAAAACTTCAGGTGAGTCTTGTGGAGGAGTGTGGCTCAATCGTTAGAGCGGCAGACCCTGATGCAGAGGTCTGGCCCGGGACCAGGGTTCAATTCCTGACGCAGCAGGGTCTTGGGCTCATGTGTCTGTGGACACGATAATTCTTGCCTCGGCGCCTACTCTAATCATGGGGTCCCACGCTGCAACTCTGGGCAATAGCTTGCTTAATCTCCACAACGGCCCCTACAATGGGATGCCTGGCTTCACCTTGGGGGTGCCCAGGAAGGGCATCTCACAGGGAGAGCCAGGAAGGGTTCCACAGTGTTATACAGCGCCGGGACGCCCGGGTGATGGGCAGCTGTGCGCTTTACAAGTATCCTACATTTACATTTCCATGAACTCAGAAAAGTAATCACCAATTCCATTTGGAAGAACATAATTCCAGAGAACTGTTATGGATGCAGAAACAGATAGTGTTTTCTTCAGATGAAATACTTTCCTCTCTTTTCCACAGGGGACTACTGTTTCTGATGGACAGTACTTTGATACCAAGAATGGTGTAGCCGTGTTGGTTACCACGGCTTACTGCATCTTCCAAAGCTCACATCAGGATCTTCAAGATCGATCAGTGGCATTGGTCCCTGGAGCACTGGGGACACGGACTGACATCACGCAGAAGGACCAGCCAACTTGAAGTGACTGGACAGTAAAACCAACGTGCACTGAGCCTAGGAAGTGCACGAGAGGGTCCGATGCCATAACGACATCTTTGAAAAATTCTATTTTCCCAACATTAACCACTTCACTTAGGCAGATGTAGAAACAATGTCCATAGGAAAGGTCAATGTGTTTTTACACACACACCCTCTTCCCATATAGATAGAAAACTCCAGAAGCATCATTGTGATCACCATCACAGTTACCTACTAACCCCTCTGTGCCTGATTTTAAATACTCTCACGTTTTAAATGGATCCATGTGCAGTGATCCTCCTGTTAAACACCCCAAAGCTCAGTGACGAGCCCGGGGTTTTTCTTTGTAATCAGAATGCATTCCTCCAGAATCCAGAGACATCCAGAACTCGTTCTTCGAGTGCGATAGCTGTTAAGGCTACTTTTTGGGGCAATAGTCCAATTTCTGGATGCCTGAGTCAGCATGCTAATTGTTACCTGCATTCAGAGGTCCCCTTCGGTGTTCTCTTCACTGTGTTCATAATTGGCCCACCTGACCTAACCTGAAAGGGAGAAATCTGTGAGGTGACTCTAGCTTGATACTTCAAAAATAATTGAGGGATAGTGTCATGTTGTTATGCCTGATCATGTCTGGATTTCCGGGTCAGGAATAGTTTTCGGGCGGATGAGGAGGGGCGGCGTGCGTGCACGGCAGTATAGAAAGATTCGGGGAAGAATAAAGATGCCCGAAACAGAACTCGCATCTGTGTGTGTTTTCTTTGGCCCGACATTAAACCTGACAACAAGGGTGGGATGCGAGGACACCCCCTCAGCTACACGCATCCAGAAAGCGGAGTCTGCAGAGCCGCCAGCCATAGCACTGAAGTGCGGTATTTGCACAAGTAAATGAGCGCTGCCAAATGGCTCATTCTGTAGCCCTGACTAGGACACCCAGCGAGGCAAGTCCCTGAGGCCTGAACCAATGAAGGTGCATGACGCTGGAGTAAGGACACCAGTTTTCCCCATTTCTTGAACTGGAATAGAGGTGTCACATCCGGCGGCCATCTTAAAGTCAGGCGAGCCCCATAGGAAGCCATTGGCACCCATCTGGCATCCATTTTGAGGTCAGGCAACATCAGAATAAGCACCCTGAGCCCGCCAAAATAAGTTTTGAGGCTTTGCAAACGCTGTGGGCAACATCAGGAGGGATAGTGAAGCTAGAAATACTTCACCATGTTCACTCGACCTGACTCCACGCAAAATGCAGCACCAGGACCAACTCCATCCACGCCACCCGGGCCCATACTAATGGGGGTCTCGTTCCAGCGTCCCCCCGAACCTATAATACTGACTTCAGGAAACAGCATGGGCCTGAATTGGAAAAGCTGGATAAAAGACTTCGAAGATTTTATGAAAGGTTCAAGAGTAGATGACCAGGACCATCAATTCATAGCACTGAAAAACCTTGTAGGCAAAGACATTGGACAAATAATCAAAGAATTACCCCCGGCGAACGCTGCGTCATACACAGATGTGAAAGATGCTCTGAACAGGAAATTTCTCCACAAGTGCAATCTAGATTACAAACGCTACACCTTCAATCTGGCGTCCCAAAAACATGATGAATCTATGGGCAACTTCATTTCGCGATTAAAGCGCCTGGCACAATACTGCGAGTTTGACAATTTTAACACTGAAGATTCACTTCGCCTACGCATCATCGAAGGATGCAAGACAGAGTCGCTGCGGCGTAGATTACTCAAAAAGCATTATTCACTCGATGACATTGAAGAACTCACACGCATAAATGATCAGGCTGAAGAACATGCTAAGAAAATGGAAGTCGGAAAAACGCGAACAAGCCTTCCGAGTTCAGTCCCAGACGGAAACAAGGTGTAGGCCAGACCATCAGAGGCCTGATAAACCCACGAGCTTGTCTCGCGGTAGGGCCAGAACCAGTAAAACTCAGAAACAACCATCGCAATGTTACCGCTGTGGCCTGGACTACCCGCACACCGGAACTTGCCCAGCCATGGGTCAACAATGTCACCGATGCGGGAGAGAAAATCACTTCAAAGCAATTTGCCAAACCCGGCGTAATGAAACAAGACCAGTCAGACAAAGCACCGGGACACGCCATCACGCGAGGGCAATGCACGGGAGAAGAGAGTGTTCAACCAGCTCATTGAGGTCTAGCACACAGTCCCAGGTCTCGTATCGATCTCATTGGTCGGCGTCGAGAGAATCGTCCGCACTCACTCCCATATCACAAGACAGTGACGAGTACGTATGCATGATGGCAGACCCAGACTGGCTGAAGAAATACCCCCGACTAGACATTCAAAAGGGAAATCATTTGGCTAAGTTTGTTCTGGACACAAGAGCGTCACTGAACTACATCTGCACAACGGAATACGAAAATATGTGCCCAGAACTGAAACTAGAACCAGCCGCAGTGCGCGTCTACACATGGATGTCCAAAGAGCCACTGCCATGTCTGGGACGTTTTTCCACAACACTTTGCTACAAGGACAGGACAATCCAGGCTCAAATTCATGTCATAGAAGGCCCTGATGCTGCTGACTGTCTACTCAGCCTACCCACAGCAGAACGGCTGAGTCAAGTAGAGATCCTATTCAAAGTGGATGACTCACCTGACATGATCAAAAAATTCCTGAAGCTATTTTCAGGCCTAGGAAAACTAGCCAAAGTCAAAGTGAAACTCCACATCAATGAACAAATAACACCAGTGGCCCAACACCACAGGAAAGTCCTGTTCTACCTTCAACAAGCAGTTGATGATGAGCTTCAAGACCTACTGAGAGCGGACATCATAGAGTGATCCTTCCGACCCACTCCCTGGGTGTCGCCGGTGGTAGTTGTTCCCAAACGAGGTCATGAAAACAAGGTGCGCCTGTGCATGGACATGCGCGCCCCAAATACGGCCATAGAACGAGAAAGACATCCCGGACCTCATATCAGTGACATGATCACTCGCCTGAACGGAGCGACAGTCTTTTCAAAATTAGGCCTTAACAAAGGATACCACCAGCTCAAACTCCATGAGAAGTCGAGATATATTACCACGTTTACCACTCATCAAGGACTCTTCAGATACAAACGCCTTAATTTTGGCATTTCGTCAGTGGCGGAAATCTTGGAAGCAATTAAAACGATTGGGATAATCCTGGACTGACAGAGGAACATTTAATTATCAAAATGATGCAAAAATTCTAAAATATCAATAAGAGGATCCAATCTATATTCCAATAACGAAGTATTAAGTAGGAATAGAACCAAGAAGCACTAAGTGCCAATGGTGATCAAAGGTCACGGTAGACCATGATGTAGGCGCCCCTGATGCTGACCACATTGGAGCAAGTGTTAAATGCACCAATCATCTTCATCTGGTCAAAGATTTTAGGGGCATATTAGCAAGAACCTCGGTAAAATTATTGCCGTTTTAGCGGCAGGAAACTGCTGCTAAAACGGCGATAATGGGCTTGCTAATATGCGTTATAGAATTCCAATAGAAGCCCAGGTTAGATGTCCTGCACATCTAACCTGGGTTTTCTATTGGAACTCTATAACGCATATTAGCAAGCCCATTATCGCGGTTTTAGCGGCAGTTTCCTGGTCGAGACCAGGATGGGTCCCACAGTCTCACATTTCAGATAATGGGGTTCTCTAAATCCTAGAGGAATTCTTGGCTTAACACCTACATCCATGCTAGGTACACTTAGGTACATCTAGGTAGGGATGCATCGTAGGAGTATGCATCTTTTATCATGTGTTTTATAAACATGAATGTATTCATGATTTTAGTAAGATGGTAGAACTATACCATCCATTAACGTTTATAGTACTGTTAATCATTTATATCTTATACTGTAAAGGTTGTTACAACACATCTATTCTACACCAGAATAGCAACTGTTCAATAAATGCTTATTGAAAATGCCCAGCCGGTTTATTCTGTATATCTCTCTGAGACAGACTAAGTAAGCACCAGAGACTGACCAAAAAGTAGTATATTGTTTTAGGGTTTTCATGTTCGATGGTTGCCTAGAACTATTCTCTCCTTGGTAAGAGGAGATCTAGTGGCACTCTGAGCTAGTTGGTACATAAAGGGCCAACATACCTGGTGGGGGTGATCAGAGTTCGTCTGACACCAATCCTACAGTGTATGTTGTCTAAACGCGCAGATCCTGTATATTTTCTATAGGAACTACACAGCATACATCCATAGCCCCCTAGGATCTCAGGGGAGGCACTTGGAGACTCACAGGGTGTCAATCTGAGACAAACAACAGGTTCAGTTGCCATTGGTCAACGGGCAGTTACAGTAAAGTTCACTTTTAGCTTGTTGTACTCCTACAGCTTGAACTGCTCGAACTGCAGGTCAGCCTTATGGCATTTGGAATCTAATTCTTTGTTCAGGGTACAGGAGGGAGCTCCTCTCAGGCTACGGATGGCAGGTCCAGTCTTCTGTTCTTCCTCAGGTCCAGAAGTGTTCTGAAGTGGGTGTTGGAGATGCCGCATTTATGCCTGACACAAGCCAGAGGGAGGAAATGACTCCTGGGCATGCCCTAACCAATGGATTATTAGTTCCCTTGGCAAACCTTACCTACTTTGTGCATTTTCAAGATGGTGAAAGTTTTCAGGCACACTAAACGTGGGCTCGGATGTGTCTGATCACTGAGCCCCCACCTGACAAAGGGGAAGAGGAGCCCTGTAAACAGAGTGCTCCAAAACCCCCAGAATCAGTTGGGACTGGTTCCCCCATACCCTGTGCCAGGGAAGACAAAGGAAAACTGAGTATAAATGTAGGGTCTGTGACCCCATTGTTTTTGCTTTGTTCTTGTGACTGGGGGTTTGCTGGCAAATCCAAAAAGAAGTGCAAAAAGTCCTGCCACCCTCAATCTCCTTAGAAGGCACAAGGACATCATTGTGCCTCCAGGTCATGCTCCCAAAGTCGCTCTACTTTGGAGATGATTTCAACCCTTATTCCACAACAACCGGAATTTCCAGGGACATTTAGTATGCCTGCAGGGCCCCAAGAACCTGAGAAGCCTCTCACCTGGACTTCTGCCAGTGGCTCAGCACTTGGCACCAGTTGGGCCCTCTGGAACTGCTCAGGGCTTTGGATGGACCAAGGTGCCAGTTCCCTACCCAGCACGACAACCCATACAGGAACATGATCCACCTTGACTCCAGATAGAGACGACCATCCCATAATGCTGTCCGAAACTGACGGGGAGCCATCCCAACCTCGACTGAGGTTGTGCGCTACGTTATCTATGCCTCAACCTCTTTATCACAGTTCTGATTTAGACACTGTGCCTCTCTCTTCTGGGAGAGGTCTTGTTCTTTAAGAGTTGTTTTGCACAGACTCCAATAATGAGGGCTATGATGCCAGCAATGACATTGCCCTGCTTTACCTGGAGGACAACTGGTATGTGGACTCCCAAGATGCCAGTGGTCTGGATATCGCCCCAGACACTGGACTAGTTTCCCCTCGCACCTTCCATGGAAGACAGCACCTTGTTTGCTATGATTACACAGTGGTGGAGGTTCTTGATCTTTAACTTTACAGTTAGGAAGTTAAAACTAGTTTTCTGATGGAGGAGTTGTAGGCTGACCATTCCAGTTCTGCATCTCTACTCCCATTTGCTGATACACTTTTAGGTATATGGGCCAAACCCTGCTCGGGCTCACTGTATATCGCAAGATGACCAGACTCCACCGCCCTGCTCCGGGCAATCCAGCTTTCTTCGCCCAGCACCCCACTCCTGAGTGCCTTCTTGCGCAGACTTCAGCCAGAAGCTTAAGCTTAAACTCATATCCCACTTCTCTTCCTCGATAGGGAATCGAAGAGGATAGAGACCTTTGGTAAGCAGGTGTTTTCCTCTACCAGTTTGGCTCTTTGCTCAGTGAACACAAGCTGCTTCTTAGACCGCTACTCTCATGCCTTGTGGGAGTCCATGTATAAGTATTGTGCATGGTCCCAGAGGAAGCTCGGGCCATACTTATCAAGGCATTGCAAGATGGTCGTGATGCAGCCCAGTTTACCGCCCACTGCAAAATTAATACTATTCACTCTCTTGACACGGCTATTGACACCAGCGTGGTCATTAGTAGAAATGCCTCAATGTGATCCACTGGCTTTTCAGGCCAGTCTGATGGACATGCCATTCAGTAGCTCCCAACTCTTTTGCAGAAAAGTGGACTCGGCCCTGGAGAGCTTCAGCGATAGCAGGGCCAAAGCATGATTTCTGGGCTTCTCTACTCTCCCGCGTCAGCCGCACCACCAATTTCACCCCCTTCATGGCTAACGAAGTGGCTTCCAATATAGCCAGCAGACTCAGCAGGTGCAACAATCTGCCCAGCCTTTTGTGGCGGAATCCGCGATACCCCCAGGAGAGGTCAGCTATTACAGCACTGACCCAATCTTCTACGCCTATACCTGCTGACTCTCCCAAGCCTCTTTAGCACACCTTTGATGGCATACATACATCCTTTTGGAGGCAGGATCTTAAACTTTCTACCAGTATGGGAAACGATATCTTCGGATAGGTGGGAACTGCAAATTGTTCAACAGGGTTACGCCTTACCATTTCTCAAAACCCCAACCTCATTCCATCGTCCCTGGACCTGGTGACAAAGGACCATCTGTCGCTCTTGCAGCAGGGAGTGCAGGCTCTTTTGTCCAAAGGAGCCATAGAGAGGGTGTTGGTGCCAGAAGTTGGTGGTGGTGGTTATTCCCGCTACTTTCTGGTGCCGAAAAAGGAAGGAAGACTCAACCCCATTTTAGGGCTCCACCCTCTCAATGCCTTTTGCTAAAAGACAGGTTCAAGATGCCCACTCTGGCCAGGTCTTGTATACTTTCGATGCTATACACTTGATAGTAATGCTGGACTTACAGGACACTTATTTCCACATGCCCATCCTGCAGGCCCAAAGGCATAACCTGTGGTTCATGTTAGGCCACAAGCATTTTCAGTTTGCTGTACCCCCTATGGCCTTACCAGCACCTCTCGGGTGTTCATGATAGTGAGGGCGGTGGTAGGAGCACATCTTCGGAAGTTGGGGGTTTCAGCCTAAAGCCCGGGTGGAGACGTCCCCTCCTCCCGCAGAATGTGCGGAGTTTTGCCTCCACGTTCCGCGAAGAAGGTAAATCTCCGCACACTCCGTGGTGGAGCGGAGTTGGCCAGCCCCTGCCTCCACCCCCCCATTAACAATTAAATATAAATGACATAAAAGTAAAGAAAAACCACTTACCTGGACTGCGGCGTCCCTGGGCTGCCCTCCTCATCTTCCTCTCTGTCTCAGCAAGCATGCGCGCGCACCTGTGCATTTCTTACCAGAAAGGTGCATGTGCGCATGTGCCGTTTTTGCCGAGACGGCGAGGAAGAGGAGGGGGGCAGCCCAGTTATACCGCAGTCCAGGTAAGTGGTTTTTCTTTACTTTTTATGTAATTTATAATAACTTGTTAATGGGGGAGTGGAGGCGGGTGGCGTAGCGAAGCGGAGCAGAGTTCCACGGAGTTTATTCTCAACTCCGTGGCCCTATGCGTAGCCCTGCTAATCACACTACGCCTGGGGTTATTCCAGTCTTCCCTTACCTTAACAACTGATTGTTGAGGTCTGGCTTGCCCCAGCCATTCGTCAAGACTACTGCAAACCTCCTGGCATCCTTAGGGTTTACTATCAATGCGCCAAAGTCACACCTGACTCCTTCACAGGATCCATTCTGGAGATGGAGCAGTTTCGCACCTCTGTCCTGGAGCAGAGAGTTCCGGACATTAGAGTTATGATCTTGATGTTCAACCTCTGTCCTGGATCTCAAGGAGGATGACTCTAAAACTGCTGGGACAGATGGCCTCTTGCATCCTGCAAGTCAAGCATGCCAGATCGCATATGCCAGCACTGCAGTGGAATCTGAAGTCATTGTGGGCATAGCACAGTGGGATCTGTCCCATCTGTTCCAGATCTTGGAAGAAACTACAAAGATCTGCAGTGGTGGCTGGGGACCACGATTGGTTCAGCAGTAGACCCCTTTCATTCCCGCTGCCGAAACTTACATTGGGGATCAATGCATGTATCTGGGTTGGGGAGGCCACCTGGGAGAGATGGAGATCACAAGTGTCTGGGCTCCAGCAGTGGCCCGGCGCCATATCAACCTTTTGGATCTGAGAGTCAAGTGCTTGGTGTTTCAAATGCTGGGGGTTGAAGCCTTCCTGCCCTCCATCTAAGGGAAGCTGGTGCAGGTGGTCACGGGCAACACCACTGCCATATAGTACTGCAACAAACGGGGTGGGCTCATAGACACTCTTCCAGGACCGCTAGGTGACTTTTCTCAAAATACACCACCTGGCGGGTTCCTTGAACGTCAGAATGGAAATTATTGCCCTATTTACAAGAGGGTGCTAACGTGCATAATCACATGTTAGCACCCTTTTCCCCAACGCCTCCCTTTGCATCTCAAATGAGAATCAAAGTGGGCATCATTGGGTGTACCCCGGATGGACTACCTTGCAAATATTGCTGATGTTTACATAGCGATATTAGAGGGCTGCCCCAGCATTTTAGCACACGTTAGTTTTTGGAGAAAACCGCTGTTTTCTCCGAAATCTAACATCTGCTAAAATCCAGACTTACCTATCCCTAACATTGGGGTGGATTAAGTTATCGCCGTTTTGCAAGGAACATCGCTGGAAAACGAGCGATGTTCCCTGCAAAACGTTGATAACCTCGCTATCTCTGGAATTTGTATCGCCCTCGAGAAACCCACTGTTAATAACGTGCTACAAGGGCGATAAATTCCAGAGATAGCCTGCTATAACAAAATTATAGCTAAGCACGGCCAGCGATAATTATCGCTGGCTGTTGATAATATACCCCCAAGGGAGCCTGTTAAAGGTGCGCCATTCTGAATAAGAATTGTTTGTGCTCACTCATCTCCTGATATGTGTGACTTGCTGTGGTGACTGCATGATGATAGTTCCGGTGCTCAGGCCTTTTTATTTGTACCTTTCTAGGGAGACTGCTAATGGATCTCCCCGGTTAAGGCCAGCCCAGCAGCTCGCCTACATAATTTCTGGGACAGCATAAAGATTGTAAGTTTGTGTGTATGCAATCTGTGGTTCCTGGAGGCATTTCACAACTTTTCCACACCTATTTAAATGCTAATTACTGGAGCTAATGCAAATTAGCCTTCAGAAATGTTAGGAAGGGAAAAGGTAACTTCCTAAAAGAAACTTTTCCTAATTATGTATTAAAAATTAGACTTCACCATTAAATTGGATTTTAACAACTACTAAAACCAGTTGTTTAATTAGATTTCTAGCTAGTTTCATTCCTGAGATATAATAATAGGATTTCAATCTGTACTCTGGTTGTCTACATAGGATTGCTAGACCTAGCACAGAAAAAATAGCTTTTGGGGGCTAGTTAATTAGATTTCTAGCTAGTTCCATTTCCGATATATTATAATAGGATTTCAATCTGTACTCTGGTTGTCTACATAGAATTGCTGGGCCTATCACAGTGAAAAATAGCTTTTGGGGGCTAGTTACTGTAAGGACATGCTAACATGAAGTTTCTGCATGGCCTACTTCTTCTAAATACTGTGTCCTCTTCATTTTGGACTTTAAGACCTACATATAGGTGGCATATTCATATTTAAAAGGATGAGTTTGACATGTCAAAATGGTTTAGATTGGCAGTTCGAAGTGCAGATTTTACACTGACGCAGTCAAGATGCAATAGTAGGCCTGAAGCTATGTTTACACTGTTGCTGTAGTAGATGGAACAATGAGTGCTGCAGTCCACTAATGGCATTTAACTTTCAGGCCCTGTATATATTTTGTGCCATATACTAGGGACTTACAGGCAAGATAAATATACCAATTCATAAAATGCAAATTCAAGCATGTTTAAAAAGAGAGCACAGGCACTTTACTACTGGTTAAGAGGGGCAAAGTGTACAGAGTTCTAAAGCCAGCAAAAATATAGGGTCCAGTGAAAGATGAAAAATACGGGGTGACTACGCAGAAAAGACACATTTCCTAAGGGCGGTAAGCAGGACATGTTGGGCTCCAGCAGGGATTGAATTTTTTGAGCCAAGTCTGGAAATGACAGTAGCTTGGAACTGTTGTTTCCACATGATCTGGGTATATTAAGTGCTGTATTTGAGGATGGGGAGGGACAGTTTTGCAGGTTTTACCATCCGATTGATAAGTTGGATGAGTCAGAGTGGGCTCTGTTGTAAAGCCCTTCGATTTAACTGTTGGCGAGAATGAAGGCCAAATGTATTGCTATGTTTATATAAAATTAAGAGAAATTGCAGAGTATTTTAGCCAGTTTTCGGGGTGCTCATATACCTGATACCCTTAAACCACCTACAAAATAACGGGTGGTCCTCAACTCGTTCACCCCCAACCTTTTGATGCCTTTTGGCACTGCTGATGTAGAGCCATTGATTGCCCTGTACAACTTTTAACCAGCTGCTAAGGATGCCAAATATTTCAGCACCCCGTAGCATCTGATGAAATGGGATCCATACCCCGGTCCACACACCAACCACTGCAAACATCATAGGCGCACCTATAGGCTTTAACTGTGCCTTGTACAGGTGAAGCCCTGATATACTGGGAAGCAGACTCCAAGCGTACTGACATGTCTGTGAATTCTCTGAAAGGTTTCATGATACCAACTCCACCATGCTTTAACTGTGCCTTGTACAGGTGAAGCCCTGATATACTGGGAAGCAGACTCCAAGGGTACTGGCATGTCTGTGAATTCTCTGAAAGGTTTCATGATACCAACTCTACCATGCCCTGTAGGGCAAAATTTAGACTCTGGTCCTAAGAGCTCTTCAAATCTTGTCCTAAATTGATAGACAGACTGGACAACTCCAAAAGAACAGTATACTGGGATTAAAATATCCATAGTTGTGTTTCCAGTACCACCCTCGATGATTGCCTGTATACCTGTGTTAGTCGCCTGAAATCATAGCAAAGGGTGGAAAGGCATTATGATTTCCACCAGAATAATGGTGATGAAAAGCATCCGTCACTAATGCCTTTCGATCCTGCTTCAAGCTGAAAACTTATTATCAGCCTAGATACAAACAGATCTATATCAAATGAACAACACATTTTGTTCAGTGTTTTAAAATTTGCAAATCTAAATGCCATTTGCTGCTGTTGTAAAGATTCCTTGAGTACCAATCCGTAACCCTACTGTGTGAACCCAGAAGATACTCTACTGCCAATAATATTCCCTGATGAAGACAAAACCCCCACAGTGCCTTGGCTAAATCTACTAGTGGGTTTGACCTTGTTCCCTGCAACTTGTTTATGTATCTGACTGCAGTCACATTGTCCATGGGAAGGGAAACTGAACACCTGACTACGCCTTTCACTAAGTTCTGATTTGAAAGCCTGCAAGAAGCTCTGTATGTGTATGTAGTGTAGTGTTTACATGGTAAGTTGTGTTTCATTATTAGAATTGCACTAAGTAATTTTTGGAACTGTGTATCCTTGTCTAAAACCCAGAATTGTATGATGTGGTTAGTATTCTGTTTGTTAGTCATTCCTGCTAAGAGACCGTTCATACTGGTTGTGCCTGCTGCGCAAGGGCTGGAAATAAATAAAATATAAATATATATAAAATAAAGAATCTACTTAAAATCATTTTACTTATTGGTGTCCTGTATGGAGATACAATGATTTAGATGATAGCCGTGCACAGCTGAGTGGTAATCCTTAGGCTAAAGGCGTGGATCGTGCTCCTTTGTTTACTCCCTGCATTGGAGTATGTACTATGAACTGAGGAAAGCACTAGCACCGACCAGTGCTAGTGTCACAAAGGGCACTGATTTTCAGTGTGCTGGATTCACCAGCGAATTTTTTGTCAATAAAGTTTTCCAAAACCTTGAAGTTGCTTTTCACTGAAGTATTTTATTCATACTTATGAAGGTATATTCATGAAGGTATTCAATAGTTTATGCTTTATATTCAATTCCTTTTACAACAATCCATATGTTCCCAACAATCCATATGTTCCAATGCATTTCGGCCCACTGGCCTTCATCTGGGAAATCTATGAAACAAGGAGTGGTAT